>NC_030819.1:85471271-86671271 GCF_001704415.2 Capra hircus
TCGGGGGTCTCTCGGGATCCTCTCCCGTCGATGCCATGCCTAAGACCTTGTGTGGATTCGGTGCCGGAACCTGAGGATTCCTCTCCAGTGCTGACATGGATCTTGGGGTACTTCTGGAGCCTCCCCAGGGGAGTCAGTCCTCGTCTCGAGTGGGGGCATGCACGTCCGCTTTCCTCCCGAGCTGTAGCAGCAGTGTCACGATTCCCTTCACGTGGATCAAGGGATCTGTGGCTTTCCCTCGAGGCTTTCCCACGAGGCTTTCCTACGGGGCTGTCCCACGTGCCACCGTGGTGTGAGTCGATCCTCGGCTTGAAAGTCGAGGCAGTGCAGGGAAACAGGTTTCCCTGGAATGGACTGAGACATCTCGGGGACTCTGGGAGTGGGGGCACGACCCTGGTGTTCCTCTCGCCTATCCTGTGGAGAGCGCCTCCTCTTGAGATGCGTCGGGAAGGCCGGGAATTCTTTCCCGACCACGCAGGGAAAGGATCCCTCCTCTCGAGCAATGAGGCGGAAACGGGGCTCCTCTGGATGTGGGCGGGACTCTCGTGCTTCCTCTCGAGTGGAGACGGGTATGTCGGGGAACTTCTTGAGTTGCAGCAAGGGTGTGAAGGACCCTTTGGAAGTTCCAGAGTTTAGGTGTGATTAGCCTCGAGACGCCTCCGCGGAAATGGGCCTCATCTCATCTGGAGGGGAGAACCTGCTGGATTTTCTCGAGTTGCAGCAGGTGCTCTCGACATACGACGGGGACCTCAGGGACCCGCTCTGGTGACCTCAGGAAAGACCAGTCCCCATGCCAGTTCTACGGGGGCCTCTCGGGATTCCTCTCCCATCGATGCCGGGGCCTAAGACCTTGTGTGGAGTCGGTGTCGGAACCTGAAGATTCCTCTACAGTGCTGACATAGATCTTGGGGTACTTCTGGAGTCTCCCCAGGGGAGTCAGTCCTCGTCTCGAGTGGGGGCATGGACGTGCGCTTTCCTCCCGAGCTGTAGCAGCAGTGTCACGCTTCCCTTCACATGGATCAAGGGATCTGTGGATTTCCCTCGAGGCTTTCCCACGAGGCTTTCCCACGAGGCTTTCTCACAGGGCTGTCCCACGTGCCACCGTGGGGTGAGTCGATCCTCGGCTTGAAAGTCGAGACAGTGCAGGGAAAACAGGTTTCCCTGGAATGGACTGAGACATCTGGGGACTCTGGGAATGTGGCACGACCTGGAGTTCCTCTCACTTTCCTGTGGAGAGCGCCTCCGCTTGAGATGCGACGGGAATGCGGGAATTCTTTCCGACCACGCAGGGAAAGGATCCCTCCTCTCGAGCTAGGAGGTGGAAGCGGGGCTCCTCTGGATGTGGGCGGGACTCTCCTGCTTCCTCTCGAGTGGAGAAAGGTATGTCGGGGAACTTCTTGAGTTGCAGCAAGGGTGTGAAGGACCCTTTGGAAGTTTCAGAGGTAAGGTGTGATTAGCCTTGAGACGCCTCAGCGGAAATGGGCCTCATCTCGCCTGGAGGGGAGAACCTCCTGGATTTTCTCGAGTTGGGGCAGGTGCTCTCGACTTAAGACGGGGACCTCAGGGACCAGCTCTGGTGGCCTCAGGAAAGCCAGTCCCATGCGAGTTGCTCGGGGCCTCTCGGATTCTCTCCCGTCGATGCCGGGGCCTAAGATCTTGTTTGGAATGGGTGCCGGAACCTGAGGATTCCTCTCCAGTGCTGACATGGATCTTGGGGTACTTCTGGAGTCTCCCCAGGGGAGTCAGTCCTCGTCTCGAGTGGGGGCATACACCTGCGATTTCCTCCCGAGCTGTAGCAACAGTGTCACGCTTCCCTTCGCGTGGATCAAGGGATCTGTGGCTTTCCCTCGAGGCTTTCCCACGAGGCTTTCCCATGAGGCTTTCCCACAGGGGCTGTCCCACGTGCCACCGTGGTGTGAGTCGATCCTCAGCTTGAATGTCGAGGCAGTGCAGGGAAAACAGGTTTTCCCTTGAATGGACTGAGACATCTGGGGGACTCTGGGCATGGTGGCACGACCCTGGAGTTCCGCTTGCCTTTCCTGTGGAGAGCGCCTCCTCTTGAGATGCGACGGGAACGCTGGGAATTCTTTCCAGACCACGCAGGGAAAGGATCCCTCCTCTCGAGCTAGGAGGCGGAACGGGGCTCCTCTGCATGTGGGCGGGACTCTCGTGCTTCCTCTCGAGTGGAGACGGGTATGTCGGGGTGCCGGGAGCCAGTGTGAGGAATCCCGCCCGTGACAAGGTCATGAGGAAGGAAGCTGACATACGCAAGGCGTGCTCAGACTACAGGGACCTCTCTGGAAATTCCTAAGCATGTACCCCAACAAAAATCTGCCGGCTTTTGTGCTCTGCTTTTCCACTCTTCTGACATTTTCTGGAAAAAGTCAATTCACGGCTTTAGTCTTCTGCATTTGAAAGAGTGTTTCAATGCAAAAAACCCTCTGATGGCTTTCTAGCCTGCCTGCAGGACTCGTACAGCTGCGCTTGTGATTGTTTGAGGCCTCCTGACCGCAGGAGGCACAGGAAGCTTAAAACATCCTAGGAATGTAGAAGCTTCCCAGGAGTCAAAATCTTTAAAATAGGACTGATTAAAAGTTTCATTTTTTGGGTCAATGCTTGCTGCCAAATTTTCATATCCTTTATTTTTAGATATAGTTGGTATGTAAAAAAACAAGTAGTAGACCTGGTATTAGCAACATTAGATCTTTGAGTTAAGTACCTTCTTTGTTATATCCCACTGCACCTTTGTTCTATAGAGATGTAACTTTAATGCTTTAAGGAGATGCAGATTAAAGAAAAACACTTCAGGGGAAACAAAATTAACATTCATTAAGGAAGAGAGCCAAAAAGTGTTAACAAGCCTCTTGGCCAAAAGATAACGTAAATCACCTGAGACCTTTTGTATACAAAATGATATACGGAAAGAATCTGGGTTGCGAAGGCTACATAATTTTGTGTTATCCATTGATCTCCATGTTTTATCAAAAGTATAAAAGGCCTTCTGAACAATAAAGGAGGGGGCCAGGGGCCGGGGACCAGTTTCTCGAACTAGTCTCTCGGCCTGGTTTCTTGGGACTCTGACTCCCCCAATGTCTTTCTCTCTCTTTCTTCTTCTCTCCCTTTCCTTCTCTCTGCTCTTTACTTTAACTTCAGGCTGAATCTCCACCTGGGGCGCGGAGGCTCGCCAGGTCTACTTACTTGCCCTTGCTGTTAAGAACCCCACGAAAGGGAGCTTAAGGCGAGGCACCCTTAGATATTCAAGTGGGCGCCGGTGGCCCAAAGTAGATGGTGCAAATTCCTTGTCTGGAATTTTATTGGCCTTCCGCATAAACCAAGCTATTCAGCCTCTTCCTCCACTTAATCTTCTTACTACACTATAGTTTCTAAATCTAATCTTACATTAATAAACAAACAAGTCTTTCCACAACAACGCTGTCCACCCTTCGAATTCCCTAGATGCACCGGGGCTGGCCCCCGGCATCCGGGAACTTCTTGAGTTGCAGCAAGGGTGTGAAGGACCCTTTGGAAGTTCCAGAGGTTAGGTGTGATTAGCCTCGAGACGCCTCAGCGGAAATGGGCCTCATCTCGCCTGGAGGGGAGAACCTCCTGGATTTTCTCGAGTTGCGGCTAGTGCTCTCGACTTTCGTCGGGGACCTCAGGGACCCGCTCTGGTGGCATCAGGAAAGGCCAGTCCCCATGCGAGTTGCTCGGAGGCCTCTCGGGATTCCTGTCCCATCGATGCCCGGTCCTAAGACCTTGTGTGGAGTCGGTGCCGGAACCTGAGGATTCCTCTCCAGTGCTGACATGGATCTTGGGGTACTTCTGGAGTCTCCCCAGGGGAGTCAGTCCTCGTCTCGAGTGGAGTCATGCACGTGCGCTTTCCTCCCGAGCTGTAGCAGCAGTGTCACGCTTCGCTTCGCGTGGATCAAGGGATCTGTGGCTTTCCCTAGAGGCTTTCCCACGAGGCTTTCCCACAGGGCTGTCCCACGTGCCACCCTGATGTGAGTTGATCCTCGGCTTGAAAGTCGAGGCAGTGCAGAGAAAACAAGTTTCCTTGGAATGGACTGAGACATCTGGGGGACTCTGGGAATGGTGGCAGGACCCTGGAGTTCCTCTCGCCTTTCCTGTGGAGAGCACCTCCTCTTAAGTTGCGTCTGCAACGCCGGGAATTCTTTCCCGACCAAGCAGGGAAAGGGTCCCTCATCTCGAGGTACGAGGCGGAAACGGGGCTCCTTTGGATGTGGGCGGGACCCTCGTGCTTCCTCTAGAGTGGAGACGGGTATGTCAGGGACTTCTTGAGTTGCAGCAAGGGTGTGAAGGACCCTTTGGTAGTTCCAGAGGTTAGGTGTGATTAGCCTCGAGACTCCTCAGCGGGAATGGGTCTCATCTCGTCTGAAGGGGAGAACCTCCTGGATTTTGTCGAGTAGCGGCGGGTGCTCTCGACTTACGACGGGGACCTCAGGGACCCTCTCTGGAGGCTCAGGAAAGGCCAGTCCCCATGCGAGTTGCTAGGGGGGTCTCTCGGGATTCCTCTCGGGTCAATGCCGGGGCCTAAAATCTCGTGTGGAGTCGGGGCCGGAACCTGAGGATTCCTCTCCAATGCTGACATGGATCGGGGGGTACTTCTGAGACTACCCAGGGGAGTCACTACTCGTCGCGAGTAGGGGCATGCACGTGCGCTCTCCTCCCGAGCTATAGGAGCAGTGTCACGCTTCCCGTCGCGTCGATCAAGGGATCTGTGGCTTTCCCTAGAGGATTTCATACGAGGCTTTCCACGAGGCTTTCCCCCAGGGCTGTCCCACGTGCCACCGTTGTATGAGTCGATCCTCGGCGTGAAAGTCGAGCCAGGGCAGAAAAAACAGGTTCCTCTGTAATGGACTGGGACATCTGGGGGACTCTTGTAATGGTGCCACGACCTTGGAGTTCCTCTCGCCTTTCCTGTGGAGAGCGCCTCCTCTTGATATGTGAGGGGAACACCGGGAATTCTTTACCAACCAAGCAGGGAAAGGATCCCTCATCTCGAGCTACAAGGCAGAAACGGGGCTCCTCTGGATGTGGGCGGGACCCTCGTGCTTCCTCTCGAGTGGAGACGCGTATGTCGGGCAACTTCTTGAATTGCAGCAAGGGTGTGAAGGAGCCTTTGGAAGTTCCAGAGGTTAGGTGTGATTAGCCTCCAGACGCCTCAGAGGAAATAGGCCTCATCTCGCCTGGAGGGGAGAACCTCCTGTTTTTTCTCGAGTTGCGGCACGTGCTCTGGACTTACGACAGGGACCTCAGGGACCCGCTCTGGTGGCCTCAGGAAAGTCCAGTCCCGATGCGAGTTGCTCAGGGGCCTATGGGATTCCTTTCCCGTCGATGCCGGGGCCTAAGACCTTGTGTGGAGTTGGGTCCGGAACCTGAGGATTCCTCTCCAGTGCTGACATGGATCTTGGGGTACTTCTGGAGTCTCCCCAGGGGAGTCAGTCCTCGTCTAGAGTGGGGGCATGCACGTGCGCTTTCCTCCCGAGCTGTAGCAGCAGTGTCACACTTCCCTTCGGGTTGATCAAGGGATCTGTGGCTTTCCCTCGAGGCTTTCCCACGAGGCTTTCCCACAGGGCTCTCCCACGTGCCACCGTGGTGTGAGTCGATCCTCGGAGTGAAAGTCGAGGCAGTGCAGGGAAAACAGGTTCCTTTGTAATGGACTGAAAACATCTGGGGGACTCTTGGAATGGTGGCAAGACCCTGGAGTTCCTCTCGCCTTTCCTGCGGAGAGCGCCTCCTCTTGAGATTCGACGGGAACGCCAGTAATTCTTTCCCCACCACGCAGGGAAAGGATCCCTCATCTCGAGCTACGAGGCGGAAACGGGGCTCCTCTGGATGTGGGCGGGACCCTCGTGCTTCCTCTGGAGTGGAGACTGGTATGTCGGGGAACTTCTCGATTTGCAGCAAGGCTGTAAAGGACCCTTTGGAAGTTCCAGAGGTTAGGTGTGATTAGCCTGGAGACGCCTCAGTGGAAATGGGTCTCATCTCGCCTGGACGGGAAAACCTCCTGGATTTTCTCGAGTTGCGGCAGGTGCTCTGGACTTACGACAGGGAACTCAGGGACACACTCTCGTGGCCTCAGGAAAGGCTAGTACCCATGCGAGTTGCTAGGGGTGGTCTCTCGGGATTCCTCTCCTGTCGATGTCGGGGCCTAAGACCTCGTGTGGACTCGGGGCGGGAACCTGAGGATTCCTCTGCAGTCTGACATGGATCATGGGGTACTTCTGGAGTCTCCCCTGGGGAGTCAGTCCTCGTCGCGAGTAGAGGCATGCACGTGAGCTCTCCTCCCGAGCTATAGGAGCAGTGTCACGCTTCCCGTCACGTTGATCATGGCATCTGTGGCTTTCCTCGAGGTTTTCCCACAAGGCTTTCCCACGAGGCTTTGCCACAGGCCTTTCCGACGTGCCACCGTGGTGTGAGTAGATCCTCGGCGTGAAAGTCGAGGCAGTGCAGGTAAAACAGTTTCCTCTGGAATGTACTGTGACATCTGGGGGACTCTGGGAATGGTGGCACGACCCTGGAGTTCCTCTCGCCTTTCCTGTGGAGAGTGCCTCCTCTTGAGATGCGACGGCAACGCCGGGAATTCTTTCCCGACCAAGCAGGGAAAGGGTCCCTCATCTCGAGGTACGAGGCGGAAACGGGGCTCCTTTGGATGTGGGCGGGACCCTCGTGCTTCCTCTCGAGTGGAGACGGGTATGTCAGGGAACTTCTTGAGTTGCAGCAAGGGTGTGAAGGATCCTTTGGTAATTCCAGAGGTTAGGTGTGATTAGCCTCGAGACTCCTCAGCGGGAATGGGTCTCATCTCGCCTGAAGGGGAGAAGCTCCTGGATTTTCTCGAGTAGCGGCGGGTGCTCTCGACTTACGACGGGGACCTCACGGACCCGCTCTGGAGGCTCAGGAAAGGCCAGTCCCCATGCGAGTTGCTGGGGGGGGGGGGTCTCTCGGGATTCCTCTCCCGTCAATGCCGGGGCCTAAGACCTCGTGTGGAGTCGGGGCCAGAACCTGAGGATTCCTCTCCAATGCTGACATGGATCGGGGGGTACTTCTGAAGTCTACCCAGGGGAGTCATTACTCGTCGCGAGTAGGGGCATGCACGTGCGCTCTCCTCCTGAGCTATAGGAGCAGTGTCACGCTTCCCGTTGCGTCGATCAAGGGATCTGTGGCTTTCCCTAGAGGATTTCATACGAGGCTTTCCACGAGGCTTTCCCCCAGGGCTGTCCCACGTGCCACCGTTGTATGAGTCGATCCTCGGCGTGAAAGTCGAGCCAGGGCAGGAAAAACGGGTTCCTCTGGAATGGACTGAAACAATTGCGGGACTATTGGATTTGTGGCAAGACCCTGGAGTTCCTCTCATCTTTTCTGTTGAGATCGCCTCCTCTTGAGATGCGACTGGAACGCCGGGAATTCTTTCCAAGGAATCAGGGAAAGGATCCCTCTTCTTGAGCTATGAGGCAGAAACGGGGCTCCTCTTGATATGAGGAGGAGCTCGTTCTACATCTCGAGTGGAGACGGGAATGTCGGGGAACTTCTTGAGTTGCAGCAAGGGTGTGAAGGACTCTTTCAAAGATCAAGAGGGAAGCTGTGATTAGCTTTGAGATGCCTCAGCGAAAATGGACCTCATCTCGCCTGGAGGGAGAATCTCCTGGTTTTACTCGTGTTACGGCTGGCCCTTCTCAAGGTACAATGGGGACCTCAGGGACCCATCGTGTATCCTCAGGAGAAGCCAGTCTCCATACTAGTTGCGAGGGGCTTCTCGGGATTCCTCTCCAGTCGGTGCCAGGTCCTATGTCTCTGACTGGAGCTCTGGCCAGAACCTGAGGTTTCCTCTCCAGTGCTGACATGGATTTTGGGGTTTCTCTGGAGTCTCCACAAGGGAGTCAGTCCTCTTCTCGAGTAGAGACATCCAAATCTACTTTCCTCCCAAGCTGTAGCAGCAGTGTCTGCTTTCCCGTCGGGTTGGCACAGGGATCTGTGGCATTATCTCAAGGTGCAGCAGGGCTGTCACACTTGCCACCGTGGTGAGAGTCGATACTCGGGGTGCCAGTCGATTAAGTGCAGGGAAATCAGGTTTATCTGGACTGGACTGAGACTTTTGGTGGTCTTTTGTAATGATGGCAAGACCCGTGGAGTTCCTCTTGACTTTCCTGTTGACAGCTGAGCCACCAACGCCCGAGGCCATGGCCCGCAGCCGGGAGCAGCAACCCTAGGATCAGTGGCTGAGCATGCACAAGAGGGCCTAGAAGAGCTTTCCCACGTTGAAGGTAGGACCGGTGGCGGTAAGGACATACCCCTCATCCAAGGCAATGAGCAGATTCTGTGCTTGCTGGAGTAGCCATGAAGAGATATCCCCACGTCTAAGGTATGAGAAACCCAAGTAGGATAGTAGGTGTCGCATGAGGGCATCAGAGGGCAGACACACTGAAACCATACTCACAGAAAGCCAGTCAGTCTAATCACACTAGAACCACAGCATTGTCTAACTCAATGAAACCAAGCCATGCCTGTGGAGCAAGCCAAGATGGACGGATCGTGGTGGAGAGGTCTGACAGAACATGGTCCACTGGACAAGGGAATGACAAGCCATTTCAGTATTCTTGCCTTGAGAACCCCATGAACAGTGTGAAAAAGCAATATGATAGGATACCAAAAGAGGAGCTCCCCAGGTCATTAGGTGCCCAATATGCTACTCGAGATCAGAGGAGAAATAACTACAGAAAGAATGAAGGGATGGAGCCAAAGCAAGCAGAATACCCAGTTGTGGATGTGACTGGTGATAGAAGCAAGATCTGATGCTGTAAAGAGCAATATTGCATAGGAACCTGGAATGTCCGGTCCATTAATCAAGGCAAATTGGAAGTGGTCAAACAAGAGATGGCAAGGGTGAATGTCGACATTCTAGGAATCAGCGAACTAAAATGGACTGGAATGGGTGAATTTAAATCCGATGACAATTATATCAACTACTGCAGGCAGGAATCCCTCAGAAGAAATTGAGTAGCCATCATGGTCAACAAAAGAGTCTGAAATGCAGTACTTGGATGCAATCTCAAAAATGACAGAATGATCTCTGTTCCTCTCCAAGGCAAACCATTCAATATCACAGTTATCCAAGTCTATGCCCTAAGCAGTAATGCTGAAGAAGCTGAAGTTGAACCGTTTTATGAAGACTTACAAGATCTTTTAGAGCTAACACCCAAAAAGATGTCCTTTTCATTATAGAGGACTGGAATGCAAAAGTAGGAAGTCAAGAAACACCTGGAGTAACAGGCAAATTTGGCCTTGGAATGCAGGATGAAGCTAGGCAAAGATTAATAGAGTTTTGCCAAGAAAATGCACTCGTCATAGCAAATACACTCTTCCAACAACACAAGAGAAGACTCTACACATGGACATCACCAGATGGTCAACACTGAAATCAGATTGATTATGTTCTATGCAGCCAAAGATGGAGAAGCTCTATACAGTCAACAAAAACAAGACCAGGAGCTGACTGCGGCTCAGATCATGAACTCCTTATTACCAAATTCAGACTTAAATTAAAGAAAGTAGGGAAAACCGCTAGATCATTCAGGTATGACCTAAATCAAATCCCTTATGATTATACAGTGGAAGTGAGAAATATATTTAAGGGCCTAGGTCTGATAGATAGAGTGCCTGATGAACTACGGACAGAGGTTCATGACATTGTGCAGGAGACAGGGATCAAGAGTATCCCCATGGCGAGATGTGGGAGAAGGCCTCTGGGTTCTAGTGCAGCCCCAGTTTAAAAATACTGTCTCCCCACCCCTGAGCTTCAATATACAGGCAACTCAAAGCTACTCCAAAACCTTTGACGTCTCATAACCCATTACTGGTCACTCCACTGCACTCCAGAGAGAAGAAACCCAGCTCCACCCACCAGAACTCCAACACAAGCCTCCCTAACCAGGAAACCTTGAGAAGCCACTGATACAACCCCACCCACAGTGAGGAAGCTCCATAATAAAGAGAACTCCACAAATTACCAGAATATTAAAAGGCCACCCCAAACGCAGCAATGTAACCAAGATGAAGAGACAGAGGAATACTCAGCAGGTTAAGGAACAGGAGAAATGCCCACCAAACCAAACAAAAGAGGAAGAGATAAGGAATCTACCTGAGAAAGAATTCCGAATATTGATAGTGAAAATGATCCAAAATCTTGAAATCAAAATGGAATCACAGATAAATAGCCTAGAGACAAGGATTGAGAAGATGCAAGAAAGGCTTAACAAGGACCTAGAAGAAATAAAAAAGAGTCAATATATAATGAATAATGCAATAAATGACACCAGAAACACTCTGGAGGCAACAAATAGTAAAATAACGGAGGCAGAAGATAGAATTAGTGCAATAGAAGATAGAATGGTAGACATAAATGACTCAGAGAGGAAAAAAGAAAAATGAATTAAAAGAAATGAGGACAATCTCACAGACCTCCAGGACAACATGAAACAATCCAACATTCAAATTATAGGAGTCCCAGAAGAAGAAGACAAAAAGAAAGACCATGAGAAAATCCTTGAGGAGATAATAGTTGAAAACTTCCCTAAAATGGGGAAGGAAATAATCACCCAAGTCCAAGAAACATAGTTCCAAATAGGATAAACCGAAGGCGAAACACCGCAAGACACATATTAATCAAATTAACAAAGATCAAACACAAAGAACAAATAGTAAAAGCAGCAAGGGAAAAACAACAAATAACACATAAGGGGATTCCCATAAGGATAACAGCTGATCTTTCAATAGAAACTCTTCAGGCCAGGAGGGAATGGCAAGACATACTTAAAGTGATGAAAGACAATAACCTATAGCCCAGATTACTGTACCCAGCAAGGATCTCATTCAAATATGAAGGAGAAATCAAAAGCTTTACAGACAAGCATAAGCTGAGAGAATTCAGCACCATCAAACCAGCTCTCCAACAAATTCTAAAAGATATTCTCTAGATAGGAAACACAAAAAGGGTGTATAAACCCTAACCCAAAACAATAAAGTAAATGGTAACAGGATCATACTTATCAATAATTACCTTAAACGTAAATGGGTTGAATGCCCCAACCAAAAGACAAAGACTGGCCGAATGGATCCAAAAACAAGACCCCTCTATATGCTGCTTACAAGAGACCCACCTCAAAACAAGGGACGCATACAGACTGAAAGTGAAGGGCTGGAAAAAGATATTCCAAGCAAATAGAGACCAAAAGAAAGCAGGAGTGGCAATACTCATCTCTGATAAAATAGACTTTAAAGCAAAGGCTGTGAAAAGAGACAAAGAAGGCCACTACATAATGATCAAAGGATCAATCCAATAAGAAGATATAACAATTATAAATATATATGCACCCAATATAGGAGCACCACAATATGTAAGACAAATGCTAACAAGTATGAAAGGGGAAATTAATAATAGCACAATAATAGTGGGAGACTTTAATACCCCACTCACATCTATGGACAGATCAACTAAACAGAAAATTAACAAAGAAATGCAAACTTTAAATGATACATTAGACCAGTTAGACCTAATTGATATCTATAGGATATTTCACCCCAAAACAATGAATTTCACCTTTTTCTCAAGTGCTCATGGAACCTACTCCAGGATAGATCACATCCTGGGCCATAAATCTAACCTTGATAAATGAAAAAAAAAATCAAAATTATGCCAACCATCTTTTCTGACCATAATGCATTAAGATTAGATCTCAATTACAGAAGAAAAACTATTAGAAATTCCAACATATGGAGGTTGAATAACACACTTCCGAATAACCAACAAATCACAGAAGAAATCAAAAAAGAAATCAAAATATGCATAGAAACTAATGAAAATGAAAACACAACAACCCAAAACCTGTGGGACACTATAAAAGCAGTGCTAAGAGGAAAGTTCATAGCACTACAGGCATACCTCAAGAAACAAGAAAAAAGTCAAATAAATAACCTAACTCTACAACTAAAGCAACTAGAAAAGGAAGAATTGGAGTACCCCAGAGATAGTAGAAGGAAAGAAATCTTAAAAATTAGGGCAGAAATAAATGCAAAAGAAACAAGAGACCATAGCAAAAATCAACAAAGCCAAAAGCTGGTTCTTTGAAAGGATAAATAAAATTGACAAACCATTAGCCAGACTCATCAAGAAGCAAAGAGAGAAAAATCAAATCAATAAAATTAGAAATGAAAATTCAGAGATCACTACAGACAACACAGAAATACAAAGGATCATAAGAAACTACTATCAGCAATTATATGCCAATAAAATGGACAACATGCACGAAACGGACAAATTCTTAGAAAAGTACAATTTTCCAAAACTGAACCAGGAAGAAATAGAAAATCTTAACAGACCCATCACAGGCACGGAAATTGAAACTGTAATCAGAAATCTTCCAGCAAACAAAAGCCCAGGTCCAGACGGCTTCACAGCTGAATTCTACCAAAAATTTCGAGAAGAACGAACACCTCTCCTACTCAAACTCTTCCAGAAAATTGCAGAGGAAGGTAAACTTCCAAACTCATTCTATGAGGCCACCATCACCCTAATACCAAAACCTGACAAAGATACTACAAAAAAGGAAAACTACAGGTCAATATCACTGATGAACATAGATGCAAAAATCCTCAATAAAATTGTAGCAATCAGAATCCAACAACACATTAAAAAGATCATACACCATGACCAAGTGGGCTTTATCCCAGGGATGCAAGCATTCTTCAATATCTGCAAATCAATCAATGTAATTCACCACATTAACAAATTGAAAAATAAAAGCCATATGATTATCTCAATAGATGCAGAGAAGGCTTTTGACAAAATTCAACATCCATTTATGATAAAACTCTCCAGAAAACAGGAATAGAAGGAACATACCTCAACATAATAAAAGCTATATATGACAAACCCACAGTAAACATTATCCTCAATGGTGAAAAATTGAAAGTATTTCCCCTAAAGTCAGGAACAACATAAGGGTGCCCACTTTCACCTCTACTTTTCAACATAGTTCTGGAAGTTTTGGCCACAGCAATCAGAGCAGAAAAAGAATTAAAAAGAATCCAAATTGGAAAAGAAGAAGTAAAACTCTGATTGTTTGCAGATGACATGATCCTCTACATAGAAAACCCTAAAGACTCCACCAGAAAATTACTAGAGTAATCAATGAATATAGTAAAGTTGCAGGATATAAAATCAACACACAGAAATCCCTTGAATTCCTATACACTAATAATAAGAAAGTAGGAAAAGAAATTAAGGAAACAATTCCATTCACCATTGCAACAAAAAGAATAAAATACTTAGGAACATATCTACCTAAAGAAACTAAAGACCTATATAAAGAAAACTATAAAACACTGATGAAATAAATCAAAGAGGACACTAATAGATGGAGAAATATAAAATGTTCATGGATTGGAAGAATCAATATAGTGAAAATGAGTATACTACCCAAAGCAATTTACAAATTCAATGCAATCCCTATCAAGCTACCAGTGATATTTTTCACAGAACTAGAACAAATAACTTCAAGATTTGTATGGAAATACAAAAAACCTCGAATAGCCAAAGCAATCTTGAGAAAGAATAACGGAACTGGAGGAATCAACTTTCCTGACTTCAGGCTCTACTACAAAGCCACAGTCATCAAGACAGTATGGTACTGGCACAAAGGCAGACATATAGATCAATGGAACAAAATAAAAAGCCCAGAGATAAATCCACACACATATGGACACCTTATCTTTGAGGAGGTAAGAATATACAATGGAGTAAAGACAATCTCTTTAACAAGTGATGCTGGGAAAACTGGTCAACCACTTGTAAAAGAATGAAACTAGATCACTTTCTAACACCGCACACGAAAATAAACTCAAAACGGATTAAAGATCTAAATGTAAGACCAGAAACTATAAAACTCTTAGAGGAGAACATAGGCAAAACACTCTCCGACATAAATCACAGCAGGATCCTCTATGATCCACCTCCCAGAATTCTGGAAATACAAGCAAAAATAAACAAATGGGATCTAATTAAAATTAAAAGCTTCTGCACAACAAAGGAAACTATAAGCAAGGTGAAAAGACAGCCTTCTGAATGGGAGAAAATAATAACAAATGAACAACTAACAAACAACTAATCTCAAAAATATACAAGCAACATATGCAACTCAATTCCAGAAAAATAAACGACCCAATCAAAAAATGGGCCAAAGAACTAAATAGACATTTCTCCAAAGAAGACATACGGATGGCTAATAAACACATGAGAAGATGCTCAACATCACTCATTATTAGAGAAATGCAAATCAAAACCACAATGAGGTACCACTTCACATCAGTCAGAATGGCTGCGATCCAAAAATCTGCAAGCAATAAATGCTGGAGACGGTGTGGAGAAAAGGGAACCCTCCTACACTATTGGTAGGAATGCAAACTAGTACAGCCACTATGGAGAACAGTGTGGAGATTCCTTAAAAAATTGCAAATAGAACTACCTTATGACCCAGCAATCCCACTTCTGGGCATACACACCAAGGAAACCAGAATTGAAAGAGACACATGTACCCCAATGTTCATCGCAGCCCTGTTTATAATAGCCAGGACATGGAAACAACCTAGATGTCCATCAGCAGATGAATGGATAAGAAAGCTGTGGTACAAATACACAATGGAGTATTACTCAGACATTAAAAAGAATACATTTGAATCAGTTCTGTTGAGATGGATGAAACTGGAGCCGAGTGAAGTAAACCAGCAAGAAAAACACCAAAACAGTATACTAACACATATATATGGAATTTAGAAAGATGGCAATGATGACCCTGTATGCAAGACAGCAAAAAAGACACAGATGTGTATAGCGGACTTTTGGACTCAGAGGGAGAGGGAGAGGATGGGATGATTTGGGAGAATGGCATTGAAACATGTATACTATCATGTAAGAATCGAATCTCCAGTGTATGTCTGATGCAGGATACAGCATGCTTGGGGCTGGTGCACGGGGATGACCCAGAGGTATGTTATGGGAAGGGAGGTGGGAGGGGGGTTCATGTTTGGGATCGCATGTAAAAAAAAAATAAATAAAAAATAAAATAAAATACCACTGTGGGGGGGGGGCGGGGGAAGAGTATCCCATGGAAAAGAAATGCAAAGAACCAAAATGGCTGTCTGGGGAGGCCTTACAAATAGCTGTGAAGAGAAGAGAGGCGAAAAGCCATGGAGAAAAGTAAAGATATAAGCATCTAAATGCAGAGTTCCAAAGAATAGCAAGAAGAGATAAGAAAGACTTCTTCAGTGATCAATTCAAAGAAATAGAGGAAAACAACAGAATGGGAAAGACGAGAGATCTCTTCAAGAAAATCAGAGATACCAAGGGAACATTTCATGCAAAGATGGGCTCGATGAAGGACAGAAATATTATGGACATAACAGAAGCAGAAGATATTAAGAAGAGGTGAGGTGGCAAGAATACACAGAAGAACTGCACAAAAAAGATCTTCGCGACCCAGATAGTCATGATGACATGATCACTAATCTAGAATCAGACATCTTGGAATGTGAAGTCAAGTGGGCCTTAGAAAGCAGCACTACGAACAAAGCTAGTGGAGGTGATGGAATTCCAATTGAGCTGTTTCAAATCCTGAAAGATGATGCTGTGAAAGTGCTGCACTCAATATGCCAGCAAATTTGGAAAACTCAGCAGTGGCCACAGGAATGGAAAAGGTCAGCTTTCATTCCAATCCCAAAGAAAGGCAATGCCAAAGAATGCCAAACTACCGCACAATTACACTCATCTCACATGCTAGTAAAATAATGCTCGAAATTCTCCAAGCCAGGCTTCAGCAATATGTGAACCGTGAACTCCCTGAAGTTCAAGCTGGTTTTAGAAAATGCAGAGGAACTAGAGATCTAATTGCCAACATCTGCTGGATCATGGAAAATTCAAGAGAGTTCCAGAAAAATTCTATTTCTGCTTTATTGACTATGTCAAAGCATTTGACTGTGTGGAACAAAATAAACTGTGGAAACTTCTGAAAGAGATGGGAATACGAGACCACCTAACCTACCTCTTGAGAAATCTGTATGCAGGTCAGGAAGCAGCAGTTAGAACTGGACATGGAACAGCAGACTGGATCAAAATAGGAAAAGGAGTACAAGGCTGTATATTGTCACCCTGCTTATTTAACTTATATGCAGAGTACATCATGAGAAACGTTGGACTGGAAGAAACACAAGCTGGAATCAAGGTGGCCGGGAGAAATATCAATAACCTCAGATATGCAGGTGACACCACCCTTATGGCAGAAAGTGAAGAGGAGCTAAAAAGGCTCTTGATGAAAGTGAAAGAAGAGAGCGAAAAACTTGGCGTAAATCTCAACATTCAGAACACGAAGATCATGGCTTCCGGTCCCATCACTTCATGGGAAATATATGGGGAAACAGTGTCAGACTTTATTTTTTTGGGCTCCTGAATCACCGCAGATGGTGACTGCAGCCATGAAATTAAAAGACACTTACTCCTTGGAAGAAAAGTTATGACCAACCTAGATAGCATATTCAAAAGCAGAGACATTACATTGCCGACTAAGGTCTGTCGAATCAAGGCTATGGTTTTTCCTGTGGTCATGTATGGATGTGACAGTTGGACTGTGAAGAAAGCTGAGCGCCAAAGAATTGATGCTTTTGAACTGTGGTGTTGGAGAAGACTCTTGAGAGTCCCATGGACTGCAAGGAAATCCAACCAGTCCATTCTGAAGGAGATCAACCCTGGGATTTCTTTGGAAGGAATGATGCTAAAGCTGAAACTGCAGTACTTTGGCCACCTCATGTGAAGAGTTGACTCGTTGGAAAAGACCCTAATACTGGGAGGGATTGGGGGCAGGAGGAGAAGGGAACTATAGAGGATGAGATGGCTGGATGGGATCACGGACTCGATGGACCTGAGTCTGAGTGAAATCCGGGAGATGGTGATGAACAAAGAGGCCTGGCGTGCTGTGATTCATGGGGTCTCAAAGAGTCGGACACGACTGAGCGACTGAACTGAACTCAGCTGCGCGTCCTCTTGAGATGAGATGGGAACGCCGGGAATCCTTTTCCGATGAAACAGGGAAAGGAAACTTCATCTTGAGGTGAGGAGGGGACAACGGGGCTCCTCTTGAGTTGCGGTGGGATCTTCTGTGTTCCTCTCGAGTGGAGATGGGTATGTCCGGGAACTTCTTCAGTTGCAGCAAGATTGGGAAGGACCCTTTCAAGATCCAAAAGAGAAGTTATGATTTCCCTCGAGATGCTGCAGTGGAAAAGGGCCTCCTCTCCCCTGGCAGGGAGAATATCCTGGTTTTTCTCGAGTTGTGGCAGGTCCCACTGGGGTTAGGACAGGAACCTCAGGGACCTGATCATGTGGCCTCAGGAAAGGCCAGTCTCCATGCGAGTTGCGAGGGGCCTCTCGGGTTTCCTCTCCAGTCGGTGCCGGGTCCTAATTCCTCTTCTGGAGCTGAGGACGGAACCTGAGGTTTCCTCTCCAGTGATGACATGGATCTTGGGGTACCTCTGGAGTCTCCACAGGGGAGTCAGGCCTCGGCTTGAGTGGAGACATGAACGTCTGCTTTCCTCCCGAACTGTAGCAGCAGTGTCAGGCTTCCCGTTGAGTTGACACCGGGATGTGTGTCTTTCCTTTGAGGTGCCTCAGGGCTGTCATACGTACCCCTGTGGTGTGAGTCGATACTCGGGGTGACAGTCGAGGCAGTGCAGGGAAATCAGGTTCTTAGGAGTGGACTCAGACATTTGGAGGTCTTTTGGAATGGTTGCACGACCCCTGAAGTTTCTCTCAACTTTAATGCTGAGAGTGCCTCCTCTTGAGATTTGACGGGAATCCTTTACCGATGAAGCAGGGAAAGAACTCTCATCTCGAGCTGAGGAGGGGACAACGGGACTCCTCTTGAATTGTAGTGGGATCCTCGGTGTTCCTCTCGGTTGGAGATGTGTATGTTTGGGAACTTCTTGAGTTGCAGCAAGGGGGTGAAGGACCCTTTCGAGGTCCAAGAGGGAATGTATGATTTCCCTCTAGACGCTGCAGCGGAAAAGGGCCTCATCTCGCCTGGAGGGGAGAACCTCCTGGTTTTTCTCAAGATGTTGTAGGTCCCTCTCCAGTTATGACAGGAACATCAGGGACCCGCTCTTTTGGCCTCGGGAAAGGCCAATCTCCATGCGAGTTGCCAGGGGCCTCTCGGGATTCCTCTCCAGTCGGTGCCGGGTCCTAAGTCCTCGTCTGGACCTGATGCCAGAACCTGAGATTTCCTCTCTAGTGCTGACAAGGATTTGGGGTTCCTCTGGAGCCTCCGCAGGGGAGTCAGGCCTCGGCTCGAGTGGAGACATGCACCTCTGCTTTCCTCCCAAGCTGTAGTGGCAGTGTCAGGCTTTCCGTTGAGTTGACACAGGGATCTGTGTCTTTCCCTCGAGGTGCCACAGGGCTGTCGCACATGCCACCGTGGTGTGATTCGATACTTCGGGTGACAGTCGAGGCAGTGCAGGGAAATCAGGATCATCTGGAGTGGACTGAGACATTTGGGGGTCTTTTGGAACGGTGGCTCGAACCCTGGAGTTCCTCTGGTCTTTCCTGTTGAGAGCACCTCCTCCTGAGATGCGTCGGGAACGCCGGGAAGCCTTTCCTGATGAAGCAGAGAAACGAACCCTCATCTCGAACTGAGGAGGGGACAACGGGGCTCCTTTTGAATTGTGCTGAGACACTCGGTGTTACTCTCGAGTGGAGACGTGTATGTCGGGGAACTTCTTAAGCTTCAGCAAGTGTGTAAAAGTCCCTTCCGAGGTCCAAGAGGGAAGGTGTGATATTCCTCGAGACGCTGCAGTCGAAAAGGGCATCAGCTCGAATTGAGGGAAGAACCTCCTTGTTTTTCTCGATTTGAGGCAGGGTTCCTCTCCTGGTATGACGAGGACTTCAGGGACGTGCTCGTGGGGCTACAGGGAGGTCCAGGCTCCAGGCGACTCGCGAAGGGTGCATCAGGATTCTTCTGTAGTCGCTGCCGGTACCAATGTCCTCATCTGGAGTTGAGGCAGAAGCCTCAGGGTTCCTCTCCAGGGCCGATATGGATCTCGTGGTTCCTCTGGGGTGTCCATAGGGAAACCAGGGCCTCGTCTGGTGTGAAGGCATGAAAGCCCGCTATCCTCTTGAGCAGGAAAAACAATGTCAGGCTTCCTATCGGGTTGACCAAAGGGATCGACAGCTTTCTCTCCAAGTGCCACAGGGCTATCACACCTGACATCCTGTTTTGAGTCGGTCTTCTGGGTGACCATTGAGTCAGTGCGGGGGTGTCAGGTGTGTCTGGAGTGCAATGGAACATCAGGGGTCTTTTGAAATGGTGGCACGACCCCTGGAGTTCCCCTCGAGCATCAAGTGGAGACCGCCTCCTCTTGAGGTGCAACAGGAACGCCGGGATTTCCTCTCCGACGAAGCATGGAAATGGACCCTCCACTAGGGATGAGGAGGGAGAATCGGGACTCTTCTTGAGTTGTGACGGGACCCTCAGTGTTCCTTTCGAGTGCTGAAGGGGATGTCAGGGAACTTCTTGAATTACCTCAAGGGTGTCAAGGAACCTTTCGGGGCTCAGGAGGGAAGGTGGTATTTCTCTCGAGACACTGCAGCGGAAAAGGGCCTCAGCTCGCATGGAGGGGAGAACCTCCTGGTTTTTCTCGAGTTGCGGTGGGGTTCCTCACGAGATACGACGGGGACCTCAGGGACCCGCTCGTGGGGCCTCAGGGAGGTTCAGTCTCCGTGTGAGTCACGAGGGGCCCCTCAGGATACCTCTGCAGTCACTGCTGGGGCCGATGTCCTCATCTGGAGTGGAGACCGAAATCTCAGGTTTCCTCTCCAGGGCCGACATGGTTCTCAGGGTTTCTCTGGGGAGTCCACAGGGGAGGCAGGGCCTCGTCTTCTGTGGAGCGATGCAAGTCCGCTCTCCTGTGGAGCCGGAAAAGCAGTGTCAGGCTTCATGTCGGGTTGATGTTTGGAATTGATGGCTTTCTGTCGAGGCCCCACAGGTCTGTCACACATGCCATCCTGTTTTGAGTCGCTCCTTGTGGTGACCTTCGAGTCAGTGAAGGGGATTCAGTTGTGTCTGGAGTGCACTGGGACATCAAGGGTCCTTTGAAATAGTGGCACGACCCCTGGAATTCTTCTCGAGCATCAAGTGGAGACCTCGTCCACTTGAGGTGCGAAGGGTACACCAGGATTCCCTCCCCGAGGAAGCAGGGAAACGGACCCTCCTCTCAGGATGAGCAGGGAGAACTGGAGTTCTTATTGAGTTCTGGTGGCCCCTCGGTTTTCCTCTAGAGTGCAGATGAGCATTTCTGGGAACGTCTTGATTTGCCTCAATGGTGTCAGGACACTTTCGGGGCTCAGGAGGTAAGGTGTGATTTATCTCGAGACGCTGCAGTGGAAAAGGGCCTCAGCTCGCTTTGAGGGGAAATCCTGGGTTTTATCGAGTTGAGGCATGGTTCCTGTTGAGTTACAACGGGGACATCAGGGATCTGCTCATTGGGCTTCGGAGATATCCAGTCTCCACACGAGTCACTAGGGGCCCCTCGGGATTCCTCTGCAGTCGCTGCTGGGGCTGAGGTCCTCATCTTGCCTTGAGGCTGGAAACTCAGGGTTCCTCTCCAGGGCCAACATGGATGTCGAGGTTCCTCTGGGGCGTCCACAGTGGAGTCAGGGCCTAGTCTCGTGCGGAGCCATGCAAGTCCACTCTCCTCTGCAGCCAGAAAAGCAGTGTCAGCCTTCCTGTCTAGTTGACCATAGGGATCAGTGTCTTTCTCTGGAGGCACCACAGGGCTGTCACACCTGCAATCGCGTTTTGAGTCTGGGTGACCGACGGGTCATTGCAGGGAAGTCAGGTGCGTCTGGAGTGCACTGGGACATCGGGGATCTTTTGAAATGGTGGCACGACCCCTGGAGTTGCTCTCGTGCGTCAAGTGGAGACCGCCCCCTCTTGAGGTGTGACAGGAATGCCGGGATTCCCTCACCGACGAAGCATGGACAGGGACCTTCCTCTCGGGATGAGGACGGAGAACCGGGGCTCTTCTTGAGTTGTGGCAGGACTTAACGTGTTCCTCTCGAGTGCATACTGGGATGTCGGGGAATTTCTTGAGTTGCTTCAAGGGTGTCGAGGACCCTTTCAGGGTACAGGAGGGAAGGTGGGATTTCTCTCGAGATGCCGCAGTGGAAAAAGGGCTCAGCTCGCATTGAGCGAAGAACCTTCTGGTTTTTCTCGAGTTGCTGTGGGGTTCCTCTTGAGTTTCGACGGAGACCTCAGAGACTCGCTCATGGCGCCACAGGGAGGTCCAGTCTCCAGACGACTCACGTGGAGCCCGTAGGGAATCCTCTGCAGTCGCTGTCGGGTCTGAGGTCCTCATCTGGAGTTGAGGCCGGAAACTCAGGTTTCCACTCCAGAGCCAACAGGGATCTCGGGGTTCCTCTGGGGTTTCCAAAGGGGAGTCAGGGCCTCAACTCATGTGGAGCCATGAAGTCCGCTCTCATCTTGAGCTGGAAAAGCAGTGTCAGGTTTCCTGTCAGGTTGAAATAAGGATCGCTGTCTTTCTCTCGAGGTGTAACAGGGCTGTCACAGCCACCATCATATTTTGAGTCGGTCCTCAGGGTGACCTTCGAGTCATTTGCAGGGGAGTCTGGTGTATCTGGAGTGCTTTGGAATATTGGAGTCTTTTGAAATGGTGGCACGACCCCTGGAGTTCCTCTTGAGTGTCAAGTTGAGTCTGCCCCCTCTTGAGGTGCAAAGAGAATGCTGGGACTCTTTTCCCCGAACAAGCAGGGAAACGGACCCTCTTCTCGAGAGTAGAAGGGGAAACCACGGCTCTTTTTGAGTTATGGCTGGACCCTCTGTGTTCCTCTCGAGTGGAAACGGGTAAGTTGGGGAACTTCTGGAGTTGCCTCAAGGCTTTCAAGGACCCTTTCGAGGCTCAAGAGTGAAGGTGGGATTTCTCTTGAGATGCAGCAGCGGAAAAGGGCCTCATCTCGCATTGAGGGGAGAAACTCCTGGTTTCTCTCGATTTGCTGCAGCAAACTTGGGGTTTCTCTCGAGTTACGATTGGGACCTCAGGGACCTGCTCTTGGGGACCTCAGGAATGTTCAGTCTCCATGTGAGATGCCAAGGGACTCTCGGGATTCCTCTGCAGTTGCTTCCGTGGCCGAGGTCCTAACTTGGAGTTGACCCTGGAGCCTCCAGGTTTCTCTTCCGTGCTGACATGGATTTTGGGGTTCCTCTGGAGTTTGCACAGGGGAGTCAGGCCTTGTCTCATGTGCAGACATGCATATCCGCTCTCCTCTCGAGCTGGAAAAGCAGTGTCAAGCTTCCTGTTTGGTTGACATAGTCATCAGTGGCTTTCTCTCGAGGTGCCACAGGGCTGTCACACCCGCCATCATGCTTTGATTCGTTCCTCGGGGTGACCGTCGAGACAGTTGCAGGAGAATCAGGTGTATGTGGAGTGTATTGGAACATTGGGGTCTTTTGAAATGGTGGCACGGCCCCTGGAGTTCCTCTCGAGTTTCAAGTTGAGACCACCTTCTCTTGAGGTGCATCGGGGACGCCGGGATTCCTTTCCCAGACGAAGCAGGGAAATGGGCCCTCCTCTCGGGAGGAGGAGGGGAAATCAGGGCTCTTCTTGAATTGTGGCGGGACCCTCGGTGGCCGGGGTCGAGCCCCGGTGGAACCAGGGTGATTCGAAGGAGAGTCAGATAGGCGAGGGAAAATCTTATTTATATAGAAATATAAAGGAGATTAAGAAGAAACAGTGTAGTAGGAAAATTAAGTGGAAAAAGGAGGCTGAATAACTTGGCTTATGGGGAAGACCAATAAAATCTCAGGACAAGAGATTTGCACCATCTACGTTGGGCCACCGGCGCCCACTTGAATATTGAAGGGTGCCCCACCTTAGGCTCCCTTTCTCGCAGGTCTTAGAAGCCAGGACAAATAAGTAGACTTGGTGAGCCGCCCCTCTCCAGATAGGGATTCAGCCTGAAATTAGAGTAACGAGGAGAGTGAGGGAGAGGGAGGAAAAGAGAGAGAGAGACACGGGGGGAGCCAGATTCCCAAGAAACTAGGCCGAGGGACTAGTCCGAGAAACTGGTCCATCCTTTATTGTTCAGAAGGCTTTTTATTCTTTTGATAATACATGGAGATCAATGGGTAACACAAAATTGTGCAGCGCTAGCAGCCCAGATTCTTATTAAAACCAGGCTTTTCTCTCTGCATACCTAGTTGTATACACAAATCTTAGGTAATTGACATCATCTTCTGGCCAAAAGGGTCAATTAACATTTTACAGTCCTTTTCTCATAAGGTTTGTCAATCAGAAGGCTTGTTTGTGTTGGTCATTCAAAAGCCTGCTGCTGTTCTCAGAAAAACACTAAATAAAGTTGCATTCTTACACAGCGAAGATACAGGAATTTATAACAAGTAAAAGGAGTACAGTGATTTATAACTAAAGAAAAGTAATTAACTCAAAAGTCTAGGGTTGCTAACATCAAAACTACTATATATCTTTGTCCATAACCCAATTACATTGATTGACATCCTCCCAGGTGCCTAAAAGATAAAGAATATGGAGGCCTGGTGGCAATCATTGAGTCAACAGTGCAAACCCATCACCAGTATGATTTTTACCTCTTCAGAAAAGGCTCTGTATCTTTAAGATGCTTTTAAGCTTTGTGCCTCTCACAGTTGGGGGGCTGTAAGCAATTCACAAGCTGTAAGAGGTCCTGGGGAACATGTTAGGCAAGCTAGAGAGTTATCAGAGGGGGTTTGAGCTGAAACATCCCTTTCAAATTCAGAAGACTAAAGCCCTGATTTGACTTTTTCCAGAGAGTGTCAGAAAAGTGAAAAAGCACAGTACAAAGGCTGGCAGATTTTTTGGATTTGGGGTACATGCCTCGGAAATACCAAGGGGATACCCTGAGATTTGACTCACCTTGCCATAAAATCTCTGCAGCATGAACTTGTCACGGGTGGGATTCCTCACGCTGGCTTCCGGCACTCAGTGTTCCTCTTGAGTGGAGACTGGAATGTCAGGGATCTTCTTGAGTTGCCTCAAGCGTGTGAAGGAACCTTTCAGGGCTCAGGAGGGAAGGTGGGATTTCTCTCGAGACACTGCAGCAGAAAAGGGCCTCTGCTCACCTTGATGGGAAAATATCCTGTTTTTCGTCAATTTGAGGCGGGGTTCCTCTGGAGTTAAGACAGGGACCTCAGGGATCCGCTGGTGGGGCCTCAGGGAGGTCCAGTCTCCACGCGAGTCGCGACGGGCCCCTTGGGATTCCTCTGCAGTCACTGCCAGGGCTGAGGTCCTCATCTAGAGTTGAGGCTGGAAGCTCAGGTTTCTTCTCCAAGGCCGACATGGATCTCAGGGTTCCTCTGGGGCATCCACAGGTGAGTCAGGCCTCGTCTCGTGTGGAGTCATGCAAGTCCGCTCACCTTTCAAGACAGAAAAAAAGTGTCAGGCTTCCTGTCAGGTTGACCATATTGACCAGTGGCTTTCTCTTGAGGTGCCACAGGGCTGTCACACCTGCCATCGCGTTTTAAGTCAGTCCTCAGGGTGACATTCGAGTCAGTGCAGGGGAGTCAGGTGTGTCTGGAGTGCCCTGGACATCGGGGGTCTTTTGAAATGGTGGCACGACCCCTGGAGTTCCTCTTGAGCGTCAAATGGAGACTGCCTCATCTTGAGGTGCGACGGGAATGCCGGGATTCTCTCCCCGACGAAGAAGGGAAATGGCCCCTCCTCTCGAGATGAGGAGGGAGAACCAGGGCTCTTCTTGAGTTGCGGCAGGACCCTCAGTGTTCCTCTCGAGTGCAGACAGGTTGTCGGGGTACTTCTTGAGTTGCCTCAAGGGTGTCAAGGACCCTTTCGAGTCTCAAGAAGGAAGGTGGGATTTCACTCGAGATGCCGCAGTGGAAAAGGGCCTCATCTCGCGTTGAGGGGAGAATGTCCTGGTTTTTCTCGAGTTGGGGCAGCAAACGTGTCCCTCGAGAGTTACGACAGGGACCTCAGGGACCCACTCGTTGGGGCCTCAGGAAAGTCCAGTCTCCATGCGAGGTTCGAGGGGCTTCTCAGGATTCCTCTGCAGTCGCTGCCGGGGCCGAGGTCCTCATCTGGAGTTGAGACCGGAATCTCAGGGTTCCTCTTCAGTGCCGACATGGATCTCGGGGTTCCTCTGTGGTTTCCACAGGGGAGTCAGTCCTCATTTCGTGTGGAGATATGCACGTCTACTCTCCTCTCGAGCTGGAAAAGCAGTGTCAGTCTTCCTGTAGGGTTGTTATAGGCATCGGTGGCATTCAGTAGGTTCCACAGGCCTGTTACACCCGCTATCATGTTTTGAGTCGGTCCTCAGGTGACCGTCCAGCCAGTTGCAGGGGAGTCAGGTTTATCTGAAGTGCACTGGGACATCAGGGTCTTTTGAAATATTGGCACTTCCCCTGGAATTCCTGTCGTGTGTAAAGTTGAAAGCAACTCCTCTTGAGGTGCGACGAGAATGCCAGGATTCATTTCCCTGATGAAGCAAGGAAACAGACTCTCCTCTTGGGAGGAGCAGGGGAAACTGGGGCTCTTCTTCATTTGTGGCGGGACGCTCGGTGTTCCTCTTGCGTGGATACGGATATGTCAGGGAACTTGTTGAGTTGCCTCAAGGGTGTCAAGGACCCTTTCGAGGTTCAAGAGGGAATGTGGAACTTCTCTCAAGACGCCAAAGTGGAAAAGGGCCTCATGCCGCATTGAGTGGAAAATCTGCTGGTTTTTCTCGAGTTACGGCAATAAACTTGATTTCTCTCTCGAGTTACGACGGGGACCTCAGGGACCGACTCGTGGGGGCCTCAGGAAAGTCCAGTCTCCATGCGAGGTGCGAGGGGCTTCTCGGGATACCTATGCTGTCGCTGCCGGATCCGAGGTCCTCATCTTCAGTTGATGATGGAATCTCAGGATTCCTCTCCCGTGCCTACATGGATCTCGGGGTTCCTCTGGGGTTTCCACAGGGGAGTCAGACCTTGTCTCGTGTGGAGACATGTGTGTCCGCTCTCCTCTCAAGATGGAATAGCAGTGTCAGGCTTCCTGTCGGGTTGACATAGGGAACAGTGCCTTTCTCTCGAGGTGCCACAGGGCTGTCACACATGCCATTGTGTTTTGAGTTGGTCCTCAGGGTGACCGTCGAGCCAGTTTCAGGGGAGTCAGGTTTATCTGGAGTGCATTGGACATCTGAGTCTTTTGAAATGGTGCACGACCCTGGAGTTCCTCTTGAGTGTCAGGTTGAGACTGCCTCCTTTTGAAGTGTGATGGGAATGCCAGGATTCCTTTCCCGATGAAGCAGGGAAATGGACCCTCCTCTCGGGTCAGTCAGTTCAGTCACTCAGTCGTCTTTGACTATTTGCGACCCCATGAATCGGAGCACGCCAGGCCTCCCTGTCTATCACCATCTCCTGGAGTTCACTCAGACTCACGTCCATCGAGTTCGTGATGCCATCCTGCCATCTCATCCTCAGTCATCCCCTTCTCCTCCTGCTCCCAATCCATCCCAGCATCAAAGTCTTTTCCAATGTGTCAACTGTTTGCATGAGTTAGCCAAAGTACTGGAGCTTCAGCCCTAGCATCATTCTTTCCAAAGAAATCACAGGGTTGATCTCCTTCAGAATGAACTGGTTGGATCTCCTTGCAGTCCACAGGACTCTCAAAGTCTTCTCCAACACACCAGTTCAAAAGCATCAATACTTCGACGCTCAGCCTTCTTCACAGTCTAATTCTCACATCCATACATGACCGCAGGAAAAACCATAGCCTTGATTTGAGGGACCTTAGTGGGCAACTAATGACTCTGTTTTTGAATATAAACTCTAGGTTGGTCACAACTTTTCTTCCAAGGAGTGTCTTTTAATTTCATATCTGCAGTCACCATCTGCAGTGATTTTGTAGCCCAAAAAAATAAAGTCTGATACTGTTTCCACTGTTTCCCCCTCAATTTCCCATGAAGTGATGGGACCGGATGCCATTATCTTCGTTTTCTGAATATTGAGCTTTAAGCCAACTTTTTCACTCTCCTCTTTCACTTTCATCAAGAGACTTTTTAGCTCCTCTTCACTTTTTGCCATAAGAGTGATGTCATCTGCATATCTGAGGTTACTGATATTTCTTCTGGCAATCTTGATTTCAGCTTGTGTTTCTTCCAGTCCAACGTTTCTCATGATATACTTTGCATAGAAGTTAAAAAAGCAGAGTGACAATATACAGCCTTGACGTACTCCTTTTAATATTTGGAACCAGTCTGTTGTTCCATGTCCAGTTCTTACTGTTACTTCTTTACCTGCATACAGATTTCTCAAAAGGCAGGTTAGGTGATCTGATATTCCCATCTTTCAGAAGTTTCCACAGTTGATTGTGATCCACACAGTCAAAGGCTTTGGCATAGTCAATAAAGCAGAAATAGATGTTTTTCTGAATCTCTCTGGCTTTTTCCATGATCCAGAGGATGTTGGCAATTTGATCTCTGGTTCCTCTGCCTTTTCTAAAACCAGCTTGAACATCAGGGAGCTCACGGTTCACGTATTGCTGAAGGCTGGCTTGGAGAACTTTGAGCATTGCTTTACTAGCATATGAGATGAATGCAAATGTGTGGTAATTTGAGCATTCTCTGGCATTGCCTTTCTTTGGAATTGGAATGAAAACTGACCTTTTCCAGTCCTGTGGCCACTGCTGAGTTCTCAAATTTTGCTGACATATTGAGTGCAGCACTTTCACAGCATCATCTTTCAGGTTTTGAAACAGCTCAACTGGAATGCCATCACCTCCATTAACTTTGTTCGTAGTGATTCTTTCTAAGGCCCACTTGACTTTACCTTCCAAGATGTCTGATTCTAGATTAGTGATCACATCATCATGATTATCTGGGTCGTGGAGAACTTTTTTGTACAGTTCTTCCCTGAAAGTAACAGAAATCCTCTCGGAAGGAGGAGGGAAAACCGGGGCTCTTCTTGAGTTGTGGTGGGACCCTCGGTGTTACTCTCGAGTGGAGATCGCTATGTGGGGGAACTTCCGGAGTTGCCTCAAGTGTGTCAAGGACCCTTTCGAGGCTCAAGAGGGAAGGTGGGATTTCACTTGAGACACTGCAGCGGAAAAGGGACTCATCTTGCATTGAAGGGAAAATCTCCAGGTTTTTCTCGAGTTTGGCAGCAAACTTGGGGTTCCTCTTGAGTTATGACAGGGACCTCAGGGACCCACTCTTGGGGCCTCAGGAAAGTCCAGTCGCCATGCGAGTTGTCAAGGTCCTCTCAGGATTTCTTAGCAGTCACTGCTGGGTCCGAGGTCATCATCTGAAGTTGAGGCTGGAAACTCAGAGTTCCACTGCAGTGCCGACATGGATCTCGGGGTTCCTCTGGAGTTTTCACAGGGGAGTCAGGCCTCGTCTTGTGTGAAGGCATGCAAGTGTGCTCTCCTCTCAAGCTGGAAGAGTAATGTCAGGCTACCTGTCCAGTTGACATAGGGATCAAAGCCTTTCTCTCGAGGTGACACAGGGCAGTCACACCTGCCGTCGTGTTTTGAGTCGATCCTCAGGGTGACCGTCGAGTCAGTGCAGGGGAGTCAGCTGTATCTGGAATACATTGGGACATGGGGGTGTTTTGAAATGGTGGCATGACCCCTGCAGTTTCTCTTGAGCGTCAAGTTGAGACCGCCTCCTCTTGAGGTGCCACGTGGACACTGGGATTCCTTTCCCGATGAAGCAGGGAAACGGACCCTCCTCTTGGAATGAGGAGAGAAAACCGGGGCTCTTCTTGGGTTGAAGTGGGAATCTCGGTGCTACACTCAAGTGGAGACTGGTGTGTCGGGGAACTTCTTGGGTTGCCTCAAGGGTGTCAAGGACCTTTTCGGGGCTCAAGAGGGAAAGTGGGATTTCTCTCGAGACACTGTAGTGGAAGATGGCCTCATCTGGCTTTGAGGGGAGAATCTCCTGGTTTTTCTCCACTTGTGGCAGCAACCTTGGAATTCCTCTCACGTTACAATGGGGACCTCAGGGACCCACTCTTGGGGCCTCAGGAAAATCAAGTCTCCTTGCCAGTTTCGAGGGGCCTCTCGGGATTCCTCTACAGTCGCTGCCAATGAAGAGGTCTTCATCTGGATTTCATGCCGCAACCTCAGGGTTCCTCTTCAGTGCCCACATGGATCTTGGGTTTTTTCTGGAGTTTCCACAGGGGAGTCAGGCCTCGTTTCGTGTGGAGGCATGCAAGTCTGCTGTCCTCTCAAGCTGGAAAAGCAGTGTCAGGCTTCCTATCAGGTTGACATAGGGATCAGTAGGTGCCACAGGGCTGTCACAGCTGTCACCGTGTTTTGAGTGGATCCTCGGGGTGACAGTTGAGACAGTGCAGGGGAGTCAGGTGTATCTACACTGCATTGGGACATTGGGGTGTTTTGAAATGGTGGCACGACCCCGGGAGCTCCACTCGAGTGTCAAATTGAGACCGCCTCCCCTTGAGGTGCGACGGGAATGCCGGGATTCCTTTCCCGACGAAGCAGGTAAATGGACCGTCCTCTTGGGATGAGGAGGGAAAACCGGGGCTCTTCTTGAGTTGTGGCGGGACCCACGGTGCTCCTCTCAATTGGAGACGGGTATTTTGTGGAACGTCTTGAGTAGTCTCAAGGGTTTCAAGGACCCTTTCGAGGCTCAAGAGTGAAGCTGGGTTTTCTCTCAAGACGCCACAGCGGAAAAGGGCCTCATTTCGCTTTGAGTGGATAAACTCCCGGTTTTACTCAAGTTTCGGCAGCAAACTTGGGGTCCCTCTCGAGTTGCGAGGGCGACCTCAGGGACCCACTCATTGTGCCTCAGAAAAGTCCAGTCTAGATGCGAGGTACTAGGGGCCTCACAGGATTCCTCTGCAGTCGCTGCTGGGGCCAAGGTCCTCATCTGGAATTGAGGTCAGAAACTCAGGTTTCCTCTCCACTGCTGACATGTATCTCGGGGTTCCTCTGGAGTTTCCACAGGGGAGTCAGACCTCATCTCATGTGGAGGCATGCAAGTCCGCTGTCCTCTCGAGCTGGAAAAGTAGTGTCAGGCTTCCTGTTGGGTTGACATAGGGATCAGTGGCTTTCTCTCAAGGTGCCACTGGGCTGTCACACCTGCCATCGTGTTTTGAGTCCATCCTCGGGGAGACCGTCAAGTCAGTGCAGGGGAGTCAAGTGTATCTGGAGTGCATTGGGACATCAGCGACTTTTGAAATGGTGGCAAGACACCTGGAGTTCTTCTCGAGTGTCAGGTTTAGACCACGTTCTCTTGAGGTTCGACGGGAACACCGGGATTCCTTTCCCAACAAAGCAGGGAAATTGACCCTCCTCTCCAGATGAGGAGGAAAACCCAGGGCTCTTCTTGAGTAGTGGCGGGACCCCCGGCGTCCCTCTCGAGTGAAGACGGGTATTTTGGGGTACTTCTTGAGTTGTCTCAAGGTTGTCAAGGACCCTTTCAAAGCTAAAGAGGGAAGGTGGGATTTCTCTCGAGACAGCGCAGCGGCAAAGGGCCTCATCTTGCATTGAGGGGAGAATCTCCTGGTTTTTCTCGAGTTGCGGCAGCAAACTTGGGGTTCCTCTCGAGTTACGACGGGGACCTCAGGGACCCGCTAGTAGGGCAACAAGAAAGTCCAGTCTCCATGCGAGTTGTGAGGGATGGCTCAGGGTTTTTCTGCAGTAACTGCCGGGGCCAAGGTCCTCATCTGGAGTTGAGGCCGGAACCTCAGGTTTCCTCTCCAATGCTGACATGTATCTCGGGGTTCCTCTGGAGTTTCCACAGGGCATTCAATCCTCGTCTTGTGTGAGACCTGCAAGTCCACTCTTCTCTCGAGCTGGAAAAGCAGTGTCAGAATTCCTGTCCAGTTGAGATAGGTATCAGTGGCTTTCTCTCGAGGTATCTGGAGTGCATTGGGACATCAGGGGCTTTTGTAATTGTGGGATGACCCCTGGAGTTCCTCTCGAGTGTCAAATTAGACCACCTCTGCTTCAGGTGCTTTTGGAACACAGGGATCCCTTTCCCAACGAAGCAGGGAAATGGACACTCATCTCAAGGTGAGGAGGGAAAACCGGGGCTCTTCTTGACTTGTGGTGGGACCCTCGGTGTTCCTCTCAAGTGGAGATGGATATGTCGGGGAACTGCTTGAGTTACCTCAAGGGTGTCAAGGACCCTTTCAAGGCTCAAGAGGCAAGATTGGATTTCTCTCGAGATGCCTCAGCCCAAAAGGACCTCATCTTGCATTGAGGCGAGAATCTCCTGGTTTTTCTCGAGTTGCAGCAGGAGACTTGGGGTTCCTCTTGAGTTATGACAGGAACCTCACAGACTGTTCATGTGGCCTCAGGAAAGTTCAGTCTCTATGCGAGTTGCGAGAGGCTGCTCGGGATTACTCCCCAGTCGCTTCCCGGGCAGTGGTCCTCATCTGGAGTTGAGGCCGGAACGTCATGGTTCCTCTCTAGTGCTGACATGGATCTCAGCATAACTCTGGAGTTTCCACAGGGGATTCAGGCCTAGTCTCATGGGGAGACATGTTAGTCCGCTCTGTTCTCGAGCTGGAAAAACAGTGTCAGGGTTCCTGTCTCTTTGACATAGGGATCAGTGGCTTTCTCTAGAGGTGCCACAGGGCTGTCACACCTGCCATCGAGTTTTGAGTCGATCCTCGGGGTGACCGTTGAGTCAGTGTAGGGGAGACTGTTATATTTGGAATGGATTGGGACATCAGGGTCTCTTAGAATGGTAGCACGACCCCTGGAGTTCCTCTCAAAGTTGAAGTTGAGACTGCCTCCTCTTGAGATGCGATGGAAACGTCGGGATTCCTTTCCTGAAGAAGCAGGGAAACAGACCCTTAACTCGAGATGAGGAGGAAAAACCAGGGCTCTTCTTGAGTTGTGGTGGGACCATTGGTGTTCCTCTAGAAAGGAGACGGTATGTTGGGGAACTTCTTGAGTTGCCTCAAGGGTGTCAAGGACCCTTTCGAGGCTCAAGAGGGAAGGTTGGATATATCTCTTGATGCCACAGCAGAAAAGGGCCTCAACTCGCTTTGAGGGGAGAATCTTCTGATTTTCTTCGAGTTGCGGAAGGAAACTTGGGGTTTTTCTCAAGTTACGATGGGGACCTTACAGATCCCCTTGTGTGGCCTCAGGAATGTTCAGTCTCCATGGGAGCTGCGAGGGGCTGCTCGGGATTCCTCTCCAGTCGCTTCCAGGGCTGCAGTGCTCACTAGAGTTGTGGCCAGAACCTCAGGGTTCCTCTCCAGTGCTGACATGGATCTCGGCGTAACTCTGGAGTTTCCACAGGGGATTCAGGCCTAGTCTCATGGGGAGACATGCAAGTCCACTCTCCTCTCGAGCTGGAAAAGCAGTGTCAGGCTTCCTGTTGAGTTCACATAGGGATCATTGGCTTTCTCTTGAGGTGCCACAGGGCTGTCTCACCTGCCATCGTGTTTTGAGTCGATCTTCATGGTGACCGTCGAGTCAGTGCAGGAGAGTCAGGTGTATCTGGTGTGCACTGGGACATCGGGGTCTTTTGGAAACATCACACGACCCCTGGAGTTTCTCTCGAGGTTCAAGTTGAGACCTCTTGAGGTGTGATGGGAACGCAGTGATCCCTTTCCCGACGAAGCAGGGACATGGACCCTCCTCTGAAGATGAGGAGGGGAAACCGGGGCTCTTCTTGAGTAGTGGTGGGACTCTCGGTGTTTCTCTCGAATGGAGACAGGTATGTCAGGGAATTTCTTGAGTTGCCTCAAGGGTGTCAAGGACACTTTCGAGACTCTAGAGGGACAGTGGGTGCCGGGAGTCAGCCTGAGGAATCCCGCCAATGGCAAAGGTCATGAGGAAGGAAGCCCGACAAAACGCAAAGGCGTGATCCATCTTCGGGGGTTCCCCCTGAGTTTTCCTGAACCTCTACCGCCCAAAACTAGAGTCTGCCTGCTTCATTACTGTGCTTTTGACTCATCTGACATTCTCTTGAAAAAAAAAAATTATTTTTGCATCAGCTCTGCATCAGCTCAAACCCCTCTGATGACTCTCTAACTTGCCTGACAGGTTCCCCCGGACTTTTTATAGTTTGTGAATTGCTTACAGCCCCCCAACCGGGAGAGGCACAAAGCTTAAAGCATCTTAAAGATACAGAGCCTTTTCTAATGAGCTAAAAATTATATTGGTGACGGATTTTCACTGTTGAGTAAATGACTGCTGCCAGACATCCATATTCTTTATCTTTTAGACACCTGAAGGATATTAATCAATGCAATTGAAATATAAAAATAGGAATATAGTATTTTTGATGTTAGCAACACTAAAGTTTTGAGTTTACTAATTTCTCTTTGTTATAAATAACTGTACTTCTTTCATTGTTATAAATTATTGTGTCCTTGCTATGTAAGAATGTAACTTTATTTAGTGCTTTCTGAGAGTGGCACCAGAAATTAGGAAGAACAACATAAATAAGTCATCTGGTTGACAAACCCTTATCAGAAAAGGGACTGTAAAATGTTAATTGGCTCCTCTGGCCATAAGATGATGTAAATCACCTAAGACTTATGTATACACCTAGGAATGCAGAGAGAAAGCCTGATCTTGATAAGAGTCAGGGCTGCTTACATTGCATACTTTTATATTATCCATTGATTTCTATGTCCAAAAATGTATAAAAGGCCTTCTGAACAATAGGGGATGCACCAGTCACTGGACTGGTTTACCCCGTGTTTTTATTCTGTTTTCTGGCTGAATTTCCATCTGGAGCGAGGAGGCTTGCCACGTCTACTTACATGCCCTGGCTTTCAAGTTCCCTGAGAGAGAGAGCCCAAACAGGGCACTCTCTGATATTCAAATGAGCCCCCGTGGCCCAACGTAGATGGTGCAAATTTCATGTCCTGAGATTTTATTGGCTTTCCCTGTAAACCAAGATATTCAGCCTCTTTTCTCCACTAAATTTTCCTACTATACTATTTCTTCCTGCCCTAATCTTATATTTCTAAATAAATAAGCTTTCCTCGCATATGCCGTTCACCCTTCAAATTTCCCTGGATCAACCGGGGCTGGACCCAGGCATGTGCAATTTCTCCTGAGATGCCACAGCAGAAAAACAAAAACAAAAACAAAAACAAAAAACTGATCTCGCGTTGAGGGGAGAATCTCCTGGTTTTTCTTGAGTGGCGGCAGGAAACTTGGGGTTCCTCTCGAGTTACGACAGGGACCTCAGGGACCCGCTCGTGTTGCCTCAGGGAAGTCCAGCCTACATGCAAGTTGTGATAGACCCCTCGGGATACCTCTCCAGTCGCTGCTGAGGCTGAGGTCCTCATCTGGAGTTAAGGCCAGAAGCTCAAGTTTCCTCTCCAGTGCTGACATGGATCACGGGGTTCATTTGGAGTTTCTACAGGGTAGTCAGGCCTCGTCTCGTGTGGAAACATGCAAGTCCACTATCCTCTCGAGCTGGAAAAGCAGTTTCAGGCTTCCTGTCGGGTTGACATAGGGATCAGTGGCTTTCTCTCGAGGTGCCACAGGGCTGTCATGCCTGCCATCGTGTTTTGACTCGATCCTTGGTGTGACTGTCGAGTCAGTGCAGGGGAGTCTGTTGTATCGGGACTGGATTGGGATATCGGGTCTTTAGGAATATTGGCACAACCCCTGGAGTTCCTCTGGACGTTCAAGTTGAGACAGCCTCCACTTCAGGTGCTTTTGGAACGCAGGGATTCCTTTCCCAATGAAGCAGGGAAATGGTCCCTCATCTCGAGATGAGGAAGGAAAACGAGCACTTCTTGAGTTGTGGCGGGACCTCGGTGTTTCTCTCGAGTGGAGACGGGTATGTTGGGAACTTCTTGACTTGCCTCAAGAGTGTCAAGGATCATTTCAAGGCTCAAGAGGGAAGGTGAGATTTCTCTCGAGATGCTAAAGAGGAAAAGGGCCTCATCTCGCGTTGAGGGGAGAATCTCCTGGTTTTCCTCGAGTCGCGGCAGGAAACTTGGGGTTTCTCTCAACTAACCTTGGGGACCTCAGGGACCCAGTCGTGTTGGCTCAGGAAAGTCCTGTCTCCATGCGAATTGTGAGGGGCCTCTCGGGATTACTCTCTAGTCGCTGCCAAGGCCGTGGTCCTCATCTGGATTTGAGGATGGAAACTCAGATTTCCTCTCCAGTACTGACATGGATCTCGGGGTTCCTCTGGAGTTTCCACAGGGAAGTCAGGCCTCGTCTCATGTGGAGACATGGAAGTCCACTCACCTCTCGAGCTGGAAGAGCAATGTTAGGCTTCCTGTCGAGTGACTTATGGATCGGTGGCTTTCTCTCGAGGTGCAGCTGCCATCGTGTTTTGAGTCGATCCTCAGTGTGACCGTCGAATCAGCACAGGGGAGTCAGGTGTATCTGGAGTACATTGTGATATCATGATCTTTTGGAATTGTGGCACGACCCCTGAAGTTTCTCTCGAGGTTCAAGTTGAGACCATCTCCTCTTAAGGTGTAACAGAAATGCTGGGATTCCTTTCAGACGAAGCAGGGAAATGGACCCTCATCTTGAGATCAGGAGGGAAAACCGGGGCTCTTCTTGAGTTGTGTGGGACTCTCGATGTTCCTCTAGAGTGGAGATGGTTATGTTGTGTGGCTTCTTGAGTTGCCTCAAGGGTGTCAAGGATCCTTTCGATGCTCAAGAGGGAAGGTGGTATTTCTCTTGAGACGCCACAGAGGAAAAAGACGTCATCTCGCATTGAGGGGAGAATCTCCTGGTTTTTCTCTAGTTGCAGCAACAAAATTGGGGTTCCTCTCAAGTTATGACAGGGGCCTCAGAGACCTGCTAGTTTGGCCTCAAGAAAGTCCAGTCTCCATACACGTTGCAAGGGGCCTCTTGTGATTCCACTCCAGTCGCTGTTGGGGCCGCATTTCTCATCCTGAGTTGAGACCGGAAATTCAGGGTTCCTCTCCAGTGCTGACATGGATATCCTGCATCCTCTGGAGTTTCCACAGCATAGTCAGGCCTCGTCTCATGTGGAGGCATGCAAGTCCGTTGTCATCTTGAGCGGGAAAAGCAGTGTCAGGCCTCCTGTCGACTTGACATAGATATCAATGGCTTTCTCTCGAGTTGCCACAGGGCTGTCACACCTGACATCGTTTTGAGTCGATACTCAGCATGACAGTCAAGTCAGTGCAGGGGAGTCAGGTGTATCTGGACTGGATTAGGACATCGGGGTCTTTTGGATTGGTGACACAATCCCTGGAGTTTTTCTGGAGGGTCAAGTTGAGACCGCCTCCTCTTGAGGTGAGATGGGAACGCCGGGATTCCCTTCTCGATGAAGCAGGGAAATGGACCCTTTCTGGAGATAAAGAGGGAAAACTGGGGCTCTTCTTGAGTTGTGGCGGAACGCTCGGTGTTCCTCTCAAGTGGAGACGATTACGTCGGGGAACTGCTTGAGTTGCCTCAAGGGTGTCAAGAACCATTTCCAGGCTCAAGAGGGGAGGTGGGATTTCTCTCGAGACAGTGCAGTGGAAAAGGGCCTCATCTAGCATTGAGGGGAAAATCTCCTGGTTTTTGTCGAGTTGTGGCATGAAACTTGGGGTTGCTCTCAAGTTATGACGGGGACCTCACAGACCCTCTCGTATGGCCTCAGGAAAGTTTAGTCTCCATGCAAGTTTCAAGAGGCTGCTCAGGATTCCTTTCCAGTCTCTTTAAGGGTCGCGGTCCTCATATAGAGTTGAGGCCGGAACCTCAGGATTCCTCTCCAGTGCTGCCATGGATGTCAGCGTAACTCTGGAGTTTCCACAGGGGATTCAGACCTAGTCTCATGGGGAGACATGCAAGTCTACTCTCCTCTCGAGTTGGAAAAGCAGTGTCAGGCTTCCTGTCAGGTTGACATAGGGATCGGTGTCTTTCTCTCAAGGTGCCACAGGGCTGTCACATCTGCATCGAATTTTCAGTCAATCCCCTCTGTGGCCATTGAGTCAGTGCAGGGGAGTCAGGTTTATCTGGAGTAGATTGTGATATCAGGGTCTCTTGGAATGGTGGCACGACCCCTGGAGTTCCTCTCAATGTTCAAGTTGAGACCACCTCCTCTTGAGGTTCGATGGAAACATCAGAATTCCTTTCCTGACGAAGCAGGAAATGGACCCTCATCTCGAGATGAGGAGGGAATACCGGGGCTCTTCTGGAGTTTGGCAGAACCATTGGTGTTCCTCTTGAAAGGAGACGAGTATGTCGGGGAACTTCTGAGTTGCCTCAAGGGTGTCAAGGAATTTTTCGTGGCTCAAGAGGGAAGGGGGGATTTCTTTTGAGACATCACAGCAGAAAAGGGCGACATCTCATGTTGAGGGGAGAATCTCCTAGTTTTCCTCGAGTTGCAGCAGGAAACTTGGGGTTACTCCCAAGTTACGATGGGGACCTCAGGGACCCACTCGTGTTGCCTCAGAAAAGTCCAGTCTCCTTGCGAGTTGAGATAGACCCATCAGGATTCCTCTCCAGTCGCTGCTGGGGCTGAGGTCCTCATCTGGAGTTAAGGCTGGAACCTCAGGGTTCCTCTCCAGTGCTGACATGGATCACGGGGTTCATTTGCAGTATCCACAAGAGAGTCAGGCCTCATCTCGTTTGGAGACATGCAAGTCCGCTTTGCTCTCAAGCTGGAAAAGCAGTGTCAGGCTTCCTGTTGAGTTGACATAGGCATCAGTGGCTTTTTCTCGAGAAGCCGCAGAGCTGTCACGCCTGCCATCATGTTTTGAGTCAATCCTCGGTGTGACCGTCGAGTCAGTGCAAGTGAGTCATTTGTATCTGGACTGGATTGGCACATCAGGGTCTTTTGGAATATCACTCAACTCCTGGAGTTTCTCTCGAGGTTCAAGTTGAGAGAGCCTCCACTTCAGGTGCTTTTGGAACGCAATGATTCCTTTGTGACGAAGCAGGGAAATGGTCCCTCATCTTGAGATGAAGAGTGAAAACAGGTGCACTTCTTGAGTTGTGGCAGAACCTTGGTGTTCCTCTCTAGTGGAGATGGGTAAGTCAGGAACTTCTTGATTTGCTTCAAGGGTGTCAAGGATCCTTTTGAGGCTCAAGAGGGAAGGTGGCATTTCTCTTGAGACGCCTCAGCGGGAAAGGCCCTCATCTCACGTTGAAGGAGAACCTCATGGTTTTTCTCCACTTCTGGCAGGAAACTTGGGGTTCCTCTCGAGTTAAGACGGGGACCTCAGGTACCCGCTCGTGTTGGCTCAGGAAAGTCCTGTCTCCATGCAAGTTGCAAGGGGCATCTTGGGATTCCCATCCAGTCATTGCCGAGGCCGCAGTCCTCATGTAGATTTGAGGCTGGTAACTCAGGTTTCCTCTGCAATGCTGACATGGATCTCGGGGATCCTCTGGAGTTTCCATAGGGGCGTTAGGCCTCGTCTAGTGAGGAGACATGCAAGTGGGCTCTCCACTCGAGCTCGAAAAGCAGTGTCAGGTTTCCTGTTGAATTGACATAGGGATCGGTGACTTTCTATCTAGGTGCCACAGGGCTCTCACACCTACCATTGTGTTTTGAGTCAATGCTCAGGGTGACCATCGAATCAGTGCAGGGGAATCAGGTGTATCTGGAATGCATTGGGATATCGGGGTCTTTTGGAATGGTGGCAGGACCCCTGGAGTTTCTCTCGAGGTTCAAATTGAGACCGCTTACTCCTGAGGAGCGACAGGAACGCCAGGATTCCATTCCCGACGAATCAGGGAAATGGACCCTTATCTTGAGATAAGGAGGGGAAACTGGGACTCTTCTTGAGTTGTGTGGCACACTCGGTGTTCCTCTCGAGTGGAGACTGCTATGTTGTGGAACTTCTTGAGTTGTCTCAATGGTGTCAAGGAAACTTTCGAGGCTCAAGAGGAAAGATGAGATTTCCCTTGTGATGCCACAGCGGAAAAGGGTCTCATCTCGCGTTGAGGGGAGAATCTCCTGGTTTTTCTCGAGTTGCAGCAGGAAACTGGGGTTCCTCTCAAGTTACGACGGGGAGCTCAGTGACCCACTCACGTTGACTCAGGGAAGTCCGGTTTTTTGAGAGTTGCGAGGGGCCTCTTGCGATTCCTCTCCAGTCGCTGACAGGGCTGAGGTCCTCATCTGGAGTTGAGGCTGGAATCACAAGTTTCCTCTCCAGTGCTGACACGGATCTTGGCGTTCCTCTGAAGTTTCCACAGGGAAGTCAGCCCTCATCTCATGTGGAGCCATGAAAGCCCGCTCTCCTCTCCAGCTGGAAAAGCAGTGTCAGACTACCTGTCAAGTTGACATTTGGATCAGTGGCATTCTTCGAGATGCTACAGGGTTGTCACACATGCCCTCCTGTTTTGAGTGGATCCTCAGGGTGACCGTCGAGTCAGTGCAGGTGAGTCAGGTGTATCAGTTGTGGATTGGGACATAGAGGTCTTTTGGAATGGTGGCACGACCACCAGAGTTCCTCTCAAGTGCCAAGTTGAGATCACCCCCTCTTGAGCTGCGATGGGGAACAACAGGATTTCTTTCTCGACGAAGCAGGGAAATGGACCCATATCTCAAAATAAGGAGAGAAAATCGGGGCTCTTCCTGAGTTGTGGTGGAACGCTTGAGTTCCTCTCGAGTGGAGACGGGTATGTTGGGGAAATTCTTGAGTTGCCTAAAGGGTGTCAAGGACCATTTTGAGGCTCAAGAGGGAAAGTGGGATTGCTCTCGAGACGTTGCAGCAGAAAAGGGCTTCATCCCACTTTGAGGGGAGAATCTCCTTTTTTTTTTTTTTTAGAGTTGCGGCAAGAAACTTAGGGTTCCTCTCGAGTTACGACGGGGACCTCAGGGACCTCCTCATCTTGCCTCAGAAAAGTCCAGTCTCCAGGCCAGTTGCGAGGGGCTTGTCGGTATTCTTCTCCAGTCACTGCCGGGGCTGGGTTTCATCTGGAGTTCAAGCTGGAACTTCAGGGTTCCTCTCCAATTCTGACATGGACCTCGGGGTTCCCCTGGAGTTTCAACCGGGTAGATAGGCCTTGGCTCTTTTGGAGACATGCAAGTCCACTTTCCTCTCAAGCTGTAACTGTAATGTCAGGCTTCCTGTCGAGTTGACCTAGGGATATGTGGCTTTCCCTAGAGATGCCACAAGGTTGTCATACCTGTCATCGTGTTATGAGTCGATATTCAGGGTGACAGTCGAGTCAATACTGGGGAATCAGGTGTGTCTGGAGTGGATTGGGACATCAGGTGCTGGGGTCCAGCCCCAGTGGGTCAAGGGAATTCGAAGTGGAGACAGAGTTGGCATCTAAGAAAAGATTATTTAATTAGAAATATAAAGATTAGGATAGATTAGTATGGTAGGAAAATTAGTGGAGAAAATGGGCTGAATATCTTGAGTAACACAGACAGCTAATAAACCCTGAGACAAGAGGTTTGCACCATCTACATAGACCACCAGCGCTCTCTTGCATATTGGTGGGTGCCCCACCTCGTGTTCCCTCTCGCTTGGGTTTTAGAAGCCAGGGCAAGTAAGTATACATGGTGAGCCTCCACACCCTACATGCGAATTCAGCCTGCAAACGAGAGGGAGGGAGAGGGAGAAAGAGAGGGAGAGAGAGTCAACACAGGAGAAACCAGTCTTTCCAGTGACTGGCCCATCTTTTATTGTCTGGAAAGGCTTTTTATCATTTTGATTGTACATAAAGATCAATGGAAAATACAAAATTATTCAGCGTCAGCAGCCCTGACTCTTATCGAGACCAAGCTTTCTCTCTGCATACCCAGTTGTAAAACCAAGTCTTAGATGATTTACATCATCTTCTGGCCAGAAGGCCAATTAACATTTTATGGCCCTTTTCTGATAACAGTCTGTCATCCAGAAAACTTCTTTGCCTTAATATTGTTGTTCCTCCCAAAGTCTGGTGTCATTCTCAGAAAGCACTAAATAAAGTTACATTCTTACATAGCAAGGACACAACCATTTATAACAAGGAAAGTGGAGTAAAGTGATTTATAACAAAGAGAAAATTCATTAACTCAAAAGTAGTGTTGCTAGCATTAAAACTACTTTATTCCTTTTTCTACATCCCAATTACATTTATTAATATCCTTCAGGTGCCTAAGAGGTAAAGAATATGGAGGCCTTGCAGCAGTCATTGGCTCAGCAGTGAAACCCAACACCAATATAATTTCTAGCTTTTTAGAAAAGGCTCTATATCTTTAAAAGGTTTTAAGCGGCATGCCTCTCATGGTTGGGGGGCTGTAAACAATTCACAAGTTGTAAAAGTTCGGGGGAACCCATCAGGCAAGGTAGAGAGCCATCAGAGGGATTTGAGCTGTGTCACTCCTTTCATATGCAGGAGACCAGTTGGAGCTCTAAGTTACATTTTTCCAGAGAAAGGTGGTTGGGGATAGCCCCTGATAATGTCATAAGAGTATAATATAGCAGACAGCAAACAGACAGATTTTGGTTTCGGGGTAGATGCTCAGGCAGAAGACCCCTTGAGACCTGACTCGCCTTGCCCCATCAGGTCTCTCCGCATGACCTTATCATGGGTGGGATCTCCCATGCTGGCTCCCAGCATCTCCCCCTTTTTTTATTTCTTAAAGAGCCACACGTAGTTCAGTTGTGAGCCTCTGAATGTTTTGTTGAAGAATCCTGACAATACAAGGAAAAATGATTATGAGAATCAAAAGGCGAGCACCCACAGCGCCATAGCCGAAAAGAGTAGACAGAATGTTCTTCCCCAAAATAAAGTTAGAGAAGGTGTGGAAAAAAGTCATTAGCTGCTCCTGCGGCAGTAAAATCCAACTGGGAGTGTTCCATGGTCTGTATCTGATTATGAAGTTTCCCCAAATTTAAACCAACATCTGAGCTGTCCCAAACACCTAAAATAAGATTTTTCAATATATTGGGCAGTATCACTTGTTGAGCCAAGGATATTGCTGCCAAGCTAACAGTAACAATAATAGTGACAGTAACAGTAGCAGTAACAGTAGTAATTGTTGTTATTAAAGCTGAATTCCTTAAGATTAGTAAGCCCACCATTCGTCTTGATCGCATTAAATCTTGTTGTTGTTTTAACACAGGAAGACCATAATTATCATACCAATAAGTAGTTACAGTTACAGGCACCATAAGATAGGGTGGACGTTTTAACACCAGAAAAGAACAAACATTATATTGAGGAGTTAAGCAAAATGAAAGCATACATTGTTCACAAGACACTACATTAGGTCCATTTGTACATTAAGTTTTCCAGAATCACTGGTAAAAACAAACAAACAAACAAACAAACAAACATAAGGAGAGGGTACACATACCAAAACAGAATAAGTAGAATTATTTTCTGGTCGGAGTTCGCGCTGCAGCATCTCTGTCAGTCCCGCCAGGATCTCGATGTTTATCTTGCCTCTCCTGCCAGCGGGCACAGCGCACTGTGTCCCATCAGTGAGGCTGGCCCTGCCCTCAGCTCCTGGTGCGTGGCTGTTTTCTGTGGCGGCTTTGACAGAGGAATTCTCTTCTTGTTCTTTGTGTTCGTGGCAGTGGAGGAATCAGGTACCTGGGGGACTGCGACATGATGAATCAGCCTGTTCGGGATCCAAATTAGCAAATCTGCATCCTGTAGAAAAAATACAAGCACCTCCTCAACTGCCAGTTAATAATGGGTCGGGACCTTTCCATTGTCCCAAGAGAAGGTCATTCCACTTTACCAATGGCTTTGCATTTTGTTGTTCCAGACGAATCAGCATTTAAATTATCTATTACAAAGAGAGCATGTTGTAAAATCTGATGGGGGGAACTATATGTATTTACATATGGCAATAAGTCTAAACTTATTGACATATATATGAATCAATGTACTTGAATTAATCTTTATAATTAAATATTAATTGATAAATATTGCAGCAATACAACATGCACGCAACTAACACCAACCAACACAAACCAATGTACTGTAATAATATATGTCACACACACAGTATAATTATACAGTGAAAGTGAAGTGAAGTCGCTCAGTCGTGTCCAACTCTTTGTGACCCATGGACTGTAGCCTACCAAGCTCCTCTGTCCATGGGATTCTCCAGGCAAGAATACTGGAGTAGGTTGCCATTTCCTTCTCCAGGGGATCATCCCAACCCAGGGATTAAACCCAGGTCTCCCACATTGCAGGCAGACACTTTAACCTCTGAACCACCAAATATATAGTATATATAATATATGTTATCACAGCACACCAATCTATACAATCAATATCAGCCATATACATATTATATTGCTGCAATATATATATATTATATCAGTTCAGTTCAGTTCAGTTGAGTCAATCAGTCGTGTCCGACGCTTTGAGATCCCATGAATTGCAGCACACCAGGCCTCCCTGTTCATCACCATCTCCCGAAGTTCACTCAGACTCATGTCCATTGAGTCTGTGATGCCATCCAGCCATCTCATCCTCAGTCGTCTCCATCTCCTCCTGCCCCCAATCCCTCCCAGCATCAGAGTCTTTTCCAATGAGTCAACTCTTCTCATGATGTGGCCAAAATAATGGTGTTTCAGCTTTAGCATCACTCCTTCCAAAGAAATCCCAGGGTTGATCTCCTTCAGAATGGACTGGTTGGATTTTCTTGCAGTCCAAGGGACTTTCAAGAGTTTTTCCCCACACCACAGTTCAAAAGCATCAATTCTTTGGCGCTCAGCCTTCTTCACAGTCAAACTCTCACATCCATACATGACTACGGGAAAAACCACAGCCTTGACTAGATGGATGTTAGTTGGCAAAGTAATGTCTCTGCTTTTGAATATGCTATCTAGGTTGGTCATAACTTTTCTTCCCAAGAGTAAGTGTCTTTTAATTTCATGGTTGCAGTCACCATCTGCAGTGATTTTGCAGCTCCAAAAAATAAAGTCTGACACTGTTTCCACTGTTTCCCCATCTATTTCCCATGAAGCGATGGGACCAGTTACCATGATCTTCATTTTCTGAATGTTGAGCTTTAAGCCAACATTTTCACTCTCCTCTTTCACTTTCATCAAGAGCCTTTTTAGCTCCTCTTCACTTTCAGCCATAAGGGTGGTGTCATCTGCATATCTGAGGTTATTGATATTTCTCCTGGCGACTTGATTCCAGCTTGTGATTCTTCCAGTCCAACGTTTCTCATGATGTACTCTGCATATAAGTTAAATAAGCAGGGTGACAATATACAGCCTTGACGTACTCCTTTTCCTATTTGGAACCAGTCTGTTGTTCCATGTCCAGTTCTAACTGTTGCTTCCTGACCTGCATACAGATTTCTCAAGAGGCAGGTTAGGTGGTCTGTTATTCCCATCTCTTTCAGAATTTTCCACAGTTTATTGTGATCCACCAAGTCAAAGGCTCTGGCATAGTCAATAAAGCAGAAACATATGTTTTTCTGGAACTCTCTTGCTTTTTCCATGATCCATATTAATTTATATATGAATTAATTAAGTATAAATTTATAAATAGAATTAGGTATATATTTATTATATTTCATTTATACCCATACCTAATTAGGCAAACTGTAATTAGGCCAATAGATTTATATTATGTATTTATAACAATATATAAAGTATTGTTAACTGCACTGCCTATTGATAACTAAGAAATTGAGAAATTCCTTTTCCGAGCAACTCCTATTTGAGACAGCACGTCCCTCCCCCATAGGGTAAAGGGGAGCGAAGGAACTAAATAGAGTTTGGAAAGTTTCACAGGTATCCTCAAACTACCAATTTAATATTTTTGCATTTTTAACTACTGTGGGGGCTTAAGGGCAAATGAAACAAAATTTGACCTCTGAAGCTATCAGGGCAACTTGCCAATCATCACTATTTTGTAAAAGACTTGCAGTTGATCCTCACTGAATGGAATTAATATATTTGCTGCTTCTTTTCTAAAAAGTTCCACACTTCTTTTTCTTCGTTTTAAAATTAATTGTGCCACCAAGCTGGGATAAGATAAAACTATTTTTCTTGCGGACATTGGTAGATGGAACCAATGGGCCTTCTTGTCACAAGCATCCTGTAGGTGTATATTTTGTGGCAATAATAATTTAATCTCATCTTTTGGTAATATTAATCCTAATTAACTGAGCATTTAAAGCCTCATCCACTTTAACAAGACCCGACTGTCTCATTAGTTAACTTTCTCTTAGAACTGGGATTAGGATTGTGTTTTAAGCAATCAAACAAAAGGCTTTAAATCTGCAGTATTCAGTTTTAAATGTCGGAGTATCCAATTAATATTCCCTAATAATTTTTGGAAATCATTTTAAGTTAGTAAACAATCTCTCTGCAGCTTCAAAGGGACATTATCAGTTTTCAAAATTTTTGGCAGACCTAAATATGAGAACCAAATAAAGAGGTGCTGCACAACATCTTTATAAGCTCCTCCAGTTATCCTTCCATAACCCAAATCTGGTCTATAGCTTTTTAGATGACAAGCAACCATCTAATCTTTGCTCGAATATCTCCAGCAACGGGGAACTCACTACTCGCCAAGGTTTTAAACTCTCCCTTACTTTTTCCTCTGCAGCATTCCCAACCTGCCTATCACTTTCTCTAATCCCACCAACTAATTTTCAGTAGCATGTGTTGGCCAGGACCTGGGCCAGTCTTTCCCAGCAATGCAAGAAGTCTGTTCTAGTGTCTCACAGCCCTGACATTTTATATCCTTGAATTAAAAGATCTTTTAAAGGCCTAGAAGCTGTAATTCCCTGCACGCAAAAAGCTAGATCACTAGATCCAGATCTTCTGGGGCCCCTAGCTTGAGAAGTCAAGGTTTTGCTTGTCTAATAAGGTAAAAGCAAAAGCTGTGTTATTCTTTAATCTTTATTAATTTTAACAGTTTTAGTAGGTGGCGAGATAAAAACTTTAACTTTTCAGTATCACCAGAATCTACTACACCAGACACCACCAAAATTCTTTGAAAAGAAAGCAAGCTATGCCCTAGTACAAGTCCTGCAATGCCCTCAAGCAGGGGGTTAGCCACTCCCATTGGAATCAGAATAACTGGCACATCAGGGGTTAATATTGTTGGGGTAGTGGAGCTGAGGTCCAGTCCTAAGCTACTTCTGAGGCCTACCTTCGAATATCCTGTTCTGGGAGCCACTTGCCAGATTCCAGCCCTGGTTGATCCAGGGAATTTGAAGGGGAGATGGAGTTGGTGTCTTAGAAAACATTATTTAATTAGAAATATAAAGATCAGGATAGAATAGTATAGTAGGAAAATTAGTGGAGAAAAGAGGCTGAATACCTTGGGTTACACAGAGCTAATAAAAACCCGAGACAAGATGTTTGCACCATCTACGTAATCCACCAGCTTCCACTTGAATAGCGGAATGTGCCCCGCCTTGGGCGCCCTGTCACGTGGGTCTTAGAAGCCAGGGCAAGTTGATTGACGTGGCTTGTTGTCTCCGTTTAGCAGGATATTGCCGGCAATAATGTTCTATTTGGCCACAAGAGAAACGTTTTTTATTTGTAGAATCTCTTTTGTTATGATTTTTTTCTTTCTTTTTCCTTTTCTCTCTCTCTCTCTTTTTTTTTGGCTTGGGTGAGGACCCCCTGAGGGGGTTTTATGCAAGGAGCAGGCTCTGTTTTAAAAGCTCCTTTGTTTAAAAATATTTCGTTATATTTTTCAACCTAAAGCAATCTTCTGGGAGTCTTTGGATAAATTTTTAAAGGTTTGCATAGAGGGGGAGGGGGCTCTCCAGGGCGCCTGGCCACAGCATCCTGTAAACCCTCTCCTTCCTCAGGAGGTAGAGCACAGTATCCCTCCTTTTCTTCATCAATTGCAGAAAATATGATTTGCTCAGAATGTGGAGGCCCACTACCATCCACCACTATAGACTCTCCCTTAAGCTATCTAACAGCTTCATGACAGGAGTCTAGAACATTTCTAATCATATTCCACAGAGCAAAATCATTTACAATCCCATGCAAAGTATAATAAGTTTTTAGCTGTTTTGCTAGCTTCACCCAAGTATCTAAATTAACAGTGCCATTTTCTGGAAACCAAGGACATTGCTCTTTTTTTTTTTTTTAATATATTTTTATTTTTTAAATTTTATTTACTTTTTTATTTTTTAAATTTTAAAATCTTTAATTCTTACATGCGTTCCCAAACATGAACCCCCCTCCCACCTCCCTCCCCATAACATCTCTCTGGGTCATCCCCATGCACCAGCTCCAAGCATGCTGTATCCTGCATCAGACATAGACTGGCGATTCAATTCTTACATGATAGTATACATGTTAGAATGTCATTCTCCCAAATCATCCCACCCTCTCCCTCCTTCTGAGTCCAAAAGTCCATTATACACATCTGTGTCTCTTTCCCTGTCTTGCATACAGGGTCGTCACTGCCATCTTCCTAAATTCCATATATATGTGTTAGTGTACTGTATTGGTGTTTTTCTTTCTGGCTTACTTCACTCTGAATAATCGGCTCCAGTTTCATCCATCTCATCAGAACTGATTCAAATGAATTCTTTTTTACGGCTGAGTAATACTCCATTGTGTATATGTACCACAGCTTTCTTATCCATTCATCTGCTGATGGACATCTAGGTTGTTTCCATGTCCTAGCTATTATAAACAGTGCTGCGATGAACATTGGGGTACATGTGTCTCTTTCAATTCTGGTTTCCTCGGTGTGTATGCCCAGCAGTGGGATTGCTGGGTCATAAGTTAGTTCAATTTGCAATTTTTTAAGGAGTCTCCACACTGTTCTCCATAGTGGCTGTACTAGTTTGCATTCCCACCAACAGTGCAAGAGGGTTCCCTTTTCTCCACACCCTCTCCAGCATTTATTGCTTGCAGATTTTTGGATCACAGCCATTCTGACTTTTGTGAAGTGGTACCTCATTGTGGTTTTGATTTGCATTTCTCTAATAATGAGTGATGTTGAGCATCTTTTCATGTGTTTGTTAGCCATCCGTATGTCTTCTTTGGAGAAATGTCTATTTAGTTCTTTGGCCCATTTTTTGATTGGGTCGTTTATTTTTCTGGAATTGAGCTGCAGAAGTTGTTTGTATATTTTTGAGATTAGTTGTTTGTCAGTTGCTTCATTTGCTATTATTTTCTCCCATTCCGAAGGCTGTCTTTTCACCTTGCTTATATTTTCCTTTGTTGTGCAGAAGCTTTTAATTTTAATTAGATCCCATTTGTTTATTTTTGCTTTTATTTCCAGAATTCTGGGAGGTGGCTCATAGAGGATCCTGCTGTGACTTATGTCTGAGAGTGTTTTGCCTATGTTCTCCTCTAGGAGTTTTATAGTTTCTGGTCTTACATTTAGATCTTTAATCCATTTTGAGTTTATTTTTGTGTGGGGTGTTAGAAAGTGATCTAGTTTCATTCTTTTACAAGTGGTTGACCAGTTTTCCCAGCATCACTTGTTAAAGAGATTGTCTTTACTCCATTGTATATTCTTACCTCCTTTGTCAAAGATAAGGTGTCCATATGTGTGTGGATTTATCTCTGGGCTTTCTATTTTGTTCCATTGATCTATATGTCTGCCTTTGTGCCAGTACCATACTGTCTTGATGACTGTGGCTTTGTAGTAGAGCCTGAAGTCAGGCAAGTTGATTCCTCCAGTTCCATTATTCTTTCTCAAGATTGCTTTGGCTATTCGAGGTTTTTTGTATTTCCATACAAATCTTGAAATTATTTATTCTAGTTCTGTGAAAAATGTTGCTGGTAGCTTGATAGGGATTTCATTGAATTTGTAAATTGCTTTGGGTAGTATACTCATTTTCACTATATTGATTCTTCCGATCCATGAACATGTTATATTTCTCCATCTATTAGTGTCCTCTTTGATTTCTTTCATCAGTGTTTTATAGTTTTCTATATATAGGTCTTTAGTTTCTTTAGGTAGATATATTCCTAAGTATTTTATTATTTTCGTTGCAATGGTGAATGGAATTGTTTCCTTAATTTCTTTTTCTACTTTCTCATTATTCGTGTATAGGAATGCAAGGGATTTCTGTGTGTTGATTTTATATCCTGCAACTTTACTATATTCATTGATTAGCTCTAGTAATTTTCTGGTGGAGTCTTTAGGGTTTTCCATGTAGAGGATCATGTCATCTGCAAACAGTGAGAGTTTTACTTCTTCTTTTCCAATTTGGATTCCTTTTATTTCTTTTTCTGCTCTAATTGCTGTGGCCAAGACTTCCAGAACTATGTTGAATAGTAGTGGTGAAAGTGGACACCCTTGTCTTGTTACTGACTTTAGCGGAAATGCTTTCAATTTTTCACCATTGAGGATAATGTTTACTGTGGGTTTGTCATAGATAGCTTTTATTTTGTTGAGGTATGTTCCTTCTATTCCTGCTTTCTGGAGAGTTTTTATCATAAATGGATGTTGAATTTTGTCAAAGGCCTTCTCTGCATCTATTGAGATAATCATATGGCTTTTATTTTTCAATTTGTTAATGTGGTGAATTACATTGATTGATTTGCAGATATTGAAGAATCCTTGCATCACTGGGATAAAGCCCACTTGGTCATGGTGTATGATCTTTTTAATGTGTTGTTGGATTCTGATTGCTAGAATTTTGTTGAGGATTTTTGCATCTATGTTCATCAGTGATATTGGCCTGTAGTTTTCTTTTTTTGTGACATCTTTGTCAGGTTTTGGTATTAGGGTGATGGTGGCCTCATAGAATGAGTTTGGAAGTTTACCTTCCTCTGCAATTTTCTGGAAGAGTTTGAGGAGGATAGGTGTTAGCTCTTCTCGAAATTTTTGGTAGAATTCAGCTGTGAAGCCGTCTGGACCTGGGCTTTTGTTTGCTGGAAGATTTCTGATTACAGTTTCAATTTCCGTGCTTGTGATGGGTCTATTAAGATTTTCTATTTCTTCCTGGTTCAGTTTTGGAAAATTGTACTTTTCTAAGAATTTGTCCATTTCTTCCACGTTGTCCATTTTATTGGCATACAATTGCTGATAGTAGTCTCTTATGATCCTTTGTATTTCTGTGTTGTCTGTTGTGATCTCTCCATTTTCATTTCTAATTTTATTGATTTAATTTTTCTCTCTTTGCTTCTTGATGAGTCTGGCTAATGGTTTGTCAATTTTATTTATCCTTTCAAAGAACCAGCTTTTGGCTTTGTTGATTTTTGCTATGGTCTCTTTTGTTTCTTTTGCATTTATTTCTGCCCTAATTTTTAAGATTTCTTTCCTTCTACTAACTCTGGGGTTCTCCAACTCTTCCTTTTCTAGTTGCTTTAGTTGCAGAGTTAGGTTATTTATTTGACTTTTTTCTTGTTTCTTGAGGTATGCCTGTAGTGCTATGAACTTTCCTCTTAGCACTGCTTTTATAGTGTCCCACAGGTTTTGGGTTGTTGTGTTTTCATTTTCATTAGTTTCTATGCATATTTTGATTTCTTTTTTGATTTCTTCTGTGATTTGTTGGTTATTCAGAAGTGTGTTGTTCAACCTCCATATGTTGGAATTTTTAATAGTTTTTCTCCTGTAATTGAGATCTAATCTTAATGCATTATGGTCAGAAAAGATGCTTGGAATGATTTCGATTTTTTTGAATTTATCAAGTTTAGATTTATGGCCCAGGATGTGATCTATCCTGGAGAAGGTTCCATGAGCACTTGAAAAAAAGGTGAAATTCATTGTTTTGGGGTGAAATGTCCTATAGATATCAATTAGGTCTAACTGATCTAATGTATCATTTAAAGTTTGCGTTTCTTTGTTAATTTTCTGTTTAGTTGATCTGTCCAGAGGTGTGAGTGGGGTATTAAAGTCTCCCACTATTATTGTGTTATTGTTGATTTCCCCTTTCATACTTGTTATCATTTCTCTTACATATTGCGGTGCTCCTATATTGGGTGCATATATATTTATAATTGTTATATCTTCTTCTTGGATTGTTCCTTTGATCATTATGTAGTGGCCTTCTTTATCTCTTTTCACAGCCTTTGTTTTAAAGTCTATTTTATCAGAGATGAGTATTGCCACTCCTGCTTTCTTTTGGTCTCTGTTTGCGTGGTATATCTTTTTCCAGCCCTTCACTTTCAGTCTGTATGTGTCCCTTGTTTTGAGGCGGGTCTCTTGTAAGCAGCATATAGAGGGGTCTTGTTTTTGTATCCATTCGGCCAGTCTTTGTCTTTTGGTTGGGGCATTCAACCCATTTACGTTTAAGGTGATTATTGATAAGTATGATCCTGTAACCATTTACTTTATTGTTTTGGGATCGGGTTTATACACCCTTTTCATGTTTCCTGTCTAGAGGATATCCTTAAGAATTTGTTGGAGAGCTGGTTTGGTGGTGCTGAATTCTCTCAGCTTTTGCTTGTCTGTAAAGCTTTTGATTTCTCCTTCGTATTTGAATGAGATCCTTGCTGGATACAGTAATCTGGGCTGTAGGTTATTGTCTTTCATCACTTTAAGTATGTCTTGCCATTCCCTCCTGGCCTGAAGAGTTTCTATTGAAAGATCTGCAGTTATCCTTATGGGAATCCCCTTGTGTGTTATTTGTTGTTTTTCCCTTGCTGCTTTTAATATTTGTTCTTTGTGTTTGATCTTTGTTAATTTGATTAATATGTGTCTTGGGGTGTTTCGCCTTGGGTTTATCCTATTTGGAACTCTCTGTGTTTCTTGGACTTGGGTGATTATTTCCTTCCCCATTTTAGGGAAGTTTTCAACTATTATCTCCTCAAGGATTTTCTCATGATCTTTCTTTCTGTCTTCTTCTTCTTGGACTCCTATAATTTGAATGTTGGCGTGTTACATATTGTCCTGGAGGTCTCTGAGATTGTCCACGTTTCTTTTAATTCGTTTTTCTTGTTTCCTCTCTGATTCATTTATTTCTACCATTCTATCTTCTATTTCACTAATCCTATCTTCTGCCTCCGTTATTCTACTATTTGTTGCCTCCAGAGTGTTTCTGATCTCATTTATTGCATTATTCATTATATTTTGACTCTTTGTTATTTCTTCTAGGTCCTTGTTAAACCTTTCTTGCATCTTCTCAATCCTTGTCTCTAGGCTATTTATCTGTGTTTCCATTTTGATTTCAAGATTTTGGATCATTTTCACTATCAATATTCGGAATTCCTTCTCCAGTAGATTCCCTACTTCTTCCTCTTTTGTTTGGTTTGGTGGGCAACTCTCCTGTTCCTTTACCTGCTGAGTATTCCTCTGTCTCTTCATCTTGGTTATATTGCTGCATTTGGGGTGGCCTTTTTATATTCTGGTAATTTGTGGAGTTCTCTTTATTATGGAGCTTCCTCACTTTGGGTGAGGTTCTATCACTGGCTTGTCAAGGTTTCCTGGTTAGGGAGGCTTGTGTTGGAGTTCTGGTGGGTGGAGCTGGGTTTCTTCTCTCTGGAGTGCAGTCGAGTGACCCGTAATGGGTTATGAGATATCAAAGGTTTTGGGATAATTTTGAGCTGCCTGTATATTGAAGCTCAGGGGAGTGTTCCTGTGTTGCTGGAGAATTTGCGTGGTATGTCTTGTTTTGGAACTTGTTGGCCCTTGGGTGGAGCTTGGTTTCAGTGTAGGTATGAAGGCATTTGATGAGCTCCTATTGCTTAATGTTCCCTGAATTTAGAGTTCTCTAATGTTTTCAGGCTTTGGATTTAAGCTTCCTGCTTCTGGTTTTCAGTTTTATTTTTACAGTAGCCTCTAGACTTCTCCATCTATACAGCACCGATGATAAAACATCTAGGTTAAAGATGAAAAGTTTCTCCACATTGAGGGACACTCAGAGAGGTTCACTGAGTTACAAGGAGAAGAGAAGATTGAGGGGGTAGTTAGAGGTAACCGGAATGAGATGCGGTGAGATAAAGAGAGGAGAGAGCAAGTTAGTCAGTAGTCACTTCCTTATGTGCGCTCTATAGTCTGGACCACTCAGAGGTATTTACAGAGTTATATGGGGAAGAGGAGAGGGAGGAAGTAGACAGAGGTGACCAGGAGGATAAGAGAGAGGAATGAGTAGGAGAGAGACAAATCCTGCCAGTAACCAGTTCCTTAGGTGTTCTCTACCGTGGAACACACAGAGATTCACAGAGTTGGATAGAGAAGAGATGGGGGAGAAAAGAGACAGAGGCCACCTGGTGGAGAAAAAGGAGAGTCCAGAGGAGGAGAGAGTGGTCAAGCCAGTAATCTCGCTCTCAGGTAAACTTGGGTAGTGAAGTTTGGGTTTTTAAATGTATAAAATTGACAACAAAAACCTAAGAGCAAAGATTAAAAATGTATGGTAGAGGTTGGATTTTCAAAGATACAATATTAAAGAAAAGCAGAAGGAAAAAGGAAGAAAGAAAAAATAATTATTAAAAAACAAACAAACAAACAAAAGAAAAAAAAAAACACACCAACAACCATCCAAAGAGTATATATGGTGTTTGCCTTAAAAAAAAATAGTAATAATAGGTTATAGAAATAAAAATTAGAGGAGAAATAGAAGACTGAACAATTAAAAAAAAAGCTAGAAAAAAAGAGAAAAAAAAACAAAAAAGCAAAAAGCAAAAAAAAAAAGGAATGATTTTAAAAATATTAAAAATATATCTAGCCCTTCTCTGATGTTATGGGCCATGTGGGCTCACTTCCAAGGTGGTTCCCTCTGTTTAACTTCTTCTGTTTGCTGGTTTTTTAGGCTCACTAGTTCAGTCACGCTGTGGGGAGGGGGGATGCTGCAAACAAACAGCACTGTCGTGTGGACACCGCATCTCAGCCCCACTTGACCTGTCCTTTCTCGCGGTGCACAAACCACTCCGGCTCTACGATGCTCAGCTGGGAACCGTCTGGGGCCGGCCCTAGGCTGCGTGCACTTCCCCGATCCAAGCCGCTCAGGTTCGGCGCTCAGGCAGCCCGCAGAGGCACAGATTCGGCTGGGACTGCGCTTTGTGCCCTTCCCAGGTCCGAGTAGCTCAGGAGTTTGGCGAGCACGATCGCCGCGGCTTGTCACCTTTTCCACCACTGCCGCTCAGCTCTCTGGGTGGACTGCTGGTGCACCCCGTGAGGCAGACTGTGACTGTCCAGCACCCCCAGAAGTCTTAGCAAAGGAGCCTGCTTGCAGTTAGGTACGTAAAGTCTCTCCGGGTCTGCAATTGCCCCTTGCCAGTCCTTACGGCTCTGGCTGCCTGTCCCCAGCGGGGAATGGTCTGCAGCCGGCTTTTTCCATTCCGTCCTTTGTTCTGTGCTCAGTCCTGGCGGTGTCTTATGTTCGAGTTTTTTGCGTGGTAGCTATACCACAGTCTGGTTTGCTAGCCCAAGTTAGATCGTTCTGGTTGTGCGTGGGGCATTCCTGCCCGATTCTTACAAAGCTCTGCAGCCTGCGCCTCCCGCACGTCCCTGCCCTGCCCCCACTTCCCAATGGCGGATGCAGGCGTCTGTGCTGCTTTTCCGCTGGGGGAGTTACTGTTGGGCTTGTAATCTGTTGGTTTTAATTATTTATCTATTTTTCCTTCCTGTTATGTTGCCCTCTGTGTTTCCAAGGCTCGCCACAGACTCAGCAGGGAGAGTGTTTCCTGGTGTTTGGAAACCTCTCTTCTTAAAATTCCCTTCCCGGGACGGGCTTCCCTTCCCGGAACGGAGCTCCCTCCCCACCTCCTTTGTCTCCTTTTTCGTCTTTTATATTTTTCCCTACCTGTTTTTGAAGACAATGGTCTGCTTTTCTGGTTGCCTGATGTCCTCTGCCAGCCTACAGAAGTTGTTTTGTGGAGTTTGCTCGGCGTTGAAATGTTCTTTTGAGGAATTTGTGAGGGAGAAAGTGATCTTCCCGTCCTATTCCTCCGCCATCTTTCCCTCTCCCCAGGACATTGCTCTTATACAAATTTAAAAATAGAGTTGAAAACTAACCTTTTTAACTTTAATTTCTCTTTTGTTTAACAGTTGCAAAATTAGTTCTATAAAGGGTTGTCAGTCTTTTAACTCATTGTTATGCATGTCAGAAAATTAAGATTTATAAAAATGTCTGCCTTGTCAAGGTTTTAACTTAGCCAAGGGGGGTTTTCTTTTCAACCAGTAAAAGACTGCCTTGTCAAGGCTTTATCCTTGCCAAAGGGGGTTTCCTTCAACCCGTAGAAAGTCTGCCTTGTCACGGTTTCTACTCTTGCCAAGGGGGGTTTCTTTCAACCCGTCCACCCTTCACCAAGGGGGGGTTTCTTTCAACCCTTCGGTTTCTTTCAATCCTTAAACACTTTCCACTCCTTCTAACAATACTTATCTTATGCAGGGGAGTGCTAGGAACCTGAGTGGTGTGCTATCCATCCTGAATTACTGAGCACTTCTGAGACCTACCTTCAAATAGCCTGTTCCAGGAGCCACTTGCCAGGTTCCAGCCCCAGTTGATCCAGGGAATTCAAAGGGGAGACGGAGTTGGCGTCTTAGAAAACACTATTTAATTAGAAATATAAAGATTAGGATAGAATAGTATAGTAGGAAGATTAATGGAGAAAAAAGCCTGAATACATTGGGATACACGGAGAGCTAATAAAAACCCGAGACAAGATGTTTGCACCATCTATGTAAGCCACCAGTGCACACTTGAATAGCGGAGTGTGCCCTGCCTTGGGCGCCCTGTCACATGGGTCTTAGAAGCCAGGGCAAGTAAGTATACATGGTGAGCCTCCATGCCCCAGATGGAAATTCAGCCTGAAAAGGAGAGGGAGGGAGAGGGAGAAAGAGAGAGAGAGTCGACAAGGGGGAAACCAGTCTTACCAGTGACGGGACCAAAGTTTATTACCCGGAAGAGCTCTTTATATTTTTGTTGTACATAGAGATCAATGGAAAATACACAATTATTCAGCATCAGCAGCCGTGACTTTTATCGAGATCAGGCTTTATCTCTGCATACTTAGTTGTATACACAAGTCTTAGGTGATTTACACCATCTTCTGGCCAGAAGGCCAATTAACATTTTATGGCCCTTTTCTGATAACAGTCTGTCATCCAGAAAACTTCTTTGCCTTAATAGTGTTGTTCTTCCCAAAGTCTGGTGCCACTCTCAGAAAGCACTAAATAAAGTTACATTCTTACATAGCAAGGACACAACCATTTATAACAAGGAAAGTGGAGTAAAGTGATTTAAAACAAAGAGAAAATTCATCAACTCAAAAGTCTAGTGTTGCTAACATTAAAACAACTTTATTCCTTTTTCTATATCCCAATTACATTGATTAGTATCCTTCAGGTGCCTAAAAGATAAAGAATATGGAGGCTTTGCCGTAGTCATTGACTCAACAGTGAAAACCATACCCAATGCAATTTCTAGCTTTTTAGGAAAGGCTCTATATCTTTAAGATGCTTTAAGCAGCATGCCTTTCGTGGTTGGGGGGCTGTAAACAATTCACAAGTTGTAAACGTCTGGGGGAATCTGTCAGATAAGGTAGAGAGCCATCAGAGGGATTTGAGCTGAGCCACTCCTTTCATATGCAGGAGACCAGTTGGAGCTCTAAGTTAACTTTTTCCAGAGAATGGAGGTTGAGGATAGCACCTGTAATGTCAGAAGAATATACTATAGCAGACAGTAAACAGACAGATTTTGATGTCGGGGTAGATGCTCAGGCAGAGTACCCCTTGAGACCTGACTCGCCTTGCCCCGTCTTGGTTTCTCCACAAGAATTTGTCATGGGTGGGATCTCCCGTGCTGGATCCCGGCAATTGGGGTCTTTTGGAATGGTGGCAAGATCCCTGGCATTCCTCTAGACTTTCAATTTGAGACGGCCTCCTCTTGAGGTGCCACTGGAAGGCCGGAATTCCTATCCCAATGAAGCAGGGAAATGGACCCTCATCTCGAGATGAGGAGGGAAAAACGGGGCTCTTCTCGAGTTGTGGTGGGACCCTCGGAGTTCCTCTCGAGTGGAGACTGGTATGTCGGGAAACTCTTTGAGTTGCATCCAAAGTCTCAAGGACCCTTTCGAGGCTCTAAAGGGACGTGGGAGTATGCTCAAGATGCCACAGCGGAAAAGGGACTCATTTCGCATTGAGGGGAAGATCTCCTGGTTTTTCTCGAGTTGAGGCAGGAAACGTGGGGTTGCTCTCGAGTTATGACGGGGACCTCAGGGACTCGCTCATGTGGCCTAAGAAAAGTCTAGTTTCCATTCTAGTTGCTTCCTGTCGAATTGGCATAGGGATAGGTGGTTTTCTCTCGAGGTGCCACAGGGCTGTCACACCTGCCATCCTGTTTTGAGTCGATCCTTAGGGTGACCACTGAGTCAGTGCAGGGGAGACATCCCAGCATCCAGCACCGGTGGATCTAGGGTGATTCAAAGGTGGGGCCAGTGTTGGTGTCCTTGGAAATAACTTATTTAATTACAGATAGAGAGGGATTAGAAAATTAGCAGAGCAAAAGAGATTGAATAACTTGGTTTACATGGAATACCAATCACCACCTACGTAGGTCACAGGCGTCTTCCCATTCTCCTGAAGGAGAGGAGGCACTGAGGCCCCCTCGGTCCGATCTTAGAAGTCCAGGCAAAATTAGCAGGCTTGGTGGGTACCCATGCACCAGATGGGTATTCTGCCAGAAAATAGTAGGAGAGAAAAAGAGACTGAATAAATTGGTTTACGTGGGATTCCAATAAAATTCCAAGACAAGGAATTTGCACCATCTACGTTGGGCCACTGGTGCCACTTGAATATCGGAGTGTGCCCCTCCTTGGGATCCTTCTTGCGTGGGCTTGAAAGCCAGGACAAGTAAGTAGACATGGCGAGCACCCATGCTCCAGATGGGAATTCAGCCAGAAAAAAACGGGGAGCAAGAAAGAACGACATGGGGGAATCAGTCTTTCCGGAAACTGATCCCATTTCTTTATTTTTAGGTTTGCTTATATACCTTTTGTTATACATAAGGATGAATACAGAGTCATGCGGAGGTCAGCAGTCCTGACCTTTATCAAAATCAGGTGCTTCAAATAAATGTATAAAAAAATAAAATCTTAGGGGTTTTACATCATCTTCTGGCCATTAGACCTGCTGATATTTTACAATCCTTTCTTTCTGATATCCAAAAAACTTATTTCTTCCAAGTGTGTTTTTTCTTAAACCAGGCACCACCCTCCAAATAAAGTTGCATTCATAAAGGGTGATAATGTAGTTAGTTACAATCAAGAAAGGAATTTATTTAACCCAAGGTTAACATGATTAATCTTAAAGGTTAATACTTATTTCTCCTATATACTTAAAAGTTAATACTTATTTCTTCTATATGTTAGTTATATTCATTATAAGGACAGGGAATATGGAGATTTAGCAGCAAACCTTAGCCCAACAAATGAAAATCCTTTCATCAATGTTCCCCTTAAGATCTATTTAGTCTTAAGATAGTGATAAAGCTACATTTTTACATAGCAAGGACACAGCGATTTATAACAAAGTACAGTGATGTATTACAAAAGATAAAATTCATTAACTCAAAAAGTCTAGTATTGTTAACCTTAAAAACTACTATATTTCCATTTCTACATTCCAAATACATTGATTAATATATTCCCAGGTGCCTAAGGATATGAAGGCCCGGTGGCAATCATTGACTCAACAATGAGAAAAGCCCTATGCTAACAAAGACTTTCAAAATACTCCAAACTCTCTGTGCTGTTTATAGTTGAGCGGTAGTAAACAATCATGTGCATGGTGGCAGGAGTATGGATAATCCTGTCACACAAGCTAGTTTGTCAGCAGAGAGGTTTGACCTGAGACACCCTTGTCACATCCAAGGCAGGGAATTAACAGCAATTATTGACAAAATAAATGAAAAACCCTTCACCAATATAATTCCTAACCAACCCACTATACTAATAATTTCTAACTTCCCAAAAGAATTTGCCTTTACTAAGTCTAAAACATCTCCTGCCTCTCAGGTTGGGAGTCTGTAAACAATCACATGTGGCTGGACAAACCTATACAGGTGGGCTAGATAACCTTCAGAGGAGTCCATAAGTTGAAACACTCTCATCATGCCTAGGAATTTTTTATTGACTTGGAGTGCTGTTGGTGCTCTAATCTTTCTTCTTATAATCATTCTTCCTTTTATTGCCAGGATTCTTTGGCAGAACATCCAGAAGCTCTTGACTGAGCTGCACCTGATTATTAAAAAAAAAAAAAATGGGGAGATGCCAGGAGCCAGCGTGAGGAATGCCGCCTAGGGCAAAGGTCATGTGGAGGGAGGCTTGGCATACGCAAAGGCGTGATCAAGCCTCAGGAAACCCCTGTGCCTGGCATTGTCAGTTGTATCTGGAGTGAATTGGGACATTGGGGTCTTTTGGAATGGTGGCATGATCCCTGGAGTTCCTCCCGAGTGTCCAGTTGAGACCGCCTCCTCTTGAGGTGCGACGGTAACACCGGGATTCCTTTCCCGAAGAAGCAGGAAAATGGACCTTCATCTCGAGATGAGGAGGGAAACCCGGGGCTCTTCTTGAGCTGTGGCGGGACCCTCAGTGTTCCTGTCAAGTGGAGACGGGTATGTTGTGGAACATTTGAGTTGCCTCAACGGTGTCAAGGACCCTTTCAAGTCTCAAGAGGGAAGGTGGGATTTCTCTCGAGACACTGTAGTGGAAAAGGGCATGATCTCGCGTTGATGGGAGAACTCCTGGATTTTCTTGAGTTGTGGCAGGAAACTTGGGGTTCCTCTTGAGTTACAACTGGAACCTCAGGGACCCACCTGTTTGGCCTCAGGAAAGTCCAATCTCCATGCGAGTTGTGAGGGGCCTCTCGGGATTCCTCTGCAGTCACTACCGGGGCCAAGGTCCTCATCTGGAGTTGAGGCCGGAACCTCAGGGTTCCTCTCCTTTGCTGACATGGATCTCAGTGTTGCTCTGGAGTTTCCACAGGGGAGTCAGGCCTCGTCTCATGTGTAGACATGCAAGTCTGCTATTCTCTCGAGCTGGAAAAGCATTGTCAGTCTTCCTGTCGAGTTGACATAGGGATCGGTGGCTTTTTCTCGTGGTGCCACAGGGCTGTCACATCAGCCATGGTGTTTTGAGTCGATCCTCGGGGTGACTGTCGAGTCAGTGAAGGGGAGTCAGGTGTATCTGGAGTGGATTGGGACATCAGAATCTTTTGGAATGTTGGAACAACACCTGGAGTTCCACTGGAGCTTCAAGTTGAGACTGCCTCCTCTTGAGGTGCGACGGGAGTGCCAGGATTCCTTTCCCGACGAAGCAGGGAAACGGACACTCATGTAGAGATGAGGAGGGAAAAGTGGGGCTCATCTTGATTTGTGGCAGGACCCTCAGTGTTCCTCTCGAGTGGAGACGGGGATGTTGGGGAACTTACTGAGTTGGCTCAAGGGTGTCAAGGACGTTTTTGAGGCTCAAGAGGGAAGGTTGGATTTCTCTCGAGATGCCACAGCAGAAAAGGGCCTTTTCTCACGTTGAGGGGAGAAACTCCTGGTTTTTCTATAATAGGGCCAGCAAATGTGGGGTTCCTCTCGAGTTACGACAGGGACCTCAGTGACGCGCTCATGTTGCCTTAGGAAAGTCCAGTCTCCATGTGATTTGCAAGGGGCCTCTCCAGATACCTCTGCAGTCACTGCCAGGGCTGAAGTCCTCATCTGGAGTAGAGGCTGGAACCTCAGGATTCCTCTCGTGTGTTGACATGGATCTCGGCATTCTTCTGGAGTTTCCACAGAGGAGTCAGGCCTTGTCTCGTGTGGAGACATGCAAGCCCGCTCTCATATCGAGCTGGAAAAGCAGTGTCAAGCTTCTTGTCGAGTTGACATAGGAATTGGTGGCTTTTTCTCGAGTTGCCACAGGGCTGTCACACCTGCCATGGTTTTTTTGAGTCGATCCTTGGGGTGACCGTCGAGTCAGTGCAGGGGAGTCAGGTGTATCTGTAGTGGATTGGGACATCAAGATCTTTTGGAATGCTGGAACTTCTGAAGTTCCACTGGAACTTCAAGTTGAGACCACTTCCTCTTCAGGTGCGACAGGAATGCTGAGATTCCTTTCCCAAGGAAGCAGGGAAATGGACCCTCATCTCGAGATGAGGAGGGAAAAGCGGGACTCTTCTTGAGTTGTGGCTGGATCATCGGTGTTCCTCTCGAGTGGAGACAGGTATGTCGGGGAATTTCTTGAGTTGCCTCAAGGGTGTCAAGGACCCTTTTGAGGCTCAGGAGTGAGGGTGGGATTTCTCTCGAGATGCCACAGTGGAAAAAGGCCTCATCTCCCATTAAGAGGAATATCTACTGGTTTTTCTCGAATTGCGCCAGGAAACTTGGGATTCCTCTCGAGTTAAGACGGGGGCCTCAGGAACACACTCCTGTGGCCTCAGGAATATCCAGTCTCTTGCGAGTTTCTAGGGCCCTCTCAGGATTCCTCTCCAGTCGATGCTGGGGCCGAGGTCCTCATCTGGAGTTGATGCCAGAAGCTCAGGTTTCTTCTCCAGTGCTGACATGGATCTCAGGGATCATCTGGAGTTTCCGCAGGGGAGTCAGGCCTCGTCTTGTGTGGAGACATGCAAGTCTGCTCTCCTCTAGAGGTGGAAAAGCAGTGTCAGGCTTCCTGTTGAGTTGACATAAGGATCGGTGGCTTTCTCTCGATGTGCTACAGGGCTGTCACACATGCCATCGTGTTTTGAGTTGATCCTCAGGGTGACCATCGAGTCAGTGCAGGGGAGTCAGGTGTATCTGGAGTCGATTGGGACATCGGGGTCTTTTGAAATGGTGACACGACAACTGGAGTTCCTCTCGAGTGTCAAGTTGAGACCGCCTCCTCTTGAGGTGCGACTGGAAGGCTTTGATTTCTTTCCTGATGAAGCAGGGAAATGGACCCTCATCTCGAGATGAGGAGGAAAACCGGGGCTCTTCATGAGTTGTGTTGGGACCATCGGTGTTCCTCTCGAGAGGAGACGTGTATGTTGGGGAACTTCTTGAGTTGCCTCAAGGGTGTCAAGGACCCTTTCGAGGCTCAAGAGGGAAGATGGGATTTCTCTTGAAACGCCACAGCATAAAAGGGCCTCATCTCGTGGTGAGGGGAGAATCTCCTGGTTTTCCTCGAGTTGGGGCTGGAAACTTGGGGTTCCTCCCGAGTTACGATGGGGACCTCAGTGACGTGCTTGTTGGCATCAGGAAAGCCAAGTCTCCATGTAAGTTGTGAGGGGCCTCTCGGGATTCCTCTGCTGTCGCTGCCAGAGCTTAGGTCCTCACCTGAAGTTGAGGCTGGAACCTCAGGTTTCTTCTCCTGTGCTGACATGAATTTCCCCGTTCCTCTGTAGTTTCCACAGGGGAGTCAGGCCTCGTCTCGTGTGGAGACATGCAAGTCCGCTCTCCTCTCGAGCTGGAAAAGAGGTGTCAGGCTTCCTGTTGAGCTGACATAGGGATCAGTGGCTTTCTCTCGAGGTGCCACAGAACGGACACACCTGCCATGGTGTTTTGAGTCGATCCTCAGGGTGACCGTCGAGTCAGTGCTGGGGAGTCAGGTGTATCTGGAGTGGATTGGGACATCAGGGTCTTTTGGAATGGTGACTCGACCCTGCAGTTCCTCTCGAGTGTCAAGTTGAGACCGCTTCCTCTTGAGGTGTGATGGGAACACCAGGATTCCTTTCCCGACGAAGCAGGGAAGTGGACCCTCATGTCGAGATGAGGAGGGAAAACCGGGGCTCTTCTTGAGTTGTGGCATGAACATCGGTGTTCCTCTCTAGTGAAAACGGGTATGTCGGGGAACTTCTTGAGTGGCCTCAAAGCTGCAAAGGACCCTTTTGAGGCTCAAGAGGGAAGGTTTGATTTTTCTCAAAATGCCACAGTGGAAAAGGGCTTCATGTTGCGTTGAGGGGAGAATCTCCTGGTGTTTCTCGAGTTGTGGCTGGAAACTTGGGGTTCCTCTTGAGTTACGCACGATGGGGATGTCAGGGACCTATTTGTGTTGCCTCAGGAAACTCCAGTCTCCATGTGAATTGTGAGGGGCTCTCGGGATTTCTCTGCAGTTGCTGCCATGGCCGAAGTCATCATCTGGATTTGAGGCTGCAACCTCAAGTTTCCTCTACAGTGCTGACATGGATCTAGGGAATCCTCTGGAGTTTCCTCAGAGGAGTCAGGCCTCGTCTCGTATGGAGACATGCAAGTCTACTTTCCTCCCGAAATGTAACAGTCGTGTCAGGCTTACTCTCGAGTTTAGATAGGGTTCTGTCATTATCTCTCGAGGTGCCACTGGGCTGTTACACGTGCCATCATGTTGTGAGTCGATACTCGATGTGACAGTCCAGTCAGTGCAGAGGAATCAGGTGTATCTGCAGTGGAGTCAGTCATCGGGTTCTTTTGCAATGGTAGCACGACCCCTGGAGTTCCTCTCAACTTTCAAGTTGAGAGCACCTCCTCTTGAGGTACAACTGGAATTCTGGGATTCCTTTCCCAACGAAGCAGGGAAAGGGACCCTCATCTCAACATGAGGAGGGAAAAATGGGGCTCTTCTTGAGCTATTGTGGGATCCCTGGTTTTCCCTTTCGAGCCGAGTCAGGTATGTTGGGGAACTTCCTGAGTTGCATCAAGGGTGTCAATGGCCCTTTCGAGGCTCAAGAGGGAAGATGGCATGTCTCTAGAGACGTTGCAGTGGAAAAGGGCCTCATCTCGTGTTGAGGGAAGAATCTTCTGGTTTTTCTCGTGCTGCAGCAGGAAACTTGGGGTTCCTCTTGAGTTACAATGGGGAACTCAAGGACCTGCTCCTGTGGCTTCAGGCAAGTCCAGTCTCCATGCGAGTTGCAAAGGGCCTCTCGGGATTCCTCTCCAGTTGATGCCGGGTCCTAGGTCCTCATCTGAAGCTGAGACTGCAACCTCAGTGTTCCTATCCAGGGCTGACATGGATAGGGGTTCCTATGGAGTTTCCCTAGGGGAGTCAGGACTCATCTCTTGTGCAGACATGCATGTCCGCTTTCTTTTCTAGCTGTAACAGTAGTGTTAGTCTTCCTGTCGAGTTGACATAGGGATTTGTTGCTTTCTCTCGACATGCCACAGGGCTGTCACACATGCCATCGTTTTGTGAATTGATACTGAGTGACAGTCGAGTCTGTGCAGGGTAATCAGGCGTATCTGGAGTGAACTGGGACACCTGGTCTTTTGGAATGTTGGCATGTCCCCTGGAGTTCCTGAGAGCACCTCCTCTTTAAGTGCGACGGGAATGCCGGGATTCCTTTCTTGATGAAGCAGGGAAAGGAACCCTCATTTCGAGATGAGGAGGGAAAACGGGGTTCTTCTTGAGTTGTGGCAGGACCCTCGTGGTTCCTCTCGAGTGGGGACGGGTATGTTGGTGTACTTCTTGAGTTGCATCAAGGGTGTCAAAGACCCTTTTGAGGCTCAAGAGGGAAGGTGGGATTTCTCTCGAGATGCCACAACGGAAAAGGGCCTCATCTCGCATTGAAGGGTGGATCTCTTGTTTTTTCTCGAGTAGCGGCAGGAACTTGGGGTTCCTCTCGAGTTACGAAGGGGACTTCAGAGACCCGCTCTTGTGGCCTAAGGAAAGTCCAGTCTCCTGGCGAGTTGCGAGAGGCTTTTCAGGATTCCTCTCCAGTCGGTGTGGGGTCCTAGGTCCTCATCTGGAGCTGAGGCCACAACCTCAGGCTTCCTCTCCAGTGCATCCAGGGAATTAGAAGCATGGATGGAGTCGGAGTCAGGAAAAGGACTATTTAATTAGAAATATAAAGAGATTAAGAAGGAATAGTGTAATAGAAAAATTAGTGGAGAAAAGTGGTTGAATAACTTGGTTTATGTGGAAAACTAATAAAACCTCGAGACGAGGTTTGCACCATCTATGTCAGGCCACCGACGCCCACTTGAATAGCGGACGGTGCCCCACCTTGAGCTCCCTCTCGCGTGGATGTTAGAAGCTGGGTCAAATAATTAGACTTGGCAAGCCTCCGCGCTCCAGATGGGAATTTAGCTGGAAATGGAGATAAAAGAAGGACATGGGGGAGCCCTGCATCTGTGCAAGACTCACTACTTTATTTTCAAAATCAACTTATATACCTAAAGTTGTAAATAAAGAAACAATGGAATATGCAGGGTTATGCAGGGGCAGCAGTCCTGACCCTCATTGAGACCAGGCTTTCTTTTTGCATATCTTCCCATATACAAAAGGTCTCATGTGGTTTACATTATCTTCCAGCCAAGAGGCCTGTTAACATTGTTATGGCTCTCTTCCTAAATAAATGTCTATCAACCAGAAAACTTTTTCCCTAGAAGTGTTTTTTCTTTACTCTGCATCACCCTCTAAGTACTAAATAAAGTTACATTCCTGTAGAACAAAGGTGCAGTGGGTTATAACAAAGAAAGTACTTAACTCAAAGATCTAATGTTGCTAATACTGGGTCTACTACCTGTTTTTTCTATATACCAACTATATCTAAAAAATAAAAATTATGAAAATTTGGCATCAAGTATTGGCTCAACAAATGAAACCTTTAATCAGTCCTATTCTAATGATTTGACTCCTTTGAAGCCCCTACATTCCTAGGAAGTTTTAAGCTTCCTGTGCCTCTCGTAGTTGGGAGGCTGCAGACAATCACATGCACAGCTGTAAGACCGGCAGGCAAGCTAGAAAGCCATCAGACGTGTTTTTGGATTGAAACAGTCTTATTATGCCCAAGAGACTTATTATCTAAAAGCTCTAAATTAATTTTTCCAGAAAAAGGTGGTGAGGGGACAGCCCCCTGTTAATGTCAGAAGAGTAGGTGGAAAGCATAACACAGTACACCAGGCAGACTCTGGCTTTTGGGGGTGGATGCTCAGGAAATTCCAAGGGGAACCCCTGAGGCCTGAAACGCCATGCCCATAAGGCCTCTCCGCATGAACTTGTCATGGGTGGGATCTCTTGTGCTGAATCCTGGCAAGTGCTGACATGGATCTCGGGGTTCCTATGAAGTTTCCACAGGGGAGTCAGGCCTTGCCTCATGTGGAGATATGCAAGTTCGCTTTCCTCTCAAGCTGTAACAATAGTGTCAGGCTTCCTGTCGAGTTGACATAGGGATCTGTGTTTTTTTCTCGAGGTGCAACAGCGGTGTCACACCTGCTATCATGTTGTGAGTCGATACTCGGGGTGACAGTCGAGTCAGTGCAGGGGAATCAGGTGTATCTGGAGTGGACTAGGACATCAGTGTCTTTTGGAAAGATGGCAGGACCCCTGGAGGTCCTCTCGATTTTCAACTTGAAAGTGCTTCCTCTTGAGGTGCGACGGGAATGCCGGGATTCCTTTTCTGATGAGGCAGGGAAAGGGACCGTCATCTCGAGATGAGGAGGGAAAAACGGGGCTCTTGAGTTGTGGTGGGAACCTCGGTGTTTCTCTAGAGTGGAGACGGGTATATTGGGGAACTTCTTGAGTTGCCTCAAGGGTGTCAATGACCCTTTCAAGGCTCAAGAGGGAAGGTGGGATTTCTCTCGAGACACCAAAGCGGAAAATGCCTCATCTCGCGTTGAGGAGAAAATCTCCTGGTTGTTCTCGTGTTGTGGCAGGAAACTCGGGGTTCCCCTTGAGTTATGACGGGGACCTCAGGGACCCGCTCGTGTGGCATCAGGAAAACCCAGTCTCACTGCGAGTTGCAAGGGGCCTCTCGGGATTCCTCTCCAGTCAGTGCCATACTTAGGTCCTCATTTGTACCTGAGGGCTTAACCTCAGGGTTCCTCTGAAATGCTGACATAGATCTTGAGGTTCCTATGGAGTTTCAACAGGGGAGTCAGGCCTAGTCTCTTGGTGAGACATCCAAGTTCGCTTTCCTTCCAAGCTGTAACAGTAGTGTCTGGCTTCTGCAGTGTTGACATAGGAATCTGTGGCTTTGCCTCGAGGTGTCACAATGCTGTCACATGTGCCATCGTGTTTTGAGTCAATACTCAGTGTGACAGAGTAGTCAGTGCAGGGGAACCCTGTGAATCTGGAGTGGGTTGGGACATCGGGGTCTTTTGGAATGGTGGCACGATCCCTGGACTTCCTTTCAACTTTCAAGGTGAGACCACCTCTACTAGAGGTGCTACGGGAACTCCGGGATTCCTTTCCCAACGAAGCAGGGAAATGGACCCTCATCTTGAGATGAGGAGGGAAAAACCGGGCTCTTCTTAAGTTGTGTTGGGACCCTTTGTGTTCTTTTTGAGTGGAGACGTTTATGTCGGGGAACTTCTTGACTTCCATCCAGGGTTCCAAGCACCCTTTCGAGGCTCAAGAGGGAAGGTGGGATTTCTCTCGAGACGCTGCAGCAGAAAAGGGCCTCATCTCGCATTGAGGGGAGAATCTCCTGGTTTTTCTAGGGTTGCGGCAGGAAACTTTGGCTTCCTTTCGAGTATGGTGTTGACCTCAGGGACCTGCCCGTGTTGCGTCAGGAAAGTTCAGTCTCCAGGCAATTTGCGATGGGCCTCTCGGGATTCCTCTCCAGTCGGTGCCGGGTCTTAAGTCCTCATCTGGAGCTGAGGCGGGAACCTCAGGGTTCCTCTCTAGTGCTGACAAAGATCTTGGGGTTCCGATGGAGTTTCAACGTGTAATCAACCCTGTCTTGTGTGAAGACTAGCAAATCCGCTTTCCTCTCGAGATGTAACAGCACTGTCAGGATTCCTGTCCAGTTGACTAAGGGATCTGTGTCTTTCTCTCGAGGTGCACAGGATTGTCACACGTGCCATCATCTTGCGAGTCGATACTCGAGGCCACAGTCGAGTCAGTGCAGGGGAATCTGGTGTATATAGAGTGGATTTGGATATCGGGGCATTTTGGAATGGTGGCACGACCCCTGGAGTTACTCTCGATTTTCAAGTGGAGACCCCCTCCTCTTGAGGTGCATCAGGAACGCCGGGATGCGTTTCCTGAGAAATCGGGGCATTGGACCCTCATGTAGAGATGACGAGGGGAAAACAGGGCTCTTCTTGATTTGTGGCGGCACCCTCGGTGTTCCTCTCGAGTCAAGACAGGTATGTTGGGGAACTGAAGTTGCATCCAGGGTGTCATGGACGCTTTCAAGTCTAAAGAGTGTAGGTTAGATTTCTCTCAATATTTCGCCGTGGAAAATGTCCTCATCTCGCATTGAGGGGAGAATCTCTTGGTTTTTCTCGAGTTGTGGCAGGAAATACGGGGTTCCTCTGGAGTTACAACAGGGACCTCAGGAACCCGCTGGTGTTGCCTCAGGATAGTCCAGTCTCCATTCGAGGATTCCTCTCAAGTCGGTGCCGGGTCCTAGGTCCTCATCTGCAGCTGAGGCTGGAAGCTGAGCATTCCTCTCCAGTGCTGACATGATCTTGGGATTCCTATTTACTTTCAACAAGGGAGTCAGGCTTTGTCTCGTGTGGTGACATGCAATTCCGCTTTCCTTTCCAGCTGTACAGTAGTGTCAGTCTTCCTGCCGAGTTGACAATAGGGATCTGTGGCTTTCTTTCGAGATGCACAGGGCTGTCACATGTGTCATCATCATGTTTTGAGTGATACTCGGGGTGACAGTCTAGTCAGTGCAGGATAATCAGGTGTATCTGGAGTGGATTGGGACATCGGCGTCTTTTGGAATGGTGGCCCAACACCTGGCATTTCTCTCAACTTTCAATTTGAGAGTGCCTCCTCTTGAAGTGCTTTGGCAATGCCGGTATTTCTTTCGCAACGAAGCAGGGAAATGGACCCTCATCTCAAGATGAGGAAGGGAAAACGGGGCTCTTCTTGAGTTGTGTCAGGGAACTCAGTGTTCCTCTCGAGTGGAGACGGGTATGTTGGGGAAATTCTTGAGTTTCATCCAGTGTGTCAAGGACCCTTTCGAGCCTCAAGAGGGTAAGTGGGATTTCTCTCGAGATGCCACAGCGGACAAGGGCCTCATCTTGCATTGAGGGGAGAATCTCCTGGTTTTTTTTTCTTTTGAGTTGCAACAGCACACTTGAGGTTCCTCTCGAGTTACAACGGGGATATCAGGGACCCGCTTGTGTTGCCTCAGGAAAGTCAAGTCTCAACTGAGTTGCGAGGGGTCTCTCGGGATTCCTTTCCAGTCGTTGGAGGGGCCAAGGTCCTCATCTGGATCTGCAGCCAAAACCTCAGGGTTTCTCTCCAGTGCTGACAAGGATCTCGTGTTTCCTATGGAGTTCCAAAAGGGGAATCAGGCCTCTTTTTGCGTGGAGACATGCAAGTCCGCTTTCCTCTTGATCTGTCAAAGTATTTTTAGGCTTCCTCTAGAGTTGACATAGGGATCGGTGGCTTTCTCTAGAGTGCCACAGGGCTCTCACACCTGCCATTGTGTTTGGAGTTGATACTCCAGGTGACAGTCGAGTCAGTGCTGTGGAACCTATTTTCTCTGGAGTGCATCAAGACATCAGGGTCTTTTGTAATGGTTGCATGATCCCTGGTGTTCCTCACGAGTTTCAAATTGAAACCGCCACCCCTTGAAGTGTGACGGGATGGCCGGGATTCCTTTCTAGACGAAGCAGGGAAATGAACCTTCATCTCGAGATGAGAAGGGAAAACTGGGACTCTTCTTGAGTTGTGGCGGGACCCTCGGTGTTCCACTTGAAAGGAGATGGTATGTCCTGGAACTTCAAGTGTTGCATCTAGGGTGTCAAGTACCTTTCTGAGGCTCAAGAGGGAAGGTGGGATTTCTCTCGAGTTGCCGCAGTGGAAAAGGGCCCCATCTAGCGTTGAGGGGAGAATCTCTTGCTTTTTCTCGAGTTGTGGCAGGAAACATGGGGTTCCTCTCGACTTACGATTTGGACCTCAGCGATGTGCTCGTGATGCCTCAGGAAAGTTCATTCTCCATGCCTGTTGTGCGGGGCCTTTCAGGATTCCTCTCCAGTCGGTGCTGGGGCCGAGGTCCTCATATGGATTTGAGGCCAGAACCTCTGGTTTCCTGTCCAGTACTGACATGGATCTCGGGGTTCCTACAGAGTTTCCACAGTGGAGTCACGCCTTGTCTCGGGTGGAGATATGCAAGTCCGCTTTACTCTTGAGCTGGAAAAGCAGTGTCAGGCTTCCTCTCGAGTTGACCTAGAGATCTGTGGCTTTCTTTCAAGGTGCCACAAGGCTGTCACTCCTGCCATCATGTTTGGAGTCGATACTTGGGGTGACAGTCGAGTCAGTGCAGGATAATCAGATGTATCTGGAGTTGATTGAGACATTAGGGTTGTTTGGAATGCTAGCACGACCCCTGGCGTTCCTCTCGACTTTCAAGTTGAAAACGCCTTCTCTTGAGATGTGACGGGAACACTGGGATTCCTTTCCCATCGAAACAGGGAATTGGACCCTCATCTCGAGATGAGGAGGGAAAACCGAGGCTCTTCTTGAGTTGTGGTGGGACGCTCAGTGTTCCTCTCGAGTGGAGACGGTTATGTCGGGGTGCTGGGAGCCAGCATGGGAGATCCCACCCATGACAATTTCATACGGAGAGACCTGATGTGCAAGGCGTGTCAGGTCCCAAAGGGTCCTCTGCCTGAGCATCTACCCTGAAACCAAAATCTGTCTGTTTACTGTCTGCTATACTATACTCTTCTGACATTACAGGGGGCTATCCCCGACCACCTTTCTCTGGAATAAGTTAAGTTAGAGCTCCAATTGGTCTCCTGTATATGAAATGAATGTATCAGCTCAAATCCCTCTGTTGGCTCTCTAACTTGTCTGACAGGTTCCCTGGACTTTTACAACTTGTGATTGTTACAGCCCCCTAACCATGAGAGGCAGGAAGCTTAAAGCATCTTAAAGAAACAGAGCTTTTTTGCAAAAGCTAAGAATTATATCGGTAGAAGGTTTTCACTGTTGAGTCAATGACTGCTGCCAGGCCTCCATATTCTTTATCTTTTAGGCACCTGAAAGATACTATTAGACAATGTAATTGGGATATAGAAAAAGGAATATAGTAGTTTTGATGTTAGCAACACTAGACTTTTTGAGTTAATAAATTTTCTCTTTGTTCTAAATCTCTGTACTCCTCTTTCTTTGTTATAAATTGTTGTGTCCTTGCTATGTAAGAATGTAACTTTAGTGCTTTCTGAGAGTGGCACCAGACTTTGGGAAGAACAACACTATTAAGACAAATAAGTTTTCTGGCTGACAGACCCTTATCAGAAAAGGGTCATAAAATGTTAATTGGCCTTCTGGCCAGAAGATAATGGAAATCAACTAAAACTTGTGTATACAGCTAGGTATGCAGAGTAAAAGCCTGGTCTCGATAAGAGTCAGGGCTGCTGACGCTGCATAATTTTGTATTATCCATTGATCTCTATGTACAACCAAAAGTATAAAAAGCTTTTTCTGGACAATAAAGGATGGACCAGGTTCTAAGACCAGCTTCTCGAACTGGTTAATTGGAAATCTGGCTTCCCCCGTGTCGACTTCGTCTCTCTCTTTATCCCTCTCCCTCCCTCTCCTTTTCTGTCTGAATTCCCATCTGAAGTGCAGAGGCTCACCACGTCTACTTACTTGCCCTGGCTTCTAAGACCCACGTGAGAGGGAGCCCAAGGCAGGCACCCTCCACTATTCAATCAGGCGCTGGTGGCCTAACGTACATGGTACAAACCTCTTGTCCTGAGGTTTCATTATTTTTCCACATAAACCAAGTTATTCAGCCTCTTTTATCCACTAAATTTTCCTAGTACACTATTTTTTCCTAATCTCTCTTATGTTTCTAATTAAATATGCCTTTCCCAGACTGTGACTCCATCCCCGCTTCTAATTCCCTGGATCCTTGGAGCTGGACCCTGGCAAATGGCGACCGGAATTCGTTATTTGAAGGTAGGTCTCAGAAGTTCTCAGTAATTCAGGATGGATAGGACTCCACTAGGGTTCCTAGGATCTTTCTGCATAAGATAAGTAGAGTTAGAAGGAGTGGGAAATGTTTAAGTGTTGAAAGAAACCGACAGGTTGAAAGAAACCCCCCCCCTTTGTGAAGGGTAGACGGGTTGAAAGAAACTCCCCTTGGCAGGGGTAAAAACCTTGACAAGGCAAACTTTCTACGTGTTGTAAGAAACCCCTCTTGACAAAGGTAAAACTTTGACAAGGAAGAAACTAAACCTTTACTAAATCTTAATTTTCTGACATGGGTAACAGTGAGTGAAAAGAAAGACAGCCTTTTATAGGAGTATTCTTGCAGTTGTCAAGTAAAAGAGGAATTAAGGTTAATAAAACTAATATTCACTCTTTTTTTTTTTTTCATTTGTACAAGAACAGTGCCCTTGGTTTCCAGAGGAGCGCACTGTCAACTTAGATACCTGGGAGAGAGTAGGAAAACAACTAAAATCTTACCATACTGAACATAGCTCAGAAAAAGTGCCTACAGATGCCTTTACTTTATAGAAAATAGAGATGATTTAGATCCTGCTCCCGATTCTGAAAAGGTACATATTACAGAAGAAAGTGAAGAAAAAAGTGTAACTATAAAAGAGGAAAAGGAGGAAAAAGAGGCTTTACCTAATTAGCGGCAGTTACATGAAATGATAGCTGCAATGACTGCCTAGGAAAAGATAAATAATAGGGATGAGATTAGAAACCAGCCCTCAGATGAGGAGAATTTGGAAGAAAAAATAACTCAATATCACTCTGATGAGGATTGGCCTTTGTTAAATAAAGATGCTCTAAGGAGTTTAAAAGAAACTACCCCAATGAGACCTTCTGCTCTGAGGAGTTTAAGGGAAACATCCCCTATCAGACCAACCGCTCCTAGAAATTCAAGAGAAACTTCCCCAATTGGCCTTCTGCTCTCAGGAGCTCAGGAGAAATATCTCCTATTAGGTCATACACCCATAGGAGGTTAAGGGAGACATCTCCAGTTAAAACATCCATAAAATATAAACATCAAACAGTTAAAAGCTCTTTGGAATATGAATAAAAAGATATGGCATATTCTGGCCCTCCTCACACCTCCCCCCCGTAGGAGTGAAGGGCCCACACTAGGAGTTCCCTGGAGAAGGGTCCTTTCTAGGCCCAAAGATGACTTTCATCCCCACCTGGATGTTTGCTTTCCTGTAATATTTGATAGTAGGTGAGGGGAAGGGGCAGGAGCCATCCAATGGGAACCCATTCATATGAAAATGATAAAAGAATTAAAACATGCTTGTGCTTCGTATGGGCCTACAGCCCCATACACTTTACAATTTAGAAATTTTAGCAGCCAGATGGATGACACCCTATGATTGGAAGGCTGTTGATAAAGCTTGTTTATCTGGAGGACAATTCATACTTTGGAGAACTGAATATGAGGAACTAGCCCAAAAACAGGCTGATAGCAACCTAACTTATGGTCCAAGATATATTGTAAAAAATATGTTGATAGGAATAATGAATATGCCTTACTTCCAGAACTAATGAAACTAGATAAAATGACCCTTCAACAAGTAGCCACCTGTGCTACTGTGGCTTGGCGATCATTGCTTGAAGGAAACGAATCAACAGCCTCCTCCTTCTCTAATATCAAACAAAAACCTGAAGAGCCATATGAAGATTTTCTCTCATGGCTCGCAGAGGTGGTAAACAGAGTAATTTCTAATTCCGAGGCAGCTAATATAGTGACAAAACAACTGGCATTTGAAAATGCTAACTCTACCTGCCAGGCTATTTTACGTACCATAATAGATTATACTTTAAAAGATTATACTTTGATACTTTGAAAGATTATATCAGGCAATGTGCAGATATAAGACCCTCAATGATGCAGGGTGTTGCCATAGCCGCTGCAATGGAAGGAAATTCTTATCAGCAAGCAGTACAATCCTTCTTTACAAATAAAAATAACCCAGTGCAGAGCAACTTCAGTAACCAAGGTAGAAACATTTTCCCTAAAACATGTTTTTCCTGTGGCCAAGAGGGACACGTTTTCCACACCTGTCCTCAAAAAACAGCCAGCTCCTATCAGCCAAATTCCGCCCCACCGGCTGTGTCCACTCCGCAAAATTTTCCCTCCCAAAATCTCTTTGTCCTTTCTGCCAAAAAAGATATAATTGGCTAAAAGACTGCAGATCGAGATTCCACAGAAACGGAAACTTTTGGGGGCCTGACCAGCAATCAGGAAACGGATTGAGTAGCCAGCCCCAGGCCCTGACAACAATTGGGGCAGCCTCACTGAACCCATTCATTCCCTTCGTCCCATCGCAGAACTCATCAGAGCAACCCCAGGCAGCACAGAACTGGACCTTAGTTCCACCACCTCAACAATATTAATACCAGATAGCCCCACTATAAAAGTTCCTACAGGAGTTAAAGGCACATTACCAACAGGTTTAGAAGGAATTATACTAGGCAGAAATTCCTTAGCTATGCAAGGTCTTACCATTATCCCTGGAGTAATTGACTCAGATTATATAGGAGGAATTCAGATAATGATTTCACCCCCAACAAAAACTTTGCAAATGCATCAGGGACAGAGAATAGCCCAACTTTTACTTTTGTCTTACCACACTGCAAATGGGCATACAGCTACACAAAATGAAAGGTAGGATAAAGGATTTGGGTCTAGTGATATGATTTTTTGGGTAACAGAAACTACTCAGAAACGCCCTAAGAAAACTATTCTCGTCAGTGGCAAGTCTATCGTAGGGCTATTAGACACAGGAGCATATGTCTCTTGCATCTCTGGGAAAGACTGGCCCAGCTCCTGGCCAACACATACCACTGAAAATGAGTTGGTACTGTTAGGAAGAGCTCCCACAGTAGCTAAAAGTGCAAAAATTTTAGATTGGAAATTTGAGGATACTTGTGGAAATTGTCAGCCATATATAGTCCCTTCGCTCTCCTTTACCCTGTGGGGGAAGGACGTGCTATCTCAAATGGGAGTACTACTTTTTAGCCCTGATGATAAAGTGACCTCTCAAATGTTGCAGATGGGCTATGATCCATCAAAAGGTTTGGGTAAACAACAGACAGGAATAATTGAGCCAATTTGCCCAATTCCTCGACAGTTACATACTGGTTTGGGATATCCAAATTTATAATGGGGGCCATTGTTTTTGCTGCCGACCTCATTACATGGAAATCTCAAGATCTGGTGTGGGTGGAACAATGGCCTCTGCCTAAAGGAAAATTACTGGCAGCTAAAACGTTAATCTTTGAACAACTACAATTGGGACATATTGAGCCCTCCAATAGCCCCTGGAACACTCCTATTTTTGTTATTAAGAAAAAATCTGGCAAATGGCAGCTTTTACAGGATTTGAGAGCAATTAATGCCACCATGGAAGATATGGGGGCCTTACAACCTGGGCTTCCTTCTCCAGTACCGTTCCAGAGGGATATAATATAATTGTAATTGATTTACAAGACTACTTTTTCACCATTCCTTTAAACGCTGAGGACAAAAAGCTATTTGCCTTTAGCCTGCCCTCAGAAAATCTTAAACAGCCTTACTTACGGTTTCAGTGGAAGGTTTTGCCTCAGGGAATGAAAAATAGCCCCGCCCTATGCCAGAAATTTGTTAATGCCACTCTAGAAGATACTAGGATTAAATATGAACAGGTATATATGATTCACTACATGGATGATATTTTAATAGATCATCCTGATAGAACTCATTTACAAACTGTCCTCCAAGATTTGACCCAGGCATTGACAGACAGAGGTCTAAAAATTGCCCCAGAAAAAATTCAAATCAATCTGCCCATAACCTACTTAAGAAGAGTCATAATACTCATGCTCCACTGCAATTTAGAGAAGACCATCTTATTACTTTAAGTGATTATCAAAAACTCTTAGGTGATGTTAATTGGATTAGACCCTATTTAAAATTTACCACTGCCGAATGGAAACCTAATTTTAACATTTTGTGCAGGGATCCCGATCCAACTTCTAAAAGACAATTAATTGCTGAGGCTCGGGAAGCCCTACGCAAAGTAGAAGCAGCCTTATTGAATAGTTATGTAAAAAGAATTGATTTGATGGTAACCTGGCAGTTCCTTTGTCTAGCTACTCCAACAGTGCCTATGGGAGTCCTGTGGCAAAGTGGTCCTCTATAGTGGATCCATCTTTGTGTCCAAGTTAAAAAAGTCGTGGCTTCTTATTCCAGTTTAATTGCCACATTAATACTAAAGGGAAGGAAACGGAGCACTGAATTGTTCAATAAAGAGCCATCAGAGATTGTAATTCCATATAAGGAACAGCTTGATGCTCTTCTAATGTTGGATGATGATTGGCAGATTGCTATAGGAAATTATTGTGGTCAAATCTTGCATCATTTACCCTCGCATATTTTGTTAAATTTTATGTATAAGCATCCAGTCATTTTTCCTGTTAGATGCAAACAGTCTCCTATTCCAGATGCTCAAATAGACTTTACTGATGGGTCAGCAAACGGTAAAGCCTCCATAGTCACAAGAAATCATCAGAAAGTTTTGGAAACACAAGACACTTCAGCTCAAAGAGCTGAAATCACAGCTGTTATAGAGGCTTTTGTTGTGTTTTCAGAGGAGGAATTTAACCTTTACTCTGACTCTCAGTATGTGGTCAGGCTGTTTCCACACATTGAGACTGCAGTTTGGCCCAAAAACAAAACTGCTATGTTTCATTTGTCAACTAGATTACAGCAGTAAATTTGGGAAAGAAATCGACCATTTTTATCAGCTACATTCGGGCTCATTCCGGTCTGCCTGGCCCTTTAAATGATCTTAATGATTTGGCGGATTCTCTCACCCGAATTTCAGTGGCTTCTGTTTTCAAAGAAGCTTGAGCTTCTTACTCACTTCATCATCAGAATGCCACTGCCTTAAGATACCAGTTTCAAATTCCTCGAGAATCTGCCGGAGAGATTGTTCCTTCTTGTTTACATTACCCTGCTACCATGAATAGCCTGCCTATGGGAGTTAACCCTCGAGGTCTCAAACCTAATGCACTCTGGCAAATGGATGTAACTCATGTCTCTTCATTTGGAAAATTGTCTTTTGTTCATGTAACTGTGGATACCTTTTCTCATGTTATTATTGCAACTGCTCATACAAGGAAAGCAGTGAAAGATGTAATACAACATCTCTTTACTTGTTTTTCATATCTGGGCTTGCCAAAAGCTTTAAAAACTGATAATGCCCCTGCTTACACTTCTAAACCGTTTCAGCAATTTTGTACAAAGTTTCAAGTTAAACATAACACCAGCATCCCTTATAATCTGCAGGGACAATCCATTGTGGAAAGAGCACATCAAACACTAAAAATACATATTCAAAAACTAAGAGAAGGATAATATAAATATAGTTCTCCCCATCAGATTTTGCAACATGCTCTCTTTGTAATAAATAACTTAAATGCTGATTCATCCGGAAACACTGCAATGCTTTGCCATTAGTGGCCAGAGCAATCAAATGCAAAACCACTAGTAAAATGGAGGGACCTCATCTCTGGACAATGGAAAGGTCCCGACCCATTGTTAACCAGCGGTTGAGGATATTCTTGTATTTTTCCACAGGACACAGACTCTCCAACTTGGGTCCCAGACAGACTGATTCACCATGTCTCAGCTCCCTTGATACTGGATTCCTCAGCTGCCGCGACCCCTGAAAGGAAGAAGCCTCCCCTACCTCCACTCCCTCCACCAGTATGGGAAGTGCCGCTGACCTCAAGACGACTGACATCGGAGACCCTGGATGAACAGCGAATGGACGCACCCACCAGACAAATGTCACAACTTTGTACAAAAGATATTGTTTCCCCTAATCCTTTGCCTTGCAAGAGACCACCAGGACGCCCAGCTCAGGCAACTTAACTAGCCTCCATAGCCACCTTAATCTGGGGAGAGATTAAAGCGCTCTGTCACCAGGCACAGGGTATAGCTTCTTTGCAGGGATCTTCAATCTCCCCTGAAAACGTGTTTATTGCCATGCTCGCTTTACTATCTTGCCAGGTAACCACCTCCTCTCCCACTCCAGAAAATTGTTGGGCATATTTCCCTGGTCCTCAGCTTTTCAAGTAGTCACATGGAATAGTAATCCTATAAGGGTCAAGACAGACCAATCTCACCTTCTGGGAGGATCTTATACTTCCTATGTCAAAGACCAATACCCTATTAATTTCAATTATACCTTTAGGGGACTAATAGATGATTTTTCTGTTTGCTTTAATTTTCTTGCTGGTCATACAGGAAACTTTATTACCAAGAAAGGATGTGTTGCACCTCTAAAATAGTAGTTCTGACAGACTTCCCAACCTCAAAATTTGCATTTAAAGGGGAACGGTCATTTTGGATATTACAAGTTCATATGCCTGGGGTCCTTGACCGCTATGAATCCTTGTTTCTCAAAGCTCCACCAAAATATCCAGATTGTGACAATGTTGCTCCCCCAGATGTCATATGGAAAACTATAGATGAGCATTTAGGGTATCCGACTTGGAAATCTTGTACTTATATTTTGAGAATTGATTACAGAATACTGGGAGGAGCAAATTATACAATTCAGGACTGGAGCAACCCAAATCCAGGTCAGGTTCAACAATGACTTCATTAATAGATTGGACAATAGGAAAGAATATCCGGTTCCTTGGCCACTAACCGCCCCTAGATGGCATCATAGTCAATTTGTTCCCCCTATGTTGTCCTATACAACTAAAAATAGAACCTTGTGGGAGCCAGAAATTTGGAGAGCTCTTGCTGCTACTGCCCCTGTTACTTTAACTCGCCCAGATAATGACACTACTTACTCTATTTTAGCTTGTCTACCTTCTCCTTATGTTTTTCTTTTCACTAATGACTCCAGAAGACTTAATATACAAATGAATCATTCTGGTGGACCTAATGTAATGACTTCTTAACAATGTATACTTTCATCTTGTTTAACTCCTCAATATAATGTTTGCTCTTTTGTGGTGTCAACCTATCTTATGGTGCCTGTAACTGTAACTATTTATTGATATGATAATTACGGTCTTGCTGTGCTACACCAACTGCAAGATTTAATGCGAACACGATGATTTGTGTGCTTACTTACCTTAGGAATATCAACTTTAATAGCTGCAGTTGCTTCTTTTACTGTGGCGTTAATATCATTGACTCAACAAGTACATACTGCCCAATATGTGGATACTATGTCTAAAAATGTCTTTCTAATGCTGGCAACACAGGAAGCTATAGACCGGAAATTATAAATGAGTGTAGACGCCGTAGAAGAGGCCATAATGCATACTGGGACTGAATTACATGCTTTAAGAGTGAAATTGGCATTGTCTTGTCATGTGGACTACTGGTGGATATGTGTTACATCTCTGAAAGTAAACGAGACAGATTATGACTGGGAAAAATTTAAAAATCATATTTCAGGTGTCTGGAACAGCTCAGATATTGGTTTAGATTTAGGGAAACTTCATAATCAGATTCAGACCATCGTATGCGCCCGATTAGATTTCACTGCTGCAGAAGCAGCTAATGCATTTTCCCACACTTCTCTAACTTTATGTCTGGAAAGAACATTCTGTCTAGTAGTTTTAGCTATGCTGCTGTAGCTGCTGTGATTCTGTTTCTCATAATTATTCTTCCTTGTATTGTCAGAATTCTTCGACAGAGCATTCAGAAGCTCCCAACATCTGGCTGTCTTAAGATATAAAAAAGGGGGAGATGCCAGGAGCTTGAGCAGGAGATCCTACCCATGACAAGGTCATGTGGAGAGACCTGACAGGCAAGGCGAGTCAGGTCTCAAGGGGTCCTCTGCCTGAGCATCTACCCCAAAACCAAAATCTGTCTGTCTACTGTCTGCTATACTATACTCTTCTGACATTACAGGGGGCTATCCCCGACCAGCTTTCTCTGGAAAAAGTAAACTTAGAGCTCCAACCGGTCTCCTGCATATGAAAGGAATGTTTCAGCTCAAATCCCTCTGATGGCTCTCTAAATTGCCTGACAGGTTCCGCGGAATTTTACAACTTGAGATTGTTTACAGCCCCCCAACCGTGAGAGGCATGAAGCTTATAGCATCTTAAAGATACAGAGCCTTTTCTAAAAAGCTGTGAATTACATTGGTAGAGGGTTTTCACTGTTGATCAATGACTGCTGCCAGGCCTCCATATTCTTTATCTTTTAGGCACCTGAAGGATATTGATAAATTTAATTGGGATATAGGAAAAGGAATATAGTAGTTTTTGATGTTAGCAACACTAGACTTTTTGAGTTAATGAATTTTCTCTTTGTTCTAAATCACTGTACTCCTCTTTTTTTTTTGTTATAAATTGTTGAGTCCTTGCCATGAAAGAATGTAACTTTATTTAGTGCTTTCTGAGAGTGACACCAGACTTTGGGAAGAACAATACTATTAAGGCAAATAAGTCTTCTGGTTGACAGACCCTTATCAGAAAAGGGCCATAAAATGTAAACTGGCCTTCTGGCCAGAAGATGATGGAAATCACATAAGACTTGTGTATACAGCTAGGTATGCAGAGTAAAAGCCTGGTCTCGATAAGAGTCAGGGCTGCTGATGCTGCATAATTTTGTATTATCCATTGATCTCTACGTACAACCAAAAGTATAAAAAGCTTTTCCAGATAATGAAGGATGGACCAGTTTCTCAGACCAGCTTCTTGAACTGGTTTCTTGGAAATCTGCCTCCCACTGTGTCAACTTCCTCTCTCTCTTTCTCCCTTCCCCTTTCTCTCATTTTCAGGCTGAATTCCCATATGGAGTGCGGAGGCTCACCACGTCTACTTATTTTCCCTGGCTTCAAAGACCCATGCAAGAGGGAGCCCAAGGCGGGGCACCCTCCACAATTTAAGAGGGTGCTAGTGGCCTAATGTAGATGGTGCAAACCTCTTGTTTTGAGCTTTATTAGTTTTCCGTGTAATCCAAGTTATTCAGCCTCTTTTTTCCACTAAATTTTCCTACTACACTATTTTTTCCTAATCACTCTTATATTTCTAATTAAATAGTCCTTTCACAGACACTGACTCCATTCCCAGATCAAATTCCCTGGATCCACTGGGGCAGGACCCCGAAATTGGGGAATTTCTTGATTTGCATCCAGGGTGTTAAGGACCCTTCTGAGGCTCAAGAGGAAAGTGAGATTTCTCTCAAGATGCCGCAGTGTAAAAGGGCCTCAGCTCGTGTTGAGGAGAGAATCTCCTGGTTTTTCTCGAGTTGCAGCAGGAAACTTGGGGTTCCTCTTGACTTATGATAGGGATCTCAGGGACCTGCTCGTACTGCCTCAGGAAAGTCAAGTCTCCATGTGAGTTGCAGGGGCCTTTCTAGATTCCTCTCCATTTGGTGCCGGCTCTGAGGTCCTCATCTGGATTTGAGGCCGGAACCTCAGGGTTCCTCTCCAGTGCTGACATGGATCTCGGAGTTTATATGGAGTTTCCACAGGGAAGCCAGGCCACGTCTTGGGTGAAAACATGCAAGTCCACTTTCCTCTTGAGCTGTAACAGTAGTGTCAGGCTTCCTGTCATGTTGACATAGGGATCAATGGCTTTCTCTTGAGGTGCCACAGGACTGTCACACCTGTCATCGTGTTTGGAGTCGATACTCGGATGACAGTCGAGTCAGTGAAGGTGAATAAGGTTTCTCTGGAGTGGATTGGGACATCGGGGTCTTTTGGAATTGTGGCACGACCACCAGTGTTCCTCTCGACTTTCAAGTTGAGATCGCCTCCTCATGAGGTCTGATGGGAACGCCAGGATTCCTTTCCCAACGAAGCAGGCAAATGGACCCTCATCTTGAGATGAGGAGGGAAAAACGGGGCTCTTCTTGAGTTGTGGCTGGACCCTCGGAGTTCCTCTTGAGTGGAGATGGGTATGTCATGGAACTTCTTGAGTTTCATCAAGGGTGTCAAGGACCCTATCAAGTCTCAAAGGGAAGGTGGGATTTCTCTCGAGGTGCCACAGTGGTAAAAGGCCCCATTTTGCATTGAATGGACAATCTCCTGGTTTATTTCATTTTGCTGCAGGAAACTTGGGGTTCCTCCCTAGTTACAGCAGGGACTTCAGGGACCTGCTGTTGTTGTCTCAGGAAAGTCAAGTCTCCATGCATGTTGAGAAGAGTATCTCGGGATTTATCTCCAGTCGGTAACCGGGCTGTGGTCCTCATCTGGACTTGAGGCCGGAATGTCAGGGTTCGTCTCGGGTGCAGACATGGATATCGGGATTCGTATGGAGTTTCGACAGGTGAGTCAGGCCTGGTCTCATGTGGAGACATGCAAGTCCGCTTTTCTCTCATCCAGCCAAATATAGTGCCAGGCTTCCTTTTGAGTTGACATAGGGATTTTGGCTTTCTCTCTAGGTGCAAAAGGGCTCTCACACCTGACATCGTGTTTTGAGTCAATACTTGGAGTGACAGTTGAGTTAGTGCAGGGGACTCAGGATTCTCTGGAGTGGATCGAGACATCGGTGTCTTTTGGAATTTTGGCACGACCCCTGGAGTTTCTCTCTAGTTTCAAGTTGAGACCTCCTCCTTTTGAGGTGCGATGAGAATGCCAGGATTCTTTTTCTTAAGAAGCAGGGTAAGGGACTCTCATCTCAAGATGAGAAGGGAAAAACGGGGCTCTTCTTGAGTTGTGGCGGGACCCTCGGTGTTCCTCTCAAGTGGAGTCGTGTATGTCTGGGAACTTCTTGAGTTGCATCCAGGATGTCATGGACCCTTCTGAGGCTCTAGAGGGAAGGTGGTATTTCTCTCATGATGCCACCACGGAAAAGGGCCCCATCTCACTTTGAGGGGAGAATCTCCTGGTTTTTCTCCAGCTGCTGCAGGAAACTTGGTTTTCCTCTCAAGTTACAACGAGGACCTCAGGGCCCCGCTCGTGTTTCCTAAAGAAAGTCAAGATTTCAGGCGAGTTACGAGGGTCCTCTCGGGATTCCTCTCTAGTCGCTGCCAGGGCCGAGGTCCTCATCTGTAGTTGAGGCCAGAACCTCAGGGTTCCTTTCCAGTACTCACATGAATCTCGGGAATCCTATGGAGTTTGGAAAGGGGAGTCAAGCCTCGTCTCGTGTGGAGACATGCAACTCTGCTTTCCTCTAGAGCTGTAACAGTAGTGCCAGGCTTTCTGTCAAGTTGACACAGGGATTGGTGTATTTCTCTCGAGGTGCCACAGGACTGTCACACCTGCCTATGTGTTTGGAGTCGATAATCTGGGTGACATTCGAGTCAGTGCAGGGGAATTAGGTTTCTCTGGAGTGGATTTAGGCATCGGGGTCTTTGGAATTGTGGCACGTCCCTGGAGTTCCTCACAAGTTACAAGTTGAGACCGCCTCCTCTTGAGGTGCAAAGGGAACACTGGGAAACCTTTCCTATCGAAGCAGGGCAATGGAACCTCATTTTGAGATGAGTAGTGAAAAATGGGCCTCTTCTTGTATTATGGTGGGATCCTCGGTGTTCCTCTTGAATGGAGATGATTATGTTGGGGTGCCGGCTGCCCACATGGGAGATCCACCCATGACAAGGTCATGTGGAGAGACCTGACTGGCATGGAGAGTCAGGTCTCAAGGGGTCTTCTGCCTGAACATCCACCCCAAAACCATAATCTGTCTGTTTACTGTATGCTATACTATACTTTTCTGACATTACAGGGGGCTATCCCCGACCAGCTTTCTCTGGAAAAAGTTAACTTAGAGCTCCAACCGGTCTCCTGCATATGAAAGGAATGTTTCAGCTCAAATCCCTCTGATGGCTCTCTAACTTGCCTGACAGCTTCCCCGGACTTTTACAATTTATGATTGTTTACAGCCCCCCAAACGAGAGAGGCATGAAGCTTAAAGCATCTTAAAAATACAGAGCCTTTTCTAAAAACAAAGAATTATATTGGTAGAGGGTTTTCACTGTTGATCAATGACTGCTGCCAGGCCTCCATATTCTTTATCTTTTAGGCACCTGAAGGATATTGATAAATTTAATTGGGAAATAGGAAAAGGAATATGGTAGGTTTTGATGTTAGCAACACTAGACTTTTTGAGTTAATGAATTTTCTCTTTGTTCTAAATCACTGTACTCCTCTTTTTTTGTTATAAATTGTTGAGTCCTTGCCATGAAAGAATGTAACTTTATTTAGTGCTTTCTGAGAGTGACACCAGACTTTGGGAAGAACAATACTATTAAGGCAAATAAGTCTTCTGGTTGATAGACCCTTATCAGAAAAGGGCCGTAAAATGTTAATTGGCCTTCTGGCCAGAAGATGATGGAAATCACATAAGACTTGTGTATACAGCTAGGTATGCAGAGTAAAAGCCTGGTCTCGATAAGAGTCAGGGCTGCTGATGTTGCATAATTTTGTATTATCCATTGATCTCCACGTACAACCAAAAGTATAAAAAGCTTTTCCGGATAATGAAGGATGGACCAGTTTCTCAGACCAAGTTCTCGAATACTGGTGTCTTGGAAATCTGGCTCTTGCTGTGTCAACTTCCTCTCTCTCTTTCTCACTCCCCCTTCCTATTATTTTCAGGCTGAGTTCCCATCTGGAGCATGGAGACTCACCACATCTACTTATTTGCCCTGGCTTCAAAGACCCAAGCTAAAGGGAGCCCAAGGCGGGGTACCCTCCACTATTTAAGCGGGCACTGGTGGACTAATGTAGATGGTGCAAACCTCTTATCTCGAGGTTTTATTAGTTTTCTGCATAAACCAAGTTATTCAGCCTCTTTTTTCCACTAAATTTTCCTACTACACTATTTTTTCCTAATCACTCTTATATTTCTAATTAAATAGTCCTTTCACAGACACTGACTCCGTCCCCAATTCTAATTCCCTAGATCAGCTGGGGCTGGACCCTGGCATTGGGGAATTTCTTGAGTTACATCCAGGGTGTTAAGGACCCTTCTGAGGCTCAAGAGGGAAGGTGGGATTTCTTTCGAGATGCCACAGTGGAAAAGGGCTCCATCTCGCATTGAGGGGAGGATCTCCCAGTTTTTCTCGAGTTGCTGCAGGAAACTTGGGGTTCCTCTTGAGTTACGGTGGGGACTTCAGGGACCCGCTTGTGTTGCCTCAGGTAAGTCAAGTCTCCATGTGAGTTGTGAGGAGCATCTCGGGATTAATCTCCAGTCGTTACCTGGGCTGCAGTCTGCATCTGGACTTGAGGCCAGAATCTCGGGTTCCTCTCGAGTGAGTCGGGCCTCGTCTCGTGTCGAGACATGCAAGACCGCTTTTCTCTCAAGCTTCCAAAGAAGTGTCAGGCTTCCTGTCGAGTTGACATAGGGATTTTGGCTTTCTCCCTAGGTGCAAAAGGGATGTCACACCTGACATCATGTTTAGAGATGATGTAGTGCAGGGGAATCAGGTTTCTCTGGAGTGGACTAGAACATCAGTGTCTTTTGGAATTGTGGCACGACCCCTGGAGTTTCTCTCTAGTTTCAGGTTAAGACCGCCTCCTCTTGAGGTGTGATGGGAATGCCAGGATTCCTTTCCTGAAGAAGCAGGGTAACGGACCCTCATCTCAAGATGAGGAGGGAAAGACGGGGCTCTTCTTGAGTTGTGGTGGGACCCTCAGTGTTCCTCTCGAGTGGAGTTGAGTATGTTGGGGAACTTTTTGAGTTGCATCAATGTTGTCAAGTACCCTTCCGAGGCTCAAGAGGGAAGGTGGGATTTCTCTCGAGACACCACAGCGGAAAAGGGCCTCATCACGCGTTGAGTGGAGAATCTCCTGGTTTTCTTCGAGTCGTGGCAGGAAACTTTGGGTTTCTCATGAGTTAGGACGGGGATATCAGGTACCCACTTGATTGCCTCGAGAAAGTCCAGTCTCCATGCGAGTTGCAATGAGCCTCTCGGGATTTCTCTCCAGTCGGTGCTGGGGCCGAGGTCCTCACCTGAAGCTGAGGCCACGTCCCCAGTATTTCTCTCCAGTGCTGACATGGATCTCGGGTTCCTCTGGAGTTTCCACAGGGAAGTCAGTCCTCGTCTCATGTGAAGACATGCAAATCAGCTTTCCTTCTGAGCTGTAACAGTAGTGTCAGGCTTCATGTCAAATTGACATAGTGATCTATGGCTTTCTCTCAAGGTGCCACAGGGATGTTATACGTGTCACCGTGTTATGAGTCCATCCCCACGGTGACAGTCGAGTCAGTGCATGGGAATCAGGTGTATCTAGAGTGGACTGGGACATCGGCGTCTTTTGGAATGGTGGCACAACCCCTGAAATTTCTCTCGACTTTCAAGTTGAGACCGCATCCTCTTAAGGTGCGACAGGAATGCTGGGATTCCTTTCCCGGTGAAGCAGGGAAAGGGACTCTCATCTCAAGAGGAGGAGGGAAAAACGGGGCTCTTCTCCAGTTGTGGCAGGACCCTCGGTGTTCCTCTCACGTGGAGACATGTATGTCGGGAAACTTCTTGAGTTGCATCACGGGTGTCAAGGGCCGTTTTGATGCTCAAGAAGGAAGGTGGGATTTATCTTGAGACGCTGCAGCAGCAAAGGGCCTCTTCCTGCGTTGAGGGGAGAATCTCCTGGTTTTTCTCGAGTTGTGGCAGGAAACTTGGGGTTCCTCTTGAGTTACGATGGGGACCTCAGGGACCCGCTTGTGTGGCCTCAGGAAATTCCATCTCCATGCGAGTTGCAAGGAGCCTCTCGGGATTCTTCTGCTGTCGGTGCCGGGTCCTAGGTCCTCATCTGGAGCTGAAGCCACAACATCAGTGTTCCTCGAAAGTGCTGACATGGATCTGGGATTCCTATGAAGTTTCAACAGGGGAGTCAGGCCTGTCTCCTGTGGAGACATGCAAGTCCGCTTTCCTCTAGAGTTTTCAAAGTAGTTTCAGGCTCCTCTCTAGTTGACATAGGGATCGTTGGCTTTCTCTTGATGTGCCACAGGGCTGTCACACCTGCCATCGTGTTTGGAATCCATAGTTGAGGTGACAATGAGTCGGTGCATGGGAATCAGTTTTCTCTGGAATGGATTGGGACATCGGTGTCTTTTTCAATTGTGACACAAACCTTGGAGTTCCTGTCGAGTTTCAAGTTGAGACTGCCTCGTCTTGAGGTGTGACAGGAACGCTGGGATTCCTTTCCTGACAAAACAGGGCAATGGACCCTCACCTCGAGATGAAGAGGGAAAAATGGGGCTCTTCTTGTTTTTTTTTCTTTATTTTGCTTTACAATACTGTATTGGTTTTGCTATACATTGACATGAATCCAACATGGGTGTACATGAGTTCCCAATCCTGAAGCCCCCTCCCACCTCATATAATCTATCTAGATCATCCCTGTGCACCAGCCCCAATCATCCTGTATCTTGTATCGAGCATAGAGTGGCGATTCATTTCTTACATGATGGTATACATGTTTCAGTGCCATTCTCCCAAATCATCCCACCCTCTCCGTCTCCTGCAGAGTCCTACATTCCGTTCAGACTGGTGTGAAATCGTTCCTCATGTGGTTTTGATTTGCATTTCTCTGATAATGAGTGATGTTGAGCATCTTTTCATGTGTTTGTTAGCCATCTGTATGTCTTCTTTGGAGAAATGTCTATTTAGTTCTTTGGCTCATTTTTTGATTGGGTCGTTTATTGCTCTGGAATTGAGCTGCATAAGGTGCTCGTATATTTTTGAGCTTAGTTGTTTGTCAGTTGTTTCATTTGCTATTATTTTCTCAGATTCAGAAGGCTGTCTTTTCACCTTGCTTATAGCTTCCTTTGTGGTGCAGAAGCTTAATTTTAATTAGATCCCATTTGTTTATTTTTGCTTGTATTTCCAGTATTCTGGGAGGTGCATTTTAGAGGATCCTTCTGTAATTTATGTCGGAAAGTGTTTTGCCTATGGTCTCCCCTAGGAGTTTTATAGTTTCTGATCTTACATTTAGATCTTTAATCCATTTTGAGTTTATTTTTGTGTATGGTGTTAAAAAGTGATATAGTTTCATTCTTTTACAAGTGGTTGACCAGTTTTCCCAGCATCACTTGTTAAAGAGATTGTCTTTACTCCATTGTATATTCTTGCCTCCTTTGTCAAAGATAAGGTGTCCATATGTGTGTGGATTTATCTCTGGGCTTTCTATTTTGTTCCATTGATCTATATTTCTGCCTTTGTGCCAGTACCATACTGTCTTGATGACTGTGGTTTTGTAGTAGAGCCTGACGTCAGGCAGGTTGATTCCTCCAGTTCCATTCTTCTTTCTCAAGATTGCTTTGGCTATTCGAGGTTATTTGTATTTCCATACAAATTGTGAAATTATTTGTTCTAGCTCTGTGAAAAAGACCACTTGTAGCTTGATAGGAATTGCATTGAATCTGTAGATTGCTTTGGGTTGTATACTCATTTTCACAATATGATTCTTCTGATCCATGAACATGGTATATTTCTCCATCTATTAGTGTCCTCTTTGATTACTTTCATCAGTGTTTTATAGTTTTCTATATATAGGTCTTTAGTTTCTTAAGGTAGATATATTCCTAAGTATTTTATTATTTTCTTTGCAATGAGGAATGGAATTGTTTCCTTAATTTCTTTTTCTAATTTCTCATTATTAGTGTATAGGAATGCAAGATATTTCTGTGTGTTGATTTCATATCCTGCAACTTTACTATATTCATTGATTAGCTCTAGTAATTTTCTGGTGGAGTCTTTAGGGTTTTCTATGTAGAGGATCATGTCATCTGCAAACAGTGAGAGTTTTACTTCTTCTTTTCCAATTTGGATTCCTTTTATTTCTTTTTCTGCTCTGATGGCTATGGCCAAAACTTCCAGAACTATGTTGAATAGTAGCAGTGAAAGTGGGCTCCCTTGACTTTAATGGAAATGCTTTCAATTTTTCACCATTGAGGATAATGTTTTCTGTGGGTTTATCGTATATACATCCTTGGTGGCTCAGACGATAAAGCGTCTGCCTACAACGGTGGAGACACGGGTTCAAGCCCTGGGTCGGGAAGACCTCCTGGAGAAGGAAATGGTAACCCACTCCAGTATTCTTGCCTGAAAAATCCCATGGACCAAGAAGCCTGCTAGGCTACAGGTCATGGGGTCGCAAAGAGTCGGACATGACTGAGTGACTTCACTTTCACTTATCATATACAGCTTTTATTATGTTGAGGTATGTTCCTTCTATTCCTGCTTTCTGGAGAGTTTTTTTATCATAAATGGATGTTGATTTTTGTCAAAGACCTTCTCTGCATCTATTGAGATAATTATATGTCTTTTATTTTTCAGTTTGTTAATGTTGTGAATTACATTGATTGATTTGTGCATATTGAAGAATCCTTGCATCCCTGGGATAAAGCCCATTTGGTAATGGTGTATGATCTTTTTATTGTGTTGTTGGATTCTGATTGTTAGTATTTTGTTAAGGATTTTTGCATCTATGTTCATCAGTGTTATTGGTCTGTAGTTTTTTTTTTTGTGTGTGTGTGTGGCATCTTTGTCAGGTTTTGGTATTAGGGTGATGGTGGCCTCATAGAATGAGTTTGGAAGGTTACCTTCCTCTGTAATTTTCTGGAAGAGTTTGAGTAGGAGAGGTGTTAGCTCTTCTCTAAATTTTTGGTAGAATTCAGCTGTGAAGCCGTCTGGACCTGGGCTTTTGTTTGCTGTGAGGTTTCTGATTACAGGTCCGTGCTTGTGATGGGTCTGTTAAGATTTTCTATTTATTCCTGGTTCACTTTTGGAAAGTTGTACTTTTCTAAGAATTTGTCCATTTCGTGCACATTGTCCTTTTTATTAGCATATAATTGCTGATAGTAGTCTCTTATGATCCTTTGTATTTCTATGTTGTCTGTTGTGATATCTGAATTTTCATTTCTAATTTTATTGATTTGATTTTTCTCTCTCTGCTTCTTGATGAGTCTGGCTAATGGTTTGTCAATTTTATTTATCCTTTCAAAGAACCAGCTTTTGGCTTTGTTGATTTTTACTATGGTCTCTTTTGTTTCTCTTGCATTTATTTCTGCCCTAATTTCTAAGATTTCTTTCCTTCTACTAACTCTGGGGTTCTCCACTTCTTCCTTTTCTAGTTGCTTTAGTTGTAGAGTTAGGTTATTTATTTGACTTTTTCTTGTTTCTTGAGGTATGCCTGTAGTGCTATGAACTTTCCTCTTAGCACTGCTTTTATAGTGTCCCACAGGTTTGTTTTTTTTTTTGTTTTCATTTTCTATGCATATTATGATTTCTTTTTTGATTTCTTCTGTGATTTGTTGGTTATTCAGAAGCTTGTTGTTCAGCCTCCATATGTTGAAATTTTTAAATTTTTTCTCCTGTAATTGAGTTCTAATCTTAATGCATTGTGGTCAGAATAGATGCTTGGAATGATTTCAGTTTTTTTTTTTTTTTTCATTTATCAAGGTTAGATTTATGGCCCAGGATGTGATCTATCCTGGAGAAGTTTCTGTGAGCACTTGAGAAAAAGGTGAAATTCATTGTTTTGGGGTGAAATGTCCTATAGATATCAATTAGGTCTTACTGGTCTATTGTATAATTTAAAGTTTGTGTTTCTTTGTTTATTTTCTGTTTAGTTGCTCTGTCCATAGGATTGAGTGGGGTATTAAAGTCTCCCACTATTATTGTGTTATTATTAATTTCCCCTTTCATACTTGTTAGCATTTGTCTTACATATGGCGGTGCTCCTATGTTGGGTGCATATATATTTATAATTGTTATATCTTCTTATTGGATTGATCCTTTGATCATTATGTAGTGGCCTTCTTTGTCTCTTTTCACAGCCTTTGTTTTAAAGTCTATTTTATCAGATATGAGTATTGCTACTCCTACTTTCTTTTGGTCTCTATTTGCATGGAGTATCTTTTTCCAGCCCTTCACTTTCAGTCTGCATGTGTCCCTTGTTTTGAGGTGGGTCTCTTGTAGGCAGCATATATAGGGGTCTTGTTTTTGTATCCATTCAACCAGTCTTTGTCTTTTGGATGGGGCATTCAATTCATTTACGTTTAAGGTAATTATTGATAAGTATGATCCTGTTGCCATTTACTTTATTGTTTTGCATTCGGGTTTATACCCACTTTTTGTTTCCTGTCTAGAGAATATCCTTTAGCATTTGTTGGAAAGCTGGTTTGGTAGTGCTGAATTCTCTCAGGTTTTGCTTGTCTGTAAAACTTGTGATTTCTCCTTCATATTTGAATGAGATCCTTGCTGGGTACAGTAATCTGGGCTGTAGGTTATTGTCTTTCATCACTTTAAGTATGTCTTGCCATTCCCTCCTGGCCTGAAGAGTTTCTATTGAAAGATCTGCAGTTATCCTTATGGGAATCCCCTTGTGTGTTATTTGTTGTTTTTCCCTTACTGCTTTTACTATTTGTTCTTTGTGTTTGATCTTTGTTAATTTGATTAATATGTTTCTTGGGGTGTTTCACCTTGGGTTTATCCTGTTTGGAATTCTCTCAGTTTCTTGGACTTGGGTGATTATTTCCTTCCCCATTTTAGGGAAGTTTTCAACTATTGTCTCCTCAAGGATTTTCTCATGGTCTTTCTTTTTGTCTTCTTCTTCTTGGACTCCTATGATTCGAATGTTGGGGAGTTTCATGTTGTCCTGGAGGTCTCTGAGATTGTCCTCATTTCTTTTAATTCGTTTTTCTTTTTTCCTCTCTGATTCATTTATTTTTAACATTATATCTTCCATTTATCTAATCCTATCTTCTGCCTCTGTTATTCTACTATTTGTTGCCTCCAGAGTGTTATCTAATTTATTGCATTATTCATTATATATTGACTCTTTTTTTTAATTTTTTTCTAGGTCCTTGTTAAACTTTTCTTGCATCTTCTCAATCCTTGTCTCCAGGCTATTTATCTGTGATTCCATTTTGATTTCAAGATTTTGGATCATTTTCTATATCAATATTCAGAATTCTTTCTCAGGTAGATTCCCTATCTCTTCCTCTTTTGTTTGGTTTGGTGGGCATTTCTCCTTTTCCTTTACGTGCTGTGTATTCCTCAGTCTCTTCATTTTGGTTATATTGCTGCGTTTGGGTGGCCTTTCTGTATTCTTGGAATTTGTGGAGTTCTCATTTTATGCAGTTTCCTCGCTGTGGGTGGGGTTTTATCAGTGGCTTGTCAAGGTTTCCTGGTTAAGGAAGCTTGTATCGGAGTTCTGGTGGGTGGAGCTGAATTTCTTCTCTCTGAAGTGCAATGAAGTGTCCAGTAATGAGTTATGAGATGTCAATGGTTTTGGAATAACTTTGAGCTGCCTGTATATTGAAGCTCAGGGGTGTGTTCCTGTGTCACTCAGAATTTGTGTCATGTGTCTTGCTCTGGAACTTGTTGGCCCTTGGGTGCTGCTTGGTTTTAGTGTAAGTATGGAGACATTTGATGAGTTCCTATCGATTAATGTTCCCTGGATTCAGGAGTTCTCTGATGTTCTCAGGATTTGGACATAAGCCTCTTGCTTCTGGTTTTCAGTTTTATCTTTACAGTAGCCTCAAGACTTCTCCATCTATACAGCACTGATGATAGAACATCTAGGTTAAAAATGAAAAGTTTCTCCACATTGAGGGACATCCAGAGAGGTTCACTAAGTTACATGGAGAAGAGAAGAGGGAGGGGGTAGTTAGAGGTGACTGGAATGAGATGAGGTAGGATCAAAAGAGGAGAGAGCAAGCTAGCCAGTAATCACTTCCTTATGTGAGTTCCACAGTCTGGACCGCTCAGAGATGTTCACGGAATTATACAGGGAAGAGGAGAGGGAGGAAGTAGACAGAAGGTGGCCAGGAAGATAAAAGAGGGAAATGAAAAGGAGAGAGACAGATCCAGCCAGTAACCAGTTCCCTATGTGTTGTCCATCGTCTGGAACACACAGAGATTCACAGAGTTGGGTAGAGAAGAGAAGGGGGATGGAGAAGACAGAGAAAACCTGGTGGAGAAAAAGGAGAGTCCAAAGGAGGAGAGAGTGGTCAAGCCAGTAATCTCACTCTCAGGTAAAATTGGGTACTGAAGATTGGGTTTTTAAACGTACAAAGTTGACAACAAATACCAAAAAGCAAAGATTAAAAATCCAGAGTAGAGGTTGGATTTTCAAAAATACAATATTAAAGAAAAGAAGAAGAAGGAAAAAAAAAGTCACAAGAATTATTAAAAAGCAACAACAACAACCACACAAAAAATATGGTGTTTGCTTTAAAACTAGGGACTTTTTTTTTTTTAAGTAATAGTAGGTGTCAGGAGCCAGCATGGGAGATCCCATTCATGACAAGGTCATGCAGAGAGGCCTGATGGGCAAGGCAAGTCATGCCTTAGGGGTTCCCCATGATTTTGCCTGAGCATCTACCCCCCTCCAAAAAAAAAAAAAAAACAGAATCTGCCTGCCTTATTGTACTGTGCTTTTCCACTCTTCTGACTCTCTCTGGAAAAAGTTAACTCAAGGCTTCAGTCTTCTGCATTTGAAAGGAATGTTTCAGTTCAAACCCCCTCTGATAACTCTCTAACTTCCCTAACAGATTTCCCTGGACTTTTTACAGCTTGTCAATTGTATAAAGCCCCCCAACTGTGAGAGGCACAAAGCTTAATACATCTTAAACATACAGAGCCTTTTCTAAAGAGCTAAAAATCATATTGGTGACAGATTTCACTGTTGACTCAATGATTGCTGCCAGGCCTCCATATTCTTTATCTTTTAGGCACCTGGGAGGATATTAACTAATGTAATTGGGATATGGAAAAAGGTATATAGTAGTTTTGATGTTCGCAACACTAGACTTTTGAGTTAATTACTTTCATGTTGTTATAAATCACTGTACTCCTTTTACCTGTTATAAATTGCTGCATCTTTGCTATGCAAAAATGTAACTTCATTTAGTGTTTCTGAGAGTGGCACCAGACTTTGAGAAGAACAACACAACTAAGTTTTATGGTTGACAAACCCTTATCAGAAAAGGGCTGTGAAATGTTAATTGGCCCTCTGACCGGAAGATGATGTAAATCACTTAAGACTTGTGTATACAACTAGGTATGCAGAGAGAAAAGCCAGGTTTTTTAAGAGTCTGGGCTGCTAACGCTGCATAACTTTGTTACCCATTGATCTCCATGTACTATCAAAAGTATAAAAAGCCTTCTGAACAATAAATGATGGACTAGTTTCTCGGACTAGTCTCTAGACCTATTCTCTTGGAAATCTGGCTCCCCCCGTGTCTCTTTCTCACTCTCCCTCCCTCTCCTTTTCTGGCTGAATTCCCATCTGAAACGAGGAGGCTCACCAAGCCTTCTTACTTGTCCCGGCTTTTAAGTTCCGTGAGAGAGAGAGCCCAAAGTGGGGCACTCTCCGATATTCAAACAGGTGCCGGTCGCCCAACTTAGATGGTGCAAATCTCTTGTTCTGAGATTTTATTGGCTTCCCCCATAAACCAAGTTATTGAGCCTCTTTTCTCCACTTAATTATCCTACTATACTATTTTTTCCTAATCTCTTTTTATATTTTTATATAAACAAGTTTTTGCCCACCTATCCATCTCCCCTTCGAATCACACTGGATCCACTGGGGCTGGACCCCAGCAAGTGGCACCCAGAAGAGGCTATTCGAAGGTAGGTTTCCCAAGCAATTAGGGTCATCAGCCCTATTGCCACCTCCTTGGAGCAAGTAGAGTCATCAGCCCTATTGCTCAAGACAACTAAGGTCATCAGCCCTGTTGTTCCCCTAGTGTTGAGTGTTCGGGATAGATAGGACCCCACTCAGGGTGCTGCAGACCCCCCTGTAGGATAAGCAGGATGAGTAGCAGTGGGAAGTGTTGAAGGGTTTAAGAGAAACTTAGTTTTCTAGAGGTTGAAAGAAACCTGCTATCTTAGGGTTGAAAAGAAAACCCCCCTTGCCAAAGAAAACCCCCCTTGCCAAAGGTAAAACCCTTGACAAGGCAGACTTTTCTATAAGACTTAATTTTCTAACATTGGTAACAGTGAATCAAAAGAAAGACAGCTTTTTATAGGAGTAATCTTGCAGTTGCTAACTAAATGAGGAATTAAAGTTAAGAAATCCAATATTCATTCTTTTTTTTTTTTTTTTTTTCATTTGTACAAGAACAGTGTCCTTGGTTTCCAGAAGAGGGCACTGTTAACTTAGATACTTGGGAAAGTGTAGGGAAACAAAAACTTACCATGCTGAACATGGCTCAGAAAAGGTGCCTACTGACGCCTTTTCCTTATGGAATATAATTAGGGATGCTCTAGACACTGCCCCTGAATCTGAAAAAGTACATCTCAAAGAGGAAAGTGCAGAGAAAAAGGTATCTATCAAAGAGGAGAGCGAGGAAAAGGAGGCTATACCTAGCTATCGGCAGTTGAATGAAATGCTAGCTGCAATGACTGCTCAGGAAAAGGCAGAAGATAGAGATGAGAAAAAAAGATCAGTTTTTAGGTGAGGAAGATTTCTAAGAAAAAGTAACTCAATATCATTCTAAGGAAGATTGGCCTTTATTAAATAATGATGCTCTGAGGAGTTTAAGGGAAACATCCCCTATCAGACCAACCGACCCTAGAAATTGAAGAGAAATTTCCCCAATTAGGGCTTCTACTCTCAGAAGGTCAAGAGAAATGTCTCCTATCAGACCATATGCCCCAGGAGCTTAAGGGAGACATCTTCAGTTAATACATCCGTAAGATCTAAACATCAAACAGTTAAAAGATCTTTGGAATATGAAGACAAAAATATGGCATATTCTGGCCCTATTCTGCCCCCTCTCCTTATAGCAGTGAAGGGCCCCCATTAGAAGTTTCCAGGAGAAGGGTCCTTTCTAGCCCCAAAGATGACTTTGATCCACACCTGGAAGCTTGCTTTCCTGTAATATTTGTTAGCAGACTAGGGGAAAGGGCAGGAACCATCCAATGGGAACCCATTCAAATGAAAATGATAAAAGAATTAAAACATGCTTGTGCTTCGTATGGGCCCATGGCCCCATACGCTTTACAATTATTAGAAATTTTAGCAGCCAAATGGATGACATCCTATGATTGGAAAGCAGTTGCTAAAGCTTGCTTATCTGGAGGACAATTCATACTTTGGAGAACTGAATATGAGGGCCTAGCCCCAAAACAGGCTGACAGCAACCTAATATATGGTCCAAGACATATTGTAAAAAATATGTTGGTAGGGGATAATGAATATGCTTTACTTCCAGAACAAATGAAACTAGATAAAATGACCCTTCAACAAGTAGCCGCCTGTGCTACTGCAGCTTGGCGATCATTGCCTGAGGGAAATGAGTCAACCTCCTTCTCCTTCTCTAATATCAAACAAAAACCTGAAGAGCCATATGAGGATTTTCTCTCATGGCTCACAGAGGTGGTAAACAGAGTAATTTCTAATTCCGAGGAGGCTAATATAGTGACAAAACAACTGGCATTTGAAAATGCTAACTCTACCTGCCAAGCTATTTTAGGTCCCACAAAGAAAACTGGAACTTTAAAAGATTATATCAGGCAATGTGCAGACATGAGATCCTCAATGATGCAGGGCTTGCCATAGCCACAGCACTGAAAGGAAGTTCTTATCAGCAGGCAGTACAATCCTTCTTTACAAATAAAAATAACCCAGCACAGAGCAACTTCAGTAACCAAGGTAGAAATAGCTTCCCTAAAACTTGTCTTTTTTTTTTTTTTTTCCTGTGGCCAAGAGGGACACATTTCCCGTATCTGCCCTCAAAGAACAGCCGATTCTTATCCACCTAATTCTGCCCCTCCGACTGTATCCACTTTGCAGATCCCTCTCCCCCCGCCCACACCTGCTAGGTCTCTCTGTCCTCGCTGTCAAAGAGAATATCATTGGACAAGAGACTGCAGGTCAAGATTCCATAGAAGTGGAACTCCTTTGGGCCCTGGCCAGCTGTTGGGAAATGGATTGAGTGGTCAGCCCCAGGCCTCGACAACAATTGGGGCAGCCCCACTGAACCCATTCATTCCCTTGGTCCCGTCGCAGAACTCATCAGAGCAACCCCAGGAAACGCAGGACTGGACCTCAGTTCCACCACCTCAACAATATTAACAGCAGATATCCCCACTATAAAAATCCCTACAGGAATTAAAGGCCCATTACCGACAGGTTTAGTGGGAATTACATTAGGCAGAAGTTCCTTAGCTAGGCAAGGTCTCACAATTATCCCTGGAGTAATTGACTCAGATTATACAGGAGAAATCCAGATAATGATTTCACCCGCAACTAAAACTTTCCAAATACATCAGGGAAAAACAATGGCACAGCTTTTACTTTTGCCTTACCGCACTGCCAGGACACACAGCTACTCAGAGTGAAAGGCATGAGAAAGAATTTGGGTCTAGTGATAAGGTTGTTTTTTTTTTTTTTGGATAACAGAAATTACTCAGAAACGTCCTATGAAAACTATTCTGGTTAATGGCAAATCTATTGTGGGGTTATTAGACACAGGAGCAGATGTTTCTTGCATTTCAGGAAAAGACTAGTCCAGCTCCTGGCCCACACATACTACTGAAAATGAATTGGTGAGGATAGGAAGAGCCCCCACAGTAGCTAAAAGTGCAAAAATTTTAGATTGGCAATTTGAGGATACCTGTGGAACTTTCCAACCTTATGTCATTCCTTCACTCCCCTTTATACTGTGGGGGAGGAACATACTGTCTTAAATGGGAGTGTTGCTTTTTAGCCCTGATGACAAAGTGACCTCTCAGATGCTGCAAATGGGCTATGATCCATCAAAAGGATTAGATAAACAGCAGACAGGAATAACTGAGCCAATTTGCCCAACTCCTCGACAGTTTTGTACTGGGTTGAGCTATTCAAATTTATAATGGAGGCCATTGTTTTTGCTGCCGACCCCATTACATGGAAATCTCAAGATCTGGTGTGGGTGGAACAATGGCCTCTGCCTAAGGAAAAATTACTGGCAGCTAAAGCATTAATCTTTGAACAACTACAATTGGGACATATTGAGCCCTCCAATAGCCCCTGGAACACTCCTATTTTTATTATTCAGAAAAAAATAACCTGGTAAATGCCGAGTTTTACAGGATTTGAGAGCAATTAATGCCACCATGGAGGACATGGGTACCTTACAACCTGGGGTCCCTTCCCCATAGCCGTTCCAGAGGGATATAATATAATTGTGATTGATTTACAAGATTGTTTTTTCACCATTTCTTTAAATGCTGAGGATAAAAAGTGATTTGCCTTTAGTCTACCATCTCAAAATCTTAAACAGCCTTACCTACGGATTCAGTGGAAGGTTCTGCCTCAGGGAATGAAAAATAACCCCATTCTATGCCAGAAATTTTTTAATGCCACTCTAGAAGATACTATAATTAAATATGAACAGGTATATATGATTCACTATATGGATGATATTTTTTAATAGCTCATCATAATAGAGCTTATTTGCAAACTGTCCTCCAAGGTTTGACCCAGGCATTGACAGACAGAAGTCTAAAAACTGCCCCAGAAAAATTTCAAAACAATCCGCCCATAACTTAGGAAGAGTCATAAATTCAGAAACAGTGACTCATGACCCGTTGCAATTGAGAAAAGACCATCTTATTACTTTAAATGATTATCAAAAACTCTTAGGTGATATTAATTGGATTAGACCCTATTTAAAATTAACCACTGCTGAATTGAAACCTCTTTTTAACATTTTACATCTGGATCCTGATCCAACTTCTAAAAGACAATTAACAGCTGAGACTCAGGAAGCCCTAGGCAAAGTAGAAGCAGCCTTATCGAATAGTTATGTAAAAAGAATATATTTGACGATGACTTTGCAGTTCCTTTGTCTAGCTACTCCAACAGCGCCTACGGGAGTTCTGTGGCAAGGTGGCCCTTTAGAATGGATCCATCTTCCCAGTTCAGTTCAGTCACTCAGGCATGTCCAACTCTTTGGAACCCCATGAATCACAGCACACCAGGCCTCTCTGTCCATCACCATCTCCCGAAGTTCACTCAGACTCATGTTCATCGAGTCCGTGATGCCATCCAGCCATCCCATCCTCGGTCGTCCCCTTCTCCTATTGCTCCCAATACATCCCAGCATCAGAGTCTTTTCCAATGAGTCAACACTTCGCATGAGGTGGCCAAAGAACTGGAGTTTCAGCTTCAGCATCATTCCCTCCAAAGAAATCCCAGGGTTGATCTCCTTCAGAATGGACTGGTTGAATCTCCTTGCAGTCCAAGGGAACCTCAAGAGTCTTCTCCAACACCACAGTTCAAAAGCATCAATTCTTCGGCGCTCAGCCTTCTTCACAGTCCAACTCTCACATCCATACATGACCACAGGAAAAAACAGAGCCTTGACTAGACGGACCTTAGTCGGCAGAGTAATGTCCCTGCTTTTGAATATGCTATCTAGGTTGGTCATAAATTTTCTTCCAAGGAGTAAGCGTCTTTTAATTTCATGGCTGCAATCACCATCTGCAGTGATTTTGGAGCCCCAGAAAATAAAGTCTGACACTGTTTCCACTGTTTCTCCATCTATTTCCCATGAAGTGATGGGACCAGATGCCATGATCTTTGTTTTGTGAATGTTGAGCTTTAAGCCAACTTTTTCACTCTCCTCTTTCACTTTCATGAAGAGGCTTTTTAGCTCCTCTTCACTTTCTGCCATAAGGGTGGTGTCATCTGCATATCTGAGGTTATTGATATTTCTCCTGGCAATCTTGATTCCAGCTTGTGTTTCTTCCAGTCCAGAGTTTCTCATGATGTGCACTTCATATAAGCTAAATAAGCAGGGTGACAATATACAGCCTTGACATACACCTTCTCCTATTTGGAACCAGTCTGTTGTTCCATGTCCAGTTCTAACTGTCACTTCCTGACCTGTATACAGATCTCTCAAGAGGCAGGTTAGGTGGTCTGATATTCCCATCTCTTTCAGAATTTTCCACAGTTTATTGTGATCCACACAGTCAAAGGCTTTGACATAGTCAATAAAACAGAAATAGATTTTTTTCTGGAGCTCTCTTGCTTTTTCTATGATCCAGCAGATGTTGACAATTTGATCTCTGGTTCCTCTGCCTTTTCTAAAACCATCTTGAACATCAGGAAGTTCACAGTTTATGTATTGCTGAAGCCTGCCTTAGAGAATGTTGAGCATTACTTTACTAGCATGTGAGATGAGTGCAATTGTGCAGTAGTTTAAGCATTCTTTGGCATTGCCTTTCTTTGGGATTGGAATGAAAACCGACCTTTTCCAGTCCTGTGGCCACTCCTGAGTTTTCCAAATTTGTTGGCATATTGAGTGCAGCACTTTCACAGCATCATCTTTCAGGATTTGAAATAGCTCAACTGGAATTCCATCACCTCCACTAGCTTTATTCGTAGTGATGCTTTCTAAGGCCCACTTGACATTACATTCCAGGATGTCTGGCTCTAGATGAGTGACCACATCATCATGATTATCTGGGTCATGAAGATCTTTTTTGTACAGTTCTTCCATGTATTCTTGCCACCTCTTCTAATATCTTCTGCTTCTGTTAAATCCATACCATTTCTGTCCTTTATTGAGCCCATCTTTGCATGAAATGTTCCCTTGGTATCTCTAATTTTCTTGAAGAGATCTCTAGTCTTTCCCATTCAGTTCTTTTCCTCTATTTCTTTGCATTGATTTTTGAAGAAGGCTTTCTTATCTCTTCTTGCTATTCTTTGGAACTCTTCATTCAGATGCTTATATCTTTCCTTTTCTCCTTTGCTTTTTGCCTCTCTTCTTTTCACAGCTATTTGTACGGCCTCCCCAGACAGCCATTTTTCTTATTTGCATTTCTTTTCCATGGGGATGGTCTTGATCCCTGTCTCCCGCACAATGTCATGAACCTCATTCCATAGTTCATCAGGCACTCTATGTATCAGATTTAGGCTCTTAAATCTATTTCTCACTTCCACTGTATAATCATAAGGGATTTGATTTAGGTCATACCTGAGTGGTCTAGCGGTTTTCCCTACTTTCTTCAATTTAAGTCTGAATTTGGCAATAAGGAGTTCATGATCTGAGCCACAGTCAGCTCCTGGTCTTGATTTTATTGACTGTATACAGCTTCTCCATCTTTGGCTGCAGAGAATACAATCAATCTGATTTCAGTGTTGACCATCTGGTGATGTCCATGTGTAGAGTTTTCTCTTGTGTTGTTGGAAGAGGGTGTTTGCTATGACCAGTGCGTTTTCTTGGCAAAACTCTATTAGTCTTTGTCCTGCTTCATTCCACATTCCAAGGCCAAATTTGCCTGTTACTTTAAGTGTTTCTTGACTTCCTACTTTTGCATTCCAGTCCCCTATAATAAAAAGGACATCTTTTTCGGGTGTTAGTTCTAAAAGGTCTTGTAGGTCTTCATAAAACCGTTCAACTTCAGCTTCTTCAGCATTACTGGTTGGGGTATAGAATTGGATAACTGTGATATTGAATGGTTTGCCTTGGAGATGAACAGAGGTCATTCTGTCGTTCTTGAGATTGCATCCAAGTACTGCATTTTGGAATCTTTTGTTGACCATGATGGCTACTCCATTTCTTCTGAGAGATTCCTGCCCGCAGTAGTAGATATAATGGTCATCTGAGTTAAATTCACCCGTTCCAGTCCATTTTAGTTCGCTGATTCCTAGAATGTCAACGTTCACCCTTGTCATCTCTTGCTTGACCACTTCCAATTTGCCTTGATTCACGGTCCATCTTCCCACCCAAGCTAAAACAGTCATGGCTTCTTATCCCAGTTAAATTGCCACATTAATGTTAAAAGGAAGGAAACGGAGCATTGAATTGTTTGGTGAAGAGCCATCAGAGATTGTAATTTCCTATAATAAGGAGCAGCTTGATGCTTTTTTAATGTTTGATGAACACTGGCAGATTGCAATAGGGAGTTATTATGGTCAAATTTTGCATCATTTAGCCTTTCATGTTTTGCTAAATTTTATTTCCAAACATCCAGTTATTTTTCCTGTTCGATGTAAACAGTTCCCTATTCTGAATGCTCAAATAGCCTTCACTGATGGGTCAGACAACGGTAAAGCCTCCATAGTCACAAGAAATCATCAGAAAGTTTTGGAAACACAAGACACTTCAGCTCAAAAGCTGAAATCACAGCTGTTATAGAGGCTTTTGTTGTGTTTTCAGAGGAGGAATTTAACCTTTACTCTGACTCTCAGTATGTGGTCAGGCTGTTTCCACACATTGAGACTGCAGTTCTGCCCAAAACCAACACTGCTATCTTTCATTTGTCAACTAGATTACAGCAGCAAATTTGGGAAAGAAATCGACCATTTTTTGTCGGCCACATTCGGGCTCATTCCTGTCTGCCTGGCCCTTTAAGTGTTCTTAATTATTTGGCAGATTCGCTCACCAGAATTTCAGTGGCTTCTGTTTTCAAAGAAGCTTGAGCTTCTCACTCACTTCATCATCAGAATGCCACTGCCTTAAGATACCAGTTTCAAATTCCTCGAGAATCTGCCTGAGAGATTGTTCATTCTTGTTTACATTGTCCTACTACCGTGAATGCTTTCCCTTCGGGAGTTAACCCTCACGGATCCTCCAACTTTCCAAGTTGTTACTTGGAAGAGTGACTCCATACCGGTTAATACAGACCAAACTTGCCTTTTGGGAGGATCTTATACTTCCTATATAAAAGACCAATACCCTATTAATTTCAATTATACCTTTAAGGGACTTGCAGATTATTTTCCTGTTTGCTTTAATTTTCCTTCTGGCCATACAGGAAACTTCATTACCAAGAAAGGATGTGTTGCAGCCTGTAAAAAGGCAGTTATGACAGATTACCCAACCTCTAAATTTGCATCTAAAGGGGATCGGTCTGTTTTGAGATTACAAGCTCGTATGCTTGTGGTTTGAGCCCTATAAGTCCTTGTCTCTCAAAGCTCCACCGGAATATTCAAATTGTGATGATGTTGCTCCCTCAGATGTCATATGGAAAATTATAGATGATCATTCAGGATATCCAAATTGAAAATCTTGTACTTAAAATTCAAGAATTGATTGCAGAATACCGGGAGGAAGAAATTGTACAATTCAGGAATGCGGCAACCCAAATCCAGGTCACGACCCTGTGTCCAACGATGACTTTATCAATAGATTGGACAATTGGAAAGAATATTCAGTTCCTTGGCCGTTAGTCTCCACTAGATGGCATAATAATCAATTTGCTCCACCTATGCTGTCTTATACGGCTAAAGGTAAAACTTTTTGGCAGCCAGAAATTTGGAGAGCCCTTGCCGCTATTGCCCCTATTTAACCCAACCAGAAAATAACTCTATTTACTCTATTTTAGCTTGTCTACCCTTTCCTTATATTTTTCTTTTCACTAATGACTCTGGAAGACTTAACATATGATTAAATTATACAGGTGGACCCAATGTAGTGTCTTGTGAAGAATGTATGCTTTCATCTTGTTTAACTCCTCAATATAATGTTTGCTCTTTTATGGTTTTAAAACGTCCACCCTATCTCATGGTACCTGTAACTGTCCACATATTGGTATGATAACCATGGCCTTGCTGTGTTGCAACAGCTAAAAGATTTAATGTGGATACGATGGTTTGTATGCTTACTTTTTTGGGAATATCAGCTTTGATAACTGCAATTACTTCTGTTACTGTGGAAGCAATATCATTGACTCAACAATGCATACTGCCCAATATGTTGATACTGTGTCCAAAAATGTTTCTTTAATTCTGGCAACACAGGAAGTTATAGATGGGAAACTAGAAATGAGGGTTGATGCCCTAGAAGAAGCAATAATGCATATTGGGACTGAATTACAGAGTCTGAAAGTAAAAATGGTTATTTCATGCCATGCCAACTACCGGTGGATATGTGTTACATCCCTGAAAGTAAACGAGACAGATTTTGAATGGGAAATAATCTAAAATCATATTTTAAGTGTTTGGAACAGCTCAGGTATTAGTTTAGACTTAGAGAAACTTCATAATCAGATTCAGACCTTGGAACACTCCCAGTTAGATTTTACCACCGCAGGAGAAGCCAATGACTTTTTCCACACCTTTTCTAACTTCATTTCGGAAAAGACTATTCTGTCTACTGTTTCTAGTTATGTTGCTATAGGTGCTATAATATTGCTCCTCATAATCATTCTTCCTTGTATTGTCAGGATTCTTCGGCAGAGCATTCGGAATCTTGCAACTGAACTGCACCTGACTGTTTTAAAAAAAATAAAAAAGGGGGCGATGCTGGGAGCCAGCACAGGACATCCCACCCATGACAAGGTCATGTGGAGAGGCCTGATGGGTAAGGAGAGTCAGGCCTCAGGGGTTCCCGATGAGTTTCCCTGAGCATCTATTCCCCCCCCCCAAAAAAAAACAACAAAACAGAATCTGCCTGCCTTATTGTACTGTGCTTTTCCACTCTTCTGACACTCTCTGGAGAAAGTTAACTCAGGGCTTCAGTCTTCTGCATTTGAAAGGAATGTTTCAGTTCAAACCCCCTCTGATAACTCTCTAACTTGCCTAAGAGGTTCCCCTGGACTTTTTACAGTTTGTGAATTGTTTAAAGCCCCCCCAACTGTGAGAGGCACAAAGCTTAATACATCTTAAACATACAGAGCCTCTTCTAAAGAGCTAAAAATCATATTGGTGACAGATTTCACTGTTGACTCAATGATTGCTGCCAGGCCTCCGTATTCTTTATCTTTTAGGCACCTGGGAGGATATTAATCAATGTAATTGGGATATGGGAAAAAAATATATAGTAGTTTTGATATTAGCAACACTAGACTTTTGAGTTAATTACTCTTCTTTTGTTATAAACCACTGTACTCCTTTTACTTGTTATAAATTGCTGTATCTTTGCTACGTAAAAATGTAACTTTATTTAGTGCTTTCTGAGAGGGGCACCAGACTGAGAAGAACAACACAAATAAGTCTTGTGGTTGACAAACCCTTATCAGAAAAGGGCTGTAAAATATTAATTGTCCCTCTGGCCAGAAGATGATGTAAATCACCTAAGACTTGTGTATACAAGAAAAGCCTGGTGTTGATAAGAGTCTGGACTGCTAACGCTGCATAACTTTGTGTTACCTATTGATCTCCATGTACTATCAAAAGTATAAAAAGCCTTCTGAACTATAAAGGATGGGCCAGTTTCTCGGACTAGTCTCTCGACCTAGTTTCTTGGAAATCTGGCTCCCCCCGTGTCTCTTTCTCACTCTCCCTCCCTCTTCTTTTCTGGCTGAATTCCCATCTGAAACGTGGAGGCTCACCAAGTCTACTTAATTGTCCTGGCTTTTAAGTTCCGTGAGAGAGAGAGCCCAAGGCGGGGCACTCTCCGATATTCAAACGGGCACCGGTGGCCCAACGTAGATTGTACAAATCTCTTGTTCTGAGATTTTATTTGCTTTCCACCATAAACCAAGTTATTGAGCCTCTTTTCTCCATTCAATTTTCCTACTATACTATTTCTTTCTAATCTCTTTTTATATTTCTATATAAATAAGTTTTTGCTCGCCTATCTGTCTCCCCTTCAAATCACACTGGATCCTTTGGGGCTGGACCCCGGCATGTAGGTTATAAAAATAAAAGTTAAAGGAGAAATAGAGGACTTAAAACTTTAAAAGTAAAAAAAAAGAAAAAAGAAAGAAAAAGAAAAGAAGAAAACACAATCAAACAACAACATCTACAAAAAAAAAAAAAAGAGAGAGAGAATGATCATAAAAATAGTAAAGATACATCTGGGACTTTCTGGTGCTGTGGGCAGTGTGGGGTCACTTCCAAGGTGGTTCCCTCTGTTTGACTTCTTCTGTTTGCTGGTCTCTTCAGGGTCTAATTTCTTCCCTGACACAAGGAAGGCAGTGGTGGATAGTTTTTTCTTTTTTTTAAGGCTCACTTGTTCAGTCGCGCTGTGGGGAGGGAGGGATGCTGCAAACGAATAACACTGGCATGTGCTCACAGTGTCTCAGCCATGCTATGCCTGCCCCTGCTCACGGCACACACCACTCAGACTCTATGCTGCTCCGCCAGGAACCGTCTGAGGCCGGCCCTAGGCTGCATGCACCTCCCCAGTCTATGCCACTCAACCTAGGCTCTCAGATAGCCCTGAGGCACAGACTCGGTTGGGCCTGTGTTTTGTGCCCTTCCCAGGTCCGAGTAGCTCAGGTGTTTAGGGAGCCTAGTCACTGCGACTTATCACCTTTCACGTCCCTGCTACTCAGTTTCTGGGTGTATCACTGGTGCCCTTTCTCAGGAGGATGGTGAATGTCTAGAAACCCAAGAAGTCTTGGCAAAGAAACTTGCATGCAGTTTGGTAGGTAATATCTCTCTGAGGCTGCGATTGCCCCCTTCCAGCCCTTACAGCTCTGGCTGCCTGTCACCAGAGGGGGATCGTTTGCAGCCGGCTATTTCTGTTCCATCCTTTGTTCTATGCTCGGTCCTGGCAGTGTTTGATGTTAGAGCTTTTCGCGTGGTAGCTATCCCACAGTCTGGTATGCTAGCCCAAGTTATTTCGCTCTGGTTACACTCAGGGCATTCCGGCCCAATCCTTAAAAATCACTGCAGCCTGTGCCTCCCTGCCCAGCCCCCACTTGCTAGTGGTGGATGCAGCCGTATGCGCTGCTTCTCCACTGGGGGAGTTTCTGTTGGGCTTGTAATCTGTAGGTTTAAATTATTTATTTATTTTCTTCCCTGTTATGTTGCCCTCTGGGCTTCCAAGTCTCGCCACAGACTTGGCAGCGAGAGTGTTTCTTGGTGTTTGGAAACTTTTCTCTTTTTAAGACTCCCTTCCCAGGACGAGATCGCTGCCTGGGACAGAGCTCCCTACCGAACTTTTTTGTCTCTTTTTTCGTCTTTTACATTATTTCCCACCTGTTTTTGAAGACAATGATCTGCTTTTCTGGGTACCTGATGACCTCTACCAGTATTCAGAAGTTGTTTTCTGGAATTTACTCACCATTGAAATGTTCTTTTGATGAATTTGTGAGGGAGAGAGTGGTCTCCATGTCCCTATTTATCCGCCAACTTAGGACTGCCCCGGGGCTCTTCTTGAGTTGTGGCGGGACACTCGGTGTCCCTCTCAAGTGGAGACTGGTATGTCAGGGAACTTCTTGAGTTGCATCCAGGGTGTCAAGGGCCCTTCTGAGACTCAAGAGGGAAGGTGGGATTTCTCTCCTGAGGCCCCATTAGAAAATGGCCTCATCTCACATTGAGGGGAGAATCAAATATTTTTTCTTGAGTTGTGGCAGGATAATTGGGGTTCCTGTCAAGTTACTGTGGGGAATTAAGGGAACTCCTCGTGTTGCCTCAGGAAAATCAAGTCTCCATGCGAGTTGTGAGGGGCATCTCAGGATTCCTCTCCAGTCGATGCTGGGACCGAGGTCTTAATCTGGAGTTTAGGTTGGAACCTCAGGATTCCTCTCCAGTGCTGACACGGATCTCGGGATTCCTATGGAGTTTCAACAGGGGAGTCAGGCCTCATCTCGTGTGGAGACAGGCAAGTCCACTTTCCTCTCGAGCTGTGAAAGTAGTGTCAGGCTTCCTTTCGAGTTGACATAGGGATCTGTGGCTTCCTCTTGAGGTGCCACAGGGCTGTCACACATGCCATTGGGTTTTGAGTCGATACTCGGGGTGACAGTCGAGTCAGTGCAGGGGAATCAGTTGCATCTCGAGTGGATTGGGACACTGGGGCCTTTAGAAATTGTGGTACAGCCCCTGGAGTTCCTCTCAAGTTTCAAGTTGAGACAGCCTCATCTTGAGATGTGATGGGAACGTGGGGATTTCTTACCCAAAGAAACAGGAAAATGGGCCGAGATGAGGAGGGAAAACCTGGGCTCTTTTTGAGTTGTGGCGGGACCCTCAGTGCTCCTCTTGAGTGAAGACGGGTATGTCAGGAACTTTTTGAGCTGCATCAAAGGTGTCAAGGACCCTTCAGAGGCTCAAGAGGAAGGTGAGGTTTCTCTGGAGATGCTGCAGCAGAAAAGGGCCTCATCTTGTGTTGAGGGGAGAATCTCCTGGTATTTCTTGAGTTGTGGCAGGAAACTTGGGGTTCCTCTCGAGTTATAACATGGACCTCAGGGACCCACTCATGTTGCGTGAGGAAACTCAAGTCTCCATGCGAGTTGCAAGGGGCTTCTTGGGATTCCTCTCCACTTGATGGTGGGGCCTAGGTCCTCATCTGGATTTGAGGCCGGGACCTCAGGGTTCCTCTCCAGTGCTGACATGGATCTCAGGGTTCCTATGGTGTTTCAACAGGGTAGTTAGGCCTCGTCTAGTGTGAAGACATGCAAATCTGCTATCCTCTCGAGCTGTAAAGGTAGTATCAGGCTTCCTGTCAAGTTGACATAGGTATTTATGGCTTTCTCTCGATGTGCTCAGGGCTGTTACACCTGCCATCATATTTCGAGTCAATACTCGTGGTGACATTTGAGTCAGTTCAGGAGGATCAGTTGTATCTGGAGTGGACTGGGACATCAGGGACATTTGGAATTGTGGAACAGCGTTTGGAGTTCCTCTAGAGTATCAAGTTGAGACCACCTTCTTTTGAGGTGTGACAGGATCGCTGGGATTCCCTTCCCGATGAAGCAGGGAAATGAAACCTCATCTCAAGATGAGGAGGAAAAAACGGGGCTCTTCTTGAGTTGTGGCAGGGCCCTTTTTGTTTCTCTCAAGTGGAGATGGGTCAGGGAACTTCTTGAGTTATATCAGTTGTGTCAAGTACCCTGTCAATTCCCAAGAAGGAAGGTGGGATATCTCTCAAGATGCCACAGCAGAAAAAGGCCTCATTTCAAGTTGAGGGGAGAATCTCCTGCATTACTCAAGTTGTGGCAGTAAACTTGGGGTTCCTCTCGAGTTACGACTGGGACCACAGGGAGCCGCTTGTGTTGCCTCAATAAGGTCAAGTCTCCGTGCGAGTTGTGAGGGGCTTCTCAGTATTCCTCTCCAGTTGGTGTCGGGACCTAGGTCCTCATCTGGAGTTGAGGCTGGAACCTCAGGGCTCCTCTCAATTGCTTAATGATCTCGGGATTCCTATGGAGTTTCAACAGGGGAGTCAGGCCTCGTCTAATGTGGAGACATGCAAGTCCACTTTCCTCTCAAGCTGTAAAAGTAGTGTCACTATTCCTGTGGAGTTGACCTAAGGATCTGTGGTTTTCTATCGAGCTTCCACAGGATTGTCACACCTGCCATCGTTTCCAGTCAATACTCGGGGTGACAGTCGAGTCAGTGCAAGGGAATAATGTGTATCTTGAGTGGATTGGGACAGCAGTGTCTTTCGAAATTGTGGCACGGCCCCTGGAGTTTTGCCGGGCGCCAGCGTGTGGAATCCTGCCTGTGGCAAATATCATGAAGAAGGAGGCCTGTCATAAGCAAAGGCAGGATCAGACTTCAGGGATCCCCTGGGACATTCTCGAGCATCTACCCCCAAAACTAGAGTTTACCTACTTTACTGCATTATGCTTTCATCTACACTTCTGACATTATAGAGGGCTATACCCACCACCTCTCTCTGAACTGGAGCTAACTTAGAGCTTTAGTTATAAAGTCTGTTGGGCTTAACAAGAGTGTTTCCATCCACAGGCTCCTCTGATTGCTCTGTAGGCTGCCTGACAGGTTTTTCTGGTCACATGTGATTGTTCACAGCCTCCCAACCATGAGAAGCATGGGATGCTATAAACTTTCTAAATACAGATTCTTGTGAGAAGTTAGAAAATTGTTAGTATAGTATTATTGAGTTAGTTAGAAATTATACCAGTGGAGGGTTTCATTGTTGAGCCAATATTTGCTGCTAAGCCTTCATATCCCTAGCCCCTTACACACACCAATTGATATAACTACCATATAGAGAAATAAGTATTAACCTTGATATTAATCACATTAAGCCTTAGGCTAAGTAAATTCTTTTCTTGATTATAGCCCACTGCTCCTTGGCCCTGTAGGAATGCAACTTTATCTGGTTCCTTCAGAGGGTGGTGCCTGACTTAAGAAAAATCACCTTTGGAGAAAATATGTTTTCTGGTTGACTAATCATCATTAGAAAGGGTCATAAAATGTTAGAAGGCCTCTTGGCCAGAAGATGATGTAAATCACCTGAGAACTTTGTATATCAGAAGAAATATAGAAAGAAAGTGTTGTTTCGATAAGGGTCAGGAATGCTGACCCCGTGTGACTTTGTATTTCCCATTTATCTCTATGTATTACTTAAAGTATAAAAGTGGCCATGGAAAATAAAGAAACAGGACCAGGTCCTGGAAAGACTGATTTCCCCCATGTCGTGTTTTCTTGCTCTATTCTTTTCTGGCTGAATTCCCATCTGGAGGGTGGAATCTCGCTGAGACTACTAATTTTTCCTGGGCTTCTAAGATCTGAATGGGGAGGCACTTTGTGTCTCCATAGGCGGTGCAAACCCCTTGTCCCAGAGTTTTATTGGTTTTCCCCATAAACCAAGTTATTCAGCCTCTTTTCTCCACAAATTTTCATACTATACTATTCTTCCCTATTTTCTCTCCATATGTTTAATTATACAATTTTCCTCTAGATTCTGACTCCGTCCCTGCTTCAAATAACCCTGGATCCACCATGGCTGGACCCCAGCAAGTGGTGACCAAACAGAATTAAAGTTAAGAAAGCCAATATTCAATCCTTTTTTATATTTGTGTAAGAACAATGTCCGTTGTTTCCGGAAAAGGGTACTGTCAATTTAGATACTTGGGTGAAGCTATGAAAACAGCTGAAAACTTATTATACTTTGCATGGGATTGTAGATGCTTTTGCTCTGTGGAATATGATAAGAAATGTTCTGGACCCCCATCATGAGGCTGTTAGATAGCCTATGGGAGAGGCTATAGATGTGGATGGTGGTGGGTCTCCACCTTCTATGCAGATCATATTTTCTGCTATTGACGAAGAAAAGGAGGGGGACTGTACTCTACCTCCAGAGGAAGGAGAGGGCTTACAGGATGCTAAGGCTGGGTGCCCTGGAGGGGCCCCTCCCCCTCTACACAAACCTTTAAAAATTTATCCACCACTTTCTGATTTAAGGTGACCACCCCACCGCCACCTCTGCTTTCACCACCCCACTTTACCTCCAAAGCCTCCCAGAGCATTGCCTAAGGCTGAAAAAGATAAAGAGTTTTTTTTATTATTTTTTAAATCTTTAATTCTTACATGCGTTCCCAAACATGAACAAAGAAGCTTTCAAAAAAGAGCCTGCACCTTGCAGAAAACACCCTCAGGGGAGCCTCACCTAAGCAAAAAAAAAAAAAAAAAAAAAAGAGAGAGAGAGAGAAAAAAAGAAAGAAAAATGATCATAATAAGAAGGATTTTACAAATAAAAAATGTTTCTCTTATGACCATATAGGCAATATTGCCAGCAATGTCCTGCTAAACAGAGACAACAGTCTGTGCCAATCAACCTCAGGTAGCTCAGTATTGGACCTCAGTTCCACCACCTCAACAATATTAACACCAGTTAGCCACACTATTAAAATCCCTACAGGGGTTAAAGGTCCATCACCGACAGGTTTGGTGGAAATTATATTAGGCAGAAGCTCTTTAGCCATGCAAGGTTTCACAATTATCCCTGGAGTAATTGATTTAGACTATACTGGAGAAATTCAGAGAATGATTTCACCCCCAACTAAAGCTTTATAAATACATTAGGGACAAAGAATAGATCAAATTTTACTTTTGCCTTACACACTGCAATTGGGCATACAGCTACTGAGAATGAAAGGCAAGACAAAGGATTTGGGTCTAGTGACATGATTTTTTGGGTAACAGAAATTACTCAGAAACGCCCTATGGAAACTATTCTGGTCAGTGGCAAATCTATTGTGGGATTATTAGACACAGGAGCAGATATTTCTTGTATTTCAGGAAAAAACCGGATCTGCTCCTGGCTCACATATACTACTGAAAATGAGTTGGTGGGATTAGGAAGAGCCCCCGCAGTAGCTAAGAGTGCAAAAATATTGGATTGGAAATTTGATGATACTCGTGGAACTTTCTAACCGTATGTAGTTCCTTCACTCCCCTTTACCCTGTGGAGAGATGTCTCAAATGGGAGTTTTACTTTATAGCCCCAATGAAAAAGTCACCTCTCAAATGCTACAAATGGGCTATGATCCATCAAAAGGATTGGGTAAGCAACAGACAGGAATAATTGAGCCAATTTGCCCAACTCCTCGACAGCTACGTTCTGGATTGGGGTATCAAAATTTATAATGGAGGCCATTGTTTTTGCTGCCGACCCCATTACATGGAAATCTCAAGACCCAATGTGAGTGGAAAAATGGCCTCTGCCTAAGTAAAAATTACTGGCAGCTAAAAAGTTAATTTCCAAACAACTGGAATTGGGACATATTGAGCCCTCTAATAGCCCCTGGAACACTCCTATTTTTGTTATTCTGAAAAAAATCAGGTAAATGACTACTTTTACAGGATTTGAGATCAATCAATGGACTGGAAGAAACACAAGCTGGAATCAAGATTGCTGGGAGAAATATCAATAACCTCAGATATGCAGATGACACCACCCTTATGGCAGAAAGTGAAGAGGAGTTAAAAAGGCTCTTCATGAAAGTGAAAGAGGAGAGTGAAAACGTTGGCTTAAAGCTCAATATTCAGAAAACGAAGATCTTGGCATCTGGTCCCATCACTTCATGGGAAATAGACGGGGAAACAGTATAAACAGTGTCAGGCTTTATTTGGGGGGGCTCCAAAATCACTGCAGATGGTGACTGCAGCCATGAAATTAAAAGACGCTTACTCCTAGCGTCTAAGTTATGACCAACCTAGATAGTATATTCAAAAGCAGGAACATTATTTTGACAACTAAGGTCCATCTAGTCAAGGCTATGGTTTTTCCTGTGGTCATGTATGGATGTGAGAGTTGGACTGTGAAGAAGGCTGAGCACCGAAGAATTGTTGCGTTTGAACTGTGGTTTTAGAGAAGACTCTTGAGGTTCCCTTGTACTGCAAGGAGATCCAACCAGTCCATTCTGAAGGAGATCAACCCTGAAATTTCTTTGGAAGGAATGATGCTAAAGCTGAAGCTCCAGTACTTTGGCCACCTCATGCGAAGTGTTGACTCACTGGAAATGACTCTGATGCTAGGAGAGATTGGGGGCAGGAGGAGAAGGGGATGACCAAGGATGGGATGGCTGGATGGCATCACGGACTCGATGGACATGAGTCTGAGTGAACTCCGGGAGATGGTGATGGACAGGGAGGCCTGGCGTACTGTGATTCATGGGGTCGCAAAGAGTCGGACACGACTGAGCGACTGAACTGAACTGAACTGAACTGACTGAATGCCACCAAGGAGACTATGAGGGCCTTACAACCTGGGCTCCCTTCTCCAGTAGCCGTTCCAGAGGGATATAATACAATTGTAATTGATTTACAAGATTGTTTTTTCACCATTTCTTTAAGTGCTGAGGATATAAGCGATTTGCCTTTAGTCTGCCATCAGAAAATCTTAAACAGCCTTATTTAAGGTTTCAATGGGAACTGTCACCTCAGGAATTAAAAAGTAACCCTACCTTATGTCAAAAATTTGTCAATGCCACTTTATAAAATATTAGAGTTAAATATGAACAAGTATATATAATTCACTATGTGGATGATATTTTAATAGCTCATCCACATAGAGCTTATTTACAAACTGTCCTCCAAGATTTAACTCAGGTATTGTCAGCTAGAGGCTTAAAACTTGCCCCAGAGAAAATTCAAACTAACCCACCCATAACTTACTTAGGAAGGGTTATAAATTCAGAAACCGTGACTCATGCCTGGCTACAGTTAAGAAAACATCATCTTGTTACTTTAAATGATTATCAAAAACTTTTAGGTGATATTAATTGGATTAGGACCTATTTAAAATTAACCACTGCCAAATTAAAGCCTCTTTTTAACATTTTGGGCGGGGATCCAGATCCAACTTCAAAAAGACAATTGACTACTGAGGCTCAGGAAGCCCTAGGCAAAGTATAAAAAGCCTTATATGATAGCTGTGTAAAAAGAATTGATTTAGCAGCAAACTGACAATTTCTTTGCCTAGCATTCCCTACTGTACCTACGGAAGTTTTATTGCAAAACAGCCCCCTAGAATGGGTCCATCTTCCCACTCAAGCTAAAAAAAGTAGTGGCTTCTTACCCAGGCTTGATAGCTACATTGATATTAAAAGGAAGAAAGCAGATCATTGAATTATTTGGTAAAGAGCCAAGAGAAATTGCAATTCCGTATAATAAGGAACAGCTTGATGCTCTTTTAATGTTTAAAGAAAATTGGCAGTTTGCTATAGGAAAATATTTTGGTCAAATTTTGCATCATTTACCCCTCACATGTCTTGTTAAATTTTATATCTAGACACCCAGTCATTTTTCCTGTTAGATGCTAACAGTTCCCTATTCCAGATATTCTAATAGCTTTTACTGATGGGTCAGCTAATGGAAACGCTTCTTATAAGGATGTAGTACAACATCTCTTTACTTGTTTATCATATTTCAGTCCGCCAAAAGCTTTAAAAACTGATAATGCTCCTGCTTACATTTCTAAGTCTTTCCAATAATTTTGTATAAAATTTCAAATAAAACATAACACAGGCATCCCCTATAATCCACAGGGACAAGCCATAGTGGAAATAGCACATCAGACAATAAAAATACAAATTAAAAAATTAAAAGAAGTGGAATTTAAGTATAGCTCTCCCCATTAAATCTTGCAACATGCTCTCTTTGTAATAAATGACCTAAATGCTGATTCGTCTGGAACCACTGCAATGCTTTGTCATTGGTGTCCGCAGCAACAAAATGTAAAGCCATTGGTAAAGTGGAAGGACTCCCTCTCCAGACAATGAAAAGGTCTTGACTCATTGTTAACTAGTGGTTGAGGATGTGCTTGTATTTTTCCACAGGACGCAGATTCACCAATTTGGATCCTGGACAGACTGATTTGCCATGTCGCAGTCCCCCAGACATCCGGTTCACCCATTGCTTCAGTCACAAAAGAGGAAGGGAACTCCTTTGCCCCTACCACTACCACCGCATGCAACAGCCATGCGCCGAGAGCCACGGGCGGGGCCAGTCTGGCTGCCAGGTTCTAGTGTGCCGCCCTCGCAGCTGATGGCACCACTAGCGTCCGTCTGCACTCGCTTGACAGCCACTGGGCCCGAGGCTGGTTTAGCGAGGGGGCAAGGGTGCCGCCTGGGCGCCCACTGGCAGGAGAGGCAAGATAAACATTGAGATCCCAGCAGAACTGACAGAGCTGCTGCAGTGCAAACTCCAGCAATTCCGCAGGCTTTTGCCTAGGGACCTCCTCGGTTGCTCCCTCAGTATCATATGGAACACTATAGATGATCATTCAGGGTATCTGATTTAGAAATCTTGTACTTATAATTCAAGGATTGATTACAGAATACCAGGAGGAGAAAAAAAAAATAATTCTATTTACTTTATTTTAGCTTGTTTACCCTCTCCTTATGTTTTTCTCTTTGCTAACGATTCTGGAAAACTTAATATACAAGTGAATTATTCAGGTGAACCCAATGTAGTGACTTGTGAACAATGTATGCTTTCATCTTGTTTAACCTCTCAGTACAATGTTTGTTCTTTTGTAGTGTTGAAATGTTCACCCTATCTCATGTACCTGTAAGTGTAACTACTCATTGGTATGATAATTGTAGTCTTGCTGTGTTACAACAACTACAGGATTTGTTGTGACAATGGCAATTTGTGGGCTTACTTACTTTAAGGATATCAGCTTTAATAGCCACAATCACTTCTGTTACTGTGGCAGCAATAATATTGACTCAACAAGTTCATATTTAACACTGGCAACACAAAAAGCTATAGATAGGAAGTTAAAGATGAGGGTAGATGCCTTAGAAGAGGCAATAATGCATATTGGGACGGAACTGCAAGCCCTACAAGTAAAAATGGCTCTCGTCACGCCGACTACCGGTGGATATGCATTACATCCTTGAAAGCAAATGAGACAGATTATGAATGGAAAAAATTAAAAATCATATTTCAGGTGTTTGGAACAGCTCTGATATTGGCCTGGATTTAGGGAAACTTCATAATCAGATATAGACCATGGAACACTCTCGATTGGATTTTACTGCTGCTGGAGCCACTAATGACTTTTTCCAAGCTTTCTCTAACTTCATTTCTGGAAAGAACATTCTGTCTACTATTTTCAGTTATGCTACTGTGGGTGCTCTAATCTTGCTTCTCATAATCATTCTTCCTTGTATTGTCAGGATCCTTTGGCAGAGCATTCAGAAGCTCTTGACTTAACTGTATCTGGCTGTTTTAAGAAACAAAAAAGGGGAAGATGGAGGGAGCCAGCGTGAGGAATCATGCCCATGGCAAAGGTCATGAGGAAGGAGGCCTGACATATGCAAAGGCAGGATCAGGCCTCGGGGGTCCCCCTGGACATTCTCGAGCATCTACCCACAAAACCAGAGTCTACCTACCTTACTGCACTATGCTTTCAACTACACTTCTGACATAACAGGGGGCTATCCCCCACCACTTCTCTCTGAAAAGGAGCTAACTTAGAGCTTCAGTTAATAAATCTTCTGGGTATAACAAGAGTGTTCCTGTCCACAAGCTCCTCTGATAGCTCTCTAGCCTGCCTGATAGGTTTGTCCGGCCACATGTGATTGTTCACAGCCTCCCAACCATGAGAGGCACGAGATGCTATAAACGTTCTAAATACAGATTCTTTTGAGAGTTTAGAAATTTATTAGTATATTATTAGCGAGTTAGTTAGAAATTATACCAGTGGAAGGTTTCATGGTTGAGCCAATATTTGCTGCTAAGCCTCCATATCTCTTTCCCCTTATACACACCAATTGATATAACTAACATATAGGAGAAATAAGTATTAACCTTGATATTAATCACGTTAGAACTTAGGCTAAGTAAATTATTTTCTTGATTATAGCCCACTGAACCTTTGATCTGTAGGAATGCAACATTATCTGGTGCCTTTGGAGGTTGGTGCCTGACTTAAGAAAAATCATCATTAGAGAAAATAAGTTTTCTGGTTGACTAATCATCATCAGAAAGGGTCATAAAATGTTAGCAGGCCTCTTGACCAGAAGATGATGTAAATCACCTGAGAAATATGTATGTAGGAAGGAATGGAGAAAGAAAGTGTGGTTTCTATAAGGGTCAGGACTGCTGACCCCGCATGACTTTGTATTTCCTATTTATCTCTACGTATGACTTAAAGTATAAAAGCGGCCATGGAAAATAAAGAAACGGGATGCGTTCCTGGAAAGACTGGTTTCCCCTGTATGATGTTTTCTCATTCTCTTCTTTTCTGGCTGAATTCCCATTTGGAGAATGGAAGCTTGCGAAGCCTAATAATTTTACCTGGGCTTCTAAAATCTGAATGGGGAGGAACTTTGTGTCTCTGCTCCTCCTGGAGACGGGAAGATGCCTTTGGCCTATGTAGGCGGTACAAACCCCTTGTCCTGGGGTTTTATTGGTTCTCCAAGTAAACCAAGATATTCAGCCTCTTTTCTCCACTAATTTTCCTACTACATTATTCTTCCTTAATCTCTTCCATATCTTTAATTAAACAATTTTCCTCTAGACACCAACTCCATCCCCACTTCGATTTACCCTCAATCCACCAGGTCTGGACCCCAGAAAACTTCTTCTCAAGTTTCAAGTTGAGACCACCTCCTCTTGAGGTGTGAGGGGAACGTTGGGATTCCTTTCCCAATGAAGCAGGGAAATGGACACTCATCTCGAGGTGCAGACAGAAAAACGGGGCTCTTCTTCAGTTGTGGCAGGACACACGGTATTCCTCTTGAGGGGAGACTGGTATGTTGGGGAAATTCTTGAGTTGCATCAAGGGTTTCCAGACCTTTTCAAGGCTCAAGAGTGACGGTGGGATTTCTCTTGAGATGCCACTGCAGAAAAGGGCCTCATCTCGCGTTGAGGGAAGAATCTCCTGTTTTTTCTTGACTTGCGGCAGGAAACTTGGGGTTCCTCTCGAGTTATGACAGGGACCTCAGGGACCCACTCATGTTGCCTCAGGAAATTCCAGTCTCCATATGAGTTGCGAGGGGCCTCTCGGGATTCCCCTCCAGTCAGTGTCGGGGCCTAGGTCCTCAGCTGGATTTGAGGTTGGAACTTCAGGTTTCCTCTCCAGTGCTGACAGGGAACTCGGGGTTCCTATGGAGTTTCTACAGCGGAGTCAGGCCTCATCTCATGTGGAGACATGCAAGTCTGCTATCCTCTTAAGATGGATAAGTACTGTCATGCTTCTGTAGAGTTGCCATAGGGATCTGTGTCTTTCTCTCAAGGTGCCACAGGGCTGTCACACCTGCCATCGTGTTTTGAGTCGATCCTTGGGGTGACCCTCGAATATGTGCAGGGGAATCAGGTTTATCTGGAGTTTATTTGGACATTGGGGTCTTTTAGAACTGTGACACGATGCCAGGAGCCAGTACGGGATTCCCACCCATGACAACGTCATGTGGAACAGCCTGACAGGGCAAGGCGGGTCAGGTCTCAAGAGGTCCTCTGCCCAAGCATCCACCCCAAAACCAGAATCTGTTTTATTATTTAATGTCTCCCACCAACACCTCTGACATTAACGAAAGCCTAGCCCTGACCACCTTTCTCTAAAGAAAATTAACTTAGAGCTCTAGTTAACAAGCTACCTGGGCCTCATTGGAGTGTTTCAATTCAGACCCATGTGATAGGTTTCTAACTTGTCTGACGTGTTTATCCAGACTTTTACAACTACACATATGATTGTTTATAGCCACCCAACCGAGAGAGGCACAGGAAGCTTAAAAATTCTAGGAATGTGTAGCCTTTTGAGAAGTTAAAAATAATTAGAATAGAACTGGTTGAACTCCTTATTACCAAATTCAGACTCAAAAAGAAGAAGGTAGGGAAAACCGCTAGACCATTCAGGTATGACCTAAATCAAATCCTTTATGATTATACAGTGGAAGTGGGAAACAGATTTAAAGGCCTAGATCTGATAGATAGAGTGCCTGATAAACTATGGAATGAGGTTCGTGAAACTGTACAGGCGATAGGGATCAAGACCATCCCGATGGAAAAGAAATGCAAAAAAGCAAAATGGCTGTCTGGGGAGGCCTTACAAATAGCTGTGAAAAGAAGAGAGGTGAAAAGGAAAGATATAAGCATCTGAATGCAGAGTTCCAGAGAATAGCAAGAAGAGATAAGAAAGCCTTCTTCAGCGATCAATGCAAAGAAATAGAAGAAAACAACAGAATGGGAAAGACTAGAGATTTCTTCAAGAAAATTAAAGATACCAAGGGAACATTTCATGCAAAGATGGGCTCGATAAAGGACAGAAATGGTCTGGACCTAACAGAAGCAGAAGATATTAAGAAGAGGTGGCAAAAATACACAGAAGAACTGTACAAAAAAGATCTTCACGATCCAGATAATCATGATGGTGTGATCACTCATCTAGAACAAGACATCCTGGAATGTGAAGTCAAGCATCACTATGAACAAAGCTAGTGGAGGTGGTTGAATTCTAGTTGAGCTGTTTCAAATCCTGAAAGATAATGCTGTGAAAGTGCTGCACTCAATATGTCAGCAAATTTGAAAAACTTAACAGTGGCCACAGGATTGGAAAAGGTCAGTTTTCATTCCAATTCCAAAGAAAGGCCATACCAAAGAATTCTCAAAGTACCACACAATTGCACTCGTCTCACATGCTAGTAAAGTCATGCTCAAAATTCTCCAAGCCAGGCTTCAGCAATACGTGAACCATGAACTTCCTGATGTTCAAGCTCGTCTTAGAAAAGGCAGAGGAACCAGAGACCAAATTGTCAACATCTGCTGGATTATGGAAAAAGCAAGAGAGTTCCAGAAAAACATCTATTTCTGTTTTATTGACTATGTCAAGGCCTTTGACTGTGTGGATCACAATAAACTATGGAAAATCCTGAAAGAGAGGGGAATACTAGACCACCTGACCTGCCTCTTGAGAAATCTGTACGCAGGTCAGGAAGCAACAGTTAGAACTAGATATGGAAAAACAGACTGGTTTCAAATAGGAAAAGGAGTACGTCAAGGCTGTATATTGTCACCCTGCTTATTTAACTTATATGAAGAGTACATCATGAGAAACGTTGGACTGGAAGAAACACAAGCTGGAATCAAGATTGCCAGGAGAAATATCAATAACCTCAGATATGCAGATGACACCACCCTTATGGCTGAAAGTGAAGAGGAACTAAAAAGCCTCTTGATGAAAGTGAAGGAGGAGAGTGAAAAAGTTGGCTTAAAGCTCAACATTCACAAAACAAAGATCATGGCATCCGGTCCCAACACTTCATGGGAAATAGATGGGGAAACAGTGGAAGCAGTGTCAGACTTTATTTTCTGGGGCTCCAAAATCACTGCAGATGGTGACTGCAGCCATGAACTTAAAAGATGCTTACTCCTTGGGAGAAAAGTTATGACCAACCTACATAACATATTCAAAAGCAGAGACATTACTTTGCTGACTAAGGTCCGTCTAGTCAAGGTTACGGTTTTTCCAGTGGTCATGTATGGATGTGAGATTTGGACTGTGAAGAAGGCTGAGCGCCAAAGAATTGATGCTTTTGAACTGTGATGTTGGAGAAGACTCTTGAGAGTCCCTTGGACTGCAAGGAGATCTCACCAGTCCATTCTGAAGATCAGCCCTGGGATTTCTTTCGAAGGAATGATTCTAAACCTAAAACTCCAGTACTTTTGCCACTTCAAGCGAAGAGTGGATTCATTGGACGAGACTCTGATGCTGGGAGGGATTGGGGGCAGGAGGAGAAGGGGACAAAAGAGAATGAGATGGCTGGATGGCATCACTGACTCCATGGACGTGAGTCTTGGTCAACTCCGGGAGTTGGTGATGGATAAGGAGGCCTGGTGTGCTGCAATTCATACAGTCGCAAAGATTCAGACACAACTGGGTGGCTGCACTGACTGATTGACTGAATGGTTTCATTGTTGAGCCAATACTTTCTGCCAAATTTTCATATCCTTTATTTGTTGTGTTCCCAGGAGTGCATTAATTAATATAGTTGGTATATAGCAAAAACAAGTAACAACATTAGATCTTTGAGTTAAGTACTTTTTTTTAATTGTAACCCACTTCACCTTTGTTCTAAAGGATTTAACTTTATTTATTTCCTTGAGGGTGATGAAGATTAAAGAAAAACCCTTCAAGGGAAAATGAGTTTTTTTGGTTGTTTAACATTTATCAAGGAAAAATGTCATAAAATATTAAGAGGCTTCCTGGCCAGAAGATAATGTAAATCACTGGAGAACTTTTTTTATATGGAAAGGTATGCAGAAAGAAAGCCTGATACTGATAAGGGTCAACACTGTTGCCCCTGCATGGCTCTGTAGCTTCCATTAAAGAGTCAGAGACGCCTGAGTAACTTCACTTCATTATGGGGTTTTTGCACAAGGTTTGCCTCCCTCATATCAATTCTTTCTCTCTTTCTCCCTCTCACTCCCTCTCTTTTTCAGGCTGATCCCTTGGAACACAGAGGCTCTCTATGTTCGCTTTTCTGTGTGGGCTTCTAAGACCCACACGAGAGGGAGCCCAAGGCGGGGCACGCTCTGGTTCAAGTGGGCACCTGTGGCCTACATAAACAGAGCAATTCTCTTGTCTTGAGACTTTTTTACCTTTTGTGTAAACCAAGGAATGTCAGCCTCTTACTCTTCTCTAATTTTTTAACGGTTTTCTTATCTCTCTCTACAACTCTAAGTATATATATCTATTTCTATATACCTCTCTGGCCTCACCATCCACGCTTTGGATACCCTGAACCAACCAAAGGCTGGACTCTCGTAGCACAGCCCCTGAGATCTTCTTCAGTTTCAAGTCGAGACCGCCTCCTCTTGAGGTGCAATGGGAATGCCAGGATTCCTTTCCCAACGAAGCAGGGAAATAGACCCTCATCTCGAGATGAGGAGTGTAAAGTGGGGCTCTTCTGGAGTTGTGCCAGTACAGTCGCGTGGAAACGGGTATGTCGGGGAACTTCTTGAGTTGCCTCAAGGGTGTCAAGGACCCTTTTGAGGCTCAAGAGGGAAGGTAGGATTTCTCTCAAGACTCCACAGTGGAAAAGAGCCTCATCTCTCAATTACAGTAGAATCTCCTCGTTTTTCTCGAGTTGCTGCAGGAAACTTGGATTTCTTCTCGGATTACGACGGAGATCTCAGGGAGCCGCTCATGTTGCCTCAGGAAACTCAAGTCTCCATGTGAGTTGCGAGGAGCTACTTAGGATTCCTCTCCAGTCGGTGCCAGGCTCAAGGTTCTCATCTGGAATTGAGGCCGGAACCTCAGGGTTCCTATCCAGTGCTGACGTGGATCTCGGGGTTCCTAGGGAGATTCAACAGGTTAGTCAGACTCGTCTGTTGCGGAGACATGCAATTCTGCATTCCTCACGAGCTATAAGAGTAGTGTCAGGGTTCCTGTCGAGTTGACATAGGGATCTGTGGCTTTCTGTCCACTGCCACAGGGCTGTCACACCTGCCATCGTGTTTTGAGTCGATACTCAGAGTGACAGTCGAGTCAGTGCAGGGGAATCAGGTGTATCTGGAATGGATTGGGATACTGGGGTGTTTTGGAACTGTGGCATGACACCTGAAGTTCCTCTCGAGTTTCAAGTTGAGACCACCTCCTCTTGAGGTGTGATGGGAATGCAGGGATTCCTTTCCCGACGAAGCAAGGAAATGGACCCTCATCTCTAGATGAGGAGGGGAAAACGGGGCTCTTCTTGAGTTGTGACGGGACATTAAGTGTTCCTCTCTAGTGGAGACTGGTATGTCTGGGAACTTCTTGAGTTGCATCACGAATGTCAAGACCCTTTCAAGGCTCAAGAGGGAAGGTGAGATTTCTCTTGGGACGCTGCAGCAGAAAAGGGCCTCATCTCGCATTGAGGGGAGAATCTCCTGGTTTTTCTCGGGTTGCGGCAGGAATCTTGGGGATCCTCTAGAGTTAAGATGGGGACGTCAGGGAGCTGCTTTTGTTGCCTCAGCAAAGTCAAGTCTCCATGCGAGTTGTGAGGGGCCACTGGGGATTCCTCTACAGTCGGTGCCAGGGACTAGGTCCTCATCTGGAGCTGAGGCTGGAACCTCAGGGTTCCTCTCCACTGCTGAAAAGGCTCTCGGAGTTCCTAGGGAGTTTCAACAGGGGAGTCAGGCCTCATCTCATTTGGAGACATGCAAGTCCGGTTTCTCTTGAGCTGGAAAAGTAGTGTCAGGCTTCCTGTCTGTTGACATAGGGATCTGTGGCTTTCTCTTTAAGTGCCATAGGGCTGTCGCACCTGCCATTGTGTTTTGAGTCGCTACTAAGGGTGACAGTCTAGTCAGTGCAGGGGAATCAGGTGTATCTGGAGTAGATTGGGGCATTGGAGTCCTTTTGAATTGTGGCACGACCCCTGGAGATCCTCTCTAATTTAAAGCTGAGACCGCTTCCTCGTGAGGTATGACAGGAATGCCAGGATTCCTTTCATGACGAAGCAGGGAAATGTACCCCCATCTCGAGATGAGGAGGGGCAAAAGGGGCTATTCTTAAGTTGTTTGGGACACTCAGTGTTCCTCTCAACTGGAGCCAGGTATGTTGGGGAACTTCTTAGGTTGCATTACGGGTGTCAAGGACCCTTCCAAGGCTCAAGAGGGAAGGTGGGATATCTCTCGAGATACCGCAGCGGAAAAGGGCCTCATCTCGCGTTAAGGGGAGAATCTCCTGGTTTTTCTTGAGTTGCGGCTGGAAACTTGGGGTTCCTCTCGAGTTACGATGGGGACCTCAGGGAACCACTCATGTTCCCTCAGGAAAGTCAAGTCTCCATACCAGTTGCAAGAGACCTCTCAGGATTCCTCTCCAGTCGGTGCCAGGGCCAAGTCTTCATCTGAAGTTGAGGCCAGAACCTCAGGGTTCTGCTCCAGGGCCGACATGGATCTCGGGGTTCCTCTGGGGCATCCACAGGGGAGTCAGTCCTCATCTCGTGTGGAGATATGCAAGTCCTCTTTCCTCTCGAGTTGTAACAGTAGTGTCAGGCCTCATGTTTAGTTGACTTAGTGATCTGTGGCTTTCTCTCGTGGAGCCACAGGGCTGTCACACCTGCCTTCGAGTTTTGAGTCGATACTTAGGGTGACAATCGAGTCGGTGCAGGGGAATTAGGTTTATCTTTAGTGGATTGGGACATCGGGGACTTTTGGAATTGTGGTATGAACCCTGGAGTTCCTCTCGTGCTGGGAGCCAGCACGGGAGATTCCACCCATGACAAGGTCTTCTGGAAGAGATCTTATAAGCAAGGCTTCAGGACTCAAGGGACCCCCTAGACCTGCTCGAGCATCTACCCGGAAACCAGAATCTGTCTGTCTTACTATTTTATGCCTTTCACCATCTCTTCTGACATTAACAAGGGGCTTTCCCCGACCACCTTTCTCTGAAGAAAATCAACTTAGCGCTCTAGCTAGTAAGTTTCCTGGACATGAAAGGAATATTTCAAATAAAATCCCCCTGTTAGCATTCTAGCTTCCTTGGCATGTTTATTCAGGGTCTTGCAGCTACGCATGTGATTATTCACAGCCTCCCAACCATGAGAGGCATGGGAAACCTAAAACAGTCTAAAAATGTGGAGAGTTTCAAAGAGTTTAAAGCTATTATAATACTGCTGTTGTAGGATTTCATTGCTGATCCAATCCTTGCCACTAAGTTTCTATATCTCTTATCCACTGTGCACCTGGGAGTGCATTAGTTAACATAGTTGGAATGTAAGAAAAACAAGTGTACCCTTGAAATTGACCACATCAGACATTTGAGCTAATTGCTTCATTCTTTGTTGTAACTCACTGCACATTTGCTCCTTAAGAAATTTAACTCTGTTTAATACTTTCTGAGGCTGGCATAGATTAGGCATATAGAGAAAATACATTTCAAGGGAAAATAAGTTTTCTGGTTGAGCAGCCTTTATCAAAAGAGGGTGTGAGACATGCAAGTCTGCTTTTCTCTCGAGCTGTAACAGTAGTGACAGGCTTCCTGTCTAGTTTACATAAGAATCAGGGGCTTTCTCTTGAGGTGCCACAGGGCTGTCACACCTGCATCATATTTTGAGTCGATACTTGGGGTGACAGTCAAGTCACTGCAGCAGAATCAGGTGTACATGGAGTGGATTGGGATATTGTGGTCTTTTTGAATTGTGGCACGACCTCTGGAGTTCCTCTTGAGATTCAAGTTGAGACCGCCTACACTTGAGGTGTGACTGGAACGCCAGGATTCCTTTCTTGATGAAGCTGGGAAATGGACCCACATCTCGAGATGAGAAGAGAAATGTGGGACTCTTCTTGAGATGTGGGGGGGATACTCGGTGTTACTCTCAAGTGAAGACGTGTATGTCAGCGTACTTCTTGAGTTGAATCAAAGGTGTGAAGGACCCTTGCAAGGCTCAGGAGGGAAGGTGGGATTTCTCTTGAGATGCTGCAATGGAAAGGGGCCTCATCTCGCAGGGAGGGGAGACTCTCCTGGTTTTTCTCGAGTTGCGGCAGTAAACTTGGGGTTCATCTCGACTTACAATGGGAACCTCAGGGACCCGCCAGTGTTGCCTCAGGAAAATGAAGTCTCTATGCGAGTTGCGAGGGGCCTCTCAAGATTCTTCTCCAGTCGGTGCAGGGGCCTAGGGCCTCATCTGGATTTGAGGCAGGAACCTCAGGATTCCTCTCCAGTGTTGACATGAATCTCGGGATTCCTATGGAATTTCAGCAGGGGAGTCAGGCCTCTTCTTGTGTGGAGACATGCAAGTCCGCTTTCCTCTTGAGCTGTAAAAGTAGTGGCAGGCTTCCTGTAGAGTTGATATAGGGATCGATGGCTTTCTCTTGAGGTGCCACAGGGCTGTCACAGCTGCCATCATATTTTGTGTTGATACTATGGGTGACAGTCCCGCAGTGCAGGGGAATCAGGTGTATCTGGAGTGGATTAGGACATCGGGATCTTTTTGAATTGTGATACGACTCCTGGAGTTCCTCTCGAGTTTCAAGCCTAGACCGCCTACTCTTGAGGTGTGTGGGATCGCCGGGATTCCTTTACTGAAGAAGAAGGGAAATGGACCTTCATCTAGAGATGAGGAGGGGAAAATGGGGCTCTTCTTGAGTTATGGTGGGACACTTGCTGTTCCTCTTGAGTGGAGACGGGTTTGTCGGGGACCTTCTTGAGTTGCATCAAGGGTTTCAAGGACCCTTTTGAGACTCAAGAGGGAAGATGTTATTTCTCTTGAGATGCCGCGGTGGAAAAGGGCCTCATGTCACGTTGAGGGAAGAATCTCATGGTTTTTCTCTAGTTGCAGCAGGAAACTTGGGGTTCCACTCGAATTATGACACGGACCTCAGGGACCCTCTAGTGTTCCCTCAGGAAAATCCAGTCTCCATGTGAGTTGAGAGGGGCATCTCGGGATTCCTCTCCAGTCGGTGCAGGGGCCTATGTCCTCATCTCAAGTTGAGGCCAGAACCTTAGTGTTCCTCTCCAGTGCTGACATTGATCTCGGGGTTCCTATGGAGTTTCAACAGGGGAGTCAGGCCTCGTCTCATTTGGAGACCTGGAAGTCTGCTTTCCTCTCAAGCTGTAAAAGAACTGTCAGAGTTCCTGACACTTTTCCTGACCTTTTCTTAGGTCCCAGAGCCCATTTAGGCCTGTTTCTTCCCCTATCTGTGCTCTGTCAGCCATGTATTGAATCTTGCCTTTGGGAAGTCCCATGGCACAAGCTCCATGTGATACCAGCCCCAGGTTGAAAGGTATATAGATGTTGTAGGCTGACAAACCAAGGCAGTCGATGAGAGATTGACCCCACTCTGCAGGTGGAGAGACTACGTAAACCTTGAGAGGCATATGGCTTGTCAAGAGCCACTTCACAGATGAGAAGAAGGAGCCTGTCTGAAAGAGCTGTGTCTTCAGAGCTCAGGCCCTGGCTGCGCCCAGGCCTGCCAAAGCTGTGGGGTGAGTGGTGTGAGTGTCACTGTGCCTGCACATGGCCTAAGGGGGTGATGAATAGACAGAAACCCAGAGGTTCACTTGGGGAGCATTGTTAAAGGGACCTCGACAAGGAACCCATGAAATGACTTCACTTCCTGGCAACAGAACCCAACAGAACACAGAAACCGGATCTCCAGGCCTCACAGCGGAGAGGAGCCCCTAGCCAGTTCACGGGCAGCCAGGATGTTTTGCTGCTTGCCCCTTCCCAGAGGCCGGGGCCTCGGGAAGCTCACAGGCAGAGTGTGTGGGAACACAGTCAGTGCTGCCTCAGGAACCCCCTGAGAGGCCTCTGGCCCTTTGCCCGAAGGAACAGAAAGGCAACACAGGAGCTCCATCCTGGGCCAGGTCCCCTCTCCCATCCCACCTGGGTAACTCTGAGTCCTTTCCCTGTGTATGTGGATGGGAGTTTCCTGGGTGTATCTCTACCTCAAGCAAGCCCCTGCGGATGTGGCTCAGAGGTCTGTGGGTTGGGTGTGTCCACACCCCAGGGGAGAGCAGGCTGGACGGGATGGGGAGAGTCCAGGCAGCACCAGCTGACCAGGTAGACTCCACGCCCTCAGGGGCGTCTCCTTTTTCCCAGGTGGGTACCTGAGACACACGCTTCTGCTGGCAGCAGAATTTCGAACGGGCAGAAGCAGCCGCCATAGTGGTCAGGCCCAACTCAGTAAACTCCAGGCAGGGCTGGTTGATGGTCAGTGTCATTTCAGAGCTTCCCGGTTGACGTGCTGATGAGGGGGCACCCCGTTCACCTCCCCGAGGGAGGCGTCGGATTACCATCCACCTGCCCGTGAGGCCCAGTGCATGCTCCAGGTAGGCGTGCCCATGGAGGGATCAGCCCAACTGGGAATGAAAAGGAAGCAGGGAAGGCCTGCTCCACACACACCACCCAGGACACACCCCGGGGCCCAGTCGCAGGCTGCCATGGAGCTCAGTACACCTTGCTCTGACCCTGAGCCCTGAGAACACCTGCCTCTGAGGCAGCAGAAGGACCTGGAGCCCAGCACAGCAGAGCACAGAGGTGAGGAGGCTTGAGCTGTGCATGTGAGTGTGTGGGGAGGTGGTGCTGAGCTACACAAGGAGGAGTCCCCCAGAGCTGGGTCTGGGCATGAAACAAAGCCTGGCCTCACACCACCATCTTTCTCAATGCAGTCAGAGTGTATTCTATGCTGGGTATTCTTTGTGATTCTTTGGGAAGCTTTCTGTCTCCGTATACACACATCAAAATGCTGGCGATGGGTGACCTTCCCTTCTCTCACAGCTCTAGCACTGGCCTCTAATCACAACCAGACTCCACTTCCATATCCTGTCCCTACAGCAGTGGGTTCTATAGTTGCAGGACCCAGGGATCCACTGAGGTGAGATCGAGACCTGAGACTTCCTTTTCCATAGACACCGGGCCAGCTGGGTACTGGCCAGCACACTGCACGTATCAGACCTCTGTGCCTGCAAGACCCCCAGCTGAAGGCACCCATGTCCCACCCCCTCAGCAAGAACATCCACGTCCACTTGCACCTGTACCTACTTGGGCTTTGGCAGGAGAACCCGAGTCAGGGAATGAGTCACCACCTCTGCCAGGAGAGCCTGCCCTGGCTTCTGCCCAAGACCCAGATGCCCACAATGACTGACCCACCTCCACAGGGAGAATGGGCCCCTGCTCTGGACAGAGACCCAGAACACTTTCTGGAAACACCTCATCCAGGGGAGCTGTTGGCTTTGCAGCCTCCATCCCTGCTTGCTTCCCCTGGATGTCATCAACCTGCTCCTCACCCAGGGCAGATTGACTGCCCTTCCCCTGAGCTTATTTTCATCTGGTTTGTGTGTAGCTTTCTTGTAATGTTTTATTATTTATGGCTTTATGTATTTTTTCTCTTAAGTTTTTATTGATAAATTTTACTTTAATTGATGCAATCTGGGAATATTAAAGCCTTCACAATGCTGTGTAACCATCAGCAATGTCTACATTCGCACCTTCTCATTCTATCCCCACACTTCCCAGAAAAGCATGGATTCATGTCAAGCACTCCCCAATCCTCCCTCTGCCACCTGACAACATTTAGTCTTTTTCTTTCTCCATTTCTTCCCATTTTTTGGATGTCCGCAATCAATGCCAATCCCTGAAATGATAGAACAATGGATTTTTTTTTTTCTGACAGAAAGGAAAAGTTATAGGTGCTTAGTCTTGTTAGACTCTCTGCAGTCTCATGGTTTTTTTACAATCCATGGAGTTATCTAGGCCAGAATACTGGAGTAGGTAACTTTTCCATTTCCCAGGGGATTTTTCTGACTCTCTACATATTATAAGACTAAACTTGAGAATTCTTGTTTTTATTTCATTTTAAGTAGCCTTTGGGTAACTGAAAGGACAGTGTAGGTACTTTCAGGATGTCATCTGCAAAATGAAGCCCTTTCGGCAAATGTGATCTGAACCTCCAGGTGGGCATTGCTGTTGTAAATGTGACATCTCAGCCAGGAGGGAGATGCAGAGCTCTTCCTGTTCCACACAAAAATTCACAAAAGAAGCCAAAAGAGAGAGCTGGAAAATGAACAACACCAACGACCAAAAAGCATTCCTCATTGAGAAGAGCCAACATCCTATGACACAAAAACGCTCTTGGAAATGAATGTTCAATAAGGAAGAGAAGAAACATATGAGGGTGGACAGGCCATGCCTATGGCCAGTGTAGTTTCGAGACGGCCTGACCTCTCAGATGAAGACACATGCCAGTGTAAACCCTTTGCAGACAGCAGCGATAGTCATCACCGTGTGAGTGTTTAGTCTGGTGTCAACATGCCCCGGGTACCACACGAGGGAGCAGACCTGGGTCTCTTCCTCTGCCCCACATCCCACCCTCAGGAAGACAGCTGGTTCAGCCATGAGCTGCGACCACCTCCAGGGTAGACTTCACCTTCTCTTCTCTATGAACCATGAACCTGCACACAGTGGGCCTTCAGAACTTCTAGAAACTCGCCACATTCCCACTAGAGCCAGAAGCCTCCCCTGGCATCCAAACGCCTCTGGAGTCACTTTGGCCCAAGCCCTAGTTCTGGTCCCCTGGAGCCTACTTCAGCCTTTACAGTGTGAATAGCCAGGTCCTTTATACACAGATTTCCAGCTGTCAGATCTGAGCTTTGGATTCACAGTCAGCTCTGTATCTTCCATGGCAGCCAGGTCAGCCACCATGCAGGCAAAGGGGCACATGAGCTGAGTTTCAAGGGAGGCATTGAAAGGACAGCAGTGGATACAACTTGTTGCAAACTGAGGGAGGGTCCCTGTGCATCTCAGAAAAGGCCTCTGGTGTACAAATGTGGAGGAGGGCCTCGATGGTGCAAAGGAAAGAGAGATACTGAGAGCCAAAGGCTCATGGCCTCTCCTTTAGCAGCTCCAATGGTAGCCTGTGAACAATGGACAGCCAATGTGGTCACATGAGCATAACTCTAATTTCCTCAGAAATCAAGAGAAAGGGAGCAGGGTGTGGGAGGACCCAGAGGGTGTGGTGGGGTGGATGAAGGGAGGTTCCATTCCTTTCTTCAGTGAAAACTGATGTTGTGAGTCTCCAAGCTGCCAGACAGCAGTTACCAAATCAAGTCCCTGCAGCACCCAGTGTGGGCTGGGTGCCTTAGCCCCTGTCAAACGGAAAAGCTTCACCATGTGGCCTCCTTGAGTTCTAACAGCAGGAACTGCGGGGTTTGTCTAGGTACACACTTCCTTGCTATAGCTGAATTACCCCCTTCTTAGAGCCCCAGTTTTGTCCTCTAGAATGAGGACATCGACTGCTAACTTAGCATGTTGCTACCTTAATCCTGTGAAGACTCTTTAGGGCAATCCTACAATTAGTAGTTGGTCTTAAGAGATACTGGACTTCCATGATACCTAAGCTGGTGAAGTGTCCTCCTGCATTGCAGGAGAGCCCAGTTTGATTCCTGGGGTCAGGAAATCTAGATCTGCTGCAGAAGGGTCAGGCTACCCAGTCCAATATTCTTGGACCTCTTTGTGGCTCAGCCGGTAAAGAATCTGCTTGCATGCAGAGACCCTGGTTCGACCCTGGGGTTTGGAAGATCCCCTGGAGAAGGGAAAGGCTGCTCACCCCAGTATCCTTGCCTGCAGAATTCCATGGATCCTATAGTCTATGTGGTCGCAAAGAGTCGGACATGACTGAATGACTTGTCCCTTCACTTTCAAGAGATATGCCCTGAATCCAGATTAGACTGGAGTCTCCCAGTGTCATCTGTGGTTTCTTCCCTGAAGCAGGCCAAAACCCACACTCTTTCATTTGCAGGGTTTCCATTTAGGCCGCTGGACAGAAAAACCAGTGTGGTTCCACAAGCTCACTGATAAGCAGGAAGACTCACAAGCAGACGTCTTCCCTCCTGTCTCAGGTGGAGCTTTGGGACCACAGGAGGAGCCAGTGCTCTCAAAACCTGGGCTCAGCAGCGCCCTCATTCTCAACCCAGCGCCTCTGCCCTGACGGGAGCAGAAAAGTCACCAGTCACCCCAGGTTGAACTCACGCTCCTCTCACTGCTGTAGACTGACCTCACCAGCCTCGCCCCTTCCAGCAGAATCAGAGCTCCTCTTCCCCTTGATTGCAGCCTGAGTCCTGGTCCCGGGCCCTGATTGGTCACTGCCCAAGTCCTGAGCCCATCACGGTAGCCAGGGAGGATGGAATACACAGATTGGACAGATTCTGGTCGTGTGACCATATTCTCCAGGACACCTGTGAGGGCCTCACTATATGTCAGGGGTGGAGACACTGCAATGCCCCAGAAGCAGGGCTGAGAATCAGGTCACTGTGTCCTTGTGCTCCATGTCCTGGGACGAGCTTGCACAACGTCTCTACGCAGCACTTTGTTCTCTACAAACAAAATATTCAGGACACACCTCTTCCCTTCCCAAGCGTAGTTTCACTCAACTCTATTCAAGTGAGCAAAGCCTCCTGTTTGAAGATAGGTTTGGAGATCCCCCTCCTAGCATCTAGGCTTCTTCTGTGTGTCACGGTGGAATAATTGATTCAGTGAAAAAATACCCACTAGCACCACCACATGCTGCTCTGTGTTTTCAGGATTCTTGCCTGTTCTGAGTAGAGGATATGTTCCAAGGGCCCCTCAAATGGAGTGAATTTTGTCCAAAGAAGCCCCTGAGACATTGAATCCCTCAATCACGTTGCTGTACCCCTTAAACTAACAAATCTTTAAAAATGCATAATACCTCGATTATAAAGGAAGGTATTCACTCATCAAAAATTGCTATAAAATTTGCAAAGTTTTCCTTTCAATTGTTGGTTCTTCATATGTGTCTTAATTGCTACGGTGTTGTTTTGTGACACAGGGTTCCAACTTACTTTCCAATGGGTGCAAAATAGCCCCAATGGGCCTCCTCTCTTTCTTTACATGTTCAGTTCAATTCAGTTCAGTTGCTCAGTTGTGTTTGACTCTTTGCAACCCCATGAATCACAGCATGCCAGGCCTCCCTGTCCATCACCAACTCCTGGAGTCCACTCAGACTTACATCCATCAAGTCAATGATGCCTGCCAGCCATTTCATCCTCTGTCGTCCCCTTCTCCTCCTGCCCCCAATCTCTCCCAGCATCAGAGTCTTTTCCAATGAGTCAGCTCTTCGCATGAGGTGGCCAAAGTACTGGAGTTTCAACCTTAGCATCATTCCTTCCAAAGAAATCCCAGGGCTGCCTTCCTTCAGAATGGACTGGTTGGATCTCCTTGCAGTCCAAGGGACTCTCAAGAGTCTTCTCCAACACCACAGTTCAAAAGCATCTATTCTTCAGCACTCAGCTTTCTTCACAGTCCAACTCTCACATCCATACATGACAACTGGGAAAACCATAGCCTTGACTAGACGGAACTTTGTTGGCAACGTAATTAATGTCTCTGCTTTTGAATATGCTATCTAGGTTGGTCATAACCTTCCTCCCAAGGAGTAAGTGTTTTTGTTTTTGTTTTGATTTCATGATTGCAATCACCATCTGCAGTGATTTTGGAGCCCCGTCAAAATAATGTCTGGCACTCTTTCCACAATTCCCCATCTATTTGACGTGATGTGATGGGACAGATGCCTTGATCTTAGTTTTCTGAATGTTGAGCTTCAAACCAATGTTTTCACTCTCCTCTTTCACTTTCCATCAAAGGCTCTTTAGTTCCTCTTCACTTTCTGCCATAAGCGTGTTGTCGTCTGCATATCTGAGGTTATTGATGTTTCTCATGGCAATCTTGATTCCAACGTGTGCTTCTTCCAGCCCAGCGTTTCTCGTGATGTACTCTGCATATAAGTTAAATAAGCAGGGTGACATTATACAGCCTTGACATACTCCTTTCCTTATTTAGAACCAGTCTGTTGTTCCATGTCAAGTTCTAACTTTTGCTTCATGACCTGTATATATTTTCTCAAGAGGAAGGTCAGGTAGTCTGGTGTTCCCATCTCTTGAAAATTTTCCAACACTTTATTGTGATCCACACAGCCAAAGGCTTTGGCATAGTCAATAAATCAGAAATAGATGTTTTTCTAGAACTCTCTTGTTTTTTCAATGATTTGGCGGATGTTGGCAATTTGGTCTCTGGTTCCTCTGCCTTTTCTAAAACCAGCTTGAATATCTGGAAGTTCACGGTTCATGTATTGCTGAAGCCTCACTTGGAGAACTTTGAGCATTACTTTACTAGCGTGTGAGATGAGTGCAACTATGTGGTAGCTTGAGCATTCTTTGGCCTTGGAACGAAAACCAACCTTATCTAGTCCTGTGGCAACCTCTGAGTTTTCCAAATTTTCTGGCATATCGAGTGCAGCACTTTCACAGCATCATCTTTCAGTATTTGAAATAGCTTCACTGGAAATCCATCAGCTTAACTAGTTTCTTCGCAGTGATGCTAAGGCCCGCTTGACTTCACATTCCAGGATGTCTGATACTAGGTGAGTGATCACACCATCGTGATTATCTAGGTCGTGAAGATCTTTCTGGTACAGTTCTTCTGTGGATTCTTGCCACTTCTTAATATCGTCTGCTTCTGTTATATCCATATCGTTTCTGTCTTTATCGAGCCCATCTTTGCATGAAATGATCCCTTGGTATCTCTAATTTTCCTGACAAGATCTCTGGTCTTTTCCACTCTGTTGTTTTCCTCTATTTCTTTGCATTGTTTGCTCCTGAAGGCTTTCTTACCTCTCCTGCTATTCTTTGGAACGATGCGTTCAGATGCTTATATCTTTCCTTTTCTCCTTTGCTTTTCTTTTCTCTTCAGTTCACAGCTATTTGTAAGGCCTTCTCAGACAGTCATTTTGCTTTTTTGCATTTCTTTTTCTTGGGGATGGTCCTGATCCCTGTTCCTGTACCATGTCACGAACCTCCACCCATAGTTCATCAGGCACTCTATCAGATCTAATCCATTAAATCTATTTCTCACATCCACTATAAAATCATCAGGAATTTGATTTAGGTCATACCTGAATTGTCTCGTGGTTTTTCCTACTTTCTTCAATTTAAGTCTCAATTTAGCAATAAGAAGTTCATGATCTGAGCCAGTCAGCTCCCCATCTTGTTTTTTACACTGTATGGAGCTTCTCTACCTTTGGCTGCAAAGAATACAATCAGTCTGATTTCAGTGTTGACCATCTGATAATGTCCATGTGTAGAGTCTTCTCTTGTGTTGTTGGAAGAGGGTGTTTGCTATGACCAGTGTGTTCTCTTGGCAAAATTATATTATTTGCCCTGCTTCTTTCCGTACTCCAAGGCCAAATTTGCCTATTATTCCAGGTGTTTCTTGAATTCCTACTTTTGCGTTCCAGTCCCCTAGAATGAAAAGGACAACTTTATTGGGTGTTAATTCGAAAAGGTCTTGAAAGTATTCATAGAACAGTTTAATGTCAACTTCTTCCACATTACTGGTTGGGGCACAGGCTTGGATTACCTGATATCGAGTGGTTTGCCTTGGAAAGGAACAGAGATCATCCTGTCGATTTTGAGAGGGCATCCAAGTACTGCATTTCAGATTATTTTGTTGACCATGATGGCTACCCCATTTCTGCTAAGGGATTCCTGCCCACAGTAGTAGATATAATAGTCATCTGAATTAAATTCACTTATCCCAGTCCATTTTAGTTCACTGATTCCTAGAATGTCAATGTTCACTCTTGTCATCCCCTGTTTGACCACTTCTGATTTGCCTTGATTCATGAACTTAATATTCCAGGTTCCTATGCAATATTGCTCTTAACAGCGTTGGACCTTGTTTGTTTCACCAGTCACATGCACAATGGGGTTTTGTGTTTGCTTTGGTTCCATCCCTTCATTCTTTCCTGGGTTATTTCTCCACTGATCTCCAGTAGTATATTGGGCACTTACCGACCTGGAAATTCCACTTTCAGTATCCTATCATTTTGCCTTTTCATACGGTTCATGGGGTTCTCAAGGCAAGAATACTGAAGTGGTCTGCCATTCCCTTCTCCAGTGGACCACATTCTGTCAGCCTTGTCTATCATGACCCATCTGCCTTGGTTGGCCCCTCACAGCATGGCCTAGTTTCATTGAGTTAGACAAGGCTGTGTTCCATGAGATCAGATTGGCTAGTGGTCTGTGATTATGGTCTCAGTGTGTCTGCCCTCTGATGCCATCTCACAACACCTACTGTCTTACTTGGGTTACTCTTACCTTGGTTGTGGGGTATCTATTCACAGCTGCTACAGCAAAGTGCAGCCACTGCTCCTTACCTTGGACGAGGGGTATCTCATCAAGGACGCCCCTACTGACCTTGAACGTGGAGTAGCTCCTCTCTGCCCTCCTGCACCCGCACACAACTTTTAGTGGTGTTGAAATTACAAATCTGTGTGCCAACCACAAGTAAAGTGAAGTCACTCAGTCGTGTCTGACCCTTTGTGACTCCATGGACTGTAGCCCACCAGGCTCCTCCATCCATGGAATTTTCTAGGCAAGAGTATTGGACTGGGTTGCCATTTCCTTCTCCAGGGGATCTTCCCATCCCAGGGATCAAACCAGGGTCCCACATTGAGGACAGACGCTTTACCATCTGGGCCACCAGGGGATCAAGCTTTCACAAATCAAAAAGATAGTAAACTGAACATAAGAGACAACTTGCAAGTCATGTATCTGATAAGCGGTTCCTGTGTAAAATAGACAAAGAACAAACTGCACTCAAGTCTCCAAGAAAACACACACCACCCTTGTCCCATCCCCCAACACAAACTCCAGCCTAAACACTTTATCTCACTCTAACCTATCCCTAAAACCTAACCCAGCTAACAATATCCATGTGCATTCAAAGACATACTTCCATCCACAGGAGAGACAGAGATAAAGAGAAAAAGGAAGACAGAAACTGAATTTCAAAAGGAAAGGAAAGACATGTCTAGAGAGAGACACTAAACAAAAGAGAAGAAATGAGTAGATTTTATAGAACTTTTCATTAATCTATCTGGAAGTTAGAAGCAATGACAGTGCCCATTCACTGCAGAAGTGGGAAAATGACCCAAGCTTATGAAAGTAAAAGAGAAGAATGCAGGGAGCCACTATAGGGTCAGCCAACCACAGAAGCCGAGATGGGACACTTGAACCAGGATCTCAATGGAAAAAGAGGACCAAAAATTTGGGCCCTTTTTAAATAAGAGAAGGTGATCTTCCAGACTCCCTTTCAGTCTTCCATTGGACGGGGGGGCGGGGGGCCGGCAGGGTCATAAAATAGGCAGGAAAGGAGTGTGGTCAAGTTGGCATAGGAATCTGTGGCTTTCTCTCAAGGTGCCACAGGGCTGTCACAGCTGCCATTGTGTTTTGAGTCGATACTCAGGGTGACAGTCGAGTCAGTGCAGGGGAATCAGGTGTATCGGGAGTGGATTGGGACATCAGGGTATTTTCAAATTGTGGGACGACCCCTGGAGTTCCATTCGAGTTTCAATTTGAGACCGCATCCTCTTGAGGTGCAACGGGAATGCCAGGATTCCTTTCCCGATGAGGCAAGGAAATGGACCCTCAAGTGAAAAATGGGGCTTTTCTTGAGTTGTGGCAGAACATTCTGTATTCCTCTCGAATGGAGATGGGGATGTCAGGGAATTTCTTGAGCTGAATCAAGGGTGTCACGGACCATTTTGCAGCTCAAGAGGGAAGGTGGGATTTCTCTCAGGACCCTGCAGAGGGAAAGGGCCTGATCTCGTGTTGAGGGGACAATTTTCTGGTTTTTCTTGAGTTGCAGCAGGAAGCTTGGAGTTCCTCTCAAGTTACAACGGGGACATCAGGGACCCGCTCGTGTTGCCTCAGGAAAGTCAAGTCTCCATGAGAGTTGAGAGGGGGCTCTCAGGATTCCTCTCCTGTTGGTGCCGGGTCCTAGGTCCTCATCTGGAGTTGAGGCCAGAACCTCAGGGTTCCTCTCCAGTTCAGACTTGGATCTCGGTGTTCCTATGGAGTTTCCACAGGGGAGTCAAGCCTCATCTCGTGTGGAGACATGGATATCTGCTTTCCTCTCGAGCTGTAAAACTCGTGTAAGTCTTCCTATCGCGTTTACATAGGGATCTGTGGCTTTCTCTCGATGTGCCACAAGGCTGTCACACCTGCCATCATGTTTTGAGTCGATACTCAGGGTGACAGTCGAGTCAGAGCAGGGGAATCAGGTTTATCTGGAGTAAATTGGGACATTGGAGTCTTCTGGAATTGTGGCACTACCCCTGGAGTTCCTCTTGAATTACTAGTTTAGACCGCCTCCTCTTTATGTGCGACTGAAACGCTGGGATTCTTTTCCTGACGAAGCAGGGAAATCAACCCTCATCTTGAGATGAAGAGGGAATAACGGGGCTCTTCTTGAGTTGTGGTGAAACCCTCTATGTTCCTCTCGAGTGGAGACGGTTATGTCGGGGAACTTCTTGAGTTGCACCAAGGGAGTAAAGGTCACTTTCGCGGCTCAAGAGGGAATATTGATTTCTCTCTTGAGTTGCACCAAGGGAGTCAAGGTCACTTTCACGGCTCAAGAGGGAATATTGATTTCTCTCTAGATGTGGCAGCAGAAAAGGGCCTCATCTCGCGTTGAGGGAAAATCTTTTTCAGGAATTCCGGCAGGAAACATGGGATTCCTCTCAAGTTACAGTGGGGACCAAAGGAACCAGCTCATGTTGCCCTGAAAAGTTAAGTCTCCATGCGAGTTGGGAAGGGCCTTTCCGGATTCTTCTCCAGTTGGTGCAGTGTCCTAGGAACTCATGTCTAGTTGAGGCAAGAACCTCAGTGTTATTCTCCTGTGCTGACATGGTTCTCGGGGTTCCTATGGTGTTTCAACAGGGGAGTCAGACCTCATCTTGTTTGGAGACATGGAAGTCCACCTTCCTCTCGAGTTGTAAAAGTCGTGTCAAATATCCTGTCGATTTGACATAGGAATCTGTGGCTTTCTCTCAAGGTGCCACAGAACTGTCACACCTGCCATCGTGTTTAGAGTCAATACTTGGGATGACAGTTGAGGCAAGGCAGGGGAATCAAGTTTATCTGGAGTGGATTGGAACATCAGGGTCTTTTTGAATTGTGGCATAACCCCTGGAGTTCCTCTCAAGTTTCACATGAGACCGCCTTTTCATGAGCTGTGCCAGGTACATCTGTATTCCTTTCCCTATGAAGCGGGAAAATGGACCCTTACTGGGGCCCAGCCTCTGTTGCATCCAGGGTATCCGAAGCCAGTTGGTGAGGTGAGAGAGATATATAGATATAGAGAATGATAAGGGAAAAATTTGAAGTTAAGAGAATAGAGGAGATAAAAGAGGCTGACATTCCATTCCTTGGTTTACACAGAAAGCCAATAAAGTCCCACGACAAGGGATTTATACCATTCATGTAGGCCACAGGTGCCCACCTGAATATCAGAGGGTGCCCTGCCATTGGCTTCCTCTAACGTGGGTCTTAGAAGCCCAGGCAAAGAAGTGAACACGGAGGACACCTGCACCCCATGGTATCAGCCTGAAAAAGAAGTAAAGAGAGAAAGAAAGTATGACACGAGGAGGCCACGCTTGTGCAAGTCCTGTAACTTTATTTTTAAAAAGAACTTATATACCCTAAGTTTTACATAATGGAAGATGCAGAGTCATGCAGGGGCAGCAGTCCTGACCCTTATCAATACCATGCTTTCTTTCTGCATACTTTTCCATATGCAAACTATCTAAGTTGATTTACATGATCTTCTGGCCTAGAAGGCTGTTAATATTTTATGGCTCTTTTCCTTGATGAATGTTAAATAACAACAACAACAACAAAAAAAAAAAAAAAAACTCGTTTTTGCTTGAAGTGTTTTTTCTTTAATCTGAATTGTCCTCAAAGTACTAAATAAAAATACATTCCTATAGAACAAAGGTACAGTGGGTTGCAACAAAGTACTTAACTCAAAGATCTAATGTTGCTGATGTCAGGGCTACTACCTGTTTTTTTCTATGTACCAACTATATCAGCAAATAAAAGATATGAAAACTTGGCAGCAAGTATTGGCTCAACAATGAAACCCTTAACCAGTTTTATTCTATTGAAATTTAACACCTTGAAAGGCTCTACATTCCTAGAATGTTTTAAGCTTCCTGTGCCACTTGCGGTTGGGGGCCTGTAAACAATCACATGCATAGATGAAAAAGCCAGGATAAATCTCTCAGACAAGCTAGAAAGCTAACAGAGGTGTTTGAATTGAAACACTCCAATTACACGCCCAGGAGACTTATAAACTAGAGCCCTAAATTAAGTTTCTTCAGAGAAAGGTGGTCGGGAACACCCCTCCCTCGCACTGGTAAGAGAGGAGTTGGTGAAAAATAGAAGGACAGGCAGATTCCGGTTTTGGAATAGGTGCTCGAGCAGGTCCAGAAGGTCCCTGAACTCCTGACTCGGCTTTGCCTGTCAGACCTCTCCCTCAGACCTTTGTCATGGGTGGGATATTCCATGCTGCCTCCCAGCAGACCCTCATGTAGAGATGAGGAGGGGAAAAGGGGGCTCTTCTTGAGTGTTGACGGACACTTGGTGTTCCTCTCAGGTGGAGATGTGAATGTCAGGAAACTTCTTGAGGTTCATAAAGGGTGTCAAGGACCCTTTCAAGGCTCAAGAGGGAAGGTGGAATTTCACTAGAGACACTGTAGCAGAAAAGGGCCTCATCCTGTGTGAAGAGATAATCTCTTGGTTTTTCTCGAGTTGAGGCAGGAAATATGGGGTTCCTCTCGAGTTATAATGGGGACCTTAGGGACTGGATCTTGTTACCTCAGGAAGGTCAAGCCTCTATGCGAGTTGCGAGGAGCCTTTAAGGATTCCTCTCCAGTCGGTGCATGGACCTAGTGCCTCATCTGTAGTTGAGGCCAGATCAAAAGGGTTCCTCTCCAGTGCTGACTTGGATCTCGGGGTTCTTATGGAGTTTCAAAAGGGGAGTTAGGCTTCGTCTCGTGTGGAGACATGGAAGTCCGCTTTTCTTACAAGTTGTAAAAGTAGTGCCAGGTTTCCTGTCGAATTGACATAGGGATCTGTGACTTACTCTCGAGGTGCCAGAGGGCTGTCACACTTCCCATTTTGTTTTGAATTGATACGTGGAGTGACAATCGAGTCAGTGCAGGGGAGTCAGGCTTATCTGAAGTGGATTGGGTAATCAGGGTCTTATTGAATTGTTGCATGACCCCTGTAGTTCCTCTCGAGTTTCAAGTTGAGACAGCCTCCACTTGAAGTGTGACGAGTACGCCGGAATTTGTTTCCCAATGAAGCATGGAAATGGACCCTCATCTCAAGATGAGGAGGGAAATATATGCCTTTTCTTGAGTTGTGGCAGGAGACACTGTGCTCCTCTCGAGTGGAGATGGGTAAGTCTGGGAACTTCTTGAGTTGCATCAAGGGTGTCAAGGACACTTTCAGGCTCAAGAGGGAAGGTGGGATTTCTCTCGAGATGCTGCAGTGGAAAAGGGACTCATCTCTCATTTAGGGGAGAATTTCCGGTTTTTTTTTTTTTTTCTTGAGTTTCGACAGGAAACTTGGGTTCCTCTCAAATTACGATGGGGACCTCAGGGACCCGCTGGTGTTTCCTCAGGAAACTTAAGTCTCCATGCGAGTTGAAAGGGGCCTCTTGGGATTCCTCTCCTGTCGTTGCTGGGTCCTAGGTCCTCATCTGGAGTTGAGGCCGGAACCTCAGGTTTCCTTTCCAGTGCTGACAGGGATCTCGGGTTTCCTATGGAGTTTCAGCAGGGAATTCAAACATCATCTCATGTCAAGACATGGAATCCGATTTCCTCTCGAGCTGTAAAAGTAGTGTTAGGTTTCCTGTCGAGTTACATAGGGATCTGTGGCTTTCCCTCGAGGTGTCACAGGGCTATCACACTTTCCATAGTGTTTTGAGTTGATACTCAGGGTGACAGTCGAGTCAGTGCAGGGGAATCAGGTCTATCTGGAGTGGATTGGATATTGGGGTCTTTTTAAATTGTGGCAGGATCCCTGGAGTTCCTCTCGAGTTTCAAGTTGAGACCATATCCTCTTAAGCTGCACGGGGTATGCCCATATTCCTTTCAAAACCAACCAGGGAAATGGACCCTTACTGGGGTCCAGCCCCAGTTGGATCCAGGGTATCTGAAGCATGGACAGTGAGGCGAGAGAGGTATGTAGATACAGAGAGTTTAAGGGATGAATTTGCAGTTAAGAGAATAGAGGAGAGAAAAGAGGCTGATATTCCTTGGTTTACACAGAAAGCCAATAAAGTCCCAAGACAAGGGCCTTACACCATTCACGTAGGCTACAGGCGTCCCCTTGACGAGCGGAGAATGCCCACCTTTGATCCCTCTCACGTGGGTCTTAGAAGCCAGGGCAGAGAAGTGAACACGAAGGAACTCTGCACCCCACGGTATCAGGCAAAAAAAGAAGTAAAGAGAGAAAGAAAGTACGACACAGGGAGGCCAAGCTTGTGCAAGATCGGTAACTTTATTTTTTTATTTTTATTTATTTATTTTTTATTTTTTAAATTTTAAAATCTTTAATTCTTACATGCGTTCCCAAACATGAACCCCCCTCCCACCTCCCTCCCCACAACATCTCTCTGGGTCATCCCCATGCACCAGCCCCAAGCATGCTGCACCCTGCGTCAGACATAGACTGGCGATTCAATTCTTACATGATAGTATACGTTAGAATGCCATTCTCCCAAATCATCCCACCCTCTCCCTCTCCATATGGAATTTAGGAAGATGGCAATGACGACCCTGTATGCAAGACAGGAAAAAGGACACAGATGTGTATAATGGACTTTTGGAATCAGAGGGAGAGGGAGAGGGTAACTTTATTTTTAAAAGGAGCTGATATACGCTAGGTTTACATAATGGAAGATGCAGAGTCATGCAGGGGAAACAGTCCTGACCCTTACTGATACCAGGCTTTCTTTCTGAATACTTTTCCATATGCCAAAAGGTCTCAGGTGATTTATATTATCTTCTGGCCAAAAGGCCTGTTAAAATTTTATGGCTCTTTTCTTGATGAATGTTAATCAACCAGAAAATTCATTTTCCCTTGATGTGTCTTTTCTTTAATCTGCATTATCCTCGAAGTACTAAATAAAGTTTCATTCCTTTAGAACAAACGTGCAGTGGGTAATAACAAAGTACTTTACTCAAAGATCTAATGCTGCTGATGCCAGGGCTCCTATCTGATTTTTCTATATATCAACTATATCAACAAATAAAAAATATGAAAACTTGGCAGCAAGTATTGGCTCAACAATGAAACCCATAACCAGTTCTATTCTATTGAATTTTAACTCCTCGAAAGGCTCTACATTCCTAGAATGTTTTAAGCTTCCTGTGCCAGTCGCTGTTGGGAGGCTGTAAGCAATCATATGCGTATTTGAAAAAGTCCAGATAAATCTCTCAGGCAAGTTAGAAAGCTATCAGAGGTGTTTGAATTGAAATACTCCAATTACATGCCTAGGAGACTTATAAACTAGAGCCCTAAGTTAATTTTCTTCTGAGAAAGGTCAGGGACAGCTCCCCGTGGGTAACAGAGGAATTGGTTAAAAATAGCAGGACAGGCAGATACCGGTTTTGGGGTAGATGCTTGAGCAGGTCCAGAGGGTCCCTCAACTCCTTACTCACTTTTGCCTGTCTGGCCTCTTCCTTAAGACATTTGTCATGGGTGGGATCTCCCGTGCTGGCTCCCGGAAGACCCTCATGTAGAGATGAAGAGGGAAAAACGGGGCTATTCTTGAGCATTGGTGGACACTTCGTGTTCCTCTCGAGTGGAGACGGCTATGTCAGGGAACTTCTTGAGTTGTATCAAGGGTGTCAAAGACCCTTTCGAAGCTCAAGAGGGAAGGTGGGATTTTTCTCGAGACTCTGCAGTGGAAAAGGGCCTCATCTCGAGCTGAGAGGAGAATCTCCTGGTTTTTCTCGAGTTGCAGCAGGAAACATGGGCTTCCTCTCGAGTTAAGATGGCGACCTTAGGGACCAGATCATGTTGCCTCAGGAATGTCAAGTCTCCATGTGAGTTGCGAGGGGCCTCTTGGGATTCTTCTCCAGTCAATGCTGGGGCCTAAGGCCTCAGGTCAATTAGAGGCCGGATCCTCAGTGTTCCTCTCCAGTGCTGACTTGGATCTCGGGGTTCCTATGGAGTTTCAACAGGGGAGTCAGACTTCATCTTGTTTGGAGACATGGAAGTCCGCTTTCCTCTCGAGCTATAAAAGTAGTTTCAGGTTTCCTGTCGAGTTGACCTAAGGATCTCTCACTTTCTCTCAAGGTGCCACAGGGCTTTCACACTTCCTATCTTGTTTTGAGTTGATAGTCAGGGTGACAGTCTAGTCAGTTCAGGGAATCAGATTTATCTGGAGTGGATTGGGCCATCAGGGTCTTTTTGAATTTTGGAACAACACTGGAGTTCCTCTTGAATTTCAATTTGAGACCACCTCCTCTTGAAGTGATGGGAACACCAGGATTCCTTTCCTGACGAAGCAGGGAAATGGACCCTCATCTTGAGCTGAGGAAGGAAAAACGGGGCTCTTCTAGAGTTGTGGTGGGACCCTCGGTGTTCCTCTCGAGTGGAGATGGGTATGTCGGGGAACTTCTTTAGTTACATCAAGGATGTGAAGGACCCTTTTGAGGCTTAAGAGGGAATTGGGATTTCTCTTGAGATACTGCAGCGGAAAAGGGCCTCATTCGCGTTGAGGTGAGAATCTCCCTGTTTTTCTCGAGTTGTGAGTAGGAAATCGGTGTTCCTCTCAAGTTACAAAGGGGACCTCAGGGACCCGCTCGTGTTGCGGCAGGAAAGTCAAGTTTCCATGCGAGTTGTGAGTGGCCTCTCGGGATTCCTCTCCAGTCAGTTCAGGGTCCTAAGTCCTCATCTCGAGTTGATGCCAGAACCTCAGGGTTCCTCTCCAGTGCTGTCATGGATCTCAGTGTTTCTATGGAGTTTCAATAGGGCTGTTAGTCCTCATCTCATCTGGAGTCATGGAAGTCCACTTTCTTCTCGAGCTGTAAAATTAGTTTCAGGCTTCCTGTCGAGTTGACATAGGGATCTGTGTCTTTCTCTCAAGGTGCCACAGGGCTTTCACACCTCCGATTGTGTTTTGAGTCAATACTCAGGGTGACAGTCGAGTCAGTGCAGGGGAATCAAGTTTATCTAGAGTGGATTTGGACATGGGGGTCTTTTTGAATTGTGGCAGGATCCCTGGAATTCCTAGAGTTTCAAGTTGAGACCGCCTTCCCGTGAGTTGCATCAGGTACGCCTGTATTTCTTTCCCAAGGAAGCAGGGAAATGGACCCTCTCCGGTGTTCAGCCCCAGTTGGATCCAGGGTATCTGGAGCATTGACAGTGAAGTGAGAGAGGTATATAGATATAGAGAGTGATAAGGGAAGAATTTGCAGTTAAAAGAATAGAGGAGAGAAAAGAGGCTGATATTCCTTGGTTTACACAGAAAGCCAGTAAAGTCCCAAGACAAGGGCCTTACACCATTCACATAGGCCACATGCACCCATTTGACTATCACAGGGTGCCCCACCTTGGGCTCCCTCTAACTTGGGTTTTAGAAGCCCAGGCAGAGAAGTGAACACAGAGGACCCCTGCACCCCACCGTATCAGCCTGAAAAAGAAGTAAAGAGAGAAAGAAAGTATGACACTGGGAGGCCACACCTGGGCAAGTCCTGTAACTTATTTTCAAAAGGAGATTTTATACCATAAGTTTTACATAATGGAAGATGCAGAGTCATGCAGGGGCAGTAGTCCTGACGCTTATAGATACAAGGATTTCATTCTGCATACTTTTCCATATGCAAAATGTCTAAGGTAATTTATGTGATCTTCTGGCCTAGAGACCTGTTATCATTTAATGGCTCTTTTCCTTGATGAATGTTAATCAACCGGAAAACTCATTTTTGCTTGAAGTGTTTTTTTCTTTAATCTGCATCACTCTCAACGTACTAAATAAAGTTACATTCCTATAGAACAAAGGTGCAGTGGGTTACAACAAAGGTCTTAACTCAAAGATCTAATGTTTCTGATGCCAGGGCTACTACCTGTTTTTTCCTATATACCAATGATATCAACAAATAAAAGATATGAAAACTTGGCAGCAAGTATTGGCTCAACAATGAAACCCTTAACCAGTTCTAGTCTATTGAATTTTAGCTCCTTGAAAGGCTCTACATTCCTAGAATGTTTTAAGCTTCCTGTGCCACTCCCAGTTCGGAGGCTGTAAACAATCACATGTATAGTTGAAAAAGTCCGGATAAATCTCTCAGGCAAGTTAGAAAGCTATCAGAGAGATATGAATTGAAACACTCCAATTACATGCCCTGGACACTTATTAACTAGAGACCTAACTTAATTTTCTTCAGAGAAAAATGTGGTCGGGTGCCGGGGTCCAGCCCCGGTGGATCCAGGGAATTCAAAGGTGAGGACTGAGTCGGCATCTTTGGAAAAATACATATTTAATCACAGATATATAGAGATAAGAAATGGATAGTGTAATAGGAACATTAGTGGAGAAAAAGAGGCTGAATAAGTTGGATTACATGGAATAGCATCCATGTTCCAGATGGGAATTCAGCCAGAAAAATGGGAGCAAGAAAGAAGTGATATGGGGAATCAGTCTTTCCGGAAACTGATCAGATTTCTTTATTTTTGGGTTTGCTTATATACCTTTTGTTACATATAGGGATGAATACAGAGTCGCGGGGTTCAGCAGTCCTGACCTTTATCAAAATCAGGTGCTTCACACAAATGTATAAAAAAGGTATATCATCTTCTGGCCATGAGTGACTTGATCCTTTCTTTCTGATAACCAAAAAAACTTATTTCTTCCAAGGGTGTTTTCTCTTAAACCAGGCACCACCCTCCAAATAAAGTTGCATTCCTATTGGGTGAGTGTGTAGTGAGTTACAATCAAGGAAAGAATTTATTTAACCCAAGGTTAACATGATTAGTCTTAAAGGTTAATACTTATTTATCCTATATGCTTAAAGGTTAATACTTCTTTCTCCTATATGTTAGTTATATTCATTATAAAGGTAGGGAACATGGAGATTTAGCAGCAAACATCAGCCCAACAAATGAAAATCCTTTCACCAATGCTCCCCTTAAGATCTATTTAGTCTTAAGATATGATAAAGTTACATTTTTACATAGCAAGGATACAGTGATTTATAACAAAGCACAGTGATCTATTACAAAAGAGAAAATCCATTAACTCAAAAAGTCTAGTATTTCTAACATCAAAAACTACTGTATTTCCTATTCTATATTCCAAATACATTGATTAATATATTCCCAGGTGCCTAAGGATATGGAGGCCTGGCAGCAATCATTGACTCAACAAGAAGAAAAAGCCCCATGCTAATTAAGACTCTCAAAATACTCCAAAACTCTCTGTGCTGTTTATGGTTAAGAGGTAGTAAACAATCATGTGTGTAGTGGCAGAAGTATGGATAATCCTGTCACACAAGCTAGTATGTCAGCAGAGAGGTTTGACCTGAAACATCCTTGTCCCACCCAGAGCAGGGAATTAGCAGCAATTATTGACACAACAAATGAAAATACCCTTCACCAATATAATTCCTAACCAACACACTATACTAATAATTTCTAACTCCCCAAAAGAATTTGCCTTTAATAAGTCTAAAACATCTCATGCCTCTCAGATTGGGAGGCTGTAAACAATCACATGTGGCTGGACAAACCTATACAGGTGGGCTAGATAACCTTCAGAGCAGTCCGTAAGCTGAAACACTCTTGTCACACCCAGGAATTTTTATTGCCTTGGAGCTGCATGTTTACTTCTTCTCCGAGAAAAACGGTTATAGGGGAGAGCCCCCCGTAAAGTCAGAGGTGTAGGTGAGAGCATAAAACAGACTCTGGTTTTGGGGTTAGATGTTCGGGAACAGGGGATTTCCTGAGGCTTGATTACGCCTTTGAGTATGCCAAGCCTCCTTCCTCATGACCTTTGCCATGGGCGGAGTTCCTCACGCTGGCTCCCAGCAGTCGGGGACAGCCCCCTATCAGTAACAGAGGAGTTGTTGAAAAATAGCAGGACAGGCGGATACCGGTTTTGGGGTAGATGCTCGAGCAGGTCCAGAGGGTCCCTGAACTCCTAACTCACCTTTGCCTGTCAGGCCTCTTACTCAGACCTTTGTCATGGGTGGGATCTCCTGTACTGGCTCTTGGCAGACCCTCATGAAGAGATGAGGAGTGAAAAACGGGGCTCTTCTTGAGTGTTGGCGGAAAATTGGTGTTCCTCTCCAGTGGAGACGGGTATGTCGGGGAAATTTTTCAGTGCATCAAGGGTGTGAAAGACCCTTTTGAGGCTTAAGATGGAGGTGGATTTCTCTCAAGATGTTGCAGTGGAAAAAGACCTCATTCGTGTTGAGGTGAGAATCTCCCTGTTTTTCTCGAGTTGCGGTAGAAAACTCGGTGTTCATCTCAAGTTACAATGGGGATCTCAGGGACCCGCTTGTGTAGCCTCAGGAGAGTCAAGTCTCCATGCGAGTTGTGCGGGGCCTCTCAGGATTCCTCTCCTGTCAGTACAGGGTCCTAAGTCCTCATCTCGAGTTGATGCCGTGATCTCGAGTGCTGACATGGATCTCGTTTCTATGGAGTTTCAACAGGGCTGTTAGTCCTCCTCTCGTCTGGAGACATGGAAGTCCACTTTCCGCTCGAGCCATAAAATTAGTTTCAGGCTTCCTGTCGAGTTGGCATAGGGACCTGTGACTTTCTCTTGAGGTGCCACTGGTCTGTCACACCTCCCATTGTGTTTTGAGTCAATACTCGGGGTGACAGTAGAGTCAGTGCAGGGGAATCAGGTTTATCTGGAGTGGATTTGGATATGGGGGCCTTTTTGAATTGTGGCAGGATCCCTGGAGTTCCTCTCGAATTTCAAGTTGAGACCGCCTTTTCTTGAGTTGTTCAGGTATGTCTGTATTCCTTTCCCAATGAAGAAGGTAGATGTACCCTCTCCAGGGTCCAGCCCTGGTTGGATCCAGGGCATCCAAAGCATGGACAGTGTGGCAAGAGAGGTATATAGATATAGAGAATATTATGGGAAGAATTTTCAGTTAAGAGAATAGAGGAGAGATAAAAGGCTGAGATTCCTTGGTTTACACAGAAAGCCAATAAAGTCCCAAGACAAGGGACTTATACCATTCACGTAGGCTCATGTGCCCGCTTGAATAGCTGAGGGTGCTCCTCCTTGCGCTCCCTCTCGCGTGGGTGTTAGAAGCCCGGGACAGAAGTGAACACGGAGGACCTCTGCACCCCACAGTATCAGACTGAAAAAGAAGTAAAGAGAGAAAGAAATTACAACACGGGGAGGCCACGCTTGTGCAGGACCTGTAACTTTATTTTCAAAAGGAACTTATATACCCTAAGTTTTACATAATGGAAGATGCAGAGTCATGCAGGGGCAGCAGTCCTGATCCTTATTAATACCAGGCATTCTTTCTGCATACTTTTCTGTATGCAAAAGTTCACAGGTGATTTACGTTATCTTCTGGCCAAGAGGCCTGTTAACATTTTATGGCTATTTCCTTGATGAATGTTAATTATCAAGAAAAGCCATTTTCTCTTGAAGTGTTTTTTCTTTAATCTGCATCACCCTCAAAGTACTAAATAAAGTTTCATTCCTAAAGAACAAAGGTGCAGTGGGTTACAACAAAGGTCTTAACTCAAAGATCTAATGTTACTGATGCTAGGATTACTACCTGTTTTTTCTATATACCAACTTTATTAACAAATAAAAGATATGAAAACTTGGCAGCAAGTATTGGCTCAACAATGAAACCCTTAACCAGTTCTAATCTAATGATTTTTAACTCCTCAAAAGGCTCTACATTCCTAGAATGTTTTAAGCTTCCTGTGCCACTCGCAGTTCGGAGGCTGTAAACAATCACATTCGTAGTTGAGAAAGTCCGGATAAATCTCTCAGGCAAGTTAGAAAGCTATCAGAGATGTTTGAATTGAAATACTCCAATTACATGCGCAGGACACTTATAAACTAGGGCCCTAAGTTAAGTTTCTTCAGAGAAAGGTGGCCAGGGACAGCCCCCCATGGATAACAGAGGAGTTAGTGAAAAATAGCAGACCAGGCAGATTCTGGTTTCAGGGTAGATGCTCGAGCAGGTCCAGAAGGACCCTCAACTCCTGACTCGCCTATTCCTGTCAGGCCTCTTCCTCAGACGTTTGTCATGGATGAAATCTCTCATGCTGGCTCCCATCAGACCCTAATGTAGGGATGAGGAGGGAAAAAAGGGGCTCTTCTTGAGTGTTGGTGGACAATCGGTGTTCCTCTCGAGTGGAGACGGGTATGTCGGGAAACTTCTTGGGTGGTACCAAGGGTGTCAAGGACACTTTTGAGGCTCTAGAGGGAAGGTGGGACTTCTCTTGAGACTCTGAAGCAGAAAAGGGCCTCATCTCGCATTGAGGGAAGAATCTCCTGGTTTTTCTCGAGTTGCGGCAGGAAACATGGGGTTACTCTGGAATAACAACAGGGACCTCAGGGAATGGATCGTGTTGCCTCAGGAAAGTCAAATCTCCATGTGAGCTGTGAGGGGCCTCTCTGGATTCCTCTCCATTCAGTGCAGGGGCCTAGGGCCTCATTTCGAGTTGAGACTGGATCCTCAGTGTTCCTCTCCAGTGCTGACTTGGGTCTCAGGGTTCCTATGGAGTTTCAACAGGGGAGTCAGGCCTCGTCTCATGTGGAGACATGGAAGTCCCCTTTCCTCTTGAGCTGTAAAAGTAGTGTCAGTCTTCAGGTCGAGTTGACATCGAGCTCTGTGGCTTTCTCTCGAGGTGACACAAGTTATTCACACCTGCCATCATGGTTTGAGTCGATACTCGGGGTTACAGTCGAGTCAGTGAAGGGGAATCAGGTGTATCTGGAATGGACTGGAATATTGGCATCTTTTTGAATTGTGGCACGACCCCAGGAGTTCCTCTCGAGTTTCAAGTTGAGGCCGCCTCCTCTTGAGGTGCGACGCGAATGCCAGGATTCCTTTCCTGATGAAGCAGGGAATGCACCCTCATCTCAAGATGAGAAGGGTAAAACCAGGTTCTCCTTGTGTTGTGGCCGAACACTCGATATTCCTCTCAAATGGAGACGGTTATGTCGCAGAAATTCTTGAGTTACATCAAGGGTGTCAAGGACCATTTTGAGGCTCAAGAGGGGAGGTAGGATTTCTCTCCGGATGCCACAGTACAAAAGGGCCTCATCTCGCATTGAATGGAGAATCTCCTTGGCTTTCTTGAGTTGTGGCATGAAACTTGGTGTTCCTCTAGAGTCACGACTGGGAGCTAAGGGACCCGCTCCTGTTGTCTCAGGAAATTCAAGTCTCCATGCGAGTTTCTAGGGTCCCGTCAGGATTCCTCTCCAGTCACAGCTGGGTCTTAGATCCTCATCTGGAGTTGAGGCCGGAAACTCAGGGGTCCTCTCCAGTGCTGACATGGATCTTGGGGTCCCTATGGAGCTTGAACAGGGGAGTCAGGCCTCGTATCGTGTGGCGACATGCAAGTCCACTTTCCTCTCGAGCTGTAAAAGTAGTGTCAAGCTTCCTGTCTGCCGGGAGCCAGCATGGGTAATCCCACCCGTGGCAAAGGTCATGAGGAAGAGGACTGATAGTCAAGGGCGAGATCAGGCCTCCAGGAAACCCCCTGGGCCTTCTCAAGCCTCTACCCCAAAACTAGAATCTGTCATTTTATTATTTTATGACTTTCACCAAAGATTCTGACATTAACAGGAGCTATCCCTGACCACCTTTCTCTGGAAAAAGTTAACTTAGAGCTCCAGTTAACAGTCTCCTGCATATAAAAGGAGTGTTTCAGCTCAAACCCCTCTGATGGCTCTCTAACTTGTCTTACCCCGGATCTTTACAACAATGAATGTGATTGTTTACAGCCCCCCACCTGCGAGAAGCACAAAACTTAAAACATCTTAAAGATACAGAGCCTTTTTTAAAGAGATAAGAATTATATTGCTGGGGGATTTTCATTGTTGAGTTAATGACTGCCTCCAGGACTACATATCTTTTATCTTTTAGGCACCTGAAGGATATTAATCAATGTATTTGGGATGTATAAAAAAGAATATAGCAATTTTGATGTTAGCAATAATAGACTTTTGAGGTAATGAATTTTCTCTTTGTTATAAATCACTGTATTCCTTGTTCCTTGTTATAAATTGTTGTGTCCTTGCTATGTAAGAATGTAACCTTAATTATTGCTTTCTGAAAGTGGCACCAGACTTCAGTAAGAACAACACTTTTAGGGCAAATAAGTTTTCTGGTTGATGGACCCTTATCAGAAAAGGGTCATAAAATGCTAATAGGCCTCCTGGCCAGAAGATGATGTAAATCACCTAAGACCTGTATACACAGCTAGGTATGTAGAGAGAAAGCATGGTCTTGATAAGGGTCAAGGCTGCTGACCCTGCAGGACTTTGTATCATCCATTGACCTCTTATACAAAAAAAGTATAAAAGCTTTCCTGGAAAATAAAGGACGAACCAGTTTCTTGGAAACTGGCTTCCCCTATGTCTTCTTTTTCTTTCTTACTCTATTTTCTGGCTGATTCCCATCTGGAGCATAGAGGCTCATCGTGTCTACTTATTTGCCTGGGATTCTAAGACCCATGCAAGAGGGAGCCCAAGGCGGGGTGTCCTCTGATCTTCAAACGGGTAACTGTGGCCTTACGTAGGTGGTGTAAGTCTCTTGTCTGAGATTTTATTGGCTTTCTATGTAAACCAATGGATACAGCCTCTTTCTCTCTATTTTCTTAATTGCAAACTCTTTCCTTATCTCTCTCTAAATCTATATATCTCTCTCACCACGCCATCCCCACTTTGAATTACCCTGGATCCACTGTGGCTAGCCCCAGAGAAGCTGTGCCTGGAACACGCTTTTCAAGGATAGGTCTCCTCCAGGGCACAGTTTTTGGGACAGCTAAGACATCACTCAGGGCGTCACAGACCCCCCTGCATAAGATAGGTAGGGAAAGAGGGGTGGGAAGTTTTGGGTTGAAAGAGACCCAGTTGAAGTGTTGAAAGAAACCCAGTTGAAAGGTTGAAGCAAAACTTGCTTTCTAAGGGTTGAAACAAACCTGCTTTCTAAGGGTTGAAACAAACCTCTCTAAGGGTTGAAACAAACCTGCTTTCTAAGGGTTGAAAAATACCTCTCTAAGGATTGAAACAAACCTGCTTTCTAAGGGTTGAAAGAAATCTGCTTTCCAAGGGTTGAAAAGAAACCTCCTTTAAAAAGGTTGAAATGAAGCCTTCTTTACAAGACTTAAATCTTTCTCTATACAAATCTCTGACACGTGTAACAATGAGTCAAAACAAAGACAACTCTTTATAGAAGTAATGTTACAATTGTTAAACAAAATACAAATTAAAGTTTAAAAGGCTAGTTTTCAATTCTTTTTTAGATACTTGGGTGAAGGTAGGGAAACAGCTAAAAACTTATTATGCTTTTGCTCTGTGGAATATGATTAGAAATGTTCTGGACCCCTGTCAGGAGGCTGTTAGATAGCCTATGGGAGAGGCTATAGCGGTGGATGTTAGTCGGTCTCTACCTTCTACACAGATAATATTTTCAGCCATTGATGAAGAAAAGAAGGGAGACTGTGCTCTACCTCCCGAGGAAGGAGAGGGTTTACAGGACGCTGCGGCCAGGAGCCCTGGTGAGCCCCTTTCCCCTCTACACAAGCCTTCAAAAATTTATCCACCACTTTCTGATTTAAGGCAACCACCCCGCCGCCACCCCTGCTTGCACCTCCCCAGGGCTTAGGAATTCCCCACTTTGCCTCCAAAACCTCCCAGAGCATTGCCTAAGGCTTAAAATGATAAAAAAATTTTTTTTGAACAAAGTAACTTTGAATGTGGGCGCATGCACAATATGCAGAGCATGCTCCTCGGAGAAAATCCCCTCAGGGGGGCCCTCACCTGAGCCAAAAAAAAAAAAAAAAAAGAGAGAGAGAGAAAGAAAAGGAAAAAAAAAGAAAGAAAAATAATCATAATAAAAAAGGTTCTGCAGATAAAAAAATGTTTCTCTTGCGGCAAATGGGGCATTTTTGCCGTCAATGTCCTGCTAAACAGAGACAACAAGCCAAGCCAATCAACCCCAGGTAGCTTAGAACTGGACCTCAGCTCCACCACCGCAGCAATATTAACCCCTGACATGCCAGTTTCTCTGATTCCAATGTGAGTAGCTGGCCCCCTGACTGAGGACATTCTGCACTTGTACTAGGGTGTAGCTCGCTTTCTTTTCAAGGAATTTTGGTGGTGCCTGGTGTAGTAGATTCTGATTATACTGAGGAAATCAAAGTTTTAATCTTGCTGCCTACTAAAACTGTGCAAATTAATAAAGGTAAAAAAAATAACACAGCTTTTGCTTTTATCTTATTATCAGACAAGAAAAACCTTGACTTCACAAGCTAGGGGACACAGAGAATTTGGATCTAGTGATCTAGCTTTTTGGGTGCAGGAAATTACTGCTTCTAGGCCTTTAAAAGATCTTTTAATTCAAGGATATAAAATGTCACGGCTGTTAGACACTGGAACGATGTCTCTTGCATTGCTGGGAGACTGACCAGCTCCTGGACAATGCATACTACTGAAAATGGGTTGGTGGGATTAGAGAAAGTGGTATGTGGGGGTGCTGCAGAATTAAAGGTGAGGGAGAGTTTAGAACCTTGGAGAGTAGTGAGTTCCCCGTTGATGGAGGTATTCAAGCAAAGATTAGATGGTTGACTTGTTATCTAAGGAGCTATAGACCAGATTTAGGTAATGGAAGTATAACTGGAGAAATTTATAAAGGTGTTGTGCAACACCTCTTTACTTGCTTCTCATATTTAGATCTGTCAAAAGACTTGAAAACTGATAATGCCCCTTTGAAGCTGCAGAGAGATTGTATACTAACTTTAAGTGATTTCCAGAAATTATTAGGAGATATTAATTGGATACGCCCACATTTAAAACTGGCTACTGCAGATTTAAAACCTTCTGTTTGATTGTTTAAAAAACAATCCTAATCCCAGTTCTAAGAGAAAGTTGACTAATGAGACAGAGTCATCTCTTGTTAAAGTGGACGAGGCTTTAAATGATCAGTTAATTAGGATTGATATTACCAAAAGATGAGATTAAATTATTCTTGCCACAAAACATACACCTACAGGATGCTTGTGACAAAAAGGCCCACTGGTTCCTTCTACCAGTGACCCGAAGAAAAATAGTTTTATCTTATCCCAGCTTGGTGACACAATTAATCATAAAAGGAAGAAAAAGAAGTGTGGAACTTTTTGGAAAAGAAGTAGCAAAGATATTATTTCCATTCAATGAGGATCAACTGCAAGTCTTTTACAAAATAGTGATGATTGGCAAGTTGCCCTGACAGATTTCAGGGGTCAAATTTTGTTTCATTTGCCCTCAAGTCCCCACAGTAGCTAAAAGTGCAAAATGTTAGATTGGCAGTTTGAGGATACCTGTGGAACTTTCCAACCCTATGTAGTTACTACGCTCCCCTTTACCCTATGGGGGAGGGACGTGTGGTCTCCATTAGGAGTTGCTCGTAGAAGGGTTTTCTCAATTTCTTAGTTATCAATAGGCGGTACAATTAACAATACTTTATAAATTGTTATAAATACAAAATATAAATATATTTGCCAAATTAGGTATAGGTATAAATAAAATATAATAAAGGTATACTTTATTCTATTTATAAATCTATACTTAATTAATTTGTATATAAATTAATATGCATACTATGTATGCATATTGTATATACTGTATAAATATATTATACACATAATATATATTTTGCAGTAATATAATGTGTATGTGGCTAATATTAATTGATAAAGATTGGTGTGCTGTGATGATATATGTTATATATACTGTATGATTATATTATGTGTGTTTGACATGTATTATTACAGTACATTGGTTTGTGTTGGTTGGTATTAGTTGTGCACATGTTGTATTGCTGTAATATATATTAATTAAACATTAATTATAAAGATTAATTCAAGTACATTGATTTATATATATTATATGTCAATAAGTTTATACTTGTCAAATATAAATACATATATAAATAAATTTTGCATTTGAGATAAGGAGGTTATACATTTACTATTTAAATTTATACAGAGACCTAAACTAAACATTAGACCTAAATTAACATATCCCTAAATTTATGTTGTTAAAACATAAATTTTAAAAATTAAAAAAAATTAAATTGAAAACTGCTTGACTATCCCTTTGTCATAAACCCCCCGTAGGTGTAATTGGGGTAGTCAGACAAAAAAAATTAGCTTTATGGCAAAACGGCCCCCTAGAGTGGGTCCATCTTCTCGCTCAAGCTAAAATAGTACTGGCTTCTTATCCAGGGTTGATAGCTACGTTGATATTAAAGGGAGAAAGCAGAGTATTAAATTGTTTAGTAAAGAGTCATCAAAAATTGTAATTCCATATAATAGAGAACAACTTGCTGTTCTTTTAATGTTTCATGAAAATTGGCAGATTCATTAACCAGTGTTACTGTGGTCTCTGATTTTGAAGAAGCCCGAGCCTACCACTTCCTTCATCATCAAAATGCTACTGCATTAAGATATCAGTTTCAGATTCCTTGAGAGTCTGCTCGAGAGATTGTGTGTTCCTGCTCACACTGTCTCACTACTATAAATAGTTTACCTATAGGAGTTAACCCTTGCAGTCTCAGACCTAATGCACTCTGGCAGATGGATGTAACTCGTGTCTCCTCATTTGGAAATTTATCTTTTGTCCATGTAACTGTAGATACTTTTTCTCATGTCATTTTTGCCACTGCTCGCACAGGAGAGGCATATAAAGATGTAATACAACATCTCTTTACTTGTTTTTCATATTCGGGTCTGCCAAAGGCTTTAAAAACTGATAATGCTCCTGCTTACACTTCTAAGTCTTTCCAGTATTTTTGTACAAACTTTCAAATAAAATATAACACAGGCATCCCTTATAATCCACAGGGACAAACTATTGTAGAAATAGCACATCAAACATTAAAAATAATTCAAAAATTAAAATAAGGGGAATTTAAGTATACTTCTCCCCATCAAACCTTGCAACATACTCTCTTCGTAATAAATAATTTAAATGCTCATTCGTCCAGAACAACTGCAATGCTTCACCATTGGTGTCCAGAGCAACAAAATCCAAAGCCGTTGGTAAAGTGGAAGGACAATGGAAGGGTCCTGACCCATTATTAACTAGCGGTCGAGGATGTGTTTGTATTTTTCCACAGGATGCAGATTCACCAATTTGGATCCTGGACAGATTGATTCACCTTGTCACAGTCCCCCAGGCACTTGGTTCCTCCACTGCCACAACCACAGAAAAGAGAAAGGGCACTCCTATGCCCCTGCCACCACCTGCCACCGCCGCTGCACAGAACAGCCGCGGGCCGGGAGCCATGGGTGGGGCCAGCCCGGCTGCCAGGACCCAGTGCGTTGCGCTCACAGCCGGTGGCCCACCGCTGGGCCCGAGGCCGGTTTAGTGAGTGAGAGAGGGTGGCACACGGGTGCTCACTGGCAGGAGAGGCAAGATAAACATTGAGATCCAAGCAAGACTGATGGGGCTGCTGCAGCGTGAACTCCAACCAGAAAATAATTCAACTTATTATGTTTCGGCTTGTCTGCCCTCTCCTTATGTTTTTCTTTTCACTAATGATTCTGGAAGACTTAATATATAAATTAATTATTCAGGTGGACCTAATATGGTGTCTTGTGAACAATGTATGCTTTCATCATCTTTGACCCCTCGGTATAATGTTTGTTCTTTTGTGGTGCTAAAACGTCCACCCTATATTATGGTGCCTGTAACTGTAACCACTTATTGGTATGATAATTATGGTCTTGCTGTGTTAAAACAACTACAAGATTTAATGTGTTCACGATGGCTTGTGGGCTTACTTATCGTAGGGAATTCAGCTTTAATAATAACAATTACTACTGTTATTGTTACTGTTATTATTACTGTTACTGTTATTGTTAATCTTACTTTGGCAGCAATGTCATTGACTAAACAAGTGCAAACTGCCCAATATGTTGAAAAATCATATTTTAGGTGTTTGGAATAGTTCAGATATTAGTTTAGATTTAGGGAAATGTCATAATCAGATACAGACCATGGAACACTCTTGAGATTTTACAGCCTCAGGAGCAGCTAAAGACTTTCCACGCCATCTCTAACTTTATTTCTTGGAAGAACATTCTGACTACTATTTTTGGCTTTGCCGCTGTGGGTGCTCTCCTTTTGCTTCTCATAATCATTCTTCTTCATATTGTCAGGATTCTTCAGCAGAGCATTCAGAAGCTCGTGACTGAACTACATTGGGCTGTTTCAAGAAATAAAAACGGGGGAGATGCCGGGAGCCAGCATGGGGAATCCCATACGTGGCAAAGGGTATGAGGAAGAGGACTGATAGGCAAAGTAGAGATCAGGCCTCAAGGAAACCACCCTGGGCCTTCTCTAGCCTCTACCCCAAAACCAGAATCTGTCTGTCTTATTATTTGATGACTCTCACTGACATTTTTGACATTAACAGGGGCTATCCCAGACCACCTTTCTCTGGAAAAAGTTAACTTAGAGCTCCAGTTAACAGTCTCCTGCATATAAAAGGAGTGTTTCAGCTCAAACCCCTCTGATGGCTCTCTAAATTGCCTTACCTGGATCTTTACAACTATGCATGTGATTGTTTACAGCCCCCAACTGCGAGAGGCACAAAGCTTAAAACATCTTAAAGATACAGAGCCTTTTTTAAAGAGCTAAGAATTATATTGCTGGGGGATTTTCATTGTTGAGTTGCCTCCATATCTTTTGTCTTTTAGGAACCTGAAGGATATTAATCAATGTAATTGGGATGCATAAAAAAGAATATAGTAATTTTGATGTTAGCAATAATAGACTTTTGAGGTAATGAATTTTCTCTTTGTTATAAATCACTGTACTCCTCATTCCTTGTTATAAATTATTGTGTCCTTGGTATGTAAGAATGTAACCTTAATTATTGCTTTCTGAAAGTGGCACCAGACTTTAGTAAGAACAACACTTTTAGGGCAAATAAGTTTTCTGGTTGATGGACCCTTATCAGAAAAGGGCCATAAAATGCTAATAAGCCTCCTGGCCAGAAGATGATGTAAATCACCTAAGACCTGTGTATACAGCTAGGTATGCAGAGAGAAAGCCTGGTCTTGATAAGGGTCAAGGCTGCTGACCCTGCAGGACTTTGTATCATCCATTGATCTCTATGTACAAAAAAAGTATAAAATCTTTCCTGGAAAATAAAAGACAAACCTGTTTCTCAGAAACCTGGCTTCCCCCGTGTCTACTTTTTCTTTCTTACTCTATTTTCTGGCTGATTCCCATCTGGAGCATAGAAACTCATCGTGTCTACTTATTTGCCTGGGCTTCTAAGACCCGTGCGAGAGGGAGCCCAAGGTGCGGTTACCTCCGCTATTCAAGCGGGCCCCTGTGGCCTTACATAGACTGTGTAAGCCTCTTGTCTGAGGCTTTATTGGCTTTCTATGTAAACCAAGGAATACAGCCTCTTTCTCTCCTCTATTCTAACCAGGGTAGAATCTTCTGGTTTTTCTCAAGGGGCAGCAGGAAACTTGGGGTTCCTCTCAAATTAAAACAGGGACCTCAGGGAACCGCTCATGTTGCCTCAGGAAAGTCAAGTCTCCATGCAAGTTGTGAAGGCCTCTCAGGATTCCTTTCCAATCAATGCCCAGTCCTAGGTCCTCATCAGTAGTTGAGGCTGGAACCTCAGGGTTCCTCTCCAGTGCTGACATTGATCTCGGTGTTCCTATGGAGTTTCAACAGGGGAGTCAGGCCTCGTGTCTTGTGGAGATATGCAAGTAAGCTTTCCTCTCGACCTGTAAAAGTAGTGTCAGGCTTCCTGTCGAATTGATATAGGGATCTGTGGCTTTCTCTCATGGTGCCACAGGGCTGTCACATCTTTCATCGTGTTTTGAGTTGATACTCGGGGTAACAGTCTAGTCAGTACAGGGGAATCAGGTTTATATGGAGTGGATTGGGACATCAGGGTCTTTTGGAATGGTGGCACGACCCCTGGAGTTCCTCTCGAGGTTCACGTTAAGACCGCCTCCTCTTGAGTTGCGATGGGAACATAGGGATTCCTTTCCCGATGCAGCAGGGCAATGGACCTTCATCTCGAGATGAGGAGGGAAAAAAGGGCTTTTGAGTTGTGGCAGGACACTCGGTGTTCCTCTCGAGTGGAGACGGGTATGTCGGGGAACTCTTGAGTGGCATCAAGCGAATAAGGACTTTTTCGAGGCTCAAGAGGCAAGGTGGGATTTCTTTCAAGATGCTGCAAGGGAAAAGGGCCTTATCTCGCACTGAGGAGAGAATCTACTGGTTTTTCTCGGGTTGCGGCAGGATACTTAGAGTTCCTCTCGAGTTACGATTGGTATCTCAGGGACCCACTCGTGTGGCCTCAGGAAAGTCAAGTCTCCATGCGAGTTGCCAGGGGCCTCTTGGGATTCCTTTCCAGTTGGTGCTCAGGCCTAGGTACTCTTCTGATGGTGAGGCCAGGACCTCAGGTTCCTCTCCAGTGCTGACATGGATCTAGGGGTTCCTATGGAGGTTCAACAGGGGAATCGGGCCTCATCTCCTGTGGAGACATGGAAGTCCTCTTTCATCTCGAGCTGTAAAAGTAGTTTCAAGCTTTCTTTTGAATTGACATAGTGATCTGTGGCTTTCTCCAGAGGTGCCACAGGGTTGTCACACCTGCCATCATGTTTGGAGTCAATCCTTGGGATGACAATTGAGTCAGTGCAAGGGAATCAGGTGTATCTGAAGTGGATTGGGACATCGGGGTCTTTTGGAATTGTGGCACGACCCATGGAGTTCCTCTCGAGTTTCATGTTGAGACCGCCTCCTCTTGAACTACCATGGGAACACCAGGATTCTTTCCTGACGAAGCAGAGAAATGGACCCTCATCTCGAGATGAGCAGGGAAAAACGGGACTCTTCTTGAGTTGTGGCAGGACACTTGGTGTCCCTCTTGAGTGGAGACGGGCATGTCAGGGAACTTCTTGTGTTGCATTAAGGATGTCGAGGACTCTTTCAAGGCTCAAAAGGGAAAGTGGGATTTCTGTCGAGACGGCACAGTGGAAACGGGCCTCTTCTCGCATTGAGGGGAGAATCTCCTGGTTTTTCTCGAGTTGTGGCATGCTGGGAGACAGCATGGGGAATCCCTCCCATGACAAATGTCATGAGGAAACTAACCTGACAAAACACAAAGGTAGGACCAGGCCTCAGGGGTCCCCCTGGAATTTCTCAAGCATCTACCCCCACAACCAGAGTCTGCCTGCCTTACTGCATTATGCTTCCACCTATTCTTCTAACTGTACAGCAGGGTATTCCTGACCACCTTTCTCTAGAAAATGTTAACTGAGAACTCTAGTTAGTATGTTTCCTGGGCATAAAAGGAATGTCTCAGCTCAAACCCCTCTGATAGCTTTCTAACTTGCCTGACAGGTCTCTCTGGATTTTTGCAACTGTGCATGTGATTGTTTACAGCCTCCCAACCGCGAGAGGCACAAAAGCTTAAAAAATTCTAGGAAAAATCATTAGAATAGAACTGATTAATGGTTCCATTGTGGAGCTGATACTTATTGTCAAGTTCTCATATCCTTTATTTGTTGTGTACCTGGGATTGCATTAGTTAATATAGTTGGTATATAGAAAAAAACAAGGAGCAACATAGATCTTTGAGTTAAGTAATTTCTTTGTTATAATCCACTGCACCTTTGTTCTATAGGGATGTAAATTTTATTGATTTAAGGGTGATGTTGATTAAAGAAAACCACTTCAGGGAAAATGGGTTTAACATTCATTAAGGAAGACACATAAAGTTCTAACAGGCCTCATATAAATCACCTGAGACGTTTTGTATACAAAGAGATATGCAGAAAGAAAGTCTTGTATTGATAAAGGACAGGACAGCTGCCCCTGCATGACTCTGTATCTTCTATTTTGTAAAACTTAGGGTATATAAGCACCTTTTGAAAATAAATTTATGGGTTTTTTTGTGCAAGCTTGGCCTACCCTGTGTCAACTCTCTCTCTCTTTCTCCCTCTCCCTCCCTCTCTTTTTCAGGCTGATCCCTTGGATCACTGAGGCTCAACGTGTCTACTTATTTGCCAGGGCTTCTAGGACTCATGCGAGAGGGAGCCCAAGGCAGGGCACCTTCCACTATTCAAGCCGGCGCCTGTGCCCTAATGTAGACAGCACAAGTTTCTTTTCTTGAGACTTTATTAGCCTTCCATCTAAACCAAGGAATACCAGTTTCTTTTCTCCTCTATTTTTTTCACTGCATTATTCTCTTCTAATCTTCCTTTAAATTTCTAATTAATCTCTCTTTAATTGCTGAATTTGTCCCCGCTTCAAATTCCCTGGATCCAATGGGGCTGGACCCCAGCAGCTGCAGGAAAAATAGAGTTCCTCTCTAGTTACAACGGGAACGCTGGGACCCGCTCGTGTTGCCTCAGGAAATTCCAATCTCCATGTGCATTGCAAGGGGCTTCTCGGGATTTCTCTCCAGTCAGTGCCGGGCCCTAGGTCCTCATCTGGAATTGAGGCCGGAACCTCAGGGTTCCTCTCCAGGGTTGACATGGATCTCAGGGTTCCTATGGAGTTTCAAAGGGCAGTCAGGCCTCATCTTGTGTGAAGACATGGAAGTCCACTTTCCTCTCGAACTGTAAAAGTAGTGTCAGGCTTCCTGTCGAGTTGACATAGGGATCTGTTGCTTTCTCTCCAGGTGCCACAGGACTGTCACATGTGCCTTCATGTTGTGAGTGGATACTCAGGGGGACAGTCGAGTCAGTGCAGGGGAATCAGGTGTATCTGGAGTGGGTTAGGACATCAGTGTCTTTTGGAATTGTGGCACAACCCCTGGAGTTACTCTCGAGTTTTAATTTGAGACTTCCTCCTCTTGAGGTGTGACAGTAATGCCGGGATTCCTTTCCCAATGAAGCAGGGAATTGGACCCTCATCTCTGGATGAGGAGGGAAAACTGGGGCTCTTCTTGAGTTGTGGCAGGGCACTCGGTGTTCCTCTTGAGTGGATACGGATATGTCGGGGAACTTCTTGAGTTGCCTCAAGGGTGTCAAGGACCCTTTTGAGGCTCAAGAGGGAAGGTGGGATTTCTCTCGATATGCCACAGTGGAAAAGGGCCTCATCTCATGTTGAGAGGGGAATCTTCTGGTTTTTCTAGAGTTGTGGCATCCTGGGAGACAGCATGGGGAATCTTGCCTGTGGCAAAGTTCATGAGGAAAGGGACCTGACAAAACGCAAAGGTAGGACCAGGCCTCAGGGGTCCCCCTGGATTTTCTTGAGCATCTACCCCCACAACCAGAGTCTGCCAGCCTTACTGCATTATGCTTCCACCTATTCTTCTGACATTACAGGGGGGCTGTTCCCGACCACCTTTCTCTGGAAAAAGTTAACTTAGAACTCTAGTTATAAGTCTCCTGGGCATAAAAGGAATGTCTCAGCTCAAACCCCTCTGATAGCTTTCTAACTTGCCTGCCAGGTCTGCCAGGTCCTTGCCTGCCAGGAACAGAAAGCTTAAAAAATTCTAGGAAAAAAAATGATTAGAATAGAGCTGATTAAGGGTTCCATTGTGGAGCTGATACTTATTGTCAAGTTTTCATATCCTTTTTTTGTTGTGTACCAGGGAGTGCGTAAATTAATATAGTTGTTATAGAAAAAACAAGGAGCAACATAGACATTTGAGTTAAGTAATTTCTTTGTTATAACCCACTGTATCCTTTGTTCTATAGGGATGTAACTTTCATGCTTTAAGAGTGATGCAGATTAAAGAAAAACACTTCAGGGAAAATGAGATTAACTTTCATTAAAGAAGAGAGCCATAAAGTGTTAATAGGCCTCATGGCCAGAAGATAATGTAAGTCACCTGATACCTTTGGATACACAGAGATATGCAGAAAGAAATCCTGGTATCGATAAGTGTCAGGACAGCTGCCCCTGCATGACTCTGTATCTTCCATTCAGTAAAATTTATGGTATATAGGCCTCTTTTGAAAATATAGTTATGGGTTTCTTAGCACAAGCTTGGCCTCCTCTGTGTCAATTGTCTCTCTTTTTCTCCTTCACCCTTCCTCTGTTTTTCAGGCTGATGCCTTGGAAGACATAGGCTCATCCGTGTCTACTTATTTGTCTGGGCTTCTAAGACCCACGCGAGAGGGAGCCCAAGGTGGGGCACCCTCCCGTATTCAAGCGGGCACCTGTGGCCTAACATAGATGGTGTAATTTTCTTGTCTTGAGACTTTATTAGCTTTCCGTGTAAACCAAGGAATATCAGTCTCTTTTTTCCTCTATTTTTTTCACTGCATTATTCTCTTCTAATCTCTCTTTAAAATTCTAAGTAATCTCTCTTTAATCGCTGACTCTGTCCCTGCTTCGAATTCCCTGGATCCAACGGGGCTGGACCCCGACAGCAGCAGGAATGTTGGGGTTCCTCTCGAGTTACGACAGGGACCTCAGGGACCTCAGGGACCCACTCATATTGCCTCAGGAAAGTCAAGTCTCCATGCAAGTTGCAAGGGGCCTCTTGAGGTTCCTCTCCAGTAGGTGCCAGGTCCTAGGTACTCATCTGGAGTTGAGGCCGGAAACTCAGGTTTCCTCTCCTGCCGGGAAACAACGTGTGGAATCCCACCCATGGCAAAGGTCATGAGGAAGAGGGCTGATGGGCAAAGGCGAGATCAGACCTCAAGGGACACCCCTATTTGAAAATCTACCACAAAACCATAATCATCCTGTTTTCCTATTTCATGATTTTCACCACCTCCTCTGACATTAACAGGGGGGTATCCCTGAAAAACTTTCTCTAGAGAAAATCAAATTAGGGATCTAGCTAATAAGTCTCCTGGACATGAGAGGAATATTTCAATTCAAATGTGCTCTGTTAACATTCTAGCTTGCTTGGAAGGTTTATCCAGACTCCTGCAGCTATGCATATGATTGTTCACAGCCTCCCAACTGTGAGAGGCTCAGAAAGCCTTAAACATAGAGCCTTTCAAAGGGTTAAAATTTATTAGAGTAGTGCTGGTGTAGAATTTCTATTATTGGGCCACTGCTTCTTGCTAAATTCCCATATGTCTTATCCACTGTGAACCTTGGAGTGCATTCGTTAACATAGTTGGAATGTAATAAAAACAAGTGTAGCCTTGAAAATAACCACATCAGACTTTTGAGTTAATTGTTTCTTTCTTGTAACTCACTGCACCTTTGATCCGTGATATATGTAACTTGTTTAATACTTTCTGAGGCTGACATAGATCAGTAATATATATATAAAAAAAAAACATTTCAAGGAAAAATAAGTTTTCTGGTTGAGCAGCCTTTATCAAAAGAGGGTCATAAAATGTCCACAGGCCTCCAAGGTCGGAAGATAACGTACACAATATTGTCTATGGGACAGGTTTCCAGAAAAAAAAAAAAAAATCCTGGTTTAGATAAAGACAAAACAGATGTAATGTTTGGGCTGATTCTCTATGACTGCATGTTTCATTTCCCTCTCTGTACAAGTAAAGGTATAAAAGACCCTTTGAAAATAATAATGAGGGGCCTCACTCGAAGAAGCTTGGTCACTCCGTGTGTCTCTCTCTCTTTTTTTTTTTTTTTCTTTTTCTTTCTTTCTTTTCTTTCTCTCTCTTACTCTCTTGCTCAGGCTGATCCCTTAGGGCATAGAGGTTCCCTGCCTTCACTTATCTGCCCGGCTTTCTAAGACATGAACGGGAAGACATTATGCATCTTCACTTCCTTGGGAGACCGGAAGGGCACCTGTGGCCTGCGTGAACAGTGCAAAGTCCTTGTATCGGGGTTTTATTGGCTTTCTATGTAAACCAAGGAATAACAGCCTCTTTCTTTCCTCTATCACTCTCTCATTCATTCATTCATTCATTCATCCACTGACATCGTTTTCTCCTCCAGGTTCCCCAGGATCTTGCGAGGTTTAGACCCCGGCACATTCCACTGAAGACATAGATCTTGGGGTTCCTATGGAGTTTCAACAGGGGAGTCAGGCCTCATCTGTCAAGACATGCAAGCCCACTTTCCTCTGGAGCTGGAAAAGCAGTGTCAGGCTTCCTGTTGAGGTGGCATAGGGATCTGTGGCTTTCTCTCGAGGTGCCACAGGGCTCTCACACCTGCCATCATGTTTTGAGTCAATACTTGGGATGACAGTCGAGTCAGTGCAGGGGAATCAGATGTATCTGGAGTGGATTCGGACATCGCGGTCTTTTTAAATTGTGGCATGACCCCTGGTGTTCCTCTCGAGTTTCAAGTCATGACCTCCTCCTCTTGAGGTGCAACAGGAATGCCGGGATTCATTTCCAGACGAAGCAGGAAAATGGATCTTCATCTCGAGATGAACAGGCAAATACGAGACTCTTCTTGAGTTGAGGTGGGACAATTGGTGTTCCTCTCGAATGCAGATGGGTATGTCAGGGAACTTCTTGAGTTGCATCAAGGATGTCAAGGACCCTTGCGAAGCTCAGTAGGAAAGGTGGGGTTTCTCTCAAGATGCTGCAGCATAAAAGGGCCTCATCTAGTGTTGAGGGGATAATCTGCTGGTTTTTTTCGAGTTGTGGCAGGAACCTTGGGGTTCCTCTTGAGTTACGATGGGACCTCAGGGTTGCCTCAGGAAAGTCAAATCTCCATGCGAGTTGCAAGGGTCCTCTCAAGTTCCTCTCCAGTCAGTGCTGGGGCCTAGGTCCTCATCTTGAGTTGAGGCCGGAACCTCAATCTTCCTCTCCAGTGTGGAAATGGATCTCGGGGTACCTATGGAGTTTCAAAGGGGTTCAGGCCTCTTCTCTTATGGGGAAATGGAAGCCCGCTTCCTCTCGAGCTGTAAAAGTATTGTCAGGCTTCCTCTCGGGTTGACATAGGGATCTGCGGCTTTTTGTGTATAGGGGAGTCACAACTCCCATCGTGGTTTGAGTCGATACTCGGGGTGAGTTAGAGTCACTGCAGGGGAATCAGGTTTATCTGGAGTGGAAATCAACATCGGGGTTTTTTGAATTGAGGCACGACCTCTGGAGTTCCTCTCGAGTTTCAAGTCGAGACCGCCTCCTCACTAAGTGTGACCAGAATGCCAGGATTCCTTTCCCAACGAAGCAGGGAAATGGACCTTCATCTCGAGATGAAGAGGGAAAAATGGGGCTCTTCTTGAGTTGTGACGGGATACTTGGTGTTCTTCTCAAGTGAAGACGGGTATATTAGGGAACTTCTACAGTTACATCAAGGATTTCAAGGACCCTTTTGAGACTCAAGAGGGAATGTGGGATTTCTATCAAGATGCTGCAGTTGAAAAGGGCCTCATCTCGCAATGAGGGGAGAATCTCCTTGTTTATCTTGAGTTGTGGCAGGAACCTTGGGTTCCTCTCAAGTTATGACGGGGACCACAGGGACCCACTCATGTTGCCTCAGGAAAGTCAAGTCTCCATGCGAGTTGAGAGGGGCCTCTTGGGATTCCTCTCCAGTTGGTGCAGGGGCCTAGGTCCTCATCTCAAGTTGAGGCCAGAACCTCAGTGTTCCTTAAAGTGCTGACATGGATCTTGGGGTTCCTATGTGCCTGGGTCCAGCCCCCACATTATCCAGGGGTACCCTAAGAAGAGACAGAGTCATCAAAGAGATTTAGAGAGAGATAAAGAATGAATGTTATAGATAAAAAATAGAAGAGAGACAGAGGCTGATATTACTTGGTTTATACAGAAAGGCAGTAAAGCCCCAAGAAAAGGGACTTGCTCTGTTCATGGAGGCTGCTGGAGCCCTCCTGGTCTCCCGAGGGAATGATGACTAAGAGTGCCTTCCTGTTCAGGTCTTAGAAGCCCAAGTGAACGCAGAAAGCCTCTGTGCTCCAAAGGATCAGCCTGAAAAACAGAGTAAGAGAGAGAGAGAAAGAAAGAAAGAAAGAAAGAAAGAAAGAAAGAAAGAAAGAAAGAAAGAAAGAAAGAAAGAAAGACCGACAGAGAGACATGGGGTGACCAAGCTTTGGTGGGTGAGTCCCATAACTTTATTTTTCAGGGAAACTTTTATACCTTGACTCTATATAGAGGGAAATGAAAGATGCAAAGTCATACAGAGTCAGCCCAAACACTACATCTGTTTTGTCTTTATCGAAACTAGGATTTTTCCTGCATACCATTCCCTTAAACAATGTTGTGTACATTATCTTCTGACCTTGGAGTCCTGTGAACATTTTATGACCTTCTTTTGATAAAGGCTGCTCAACCAGAAAGCTTATTTTCCCTTGAAATGATTTTTCTTTATATTTTTAATCTATGTCAGCATCGAAAAGTATTAAACAGAGTTACATTTCTCATGGAGAAAAGGTGCAGTGAGTTACAACAAAGAAAGAACCAATTAGCTCAAAGGTATGATATGGTTAATTCCAAGGCTAATGCTTGTTTTTCTTTTCTTTCTTTCTTTTTTTTTATAGTTTATTTTACTTTACAATACTGTATTCGTTTTGCCATACATTGACTTGAATCCACCACGGGTGTACATGAGTTCCCAAACATGAACCCCCCTCCCACCTCCCACCCCATATAATCTCTCTGGATCATCCCCGTGCACCAGCCCCAAGCATCCTCTATCCTGCATCGAACATAGACTGGCGATTCATTTCTTACATGATAGTATACATGTTTCAATGCCATTCTCCCAAATCATCCCACCGTCTCCCTCTCCCTCAGAGTCCAAAAGTCCGCTCTACACATCTATGTCTCTTTTGCTTTCTTGCATACAGGGTCATCATTACCATCTTTCTAAATTCCATATATATGTGTTAGTATACTGTATTGGTGTTTTTCTTTCTGGCTTACTTCACTCTGTATAACTGGCTCCAGTTTCATCCATCTCATTAGAACTGATTCAAATGTATTCTTTTTAATGGCTGAGTAATACTCCATTGTGTATATGTACCACAGCTTTCTTATCCATTCATCTGCTGATGGACATCTAGGTTGTTTCCTTGTCCTGGCTATCATAAACAGTGCTGCGATGAACATTGGGGTACTTGTGTCTCTTTCTATCCTGGTTTCCTCTTTGTGTATGCCCAGAAGTGGGATTGCTGGGTCACAAGGCAGTTCTATTTGCAAATTTTTAAGGAATCTCCACACTGTTCTCTTTAGTGGCTGTACTATTTTGCAGTCCCACCAACAGTGCAAGAGGGTTCCCTTTTCTCCACACCCTCTCCAGCATTTATTGCTTGCAGACTTTTGGGTCACAGCCATTCTGACAGGTGTGAAGTGGTACCTCATTGTGGTCTTGATTTGTCTTTCTCTAATAATGAGTGACGCTGAGCATCTTTTCATGTGTTTGTTATCCATCCATATGTCTTCTTTGGAGAAATGTCTATTTAGAACTTTTGTCCATTTTTTGATTGGGTTGTTTATTGTTCTGGAATTGAGCTGCATAAGTTGCTTGTATATTTTTGAGATCAGTTGTTTGTCAGTTGTTTCATTGACTATTATTTTCTCCCATTCAAAAGGTTGTCTTTTCACCTTGCTTAGAGTTTCCTTTGTTGTGCAGAAGCTTTTAATTTTAATTAGATCCAATTTGTTTATTTTTGCTTTTATTTCCAGTATTCTGGGAAGTGGATCATACAGGATCCTGCTGTGATTTATGTCGGAGAGTGTTTTGCCTATGTTCTCCTCTAGGAATTTTGTAGTTTCTGGTCTTACGTTTAGATCTTTAATCCACTTTGAGTTTGTTCTTGTGTGTGGTGTTAGAAAGTGATCTAGTTTCATTGTTTTACAAGTGGTTGACCAGTTTTCCCAGCACCACTTGTTAAAGAGATTGTCTTTAGTCCATTGTATATTCTTGCCTCCTTTGTCGAAAATAAGGTGTCCATAGGTGTGTGGATTTATCTCTGGGCTTTCTATTTTGTTCCATTGATCTATATTTCTGCCTTTGTGCCAGTACCATACTATTTTGATGACTGTGGCTTTGTAGTAGAGCCTGAAATCAGGCAAGTTGATTCCTCCAGTTCCATTATTCTTTCTCAAGATTGCTTTGGCGATTTGAGGTTTTTTGTATTTCTGTACAAATATTGAAATTATTTGTTCTAGTTCTGTGAAAAATACTGCTGTTAGCCTGATAAGGATTGCCTTGAATCTGTGGATTGCTTTGCGTAGTGTACTCATTTTCACTATATTGATTCTTCTGATCCATGAACATGGTATATTTCTCCATCTATTAGTGTCCTCTTTGATTTCTTTCATCAGTGTTTTATAGTTTTCTATATATAGGTCTTTAGTTTCTTTAGGTAGATATGTCCCTAAGTATTTTATTATTTTCGTTGCAATGGTGAATGGAATTATTTCCTAAATTTTTTTTTCTACTTTCTCATTATTAGTGTATAGGAATGCAAGGGATTTCTGTTTGTTGATTTTATATCCTGCAACTTTACTATATTCATTGATTAGCTCTAGTAATTTTCTGGTGGAGTCTTTAGGGTTTCCAATGTAGAGGATCATGTCATCTGCAAACAGTCAGAGTTTTGTTTCTTCTTTTCCAATTTGCATTCCTTTTATTTCTTTTTCTGCTCTGATTGCTGTGTCCAAAACTTCCAGAACTATGTTGAATAGTAGCGGTGAATGTGGGCACCCTTGTCTTGTTCCTGACTTTAGGGGAAATACTTTCAATTTTTCACCATTGAGGATAATGTTTGCTGTGGGTTTGTCATACATAGCTTTCATTATGTTGACAAATGTTCCTTCTATTCCTGCTTTCTGAAGAGTTTTTATGCTTGCTTTTCTTAATTTCCAACTACATTAACTTTTGCACTCCCAGGTGCACAGTGGATAAGAGATATGGGAACTTGTCAGCAAGCATTGGCTCTACAATGAAATCCTACACCAGCACTACTCTAATAGTTTTTAACTCTTCATAAGGCTCTATATTTTTAGAATGTTTTAGACTTCCCATGCCTCTCACAGTTCCGAGGCTGTGAATAATAACATGCGTAACTGTGAGAGTCTGCATAAACCTGTCAGGCAAACTAGATTGCCAACAGAGGAGATTTGAATTGAAATATTACTTTCATGTCCAGGAGACTTATTGGCTAGAACGCTAAACTGATTGACTCCAGAGAAAGATGGTCTGAGAGATCCCTCTGTTAATGTCAGAAGAGTTGGTGAAAGGCAAAAAATAGTAAGACTGACAGAGTCCGGTTTTGGGGTAGATGTTTGAGCAGGGCCAGGGGCTCCCTCAAATCCTGATCCACCTTGCTCATCAGGTCTCTTCCACATGACCTTGTCATGGGTGCAATCCCCCTGCTGGATCCTGGCACCTATGGAGATTCAACAGGGGAGCCTGGCATCGTCTTGTGTGGAGAAATGCAAGTCTGCTTTACTCTCAAGCTGCAAAAGTAGTGTCAGGCTTCCTGTCAAGTTGACATAAGGATCTGTGGCTTTCTTTCAAGGTGCCACAGAGCTGTCACAACTCGCATCGTGTTTTGAGTTGATACTCGGGGTGACAGTCAAGGCAGTGCAGGGGAATCAGTTGTATCTGGAGTCAATTGGGAAATTGGAGTCTTTTGAAATGGTGGCACGACTCCTGGATTTCCTCTCAAATTTCAAGTTGAGACCACCTCCTCTTGAGGTGCGACGGGAAAGCTGGGATTCCTTTCCCGACCTTAGCAGTGAAATTGACCCTCATCTCGAGATGAGGAGGTAAAACCGGGGCTCTTCTTGAGTTGTGGTGGGACACTTGGTGTTCCTCTTGAGTGGAAATGGGTATGTCGGGGAACTTCTTTATGTTGCCTCAAGGATGTCATGTATCCTTTCGAGGCTCAAGAGGGAAGGTGGAATTTCTCTCGAGACGCTGTAGCGGAAAAAGGCCTCATCTCACATTGAGGGGAAAATCTCCTGGTTTTTCTCAAGTTGAAGTATGAACCTTGGAGTTCCTCTTGAGTTATGACAGGGACCTCAGGGATCTGCACGTGTTGCCTCAGAAAAGTCAAGTCTCCATGCGAGTTGCCAGGGGCCTCTCTCAATTCCTCTCCAGCTGGTGCAGGGTCCTAGGTCCTCATCTCGAGTGTAGGCTGGAAACACAGGTTTGTTCTCCAGTGCTAACATAGATCTTGGGGTTCCTATAAGATTCAACAGGTGAGTCAGGCCTCGTCTCATGTGGAGAGATGGAAGTCTACTTTCCTCTTGAGCTGCAAATGTAGTGTTAGGTTTCCTGTCAAGTTGACATAAGGATCTGTGGATTTCTCTCGAGGTGCCACTGGGCAGTCACAACTACCATAATGTTTTGAGTCGATACTCGGGGTGACAGTCGAGTCACTGCAGGGGAATCAAGTTTATCTGGAGTGGATTGGGATATCGGGGTGTTTTGGAATTTTGGTACGACCCCTGGAGTTCTTATCAAATTTCAAGTTGAGACCACCTCCTCTTGAGTTGCAACAGGAACGCTGGGATTCCTTTCCCGATGAAGCAGGGAAATGGATCCTCATCTCGAGATGATGAGGAAAACATGGGGCTCTTCTAGAGTTGTGGTGGGACACTCGGTGTTCCTCTCGAGTGGAGACGGGTATGTCAGGGAACTTCTTGAGTTGCATCAAGGGTGTCAAGGACCCTGCGAGTCTCAAGGGGGAATGTAGTATTTCTCTTGTGATGCTGCAGTGGAAAAGGGCCTTATCTCGCATTGAGGGTAGAATGTCCTGGTTTATCTCGAGTTGCAGTAGGAACTTGGGGTTTCTCTTGAGTTACGAAAAGGACCTCAGGGACCCGCTCTTGTTGCCTCAGGAAAGTCAAGTCTCTATACGAGTTGAGAGGGCTTCTCGGGATTCCTCTCCTTCAGTGCAGGGGCCTAGGTCCTCATCTGGAGCTGAGTCCACAACCTCAGGTTTCCACTCCAGTGCTGACTTGGATCTTGGGGTTTCTATGGAGTTTCCACAGGGGAGTCAGGCGTCGTCTCATGTGTAGACATGGAAGTCAGCTTTCCTCTGTACCAGGGACCAGCACTGGTTGTTTCCAGTGTATCCAAAGCATGGATAGCGAGGTGAGAGAGATATATAGATATAGTGAGTGATAAGTGAAGAATTTGCAGTAAAGAGAAGACAGGAGAGAAAAGAGCCTGATATTCCTTGGTTTTCACAGAAAGCCAATAAAGAGTCAGACAAGAGACTTGCTCTGTTCACTTAGGCCGCAGGCGCCCTCTCGAATAGCAGAAGGTGCCCCACCTCGAGCACCTTCTTGAGTGGGTCTTAGAAGCCCAGGCATGAAAGTGAACTAAGAGGGGCCCTGCATTCCAGGGAATTAGCCTGAAAAAGAGGTAAAGAGAGAAAGAAAGTACGACATGGGGAGGCCAAGCTTGTGCAAGACCCATAACTTTATTTTCAAAAGGAGCTTATATACCCTAAGTTTTACATAATGGAAGATACAGAGTCATGCAAGGGCAGCAGTCCTGACCCTTATCAATACCAGGCTTTCTTTCTGCATACCTTTCCATATACAAAAGGTCTCAGGTGATTTACATTATCTTCTGGACAGGAGGCCTGTTAACATTTTTATGGCTTTTTTACTTGAAATATGTTAATCAACCAAAAAATTCATTTTCCCTTGAAGTTTTTTTTTTTTAATGTAATCTGCATCACCCTCTAAGTACTAAATAAAGTTACATTCCTATAGAACAAAGGTGCAGTGGGTTACAACAAAGAAAGTACTTAACTCAAAGATCTGATTTTGCTACTGCCAGGGCTACTCTCTGTTTTGTTTTTTTTTTTTTTTCTATATACCAACTATATCAACAAATAAAATATATGAAAACGTGGCAGCATGTATTGGCTCAACAATGAAACTCTTAACCAGTTTTATTCTAAGGAGCTTTGACTCCTCGAAAGGCTCTACATTTCTAGAATGTTTTATGCTTCTGGTGCCACTCATGGTTGGGAGGCTGGAAAGTTTCACACTCGTCGTTGAAAAATTCTGGATAAACTTGTCAGGTATGCTATAAAGCTATCAGAGTGGTTTTTGGATTGAAACACTCTTATTATGCCTAGGAGACTTATTAACCTAAGCTCTAAGGTGATTTTCTTCAGAGAAAGGTGGCCAGGTATAGCCCCTCATTAATGTCAGAAGAGTTGCTGAAAGTCAGAAAATAGTAAGACAGACAGACTGGTTTTTGAGGTAGATGCTTCAGCAGTTCCAGGGGATCCCTCGAGTCCTGATCTGCCTTGCCCATCAGGTCTTGCCATATGACCTTGTCATGAGTGGGATCTCCCATGCTGGCCCCCAGCATCTCCCCCTTTTTTATTTCTTAAGATACCCAGATTCAATTCAGTTGCGAGCTTCTGAATTTTCTGCCAAAGAATTCTAACAATGCAAGGAAGAATAATTATGAGAAGAAGAATTAAAGCTCCCACAGCAGCATAGCTAAAGACAGTAGACAGAATGCTTTCTCTTGAAATAAAGTTAGAAAATGTATGAAAAAAAAGACATTTGCTACTCCTGCAGCAGTAAAATCTAATTAGGAGTGTTCCATGGTCATTATCTGATTATGAAGTTTCCCTAAATCTAAACTGATGTCGTAACTGTTCCAGACGCCTGAAATATGGTTTTCAATTTTTTTTCCCAATTATAATCTGCCTTATTTACTTTTAGGGGTGTAACACATATCCATCAGTAGCCAGCATGACAGGACAATGCCATCTTTACCTTTAAAGCCTGCAATTCAGTCCCAATATGTATTATTGCTTCTTCTAGGGCATCTACCTTCATTTCTAGTTTCCTGTCTATAACTTCCTGTGTTGCCAGTGTTAAAGAAACATTTTTAGACATAGTGTCAGCTTATTGGGCAGTATGTGCTTACTGAATTAATGATATTGCTGCCACAGTAAAATAAGCAATTATAGTTATTAAAGCTGATATTCCCAAAATAAGTACACCCAAAAACCGTCGTGATCACATTAAAACTTGTAGTTGTTGCAGCACAGCAAGACCATAATTATCATACCAATAAGAGGTTACAGTCACAGGCACCATAAAATAGAGTGGACATTGCAACACCACAAAAGAACAAGCGTTATATTGAGGGGTCAAACAAGATGAGAGCATACATTGTTCACAAGACACCACATTAGGTCCATCTGAATAATTCATTCATATATTAAGACTTCCAGAGTCATTAGTGAAAAGAAAAACACATAAGGAGAGGGTAGAAAAGCTAAAATAGAGTAAGTAGAATTATTTTCTGGGCGAGTTAAAGTAATTGGAGCAGTGGTGGCAAGGAATCTCCAAATTTCTGGCTGCCAAAAGTTTTGTTTTTGGTTGTATAGGACAGCATAGGAGGAACACATTGATTATGATGCCATCTAGTGGCGGCTAATGGCCGCAGCTCATCTAGGATCTCCGATGTCAGTTGTCTTGGGTTCTGCTGGACTTTCCGCGCTGGCAGGGGAAGTGGAGGTAGAAGAACCCCCTTCCTCTTTTGTGGTCGAGGCGATGGAGGAACCAGTTGACTGGGGGGCTGTGACATGACATCAGCCTGCCTGAGATACAAATCGGAGGATTTGCTTCCTGTGGAAAAATACAAGAACACCCTCGGCCACTGGTTAACAATGGGTCAGAACCCCTCCATTGTCTGGAGAGGAAGTCCTTCCATTTCACCAATGGCTTGTGTTTAGTTGTTCTGGACACCAGTGACGAAGCATTGCAGTGTTTCTGGACGAATCTGCATTTAAATTATTTATTGCAAAGATAGCAAATCTGATTGGGGGGAATTATAGTTAAATTCCCCTTCCTTTAATTTTTGAATTTGTATTTTAAATGTTTGGTGTGCTCTTTCCACAATGGCTTGTCCCTGTGGATTATAAAGGATGCCTGTGTTATGTTTTATTTGAAACTTTGAACAAAATTCCTGGAAAGTCTTAGAAGTGTAAGCAGGGGCATTATCAGTTTTCAAAGGTTTTGGCACACCTTAATATGGAAAACAAGTAAACAGACGTTGTACACCTTTAAATGCTTCTCCTGTATGAGCCATTGAAATGATGACATGAGAAAAAAGTACCTACAGTTACATGAACAAAAGCCGATTTTCCAAATGAAGAGATATGAGTTACATCCATCTGTCAAGGTATATTAGGTCTGAGACCAAGAGGCAAACTATTTATAGTAGTGGGACAACGTGAACAAAAATGAACAATCTCCTGAGCAGATTCTCTAGGAATCTGAAATTGTTATCTTAATGCAGTAGCATTTTGATGATGAAGTTAGTGAGAGGCTCGGGCTTCTTCAAAAACAGAGGCTACTGTAGCCCTGGTTAGTAAATCTGCCAAAGCATTTAAAGGTCCAGGCAATCCGGAATGAGCTTAAATGTGGCCAATAAAAAATGCTCAGTTACGTTTCCAAATTTGCTTCAGCAATTTAGTTAGCAAGTGAAAGATAGTAGTTTTATTTCTGGGCAGAACTGCAGTCTCAATGTGCAGAAACAGCCTGACCACATACTGAGAGTCATAGTAAAGTTTGAACTCCTCCTCTGCAAACATAACAAAAGCCTCTATAACCACTGTGAGTTCAGCTCTTTGAGCTGAAGTTTCTTGTGTCTGCAGAACGTTATGCTGATTTGTTATAACTATAGAAGCTTTGCCATTAGCCGACCCGTCTGTAAAGGCCATTTGAGCATCGGGAATAGGAAATGGTTTGCACATAACAGGAAATGTAACTGGGTGTCTAGATATAAAATTGAACAAAGTATGTGAGGGTAAATGATGCAGAATTTACCACAATAGTTTCCTATATCAATCTGCCAAATTTCATCAAACATTAGAAGAGCATCCAGCTGATCTTTATTATATGGAATTACAATTTCTGATGGCTCTTTACCAAATAATTCAATGATCCGCTTCCTTCCTTTTAATATCAAAGTAGCAGTCAACCCTGGATAAGAAGGCACTACTTTTTTAGTTTGAGCAGGAAGATGGACCCACTCTAGGGGGCCGTATTGCCATAAAACTCCCGTAGGTGCAGTGGGTGTAGCCAGGCAAAGGCATTGCTAGGCAGCTGCCAATTCAATTCTTTTTGCATAATTATCAGATAAAGCCTTCTCTACTTTGCCTATGGCCTCCTGAGCCTCAGCAGGTAATTGCCTTTTTGAAGTTGGATCGGGATCCCAGTTCAGATGTTAAAGAGAGGCTTTAACTCACCAGTGGTTAGTTTAAGATAAAGCCTTATCCAATTAATATCACCTAAAAGTTTTTGATAATCATTCAAAGTAACAGGATGGTCCTTTCTTAATTGTGGTGGGGCATGAGTCACTGTTTCTGAATTTATAACCCTTCCTAAATAAGTTATGGGCAGGTTGGTTTGAAATTTCTCAGGGGCAATTTTTAAGCCTCTAGCTGACAATGCCTGAGTCAAATCTTGGAGGACAGTTTGCAAATGAGCTCTATCTGGATGAGTTATTAAAATATCATCTATGTAATGAATCATATATACTTGTTCATATTTAGTCCTAATATCCTCTAAAGCAGCATTGACAAATTTCTGACATAAAGTAGGGCTGTTTTTATCCTCTGGGTAACACTTTCCACTGAAACCTTAAATAAGACTGTTTAAGATTTTCTGATGGCAGACTAAAGGCAAATCACTTTTTATCTTCAGCATTTAAAGGAATGGTTAAAAAGAAAAAAAACAGTCTGGTAAATCAATCACAATTCTATTATATCCCTCTGGAACGGCTACTGGGGAAGGGAGCCCAAGTTGAAAAGCCCCCATATCTTCCATAGTGGTATTAATTGCTCTCAAATCTTGTAAAAGTTTCCACTTGCCAGATTTTTTCTTAATGACAAAAATAGGAGTGTTCCAGGGACTACTGGAATGCTCAATATATCCCAATTGTAGTTGTTCAAAGATTAACGTTTTAGCTGCCAGTAATTCTCCCTTAGGCAGAGACCATTGTTCTACCCACACTGGTTCTTGAGATTTCCATGTAATGGGGTCAGCAGAAAAAACAATGGCCTCCATTATAAATTTGGATACCCCAGTCCAGTATGTAGCTGTCGAGGAGTTGGGCAAATTGGCTCAATTATTCCTGTCTGTTGTTTACCTAAACCTTTTGATGGGCCATAGCCCAGATGGAGCATTTAGGAGGTCTCTTTATCATCAGGGCTAAAAGGTAGCATTCCCATTTGAGACAGCATGTCCCTCCCCTTAGGGTAAAGGGGAGCAAAGGAACTACATAAGTTTGGAAAGTTCCACAGGTATCCTCAAACTGCCAATCTAATATTTATGCACTCTTAACTACTGCAGGGGCTCGCCTTAATCCCACCAACTCATTTTCAGTCGTATGTGTTGGCCAGGAGCTGGGCCAATCTTTTCCAGCAATCTAAGAGATGTCTGCTTTAGTATTTAACAGCCCTGACATTTTATTTCCTTTAATTAAAGGATCTTTTAAAGGTGTAGAAGCTCTAATTCCCTGCACCCAAAAAGCTATCTTACTGGATCAAAATCTCCTGGGACACTATCTTGAGAAGTCAAGGTTTATCCTGTGTGATAATAAGGTAAAGGCAAAAGCTGTGTTATTCTTTAACCTTTATTAATTTGCACAGTTCTAGCAGGTGGCGAGATCAAAACTTTAATTTCCCCAGTATAGTCAGAATCTATTACACCAGGCCCCACTGAAATTGCTTGAAAAGAAAGCGAGCTACTCCCTAGAAAAGTCCTACAATGTCCACAGGCAGGGGCCAGCCACTCCCTTTGGAATCAGAGTAACCAACATGTCAGAGTTAATAATGTTGCAGTGGTGGAACAGAGGACCAGTCCTGAGCTACCTATGGTTGATTGGCGCGGGTTGTTGTCCCTGTTTGACAGGACATTGCAGGCAAAAATGCCCCATTTGGCCATAAGTGAAACATTTTTTTATGTGTAGAATCTTTTTTTATTATGATTTTTTCTTTTTTTTCTTTCTTTTTTTCCTTTTCTTTCTTCCTCTCTCTCTCATTTTCTTTTCTTTGGGTGAGGCTCTCCTGAGGGGGTTTTCTGCAAGGAGCAGGCTCTGTATATTGTGTATGTGTCTGCTTTAAAAGCTCCTTTGTTTAAAAAAAAAAAAAAACAACTCTATCTTTTTCAGCCTTAGGCAATACCCTGGGAGGCGTTAGCGGTAAAGTGGGGGAATTCCTGGGCCCTGGGAGCTTCAAGCAGAGGTGGCGGTGCTCACGTTAAATCAAAAAGTGGTGGATAAATTTTTAAAGGTTTGAATAGAGGGGGAGGGGCTCACCAGGGAGCCCAGCCGCAGCGTCCTGTAAGCCCTCTCCTTCCTCGGAGAGTAGAGCACAGTCTCCCTCTTTTTCTTCATCAATGGCAGAAAATATGGTCTGCGAGATGGTGGAGACCCACTACCATCCACAGCTATAGCCTCTCCCATAGGCTATCTAACAGCCTCATGATGGGGGTTCAGGAAATTTCTAATCATATTCCACAGAGCAAAAGCATTTATAGGCCCATGCAAAGTACAATAAGTTTTTAGCTGTTTCCCTACCTTTTCTCAAGTATCTAAATTAACAGTGCCCTTTTCTGGAAACAAAGGACATTTTTCTTGTACAAGTGTAAAAAAGGATTAAGCACTAGCTCTTTAAACCTTAATTCATCTTTTGTTTACCAATTGCAAGATTATTCCTGTAAAGAGTTGTTCTTTTGACTCACTGTTAACATGTCAGAGATTTCTATAAAGAAAGATTTCTGTCTTGTAAAGAAGGTTTCTTTTCTACTTTTGTAAAGGGTTTTTTTTTTTCCAATGATTAGAAAGAAGCTTTCATTTCAACCCTTAGAAAGCAGGTATCATTTCAACCATTTAACACTTCCCACACCTACCCTACCTATCTTATGGGGGGGCGGGTGCAACACACTAGTCTGGTCCTAGCCATCCCAAAAACTGAGCACCGGGGGAGACCTACCTTCGAATAGCCTGTTCCAGGTGCCATTTACCAGGGTCCAGTCCTGGTTGGATCCAGGGTATCCGAAGTGCGGATGGTGAGGCGAGAGAGATATATAGACACAGAGAGAGATAAGGAAAGAATTTTCAGTTAAGAAAAGACAGGAGAGAAAAGAGCCTGATATTCTTTGGGTTTCGCAGAAAGCCAATGAAGGGTCAGGCAAGAGACTTGCTCTATTCATGTAGGATGCAGGCGCCCTCTGGAATAGCAGAAGGTGCCCCACCTCAGACACCTTCTCGAGTGGGTCTCAGAAGCCCAGGCACGAAAGTGAACTAAGAGGGGCCCTGCATTCCAGGGAATTAGCCTGAAAAAGAGATAAAGAGAGAAAGAAAGTACGACATGGGGAGGCCAAGCTTGCGCAAGACCCATAACTTTATTTTCAAAAGGAGCTTATATACCTTAAGTTTTACATAATGGAAGAGGCAGAGTCATACAGGGGCAGCAGTCCTGACCCTTATCAATACTAGGCTTTCTTTCTGCATACCTTTCCATATACAAAAGGTCTCAGGTGATTTACATTATCTTCTGGCCAGGAGGCCTGTTAACATTTTATGGCTTTTCTACTTGATAAATGTTAATCAACCAAAAAACTCATTTTCACTTGAAGTGTTTTTTCTTTAATCTGCATCACCCTCTAAGTACTAAATAAAGTTGCATTCTTATAGAACAAAGGTGCAGTGGGTTACAACAAAGAAAGTACTTAACTCAAAGGTCTAATGTTGCTAATGCCAGGGTTACTCCCTGTTTTTTCTATATACGAATTATATCAACAAATAAAAGATATGAAAACTTGGCAGCAAGTATTGGCTCAACAATGAAACCCTTAACCAGTTTTATTCTAACGATTTTTAACTCCTCAAAAGGCTCTATATTCCTAGAATGTTTTAAGCTTCTTGTTCCTCTCGCAGTTGGGAGGCTGTAAACAATCACATGCATAGTTGAAAAAGTCTGGATAAACTTGTCAGGCAGGCCAGAAAGCCATCAGAGGGGTTTTAGAGGGAAACACTCTTATTATGCCTAGGAGACTTATTAACCAAAGCTCTAAGTTGAATTTCTTCAGAGAAAGGTGGTCGACGATAGCCCCCTGTCAATGTCAGAGAGTTGGTGAAAGTCATAAAATAGTAAGATAGAAAGACTCTAGTTTGGGGGGCAGATGCTTGAGCAGTTCCAGGAGATCACTTGAGTCCTGATCTGGCTTGCCCGTCAGGTCTCTCCGCATGACATTGACATGGGTGGAATCTCCCATACTGGCTCCCAGCACCTCTTGAACTGTAAAAGTACTGTCAGGCTTCCTGTCAAGATTACATAGGATCTGTGGCTTTCTCTCGAGGTGCTACAGGGCTGTCACACCTCCTATCATGTTTTGAGTCAATACTTAGGGTGACAGTCGAGTCAGTGCAGGGGAATCAGGTTTATCTTGAGTGGATTGGGATATTGGGGTCTTTTGGAATGGTGGCACAACCTCTAGAGTTCCTCTTGAGTTTCAAGTTGAGACCGCCTCCTCTTGAGGTGTGACAGGAACACCGGGATTCCTTTCCCAAAGAAGCAGGGAAATGGCCCCTCATCTCAAGATGAGGAGGGAAAACTGGGGCTCTTCTTGAGTTGTGGCGGGGCACTCAGTGTTCCTTTCGAGTGGAGATGGGTATGTCGGGGAACTTCTTGAGTTGCCTCAAGGGTGTCAAGAAGCTTTATGAGGCTCAAGAGGGAAGGTGGGATTTCTCTTGAGACGCTGCAGTTGCAAAGGGCCTCATTTCACCTGGAAGGGAGAATCTCCTGGTTTTTCTCGAGTTGTGGCAGGAAACTCTGGGTTCTTCTTAAGTTATGATGGGGACCTCAGGGACCCACTCGTGTTGCCCTAGGAAAGTCAAGTTTCCATTCAATTTGTGAGTGGCCTCTTGGGATTCCTCTCCAGTCGGTGCAGGGGCCTAGGTCCTGATCTCGAGTTGAGGCCGGATCCTCACAGTTCCTTTCCCAGTGCTGACATCAATCTTGGGGTTCCTATGGAGTTTCAACAGGGGAGTGAGGACTCATCTCATGTGTAGACATGCAAGTCCGTTTTCCTCTAGAGCTGTAGAAGTGTCAGCTTTCCTGTCGAGTTGACATAGGGATCTGTGGCTTTCTCTCCAGGTGCCACAGGGTTGTCACACCTCCCATCGTGTTTTGAGTCGATCTTCAAACTGTCAAGTCAGTGCAGGGGAATCAGGTTTATCTGGAGTTGATTGGGACATCATGTCTTGAATTGTGGCACGACCCCTGGAGTTCGACTCGAGTTTCAAGGTGAGACTACCTCCTTTTGAGGTGCGACGGGAATGCTGGGATTCCTTTCCAGAAGAAGCACGGTAATGGACCCTCATCTCGAGATGAGGAGGGAAAAACGGGGCTCTTCTTGAGTTGTGGTGGGACCCTCGGTGTTCCTCTCAAGTGGAGAAGGGTATGTCGGGGAACTTCTTGAGTTGCATTGAGGATGTCAAGGACCCTTTTGAGGCTCAAAGGGGAGGTAGGATTTCTCTTGACTTGCTGCAGAAGAAAAGGGCCTCATCTCACGTTGAGGGGAGAATCTCCTGGTTTTTCTTAAGTTGCGGCAAAAAAGTTGGGGTTCCTCTCGAGTTACAACAGGGACCTCAGGATCCTCTCGAGTTGCCTCAGGAAAGTCAAGTCTCCATGCGAGTTGCGAGGGGCCTCTCGGGATTCCTCTCCAGTCTGTACAGGGACCTAGGGCCTCATCTCCACATTGAGGCCAGAACCTCACCATTCCTCTACAGTGCTGACATGGATCTCTTGGTTCCTATGTAGTTTCAAGAAGGGAGTCAGGCTGCATCTCATGTGGAGACATGGAACTTCACTTTCCTCTTGAGGTGTAAAAGGGGTGTCAGGTTTCCTATCGAGTTGACATAGGGATCTGGGGCTTTCTCTCGAGATGCCACAGGGCTGTCCCAAGTCCCATTGCGTTTTGAGTCAATACTAGGGGTGACAGTTGAGTCAGTGCAGGGGAATCAGGCTTATCTGGAGTGGATGGGGACATCAGGGTCTTTTCGAATTGAGGCACAACTCCCGGGGATGCATTTGAGTTTCAAGGTGAGACCGACCTCCTCTTGAGGAGGGAGAGGAACGCTGGGATTCCTTTCCCCATGAAGCAGGGTTATTGATCTTCATCTCCAGTTGAGGAGGGGGGAAAAGCGGGTCTTCTTGAGTTGTGGTGTGAAACTTGGTGTTCCTCTCGAGTGGGGACGGGTATCTTGGGGGACTCCTGAGTTGCATAAAAGGTGTTAAGTACATTTTTGCGTTTCAAGAGGGAACCTGGTATTCCTCCTGAGACACTGCTCTGGAAAAGGGCCTTATCTCGCGTTGAGGGGAAAATCTCCTGGTTTTTCTCGAGTTGCAGTGGGAAACTTGGGATTCCTGTCGAGTTGCCACAGGGACCTCAGGGACCCGCTTGTGTTGCCCCTGAAAAGTCAGTCTCCTTCTGAGTTGCGAGGAGCACGTGGGGATTCTTCTCCAGTCTTCGCAGGGGAATAGGGCCATGTCTGGAGTTCTGTTGATCAACTCAGTGTTCCTGTCCAGCAGCGACAGGGATCTCAGGCTTCCTCTCAAGGTTCAACAAGGGAGTCAGTCCTCATCTGGTGTCGGGGCATGGAACTCTGCTTCCCTCTCAAGTTGTCAAAGGAGTGTCAGGCCTCCTGTAGAATTCAGGTGGGGAATTGGGGCTTTTCCAAGAGTATCAGCGGGGAAGTCAGGCCTCCCATAATGTTGTGAGGGCATCCTCAATGTTCCATTGGAGCCACTGCAGGGGAATCAGGACTTATCTTGAGTTGAGTGGGAACTCGGTGTCCTTTTACCCTGCAGCAGGATCTGTGGGGTTCCACCCGAAATTCAATAAGTGAGACAGGCCTCCTCTGGAGGTGCAAGAGGAAGTTGGGATTCCTCTTGAGTTGAAGCAGGGAATGGGCCCTCATCTCCACATGAGGTGGGAAACACGGGGCTCTTCTCGAGTTGTGGTGGGAAACTCGGGTTTCCTCTAGAGGTATGACTGGAATCTCTGGGCCCCCTTTACTTGCATGAAGGGAGTCAAGCCTCATCTCCAGTTTCGAGAGGGCACTCGGGATTGCTCTCTAGATGCTGAAGGAACAAATGGCCTCAAGTCACATGGACGGGGGACTCACCTGGTTTTTCTCAAGTTGCAATGGGAGGGTTGGGATTCCTCTCCAGGTACCCCCGGAGAACTCAAGGAGCCTCTCCTGTTACCTCAGGGAAGTCACGTTTCCATTCAAGTTGTGAGGGGAAGTGCAAGATTGCTCTTGGGTCACAGCAGGGGAATCAGGCCTCAATTCACATGGAAGGGGGAATCTCAACTTATTTCTCTAGTTGCGGCAGGACGTTTGGGTTCACTCGAGTTGCAATGGGGACCTGAGGGAGCCTCTCATCCTGTCTCTGGGAAGTCAGGAATCCTTTCGAGTTGTGAGGGGCCTCTCGAGATTCCTGTCAAGTTGATGCAGGGGATGAGGGCCTCATCTCGAGTTGAGGTGGGAAACTCAGGGCTGCTCTCCAGTTTTGACATGGATCTCGGGATTCTTATGTAGATCCCCATGGGAAGTCAGCTGTCATCTCATGGAACTCCGCTTCTCTCTAGAGGTGTAAAAGGGTTGTTAGGCCTCCTGTCGAGTTGAGATAGTGATCTGGCCCTATTTCTAGAGGTGCTGTGGGGCTCTCAGTTCTCCCTTCAAGTTGTGAGTTGATACCCGGGTTTCCTTTGGAGTCGTGGCAGGAGAATCAGGCCTTATTTTCTGATAAGTGGATGGGGACATCAGGGTCTTTTCAAATTGTGCCATGATGTCTGGAGTTTCTCTCGAGTTTCAAGGGGAGACTGGCTTCCGCTTGAGGTGTGACAGGAACATCGGGATTCCATTCTCAATGAAGTAGGGGAATGGACCCTCATCTCGAGATGACAAGGGCAAAATGGCTCTCTTCTTGAGTTGTGGTGGTACACTCGTTGTCCTCTCGCATGGAGACAGGTATGTTGGGGAACTTCTTGAGTTGCAGAAAGAGTGTCAAGGAGCCTTTCGAGGCTCAATAGGGAAGGTGGGATTTCTCTCGAGACGCTACAGTGGAAAAGGGCCTCATCTCACTTTGACGGGAGAATCTCCTGGTTTTTCTCGAGTTGAGGCAGGAAAAGTGGGGTTCCTCTTGAGTTATGACAGGGACCTCAGGGATCCGCTCGTGTTGCCTCAGAAAAGTCAAGTCCTCATGCGAGTTACGAGGGGCCTCTTGGGGTTCCTCTCCAGTCAGTGCAGGGGCCTAGGTCCTCATCTTGAGTTGAGTTTGGAACCTCAGGGTTCCTTTCCAGTGCTGACTTGGATCTCGGTATTCCTAAGGAGGTTCAACAGGCTAGTCAGGCCTTGTCTCCTGTGGAGTCATGGAAGTCCGCTTTCCTCTCGAACTGTAAAAGTAGTGTCAGGCTTCCTGTCGAGTTGACATAGGGATTGGTGGCTTTCTCTCGAGGTGCCACAGGGCTGTCACAACTCTAATCATGTTTTGAGTCGATACTTGGGGTGAAAGTCGAGTGAGTGCAGGGGAATCAGCCTTATGTAGATGGGATGGGAACACTGGGATATTTTCAAATTGAGGCACAACTCTCAGGGATGCGCTCGTGTTTCAGGGTGAGACTGGCCTCCACTTGAGGAGAGACGGGAACGTCGGGATTCCTTTCCCCACGAAGCAGGGGAATCGACCCTCATCTCCAGTTGTTGAGGGGGAAAACACGGGTCTTCTTGAGTTGTGGCATGATATTTGGTGTTCCTCCCGAGTGGGGACGGGTATCTCGGGGGACTTCCTAAGTTGCATAAAGGGTGTCAAGTAGACTTTAGCCTTTCAAGAGGGAACCTGGTATTCTTTCTGAGACACTGCTCTGGAAAAGGGCCTCATGTCGCATTGAGGGGAAAATCTCCTTGCTGGGAGCCAGCATGGGAGATCCCACCCATAACAATGTCATGCGGAGAGACCTGACGTGCAAGGCAGATCAGGACTCAAGGGATCCCCTGGAACTGCTCAAGCATCTGCCCCCAAAACCAGAGTCTGTCTGTGTTACTATTTTATGACTTTCACCAACTCCTCTGACATTAACAGGGGGCTATCCTCGACCACCTTTCTTTGAAGAAAATCAACCTAGAGTTTTGATTAATAAGTCTCCTAGGCATAATTGGAGTGTTTCAATTGAAACCCTTCTGATAGCTTTCTAACTTGCTTGACAGGTTTATCCAGACTTTTTCAACTGCACATATGATTGTTTACAGCCTCCCAACCTTGAGAGGGACAGGAAGCTTAAAACATTCTAGGTATGTAGAGCCTTTTGAGGAGTTAAAAATCATTGCAACAGAACTGGTTAAAGGTTTCATTTTTAAGCCAATACTTGCTGCCAAGTTTTCATATCCTTTATTTGTTGTCTACCCAGGAGTGCATTAATTAATATAGTTGGTATATGGAAAAAACAAGTAGCAACATTAGATCTTTGAGTTATGTACTTTATTTTTCATATCCCACTGCACCTTTGTTCTATAAGTATGTAACTTTATTTAGTACTTTGAGGGTAATGCAGATTTAAGAAAAAAACACTTCAAGGGAAAATGAGTTTTTTGGTTGATTAACATTTATCAAGGAATAAAACCATAAAATGTTAACAGGCCTCCTGGCGAGAAGATAATGTAAATCACTGAGAACTTTTGTATTCAGAAAGGTATGCAGAAAGAAAGCCTGGTATCAATAATGTTCAGGATCGCTGCCCCTACATGACTCTGTATCTTCCATTATGTAAAACTTAGGGTATATAAGCATCTTGTGAACATAAAGTTATGGGGTTTTTGCACAAGCTTGGCCTCCCCCATGTCAATTATTTCTTTCTCTCTCTCTGTCTCCCTCTCCCTCCCTCTCTTTTTCAGGCTGATCCCTTGGGTCAAGAGGCTCTCTGCATTCACATTTGCCTGGGCCTCTAAGACCCACTTGAGAAAGTGCCCAAGGTGGGGGACCTTCCACTACTTGAGAGGGTGCCTGCAGCCCACATGAACAGAGCAAGTCTCTTGTCTGAGACATTATTGGTTTTCTGTGTAAACCAAGGAATATCAGCCTCTTTCTCTCCTTTATTTTCTTAACTGCAAATTCTTTCCTTATCTTTCTCTATATCTATATATCTCTTCCGCCTCGCTGTCCACACTTCAGATACCCTGGATCCAACCAGGGCTGGACCCCGGTAAGTGGTGCCTGGAACAGGCTATTCGAAGGTAGGTCTCCCCCAGTGCTCAGGTTTTGGGATGGCTAGGACCCCACTCAGGGTTTTGCAGACCCCCCTGTATAAGACAGGTAGAGTAAGGAGTCAGACATGTTAAAGGGTTGAAACAAAACCTTCTTTACAAGACTTAAATCTCTGACATGGATAACAGTGATTCAAAAGAAAGACAGCTTTTTTAGGAGTAATTTTGCAATTGTTGAATAAAAGAGGAATTAAAGTTAAGAAAACTAATATTCATTCCATTTTTACATTTGTACAGAGCAATGTCCTTGGTTTCAGAAGAGGGCAATTAACTTAGATAATTGGGAAAAAGTAGGAATACAGCTAAAAACTTATTATACTCGTTATGGTCTGGAAAAGGTGCCTACTGATGCCTTTTCCTTATGAAATATAATTAGAGATGTCTTAGACCCTGCTCCTGAATCTGGAAAGGTACATGTTAAAGAGGAAAGCGAAGAAAAAAAGACACATGTAAAAGAGGAAGATGAGGAAAAAGAAGCAATGCCTACTTATTGGCAGTTAAATTAAATGCTAGATGCTATGACTGCCAATGAGCCTGTAGAAGATAGAGATGAGAAGAAAGATCAGCTTTCCCCTCAGGATGAGAAAGATTTTGAGGAAACAGCAGCTCAACAGCATTCTGGCTAGGACTGGCCTCTCTTAGATAAAGATGCTCCCAGGAATTTAAGAGAAACGTCCCCAGTCAGGCCATCTGCTCCCAGGAGCTTAAGGGAAACATCCCCAATTAGACCATCCATAAGATTTAAACATCAAACAGTTAAAAGATCTCCAGAGTATGAAAAGAAAGACATGGGATGCTTCGGTCCCCCCCTTCCCCCCCACCCCTGCCCTATAGGGGTGAGGGGCCTCCACTAGAAGTTCCCCGGAGAAGGGTTCTCTCTAGCCCCAGGGATTAATTTGATCCCTACCTTGAGGCTTGTTTTCCCATAATATTTGATGAAAGCGGTGGGGGAAGAGCCCCCTACTGGGACCTCATTTCAATGAAAATGGTTAAACAACTCAAACAGACTTGTGCTTCATATGGGCCTAAAGCCCCATACACTATACAATTGGTAGAGGCCTTAGCGGCCAGATGGATGTCACCCTGTGACTGGAAGACAGTTGCTAAAGCTTGCCTCTCTGGAGGGCAATATGTACTTTGGAGAGCTGAATATGATGACATTGCCCCAAAACAGACCAATGCCAACCAAAACTACGGTTCGAAATATATTGTAAAAAGTATGTTGACAGAGACTAATGAGTTTGGAGCACTTAGAGACCACATGGGATTAGACAAAATTACTCTAGACCAAATAACCACATGCACCCTCGCGGCTTGGCGATTGTTGCCTGAAGGGAAAGAATCAACCTCTTCCTTTTCAAATATTAAACAAAAACCAGAAGGGCCATATGAGGACTTTATATCACGACTTACAGAGGCAGTTCATAGAGTGATTTCCAATCTTGAGGCAGCTGGAATACTGATAAAACAACTGGAATTTGAAAATGCTAACTCTATCTACCAGGCCATTTTACATCCTATGAAGAAATTATGGGCAAATAGGAGATTTCATCAGGCAATGTGCAGATGTAGGGCCAGGAATGCTGCAGGGCGTTGCCAGAGGAGCAGCCATAAAAGGGAATTCTTATCAACAGACAGTTCAATTCTTTTTTTACAAACAGGAATAACCCACCACAGAGTTATTCCAGTAACCAAGGCCGAAATACTAGCTTGTCTAAAACTTGCTTTTCCTATTGCGAAGAGAGACACATTATCTGCACCTGCCCTCAAAAAACAGCTGGTTCTTATCCGCCAAATTCTGCCTCCCTGGCTGTGTCTGTCCCATTTCCCGGATGTTTCTACTAATCTCCCTAGGTCTCCATGCCCTCGTTGTCAGAAGGGATATCACTGGGTAAAGGACTGCAGGTCAAGATTTCATAAAAATATAACTTTGCTAGTTCCTGACCAGCAGCCTTGAAATGGGTTGAGGGGACAGCCCCAGACCCGGACTACAACTGGGGCAATGACACTGAACCCATTCATACCCTTTGTCCAATCGCAGAACTCATCAGAGCAACCCCAGGCAGTGCAGGACTGGACCCCAGTTCCACAACCTCAACAATGTTAAAACCAGATAGCCCCACTATAAAAATCCCTACAAGGGTTAAAGGTCCATTACTGACAGGCTTGGTGGGAATTAGATTAGGCAGAAGTTCCTTATCTATGCAAGGTCTAACAAATATCCCTGGAGTGATTGGCTCAAATTATACAGGAGAAATTCAGAAAATAATTTCACCCCCAACTAAAACTATACAAATTCATAAGGGACAAAGAATAGCTCAACTTTTTCTTTTGCTTTACCACACTGTCATAGGGCACACAGCCACTCAAACTGAAAGGCAGGAGAAAGGATTTGGGTCTAGTGATGTTTTTTGGATAACAGCAATTACTCAGAAACACCCTATGAAAACCATCCTGGTCAGTGGCAAGTCTATTGTGGGGTTATTAGACACAGGAGCAGATGTCTCTTGCATTTCTGGGAAAGACTGGCCCAGCTCCTGGCCAACACATACTACTTAAAATGAGTTGGTGGGATTAGGGAGAGCCTCCGCAGTAGTTAAGAGTGCAAAAATGTTAGACTGGTAGTTTGAGGATATCTGTGGAACTTTCCAACCCTATGTATTTCCTTCACTCCCGTTTACCCCATGGGGGAGGGATGTGCTGTCTCAAATGGGAGTGGTACTTTTCAGCCCTGATGACAAAGTGAACTCCTAAATGCTCCAGATGGACTATGATCCATCAAAAGGATCAGGTAAACAACAGACAGGAATAATTGAGCCAATTTGCCCAACTTCTCAACAGATACAAACTGGATTGTGGTATCCAAATTTATAATGGAGGCCATTGTTTTTGCTGCCGACCTCATTACATGGAAATCTCAAGATCCGGTGTGGGTGGAACAAAGGCTTCTGCCTAAGGAAAAATTACTGGCAGCTAAAGAATTAATCTTTGAACAACTACAATTGGGATATACTGAGCCCTCCAATAACCCCTGGAACACGCCCATTTTTGCCATTAAGAAAAAATCTGGCAAGTGGTGACTTTTACAGGATTTGAGAGCTATTAATGTCACCATGGAAGACATGGGGGCCTTACAGCCTGGGCTCCCTTCCCCAGTAGCCATTCCAGAGAAATCTAATAAAATTGTGATTGATTTGCAAGACTATTTTTTTTCACCATTCCCTTAAGTGCTGAGGATAAAAAGTGATTTGCCTTTAGTCTGCCATCAGAAAATCTTAAACAGCCTTACTTGAGGTTTCAATGAAAAGTGTTACTCCAGGGGATGAAAAATAGCCCTCAGTTCAGTTCAGTTCAGTCGTTCAGTCTTTTCCAACTCTTTGCGACCCCATGAATCACAGCACGCCAGGCCTCCCTGTCCATCACCATCTCCCAGAGTTCACTCAGACTCACGTGCATCAAGTCTGTGATGCCATCCAGCCATCTCAACCTCGGTCATCCCCTTCTCCCCCTGCCCCCAATCCCTCCCAGCATCAAAGTCTTTTCCAATGAGTCAACTCTTCACATAAGGTGGCCAAAGTACTGCAGTTTCAGCTTTAGCATCATTCCTTCCAAAGAAATACCAGGGCTGATCTCCTTCAGAATGGACTGGTTGGATCTCCTTGCAGTCCAAGGGACTCTCAAGAGTCTTCTCCAACACCACAGTTCAAAAGCATCAATTCTTTGACGCTCAGCCTTCTTCACAGTCCAACTCTCACATCCATACATGACCACAGGAGAAACCATAGCCTTGACTAGACGGACCTTAGTCGGCAAAGTAATGGCTCTGCTTTTGAATATGCTATCTAGGTTAGCCATAGCTTATCTTCCAAGGAGTAAGCGTCTTTTAATTTTATGGCTGCAATCACCATCTGCAGTGATTTTGTACCCCAAAAAGTAAAAGTCTGAACTGTTTCTACTGTTTCCCCATCAATTTCCCATGAAGTGATGGGACCGGATGCCATGATCTTCATTCTAGATATGAACAAGTATATATGATTCACTACATGGATGATATTTAATAGCTCATCCAGATAGAGCTCATTTACAAACTGTTCTCTAAGATTTGACTCAGGCATTGCCAGCCAGAGGCTTGAACATGGCCCTGGAGAAAATTCAAACCAATCTGCCCATAACTTATTTAGGAAGGATTATAAATTAAGAAACAGTGACTTATGCCCCACCACAATTAAGAAAGGACCATCTTGTTACTTTGAATGATTATCAAAAACTTTTAGGTGATATTAATTGGATAAGGCCTTATCTTTAACTAACCACTGCTGAGCTAAAGCACTTTTTAACATTTTGGGATGGGATCTTGATCCAACTTCAAAAAAGCAATTAACTACTGAGGCTCAGGAGGCCCTAGGCAAAATAGAAATAGCTTTATTAGATAGTTATGTAAAAAGAATTGAATTAGCAGCTACCTGGCAAATCCTTTGCCTGGCTACCCCAACCACCACTACTGGAGTTTTATGGCAATATGGCCCCCTAGAGTGGGTCCATCTTCCCACTCAAGCTAAAAAGGTAGTGGCTTATTAGCCAGGGTTGATAACTACTTTGATATTAAAAGAAAGGAAGCAGAGCATTGAATTATTTGGTAAAGAGCCATCAGAAATTGTAATTCCATATAATAAAGAACAGCTTGATGCTCTTGTAATGTTTGATGAAATTTGGCAGATTGCTATAGGAAACTATTGTGGTCAAATTCTGCATCATTTACCCTCACATGCTTTGTTAAATTTTATATCTAGACACCCAGTTACTTTTCCTGTTAGGTGCAAACCATATCCTATTCCCGATGCTCAAATGGCCTTTACTGACAGGTCGGCTAATGGCAAAGCTTCTATAGTTACAACAAATCAGCATAAGGTTCTGCAGACACAGGAAACTTCAGCTCAAAGTGCTAAACTCACAGCTGTTATAGAGGCTTTCATTATGTTTGCAGAGGAGAAGTTCAAACTTTACTCTGACTCTCAGTATGTGGTCAGGCTGTTTCTGCACATTGAGACTGCAGTTCTGCATGAAAACAAACTACTATCTTTTACTTGCTAACTAAATTACAGCAACAAATTCGAAGCAAAACCGTGCATTTTTTATCGGCCACATTAGAGCTCATTCTGGACTGCCTGGACCTTTAAATGCTTTAAATGATTTAGTAGATTCACTAACCAGGGTTACAGTTGCCTCTGTTTTTGAAGAATCCTGAGCCTCTCACTCACTTCATCATCCAAATGCTTCTACATTAAGATATCAATTTCAGATTCCTCGAGGATCTGCTCAAGAGATTGTTCGTTCCTGCTCACACTGCCCCACTACTATAAATAGTTTGCCTATGGGAGTTAACCCTCGTGGTTTCACACCTAATGCATTCTGGCAGATGGGTGTAACTCATGGCTCCTCATTTGGAAAATTGTCTTTTGTTCATATAACTTTAGATACTTTTTCTCATGTCATTATTGCAACTGCTCACACAGGAGAGGAATATAAAGATTTAATACAACATCTTTTTACTTGTTTTTCATACCTGGGTCTGCCAAATACTTTAAAAACTGATAATGCCCTTGCTTACACTTCTACGTCTTTCCAGGGATTTTGTAAAATATTCAAATAAAACATAATAAAGGCATCCCCTATAATCCCCAGGGACTAGCTATAGTAGAAAGAGCACACCAAACATTAAAAATACAAATTCAAAAATTAAAGGAAGGGGAATTTAAGTATAGTTCCCCCTATCAGATTTTACAACATGCTCTCTTTGTAATAAATAACTTGAATGTTGATTCGTCGGAACCATTGCAATGCTTCATCATTGGTGTCCAGAGCAAAAGAATGCAAAGCCGCTGGTAAAATGGAAGGACTTCCTCTCCAGACAATGGAAGGGTCCTTACCCATTGTTAGCTAGCGGCCAAGGATATGCTTGTGTTTTTCTACAGGATGCAGATTCTCTGATTTGGGTTCTGGACAGGCTGATTAATCATGTCACAGCTCCCCAGAAACCTGATTCCTCCACTACCGTGACCTCAAAAAAAGAAGGGGCCTCCTCTACTTCCACTCCCTCTGCCAATACGTGAAATCCTACTGACCTTGGGATGACTGACATTGGAGATACCGGATGAACAGGGAGTGGATCCACCCACCAGACAAATGTCACAACTCCATATATGAGGTATTGCTCCCCCTAATCCTTTACCCAGCAGGAGACCACCAGGATGCCCAGCTCAGGCAACTCAACAAGCCTCCATACCTACCTGGGGACAGATTAAGGCACTCTGTCACCAGGCACAAGGGATAGCTTCTCTAGAGGGATCCTAAACCTCCCCTGAGAAAGTGTTTATTACTATGCTTGCCCTACTATCTTGCCAGGTAGGTGTCTTCTCCCCCACTCCAGAAAATTATTGGGCATATTTCCCTGGTCCTCCAACTTTTCAAGTAGTCACGTGGAGTAGTGGCCCTATAAGGGTTAGTACAGACCAACCTCGCCTTCTGGGAGGATCTTATACTTCCTATGTAAAAGACCAATACCCTATTAATTTCAATTATACCTTTAGGGGACTAACAGATGATCTTCCTGTTTGCTTACTCCCATCAAAAAATGATGTGTTGGAGCCTCTAAAAAAGCAGCTCTGACAGATTCCACAGCCTCAAAATTTGCATTTAAAGGGGATCGGTCAGTCTGGATATTACAAGCTCATATGCCCAGGGTCCTTGACCCTATAAATCCTTATTTATAGGATAAATCCTATAAATCCTTGTTTTTCAAAGCTCCACCAGAATATCCAAATTATGGCAATGTTGCTCCCTCAGATGTCATATGGAAAACTATAGATGTTCGTTTAGGGTATCCGATTTGGAAATCTTGTACTTATAATTCAAGAATTGATTACAGAATACCGGGAGGAGGAAATTATGCAATTCAGACCTGGAGCAACCCAAATCCAGGTCAGGACCCAATGTCCAATGATGACTTTATCAATAGATTGGACAATTAGAAAGAATAGTCAGTTCCTTGGCAATTAGCCGCCACTAGATGGCATCATAATCAATTTGTTCCCCCTATGCTGTCTTACACGGCTAAGGGTACAACCTTTTGTCAGCCAGAAATTTGGAGAGCCCTTGTCACTACAGCCCCTATTACTTTAACCCGGACAGAAAATGATTCTACTTTCTTTATTTTAGCTTGCCTACCCTCTCCTTATGTTTTTCTTTTCACTAATGACTCTGGAAGACTTAATATACAAATGAATTATTCAGGTGGACCTAACGTAGTGTCTTGTGAACAATGTATGCTCTCATCTTGTTTGACCCCTCAATATACTGTTTGTTCTTTTGTGGTTTTGCAACATCACCCTATATTATGGTGCCTGTGACTGTAACCACTTATTGGTAGTATAATTATGGTCTTGCTATGCTGCAACAACTACAAGATTTAATGCGATTATGATGGTTTGTGGGCTTGCTTATTTTGGGAATACCAGCTTTAATAACTGCAATTGATTCTGTTACTGTGGCAGCAATATCATTGACTCAACAAATGCATACTGCCCTATATGTTGATACTGTCTGAAAATGTTTCTTTAGCGCTGGCAACACAGGAAGTTATAGACAGGAAACTAGAAATGAGGGTAGATGCCCTAGAAGAAGCAATAATACATATTGGGACTGAATTGCAGGCTTTAAAGGTAAAGATGGCATTGTCCTGTCATGCTGACTACCAGTGGGTATGTGTAACATCCCTGAAAGTGAACGAGACAGATTATAATTGGGAAAAAGTTAAAAATCATATTCCAGGTGTCTGGAGCAGTTCCGACATTGGCCTGGATTTAGGGAAACTTCATAACAAAATAACGACCATGGAACACTCCAGATTAGATTTTACTGCCTCAGGAGTTGCAAATGACTTTGTTCATACATTCTCTAACTTTATTTCAGGAAAAAACATTCTGTCTACTGCCTTTAGCTATGCTGCTGTGGGAGCTCTAATTTTACTTATAATTATTCCTCCTTGCATTGTCAGAATTCTTTGGCAGAGCACTCAGAAGCTCGCGACTGAACTACATCTGGCTGTCTTAAGAAGTAAAAAAGGGGGAGAAGCTGGGAGCCAGCACGGGAGATTCCACCCATGACAAGATCATGTGGAGAGACCTGGCGGCCAAGGCAGATCAGGTCTCAAGGGGTCTTCTGCTCGAGCATCTACCCCGAAACAAGAATCTGTCTGTTTCATTATTTCATGTCTCTCACTAACATCTCTGACATTAACGAGGGGCTGTCCCTGACCACCTTTCTCTGAAGAAAATTAACTTAGAGCTCTAGTTAACGAGTCTCCTGGGAGTAATTGGAGTGTTTCAATTAAAACCCCTCTGATTGCTTTCTAACTTGCCTGACAGGTTTATCCGGACTTTTTCAACTACACATATGATTGTTTCAGCCTTCCAACCTTGAGAGGGACAGGAAGCTTAAAACATTCTAGGAATGTAGAGCCTTTTGAGGAGTTAAAAATTATTAGAATAGAACTGGTTAAGGGTTTCATTGTTGATCCAATACTTGCTGTCAAGTTTTCATATGCTTTATTTGTTGTGTACCCAGGAGTGCATTAATTAATATAGTTGGTATATAGAAAAAACAAGTAGCAACATTACATCTTTAAGCACTTTCTTTGCTATAACCCACTGCACCTTTGTTCTATAAGTATGTAACTTTATTTAGTACTTTGAGGGTGATGCAGATTTAAGAAAAAACACTTCAAGGGAAAATGTGTTTTTTGGTTGATTAACATTTATCAAGGAAAAAAGTCATAAAATGTTAACAGGCCTCCTGGCCAGAAGATAATGTAAATCACTGAGAACTTTTGTATTCAGAAAGGTATGCAGAAAGAAAGCCTGGTATTGATAAGGTTCAGGACTGCTGCCCCTGCATGGCTCTGCATCTTCCATTATGTAAAACTTAGGGTATATAAGCACTTTTTGAAAATAAATTTATGGGGTTTTTGCACAAGCTTGGCCTCCCCCGTGTCAATTCTTTCTCTTTCTCCCTATCCCTCCCTCTCTTTTTCAGGCTGATTCCTTGGAGCGAAGAGGCTCTCTGTGTTCACTGGGCTTCTAAGACCCACTCAAAAAGGTGCCCAAGGTGGGGGCACCTTCCGCTATTCGAGAGGGTGCCTGCAGCCCATGTGAACAGAGCACGTTTCTTGTCTGAGACTTTATTGGCTTTCTGTGTAAACCAAGGTATATCAGCCTCTTTCTCTCCTCTATTAACTTAACTGCAAATTCTTTCCTTATCTCTCTCTATATCTATATATTTCTCTCGCCTCACCATCCACGCTTTGGATACCCTGGATCCCACCGGGGCTGGTTTCTGATAAACCCAGAATCCTGTCCCAGAGAAATGGTGAGATAATAAATGTGTATTGTTTAAGCCACTAATTTCATGGTAAGTTTAATGCAGCAGTAGAAAACCAATATAGCCCAACTCCACCATCATTGTTACACATAAGCACTCGGATTATTATCCTATCTTGTTCATATAACTAATCATAATTCTGATACAATTAATAGCCAATAGTTATAATATTACTTTGACTTTATAAATACAGCTGAGCAATATTCTCAAACTAGACTAGGATTAATTTTCTTTTCCTCTATACAATTTTTCCTGGACTTAAAAGTAGCTTGGATTTTTTTGTTTTCCCGATTTTCTATTTATTTATCACACTATTTTCTATTTATTTATCACTGAAACTCTCCTCCAAATGTCCAATGATTAGTATGTTCAAATACATTAGGTTGTTAAAAGATTCATAAAATTGCACATAAGCATAAAGACTGATAAGTTCAAAGAGTAAATTTTAAAACTTCAGTCATGAAAAGACACAAAAAATGATATAGAAAATCCACACAGAAGTTATTCATTGCGTGAGAATGGCTACAAAATAAAATGAGGATGAGAAAACAATAAAACAGCCAATTAGAAAATGTGCAAAATACATGAATATAAAAAAAGTTAACAAGCAGCAGGTCCCTCAAGTTGAATTCTTCCCGAGTACAGAGGAGAGAGTGTAACATTTTCACACTCATTGAGTTTTGTACCATATGTGTATTATTGCTTTTTCAGAAATACATATTAAAGTATTACTGAAAATAAAATAAAATAAGTTATGTTTTATATTTAGCCATGTAGTAAAGTATCCTATATTTTTCTATAAAAGATAATCAATTTCCCAAGACATACAGAACCGATTTTTTCATTTCCTTCTTACCTATCCTATCACAGAGGACAAGACACTGCTTCCAAATATATTTGTATGTTTAACAAAATCTACCCGTTTATAGAGGCAATGATCATTTCTAACGTTGTCTTTTGCCACTTTCCACACATTTGTGCTAGGTGAGGAGTGCTGTTCAGTAAGTGCTTGATGGATTTAATTGAAGGAATCTGTATTTTGTCCTTCTTTTCACCCCACTCTGATGGAGCTTTTATATTTTAAATATTTTGTTTTTAAAAGATTTACTCATTTATTTATTTATGGCTGGGTCTTCCTTGCTTCATGAGGGCTTTCTCTAGTTGCAGAGAATGATAGCTATTCTCTAATAGTTTGAGGTCTTTTCACTGTAGTGACTTATCTTGTTATGCAACACAGGCTCTAGGGGGTACTGTAGCACATGGGCTCAGCAGTTGCGACTTGCAGGCTCCAGAGCTCAGGCTCAGTAGTTGTGACACGTGGTGAGTTGCCCCGGGACATGTGGGATCTTCTCAGAGCAAAGATCAAACTCATGTCCTCTGCATTGGCAGGTAGATTCTTAACCATTGGACCACCAGGGAGATCCTTAAATACTCCTTTGCTTCTATTAAATAATCTCTTTTCTAGGATAATCCACCCTTTTATATTGATTAGACTTGATGAAGACAAACTGATGGCTGAATAATTATATGCATTTTAGTCAATCACTGTTGTGATACATATTAATTATTATAACGTCACTCTAACTCTTGGATTCTTCTGAAAAATAAAATTTCAAAATTCATCAAAAACTGGAAATCCATTGTTTTCTCATGTTCAATTTTCTTTGACAGAAATTATTTACTTAGCTTGTCAATTTTGTCTCGAGAGAAGAGATTGATATCAAGAATGAAATAGTGCTCAAGGTGTTCTGTCTTGAGACACTGAAGAAAGTATGTCACACAGTTATCAAAGCAGAGCTCCAGGTCTTTGTAGTGCCACTGACTGCCATGTGGGTCCTGGGTACAGACATGAAAGAAGGCAGTCTTCACATGATAAGAACAGAATTTATCCAGTTCCCTTTGGTTACCAAACTTTTTTTTTTTTCAGTTGCTAAAAGGTATTTCATCAGCTTTAAACACTTTCCTGTTGAATAGAAAAGAAAAGCATTTATTTTTATTTATTTACAACCTTTTTCATTCCACAAAGTACTTTAGGCATCTTATAGGAAAAACTTAAAAAGATGTAATAAACAATACAGATATATAATATATTTTTTATAAAGACACAAAAACCAATACAGGTATGTATGTGTGTGTGCGTGCTCAGTCACTTCAGTCCTGTAGGACTCTTTCTGACCCTATTTACTGTACCCCACCAGGCTCCTGTGTCCATGAGATTCTCCAGGCAAGAATACTAGAGTGGGCTGCTATGCCCTGCTCTAGGGGATCTTCCCAACGCAAGGACTGAACCCACATCTCCTGCATTGCAAGTGGACTCTACTCCTGAGCTACTAGGGAAGCCCAAAGATATGTATAAATGATATAATTAGAGTCATTCTAAAACCTAATTACTTTTTCAAATACATACTTTGAAAGTTTCAGAAATGTATTTTCTCCTTCCCTCTTCCCCATTCATATCTTAAGTATTTTATTCTACTAGGATTAATTTAGCTACATGAAAACTAGCAGATATGTTACATTATTCATCCAGTTTAGTATTTAGAAAAATCTTGTTTTAATTTTTATAAAATCATCGTCTTATTTTGATTTACATTAATCATTCAGTTATTTTGGTAGCTGACAAAATTTAATATTTATAAAATTATTAAGCCTTATCAACAATATACTTTTCTTAATGCTTGCTTCAAAACCTCCATGTGAAGCCTTAAAGAACCCCCTGTGCTCACACTTTGGGTATCCTTGCTTTAACCTTTTAACTTTGTGATCCTTTGATCACCTTTTAACAAGGTGATCCTTGTTCTATTCAGCTTTGAAAGTGAAAATGACAGTCGCTCAGTCTTGTCTGACTCTTTGCAACTCCATGAACTATATTTAGTCCATGGAATTCTCTAGGCCAGAATACTGGAGTGGGTAGCCTTTCCCTGCCACAGGGGATCTTCCCAACCCAGGGATCGTATCCAGGTGTCCTACATTGCATGTGGATTCTTTACCAGCTGAGCCACAAGGGAAGCCCAAGAATACCAGAGTGGGTGGCTTCTCCCTTCTCCAGCAGATCTTTCAGACCCAGGAATCAAACCAGGGTCTCCTGCATTGCAAGCTGATTCTTTACCAACTGAGCTATCAGGAAAGCCCAACTTTAGAAACTGAAATAAATGATTCTTTTCAAACCTCAGTTCTTTATGGTATGTATGCTAATCAAGAAAAATAATTACCCATATCTTAGTGTTGCTTCAAACTTGGCTTGTCATTCCCTGGCCTTCCTTAAAGCTAAACCATCTCAAAGCAAGCACCAGCACCCAACAAGAGTGGTCCTTTGGTCTCTTCCCATTATGCAACATTATTATTCATTCCCTGAACCAACCAGAACATTAAAGCAAACCCAATTATCATGGCTAGTCATGACTAGTACTCACACCCTCCACTCTTTCCTCCTCTCAGACTTCCCTAGCATCCAGGCTCAGGTCTATGCTCCCCAGCAGTCCTTTTTTTTATGATATTTTTTTCTTAATGTGGACCATTTTAAAAGTCTTTATCGAACATGTTTCAATGCTGCTTCTGTTTTCTGTTTTAGTTTTTGTGCCTCAGGGCACATGGGATCTTAGCTTCCTGACCAGGGATCAAATCCACACCCTCTGCACTGGAAGCTGAAGCCTTAACCACTGGACCACCAGGGAGGTCCCAGCATTGCTTTCAAACAACATTCTTTCCTTAGTCCCTTGGACTCGGTGTCCTTGGTTTCATGCTTACATTCCAATATCCCTGGTCAATCCAGCCATGTGCTGCCCCCAGAACTCAACCCAGCAGTGGTAATCTTCAGGTTTCAACTATGGAGTCAGCAAAGAACTAAGCATTCTATTGGTATGTCTGTCATTTACAGAATAATGAGTTTACTTGCAACATTTTACTGCATCAGTTTCACAGCATGTTTTAGATTGTCCGTGATTTTTCAAAATGGCCATTTCAATGTGAGAGAAGGACAGCTGCCATGTTTCTTCTTAATATCCAAAATGAAAACAGAAGAGAACTTTACCAAGAACACCAGTTTACAAACAACAAATATTTAAGTTATTTCCTTCATTAAAATATAATTCTAAAAAATTCCTAGGGGGAGACAGACCAAAAGAAGTGAATGGATAAACAATGTGATTACATATTAAAACAAGTGATTTGACCAAGCAAACGATGGGCCAAGATAGAGAACAATTAGGGGAAGAAGTCAGAGCTTAATATGGTGAGCTATGGTAAAATTTATTGCGTTTTATGTGTTGCTACATTCTGTTTGCTGAGGTTTTGTCTCTATAATAATTTGCGTTGATTAATTTTTTTGTTTATTCTTTTATACTATCCTTGCAAAGTTTTAGTATTTTTGCAAAATGAATCAGGGAATGTTTCCTTTTTTTTCCCCTATCTTTTGGAAGTTTACGTAAGAATAGAATGATTTCCCCCGTCTCCCCAAGTTTTTACCATGGATAGCTCTGACCCATCCTATCACTGTTGAGTTTTAATACCAGGAATTGGTTTTTCATTTTAAAAATCAATCAACACAACCTGTCGCATTAACAGAACAGGGGAGAAATATATGATCAACTCAACAGAAGCAGAAAATGCAGCCAATAAAATTTCATTTTCATTCATCATTAAAACACCTTTCATTAATTTAAATGCAGATGGAACCTTGATCTGATGATAGCAATATGATAATCTAGCATATAAAGTTGAAGTGTTTTCTTTGAAAACAGGAAGGCAGGCTGCTATCCTCATTCTGTTTGACATGTGATAGCTATCATAACAAACACAGTAAGAGAAGGAAAAATAGAGTGATAGCACTGGAAAGAGAAAAACAAAGCCATCATTACTGATTGATAATATAATCACGTATATAGAAAATACAAAAGAAACAGAGTGACAGGTATGTGTGAGTTCCATATATTCTTCAGTCTACTTTTCTGTTTTACAATTTTTCATAATGTTACAACTGCCTATGAGTAAATCTGATAAAAGATATACAGAATTTCTGTGGAGAACATTCTAAAACTTCATTGAAAATTATTAGAGGCAATCCAAATAAACAGAGATGTGCACCTGCACATGTTAAAGATTTATTATTATAAATACATCACATCTCCCCAAATTCATCTGTAGAGTCAATGCTCTCACAATCAAAACTCCAGAAAAAAATGTTTGTGGAACTTGACAGTACCAACATTTTTATAAAAATAACAAAGGGTCAAGTATATCTAAAACACTCTTGAAGAAGGACACGGAGTGGGAAAGCAAATATTAAGGCTTATAGAGTGACATTATGTATGTCATAATGGTATATAGCCCATGGACAAACAAAGATTTTGGGGGGACAGAATAAAGCATATAATATGTACACAATATATAGATAATAAATATATGGAAAAGGTGGCACAGAGAGAGGTGTGCTCACTGCTGCTATATAAATCCATTTACAACAATCCATTCATGCCATTCTGGAAAAGGCAAACTCTGCAAAGATGGTAAACAGATCAGTGGTTGCCAGAGATTTGGGATGATGAAGGTTGAGTAAGTAGAGGGACTTTTCAGGAAAGTGAAACTATTATGTAATTATAGATAATGATGTAATGCATTTGTCAAAACCAATAGGATTTCATGGCATGAAGAGCGAAACAACATACACAAACTGTTAAAAAGTCATTTAGATGGTCAAGGGATCTCAGGAAGGAATGCAGACTGTGAAAAGGGGCTCTAACTGTTTCACAATTGTATGACACAACCTCCCTGAAGGGGCTGGGGGCAAAAGGTGCTGACTGAAGTTGCTTTGGAAATGGGGTCTGTAAGACTGAAGGTGAAAGGAACGGTGCACGTGCCCCGGGCACACGGGGGAATGGGTTTGTAATTCTGAAGCGCCCATATGTGTGGGTAGGAACTGAACAGGAACGATGGGCTAGGTGCGTGGCAGATAGTAGAAGCCAGGTTTCTCGCTGTTGGAATGAAAGGTTACAGATAGCAAGGAGGGAAGGCAGGATGACCCACGTGGTAATGGATTACAGTTAGAGGCATCAGCGTGAACTCAGGTACCACTTGATACAGATATAGGTGGTGAGCTGTGCATATCCTGGGGATATTATACATACACATATTTCCTTGCTCCTATAGCTGAAAGAGATGACACCATAGCAGCAGAACAGACATAGCACCCAGATCACACTTTTACAGTTCTAGTACACACTCTACAATCAAAGGATCCAGAGAGTTACTTGAAGAAATGGCTGATTCTAGGACTGAAGCAGGAACTACATAAGATGAACCTGGAGCATCCTGTAGTGCCAGAAAGTCACTTAGTGCTGAAAATAAAAAAACAAACAAACAAACAAACAATTATGGGTCATGTGTCCAAAGGATACAGGAGCCAACTGCAAGATCTCCTGAAGACCAAAGCTAGAACAATTTAGGTAACAAAATGAAAGCAGTATTGAATTATAACCTAAAATATGAGACAAATACCCATGAGTACATACTGATATGATTTAAGTAAACAGATTAGAGAGAAGAGATAAATCTCCCATGCAGAAGAATTCTGAATAATTTCTGTAAATACTCTGCTCTTAAAGAGGTGAGTTTAAATGTGAGCTGTGCACAGTGACTTCCTTCCAAAACGCACAGCACGAAAAGGGTGAAAGATAATATCTTAACAGGGAAGAAACCTGGCAAACACTCCCTGAGCCAGGAGATTAAGGTCCACACCAGCAGTGCTAAGTCAGGCCCACAATATACCATTGACACGATGTTATGAGAACAGCACTTCATTTCTGCAGTCTTCCCCCAAACCCAGAACTGCAATCTAATCACAAGAAAAAACATGAGACAAATGCCAAATGAGGGCTGTTCCACAAAATATCTGACTGGTACTCTTCAAAACAGTCCAGGTCATCAAAAGAAAGAAAGACTGAGAAACTGTCACAGTCAAGAGGAAACAAAGGAGACATGAAGACTAAATGGAACGTAGCATCCTACATGGGCTCCAGTAACAGAAAGAGGACATCAAGTAAAAACTAAGGAAACCTGAGTAAGAGGACTACATTAATATTGGTTCATTAATCGTGACAAGTGTGTCATATTAATGTAAGATGATAAAATGAAAATTTTGTTATGTGGTATATAAAAACTCTCTATACTATATTTGTAAATTTTTGGCAAATCTTAAACTATTTATACTTTTGAACTGTGGTGTTGGGGAAGACTCTTGAGAGTCCCTTGGACTGCAAGGAGATCCAACCAGTCCATTCTGAAGGAGATCAGCCCTAGCATTTCTTTGGAAGGAATGATGCTAAAGCTGAAACTCCAGTACTTTCGCCACCTTATGTGAAGAGTTGACTCATTGGAAAAGACTTTGATGCTGGGAGGGATTGGGGGCAGGAGAAGGGGACGACAGAGGATGAGATGACTGGATGATATCTCTGACTCGAAGGACGTGAGTCTGAGTGAACCCCGGAAGCTGATGATGGACAGGGAGGCCTGGCGTGCTGCAATTCATGGGGTCACAAAGAGCTGGACATGACTGAACGACTGAACTAACTAACTAACTAAACTATTCTAAAATTAAAAGTTTATTTTAAATAATGACATTTGAGGTATAATTTCTCCCTTTTCGAGTTATTGGCAAACATTCCAAAGCTTAATGAGTTCTGTTGGTGAAGTTGAGGGTGAAATGGGCACACTCCTACACACAGCTGTTGGGAATGCAAATTGGTAAATTCTGTATGAAGGTGACTTTGGCAATACTAGCAAAATTAGATATGGATTTACTATTCCTTGACAAACTGCAAAAATAGACTCTAAAAAGGAATAGGTGCTCAAAGAAACCCTTAGTGGTGTTTTTGAAGAGGTACACACACCTCAGTGTTCACAGCTGCATTGTTCACAATTGCCAAGATATGAAAGTAACCCAAATGCCCATCAACAGATGAATGGATAAAGCAGCTGTGGTATATATACAGTGGAATACTACTCAGTCATTAAAAAAAAAGAATGAAATTTTGCCATCTGCAGCAACATGGATAGACTTGAAAGGCATTATGCTAAATGAAATAAGTCAGAGAGAGAAAGACAAAAACACTATATGACATGATTTATACATGGAATCTAAAAAAAAATAAACTAGTGAAAATAACAATAAGATTCACAGATAAAAGAGAACAAACGAGTGGTTACCAGTGGAGGGGGCAATACAGGGGTGAGGAAGTGGGAAAGACAAACTACTGGGTATAAGATAAGACTACAAGATATATCATCATACAACTCAGGAAATATATAGCTAATATTTTGTAATAAGTCTAAATAGAAAGTAACCTTTAAGAGGAGTATAAAAATTTTGTTTAATAAAGAAATTACTGCTGGGCTTCCGGGTTGGCTCAGTGATAAAGAATCCGCCTGGCAATGGAGGATTGGCAGGAGACAATTGGCAGGTCCCTGATCTGGGACGATCTCACAGGCCATGGAGAAGCTAAGCTCGTGCACCCATGGCTACTGAAGCCCGTGCATCACAAGAGAAGCTGCCGCAACGAGAAGTCTGCACACCACAACTAGAGAGAAGCCCCCAGCTCTCCACAACTAGAGAAAAGGCTAAGGAGCAATGAAGACCAAGCATAGCCAAAAGAAAGTAAATACATGGAAGTATTAAAAAAAAATGAATGAGTGCTATCTCTATATAGAGCTATGGCATGATCGCCAAGATATCTTATTAAGGAAAAATAGAAAAATTGTACTCATTATCTTTAAAAGGGGGTTGCATATATATATATATGTGTGTGTGTGTGTGTGTGTGTGTGTGTGTGTGTGTGCCAAAAAAAAAAATGCTTGTACTTTTTAAAAACGAAAGGTAAGCCCAAAACAATTAATGGATTTCCAATCGGGAAAGGAGAGAAGAGGGTAGAGGAAACATACGGGGAAGCTGTGTTTCCCTAAGAATATTTTACTTTTCTCTGTAGCTTTGACTTTGGGACCGTATGAATGCTTTATGAATTTAAAAAACAAAACTAAATCAACATTTAAAATCCAATGTCTAAAATTAGAAACAATAATGAAAATGAATTTTAAGCATGCTGAGTTGGTTAGCTTAACCCACCAGGCTACAGTAGCTGCAGAACATGAACTCAGTAGTTGCTACTCTAGGTCTTAGAGATTAGGCTCAGTAGTTTGTGGTGCCCGGGATTAGCTGCCCCGTAGCATGTGGGATCTTCCCGTATCAGGGATCAAACCCATGTCCCCTGCACTGGCAGGTGGATTCTTAACCACTGTACTATCAGGGATGCCCAAGAAAAACTCTTACTTTAAAACAAGTTGTGGAATTAGCTAGAATACTTTACCCATAAACAATAAGCATGGGTATTTTGGAGGCCAATATTTATCTGTGTGTGTTTGATACTTAAGGTAAGATTGGCAAACAGTGAAACACACAAATCTTAAATATTGCATTCGATGAGTTTTGACAAATGACTGCACCTGTGTAATTTAAGCCATATCTGGCATTAAAAATTTATCATCACTCCAGAAAGTTCTCTTGTGCCCCTGCCTAATCAATCCCCAGTCACCTCAGGCAACCAATGTTCTAATTAAAAATTTTTAAAAAAGTAGATAAATCTCACCTGTTCTCAAACGTAATATAATTGAGCTTATACAGTACGGACGTTTTGTTTCTATTTTCTTTCACCTGTCTTAATGTTTTTAAGACCCTCTTTTATCAGCAGTTCATTGATTTCTGTTGCTGAGTAGTATTCTAGTTTATAAATATTATATCCATTATCTTTTGATGGACTTCTGGACTATTTACAGATTTTGGCTGTTATGTATATTCTTGTATAAATGTGTTATGGACTTCACGTCGGATTACAGAAGACATATGTTTTACTGTGTAAGAAACTGCCAGCCCCTCTGGGGAGGGAGGTAGGAGAGGGCTTCAGGATTGGGAACACGTGTATACTCACGGTGGATTCATGTTGATGTATGGCAAAACCAATAAAATATTGTAAAGTAAAAAATAATAATAAAATAAAAATTAAAAAAAAAGAAACTACCAGACTGTTTCTCAAATTATTTGCACCATTTAACACTTCCATCAATAGTGTGTGGATTGTTCTTTTTAAATAAAGCTTTTCATATTCATTGATTAGAATATCAGAACTGAAATTGATTAATAACTTTTTTTTTCAATGCAGGCAGACAATTTAAACATTTAAGAACACTGCAATTTTACTGATTTTTTTTTCTATTTTAGCATTCATTGCATACATGCCTTGACATGAGGTATTGATAAATGTGATGAAATGTATAGTCCTTGCCATGCTCATTAAGTATCATTCTGAAAATGATCTTTAATGAAAAGAAATATTTTCTAGTTTTATTTTATACATGATGATACTTTTATTTAGTTGATGTTCAATCTCTTTTGTTAGATAAAGTCAACCATGGATGATTACCAGTTTGAAGGAATTTGTATTTTAATGTTTGTACATTTTAGTGTAATAAAAACTATGTTTCAAGTCTTAAGGTAAAAAATAAACTTAATATTTTGACTGTCTTTTTATCTTAACAAAAAGAACTGCAAATAAAGTTTATGCTTTTAAAAAATAATTATGTTCTTGGTAACAACGCCTGTATTATTATTTTGATAATATCATTTTTTTCATTTTTTGATAATATCAAAATCATATTATTTGATTTTGATTCAAAAAACAGATTGAAATTTTTGATAAAAATATCAAAGTATATATTTTAAAATATACCTTGTAACCAGGAAGTTTTTAATAAGACATTTGAAAAGAAAAAAGCTAAAATAGGTATAATACTTGCCTATCTATTGATAACACAAGTTATTTTCATTGTCCCTCTTAGCCACTCAGATACACACATACACACAGACATAGCCACAGGGTTTTGCCTAAATATGAATAATATGAAAAAAGGAGAGATGGAGAGCAGCCAAGGGTACAAGAGCAGAGGTCAGCTGAGTGCCTGACCACCTCCACTTATATCTTGGGCATGGATATGAGGAACTATCCAACCACACTGGCCTTTGTATAGCCACATGGCCACTGAAGGATGCTTCCTCATCTCTAGGCTGATGAGTCTCCCAGTCAACCCCAAGTTAGTTGGCCAAGGGCCACAAAGAGAGCAGTATGGGTCCTGTTGATACTTCTGTACCACATGCCATGAGGGTTTCTTGGGATAGCCCTTGTAGAAACTCTACGCCCTTCTCCAGAAAGTTATATTCCTTTCATAAAATCGTAATGATACATGTAATTCCTTCTTATAAACAACTTTTCTTTCAGAAAATGACTCCTACATATATGCAATATAAAGTTATGATGTGTGTCCACAAAGCAAGTCATCAAACTAAGCATGATGGGCGATTTCTTGGATATGTTCATTTGTTATCTGATCTCATCTTTTATCAGATAACTTGGCTTCATTTTTTATCTGTCCTCCAATTTCCTTGGAGTCCAGCAGTAGTAGGTGCTAAAAGTCCTTTATAATTTATGAGAGAAAAAGAAAATAATAGGTTAATTTTTTTTCTACCTCAGAAGATATCACCATTATTCAGCTTCACCTGTAGACTATCTCAGCCCAGTCTTCACAACTTGAATGTTACCCAAGAGCACCACCTGAAAACCTGTCCTGACCCAGGAGGACAGGGTACACGGGTGAGGAGACCCAATCAGTGGGCAGAACTGCAGCTGAGGCTGCAAGGAAGTTCTGCCAGCAGCATGGGGAGCAGTGGAAGCAGACAGAGGAATGAGAGGAGCAAGGCTGGAGTGACAGCTGATGCTCTGGTGATAACATCAGGAATACACAGCTGCCATTAACTCAACTAGGGATTCTACAAGGACTGCCTCATTTTTGTCTTCCCAGAAAGTATAAAAGAGATAGAGAAAGCTTCTGACATAGAGCTCAGAAGGGGGCAGAAGAGGTGCCCGCTAGTCTCTAACAAGGAGTTATATCCCTATTAGCAAAGCCTCATTAGAGAAAAGTAACTCCTCAACTGAGAGAGTTGGACCAGGCACCTCACCTACAACATTTATTTTGAGACAGCATTGGAACAAGGTGAGTCATGCCCGGCTATAAAACAGGTGACAGGAATCTTGAAGAAAGGCAGATTTACAAATATATATATATGTGTGTGTGTGTGTGTGTGTGTGTGTGTGTGTGTAGGTATGCAATTTTAACACATTAACATAGTCTAAGGAAGACATTTCCATGAGAAAAACACATTGGTAAGCTCAAGATTTTAGATAAAGTTAAGTTTGGCTTAACTTTGGCTGCTCTGTCTCAGTTGTGGTCTGTGGGATATAGTTCCCTGACTAGGAATCGAATCTGGGCTCCCTGATTTTGGAGTGCAGTATTGTAGCACCAGGACCACCAGGGGATTCCTGGATATTCATATTTTTATTTGTTCTTTCTTTTTTTTTTCCTTTTTTAATACATTGTGATATCATCATTTTACAATGTTACATTACTATCTGCTGTACAATAAAGTGAACCATTTATATGTATACATATGTCCACTCCCCTTTGAGCCTTCTCTTGAGGTCAGTGCAGAGCACCAAGCTGAGCTCTGTATGCTATACAGCCGCTTTCCACTAGCTATTTGTTTTACACATGGTAGTGTATATATGTCAATGCTAGTCTCTCAGTTTGTCCCCTCCTCTTCTTAACCTGCTATGTCCACAAGTTCATTTTCTATATCTATGCCTCTGTTTGAGCTCTGCAGGAAAATTCATCAGTTCCATTTTTCTATATACGCTGTGCTTAATTGCTCAATCCTGTTCATACTGTAGCCTGCAAGGCTCCTCTGGCAATGGACTGTATCTTGCCAGGCTCCTCTGCCAAAGAGGATTCTCCACAAGTATACTAGAGTGGGTGGCCATGCCCTTCTCCAGGGTATCTTCCCAAACCAGGGATCAAACTCAGGTTTCTGATATTGCAGGCAGATTCTTTATCGTCTGAGCCACAAGAGATGCTCAGGTGTTGTAGCACACGTTCTGGGAAACAAACTCATTCTGAAGGACAATGTAGATAGTGGAGTACAGTTTATTACACCGGCAGGCCCAAGGGCCCTGACCAGTTTTTGTGAAAACCTCATTTACCCTAAGTGTACTTGCCCAATTCCACCTCCACAAATTCCTTGAAATGAGTCTGAACAAAGGAAAAGAAAGACACAATCGAAGTTAACCCATGATTCATATGCCTTAAGCCTAGGTACTTAACAGTGAACAACTATCCATAGGCTTGCGGTCATACCCCAATAAGCATAATAGAATGCATGATTCTATGTGGTTACATAGATGATTAGGGTATTCTTTTAGGTGTCTGAGAGTTTAGAAATGCGCCCTGGGGCTCTTCCTGCCAGGGGCCTGTTTTTCCAGTTGGTGTGTCATTTCCATCGATAACTGGGCATATAGCTCAAAGTCCACAGTCCAACCCAAGATAGAGTCCTGATTTCAAGATAGAGCCTGTTCTCTTTGTTTTCTCCATAAGAAGCTTACTGGAGAAGGTAGCCTATCCTTTCTTATGGGATCTTGCCAACACAGGACCTGAACCTGGGTCTCCTGCATTACAGGAGAATTCTTTACCAGCTGATTTACCATGGAAGCCCATTTGTGTGTGTGTGTGTGTGTGTGTGTGTGTGTGTGTATGTTAATATCTAATATTTGGTTTTGTTTTTCTAGCTCATTTTACTGTATGACTGGCTGTCCATCAACATCTCTACAAAGGACCCACTTTCATTCCTTTAATGGCTACATGATATTACACTGTATATATGCAGCCCTTTTCATTATCCATTTTTCTGTTGATGGATATTTAGGATGATTCCATGTCCTAGTTTTTGTAAATGGGGCTGCAATGAACATGAGTGTGCATATGTCCTTTTGAATTATGGTAGTCTCAGCTAAACCAGTGGGATTGCTGTGTGGTATTGTAGTTCTATTTTCAGTTTTTTAAGGAACCTGCATATCTGCCCTCCATAGTGGCTATATCAGTTTACATTCCCACCAACAGTGCAAGAGGGGTCTCTTTCCTCTACATCTTCTCCAGCATTGTTTGTAGATTTTTTGATGATGGGCATTGTGAATGATGTAAGGTAAAACCTCATTTGCAGTTTTGATTTGCATTTATCTAATAGTGATAGAATAGTGAGTGATGTTGATTCTGCTGCATTTGGTATTCCATCCTATAAATTACTTATACAATTAATAAGTAAATTTGAATAGTTTCTGACTGACCCCTTGCACTATAAAAATCGATACACTTAGACAAATGCATATTGACAGAAATCCATCCTAAACTGTCAGTTCCAATTCCCCACCCCATGATCTATTTATCATCTATGTAGCTTTGCCTTTCCAAGAATGTCACAATGGGTCATACTGGGTGCAGCTTCTTCCACTGGATTCTTTCACTTGGCCATAGGCATTAAGATTTATCCCTGCCTCTCAAGGGTTGATATTTCATTCCTTTCCACTGTTGAGTATTATTCCTTTGCATGTCTATAGGAGGAAAATAAATTTCCCTCTGCCCTTCTAGGTTCTTGCTTGAGCCCTCTTTCTCCATCACTCAACACAAATTTTCAGGAGAAAAACAGAACTTTAATAACATATATACCTCTTACATAGACAGGAGATGCCAAGGAAAACTGAGTCACTCCCTGAAATGACTGAAGGCTTCACCTTTAATACCATCTTCAGCCAAAAACAGAAGAAAGACATTGCAGGAAAGGCGGAGATCATTTATGGCAGCTTATCATTCAAAGCACAGTAAACAAACAGATGATCGTGTGCAGATTTAAGTCCAGACTTCTTCACTGATAAGAGTTCCTTCCTTGAGATGTAATTATCCCTCTACTAGGTTCAAGAAAGGAGACCCTTAAAAATGGAGATTTCCCTAATAATTATAAAGGTACCTCACAGTAGGGCAACCTTAGTCTTCCCTGGTGATCTTGCTGTTAAGAATCTGTCTGCTAATGCAGTAGACACAGGTTCTATCCCTGACTCAGGAGCACCCCATATGCCTCAGAGAAGCTGAGCTCATGCACCACAACTACTGAGCCAGTGTCCTAGAGCCAGGGACCCACAACTATTAAATGCATGCACCACAACTACTGAAGGCTGCACACCTAGGGTGCATGATCTGCAACAAGAGTAGGACCAGCTCTCCACAATTAGAGAAAGCCCTCTCAAAGCAATGAAGACACAGAAGAGCCATAAAGAAATGAATAAATCTTAAAATGAATAAATAAATAAAAGGGCAATCTTTACTCAGCTTTAAAAATTATTATAATTTTAAACTAATCAGGCCAAAATAACTCAAAGGTCAAACAGACATAATTTGGGGTGGCTTGTTCTGGTCCCCTTGACATTTGTGTACACCAATATGCTTACACATTCATCTACCAAAGGATATCCTGATTTCAAGTTTGTAGCCATTATGAATAGAACTGCTGCACATCATTGCATCCTTGTTTGCACTGGACATCGATTTTCAGAGTGATTGTCTAAATACTGAAAGCACAATTCCTGGATCCCAAGGTGACTCTTTTTCAGCTTTGGGGAAAACTGCCAGACTGTCTTTCATGGTGGCTGTACATGCATCCTATCAGCAATGAGGAATGGTTCCTGATGCTGCTCACCCTCCAGAGATTAGTATTACCTTATATTTGTAGTTTAGCAGTCCTAATAGGTGTGGTGAGATATATCATGATTTTAATTTATACTTCCCTGATGGTACATGATGGTGAGTCTATGTGTTATTACTAACAACTAAGGAAATTCTGACATGTGTTGCAACGTGAGTAAAGTTTGAAGTCACTATGCCAAGTGAAACAATCCAGACAGAAAAGGACAAATAATCCATGATTCCACTGTGAGATATCCAGAGAAGTCAACTGCAAAGACAAAGTAGAATAAGGGTGCCAGGGGATAAGCGGAATTGGACCTTTTGGACTTGGGCAAGGGCCAATGACCCTGTATGATGATGGTGGTGGTAGTGTTAGTATCTCAGTCATGTCTGTCCCGATGGACTGTAACCCAACAAGCTCTTCTTCCCATTGATTTCTCTAGGCAAGACACCTAGAGTGGGTTTCCATTAACTTCTTCAGGGGATGAGTCTCTGGCAAATCTCCAGTTTCACCTGGAAGAATGCTAAGCCTGGCCATTTCCCCAGATCACTCTCCAGAAGAGCCTGGACTACCCATGAGACCCAGGACACAGCCAGCAGCAACACCATCTCATAAAGATTTCCAATCAGCACCTGTCAACATTTCTACACCCTTGGTGAGTCTCTTTTGGGTCTGGGAGCTCAAGGCCTCATGGAAGTGAGGTCTTCTCCTTCTCAGAAAATGGAACTTGGTACACAGCTCCATGCCTCATTCTGCCAGCCAAGGCTATCAGCTCCTCTTACTGAAGAACCAAGTGTCATACATGTCCTATAGACATCCTCAAATGAACAACAAAAATGCCAATGAGAAGACCTCAGGTCACGGAGGACTGAGCTTAATTAAATTATCACCAGATACACCAGACTGCCATTGTTGACATGTAGGATGTCATGTCCTCAAACTGGTAAGAAGACTCCTGTGAGGGACACTGTGGCAATATGATCAGCAGGTAGTGAGACCTGAAGGGAAAAGTGGAGATGGACAGAAGGTGGATCCTGTGGCAAGAGCTGATTCTCCAGGTTGCTGTGCTTGGCATATGCTGTGCTTAGTTGCTCATTCATGTCTGACTCTTTGTGACCTCGTGAACTCTAGCCCTCCAGGCTCCTCTGTCTATGGGGATTCTCCAGGCCAGATAGTGGAGTGGGGGATCTTCTCAACCCAGGGATTGAACCCACGTCTCCCACCTTGCAGGCATTCTCTTACTCTCTGAGCCTCTCCAGAAGAGAGATTGTCAATGGAACTGAGTAAAAGTCAGGTTATTTGACCAGAGACCAAGCCTCTGAAAGCTCTTGAATTTTTATTTGCTTTGCTCTCACTACTATTTCTTCACTTTCCAAGAACTTCAGAAGGTCAGAAGGTAGGGGAGGAAAGGAGTGAATGATCAAGGGGAATTGTACTCCTAGATCTAAACTATAATCCTGATATTTTGTCAGTTATAAAATGATGTCCACCTCCAATAATCCAGTTCTGAAAAGTAGTGAGAAATCAGGAGATATTCAGAGTTTGAACGTGGCTGAGGAAATTTTCATTTGCTCCTTGCATATTGCATAGAGCACCTTCCTTAATTTTCAGTCTCTAAAATCTAAATTATTGGGGACATCTACTTCTAGCAAATGCAGTCAGTGTTGTCTTGCCACCACCAGCATGCAATCATAAAATCCAAGAGATAAAAAAGAATAAAAATAGACAATAAGGTACAGCTTCCCGAAACCAGAACCTTACCCAAATCACCACTTTTCCATGCCCATCTTGCTTCCTCTGACGTGCCTCAAAATGCTGTCATAATTCAACTGCAAAAACATGTGTGTGCTCAGTCGCTTTAGTCATGTCTGAGTCAATGCATCTCCGTTGACTGTAGCTCACCAGGATTCTCAGTCCATGGTATTCTCCAGGCAAGAATACTGGCGTGCGTTTTCTTGCTGTCCTGTATGCAATCTTCCTGACCTAGGTATCAAACTTTTATCCCTAGTCTTTTATGTGTCCTGAATTACCAGATGAGTTCTATTTAACTAGAGTTACCTGGGAATCACCCTGCTACAAATATACTTACCAGGAAATACAGTCCAGGCCACTTTGGTCTGTCATCAATCAAATACTCCCAAGATTTGGTCAGAACCGAAAAATTTAAACAATGAAAACTTTGTAAAGACAAACTACACTCAAGGATTCTGTATGCCCCTGACCAATCAGCAACACATGACTCTAATGGTTGGGGTCTAAATTTTTCTGGGAAGAAGGATGTCCCACTCTCAGCCTGATGGTCATAAGGTCCCCAACTAAGCTTCCACTGTAGGCCAACTGTCCAGTGAAATGTACTGTGGACTAAAAATTCAAGCTCCATCTAAAAGCTGAAGTTTCTAGTAACCACATTTAAAAGCAAAAAAAAAAAAAAAAAAGCAGATGAAATTAATTTTCAAGTTATATTTTAGTCCAGTATACAAAAAATATCATTTCATTATGCGATCAATAAGTCACAACTCATGGCTGGCATGCAGATAAATCTGACCTTTGGTTGATCACTAAATATTTTCCTTTCTAAGACAAAGTGCCACTCCTAGAATGGGAAGTTGAAATTGGAACCCCTTTTCCTTGGGAGTAAGCCTGTCAGGTAAAATACAAGACAACTAGTTAAATTTTATTTTCAATGAATAATTTTTTAGAAAAAGTACATCCAAAGCATTCCAGGTGATCAGCTCAGTTCAGTTCAGTTGCTCAGTCGTGTTTGAATCTTCGCAACCCATAAATCACAGCACGCCAGGCCTCCCTGTCCATCACTAACTCTCAGAGTTCACTCAGACTCACGTCCATCGAGTCAGTGATGCCATCCAGCCATCTCATCCTCTGTCGTCCCCTTCTCCTCCTGCCCCCAATCCCTCCAAGCATCAGTCTTTTCCAGTGAGTCAACTCTTCTCATGAGGTGGCCAAAGTACTGGGATTTCAGCTTTAGCCTCATTCCTTCCAAAGAAATCCCCGGGCTGATCTCCTTCAGAATGGACTGGTTGGACTTTCTTGCAGTCCAAGGGACTCTCAAGAGTCTTCTCCAACACCACAGTTCAAAACCATCAATTCTTTGGCAGTCAGCTTTCTTCACAGTCCAACTCTCACATCCATACATGACTACTGGAAAAACCATAGCCTTGACTAGACGGATGTTTGTTGGCAAAGTAATGTCTTTGCTTTTCAATATGCTATCTAGGGTGGTCATAAATTTTCTTCCAAGGAGTAAGTGTCTTTTAATTTCCTGGCTACAGTCACTATCTGCAGTGTTTTGGAGCCCCCCAAAATAAAGTCTGACACTGTTTCCACTGTGGACTTCTATTAAAAAAGGAAATGTTTTCATTGTTTTTCCAATTTCAAATTTAACTGGGATTCCTGTATTTCTGTTTGGTAAATCCAGCCACCTAAAAGGCATGATTAAAACTGATTCATTCCTTAGGTAAAAGAGAGTACCTCAGTGGTGAGTCCACATAGCTCCCTCCCATCAGGACCAGAGTTACAGTCATGAGAAGAAGAACTGTCATCATGTGGCCAATTGAGGCAGGTAAGGTATAGGTGTGTCTTCCTTGGTTCAGCACAGACCACAAGATAGTGGCAACCCCCCAAAAGAGGAGCAGATGAAGGCAGAGGAGATGAAGGCCAAAGGAGAAAACGCGGCCAGTTCTAGAAGACGCAGAAGGTAGTGGTCCTCAAAAGGTCAGAGGCCAGCCTACTGGGGAGTGGCACAGTTCAAGTTGTGAAGCACACTTCCCATGGTCCAGTGGTGGTCACACCTGCAGGAAGGCATACAGCTGAGCAGTAGTGGTTGCAGAAACCCCGTGCTACTTTGCTCCACCATTCTTTCTTTTCCATGAAGTTTACAAGATATTCGTACATCCTGTACTCCCATCAGTCCATTCTAAAGGAGATCAGTCCTGGGTGTTCTTTGGAAAAAATGATGCTAAACCTGAAACTCCAGTACCTTGGCCAACTCATGCAAAGAGTTGACTCATTGGAAAAGATTCTGATGCTGGGAGGGATTGTGGGCAGGAGGAGAAGGGGATGACAGAGGATGAGATGGCTGAATTGCATCACTGACTCGATGAATGTGAGTTTGAGAGAACTCTGGAAGTTGGTGATGGGCAGGGAGGCCTGTCGTGCTGCAATTCATGGGGTCACAAAGAGTCAGACACGACTGAGCAACTGAACTGACTGAACTGACTGACTCCCATGACCTTGATCTTAATGCAGCATTTGCACCTTTAGAACCTGCTGTGGATTTTCTTTCCCAATAAATTTTCCTTTATTTTTATTTCATGTACTAAGATATCTCACAATGGTTGACAGTGAAGGAGCAAACAGACAGAAGAGGCTCTATCTTAAAAGTAGGACTCCATCTTGGGCCATACTGTGGATTTTGAACTATATGCCTAGTGTCTATGGTAACGACATATCCAATAGAAAAGCAGAACCCCCAGACAAAAGAGCCCAAGGGCTTGTACCTAGACTCTCCATTGCCTAAAAGAATACCCTAATTATCTGTGTAAACAAATAGAATTATAAACTCTACTATGCTTATTGGAGTATGACCACAGGCCTATTGATAATTGTCCATTTTTAACTACCTAGCCTTAGAGCATATGAATCATGGGTTAACTTTGACTGTATCTTTCTTTTCCTTTTTTCAGACTAGTTTAAGGAAATTTGGGGAGGTGGGTTTGGGCATGTACATTTAGGTGTAATTAGGTTTTCACAAAAACTGGTCAGGGTCCTTGGCCAAGAGGAAACTCTGCCTTGGGACCGCCCATGTAATAAACTGCAGTCCACTATCTGCATTGACCCTCTGAGTGAGTCTATTTCCTGGAATGCATGGCTACAACAATGAGAGAGAAGTATTGTGTCCAACTTATTATATATTTCTTCGTGTACTCCAAGTGAGAGTGGTGAAACATGCCCCCCCCCAAAATTCCTAAAATTCCTAAACATTTCAAAACAGTACCTGGTTAAACTAAGGGGCATGGAGGTCACAGAACCTTGGGGGAGATGTGATTCAGGTTGATTTAGTGTTGAGCACACGTAAGGCTTGGAGGAATGATTCAAAGTGTCTGATACAGTAGATCAGCGTGGAAATTGAGAATCTCCATTTTTAACCACTTCCCAGGTGATGGGAAGTGATTGTTTGGACCATCACCGCTGGTCCAGTGATGACATTTTGAGTACCACTGACTTACACAAGGAGATATCTTCCAAAGAAATTGAAACAGAAATTTTTGAGACACTTAGTCTATTCTTAGAGTTTCCTGACACAGAAAATGCAGATGTCTACCTGAAAATTAGCAGAGTAACTCTTTCACAACAAAGGATGTAAAGATAAAACCACATGGAGATGCACGGAAGGGCAGAGTTGTAGTCTAATCAGCACACATACTGATGATGGGTGACCCAGAAGCAGGAGGGGACTTACAAACTTGGTTTCTTCCCTGGAGAGGACATTTTGAGAACCTGAGCCCTGGTAACCTGAATCAGGAAGATGAGCCCCCACAATATCTGGATTTGAAACCAGCAGAGCTATGTCTGTGAGAGAGTTGTGATAAGTCAAGACCCCAGGATTAAAAGGTTTGTGCCAAATTTACCGATGCTGAATGTCAGCTCAGAGGAAGCAGCTTGAAAAGTGCACGCATCATATGGGAAGCAGAATTATGGACTAATTTTAGAAGAAGTGCCAAAGGGGCAAGGATATTTTGGAACTTTCTCTAGGGATGAAATCACTTATTGACACTTTAAAAAAAAATCCTCCCTGTAACTAGCTGGCCCAGTGCCAGCAGGAGACATTTCTGACATTCCCCATTTACCTTGCTAGCACTGCTTGCCCTACTATGTCTTTCTGTTCCCTGTGAAACACACATATCCAACCCTGTCATCCCTACAAACCTCCTCCAAAGTGGCTCCCCCTGCACCGAGGGTCTGGATTCCTACACAAGAGCTTCTTTCCCTTCCACACATGGTGGGGGCCTCAGCCATAACTTGCATCCTCTCAAGGTTGTTGCCACTTCATGTCAGCCCCAGCCAGAAGCACATCTGTAATTGTTGAGGTGGGGTTCACATTCAGCTGCAGTGGTGGTCAACAAGACCCACCAGCCTGCCCAAAGCAACGTTGGTACATCCAACAGGACACCACACTCAGACTACATAGGAGACACCCTGGATTTCCTGTCTCTGCTGACCTGGAGGAACTGTTCTTCTGGGCCACACAGGAGACACTCTCTATAAGTACTCTCATTCAACATGTAGACATAGTTCATCTGCCTAATATTAATGCATAGAAACAAAAAGATAGGCAAAATGAGGAGACAAAGAATATATTGCAAATAAACAGGCAAGACATAACCTCAGAAAAAGAGCTAAACAAGATGGAGATTGATAATCTATGTCAAATGAGTGCAAAGTAATGCTCATAGAAATATTTACTGGGTCTTCCCTGCTGGATCATTGGTTAAAATTTTCCTGACAATGTAGGGGACAGAGTTCAACCTTTGCCCTGGAAACTAAGATCTCAGGCAGCAGGGCAACTAAACCTGCGTGTCACAGCTATTGAACTCATGCATCCTAGAGCCTGTGCTCCACAACGAGAGAAGACAGAACCATGGGAAGCCCACACACAAGAACTAGAGTGCAGCCCTCACTCTAGAAAACTAGAGAAACCCAATGATACAACAAGATGCAGTGGACCCATGAAATAAGTAAATAAAAGGTATTTACTCATCTTAGGGGAAGAAGGGAAGAATGAAGTGACAACCTCCACAAAGAGGCAATAAGTATAAAAAGGAACTGATTATAATTGAAGAATAAAATAACTGACATGAAAAATACAGCGGAAGCATCAATAGATTAGATGATTCAGAAGGAAACATCAGTAAGCTGAAATACATAGTAGTGTAAATCACCCAATTTCAACACCAGAAAGGAAAAATGAGACCAAAATTTGAGGACAGTTTAATGCATTTGGTGGATAATATCAAGCATACTCACATTCCCATTATAGGGATTCAAGGAGAAGGGAGAGAGAGATAAAAACTCACTTGAAGAAACAATGGTTGAATATTTCCCTTTCTTGGTGAAGGAAACACACAGGTCCAAGAAGCATAGAGAGTCCAATACAGGGTAAACCAAAGAGAAACATGCCAAAACACATATTAATCAAACTAAGAAAAATTTAGAAAAAGGAAAAATATTCAAAGCAGGAAGGGAAAATCAACAAATAACAAGGGAATCCACATAAGTTTTACAGCTGATCTTTCAGAGGAAACACTGAAGGCCAAAAGGGTGTATCATGATATACTTAAATTTATGAAAGGGAAAATCCTACCAGCATGATTACTGTGGCCAGCTAAGATCTCACTCAGATTCAAAGAACTCAGTAATTTTACACACAAGCAAAAGTTCAGGAATACAGCATCACAAAAGGAGCTTTACAATTTATAGCCAGTGACTGTAATAAAATTATTCAACCCAATAGCCTCTATACTCATAACAATAGCCCTCACTATAAAACTAGGAATGGCTCCATTCCACTTCTGAGTCCCAGAAGTAACACGAGGCATCTCCCTATCTTCCAGCCTAATCCTACTTACATTACAAAAACTAGCACCTATATCTGTACTCTACCAGATCTCTCCATCTATCAACCTAAATCTAATTCTAGCCCTATCAGTTCTGTCAATTATAATTGCAGGCAGAGGAGGGCTAAACCAAACCCAACTACAAAAAATCATAGCCTACTCATCAATTGTCCAAATAGGCTGAATAACAGCAGTTTTATTGTATAACCTCACTATAATACTTCTAAATCTAGTTATTTACATAATTACAACCTCAACTATATTCACACTAATCATAGCTAACTCAACCACAACCAATCTATCACTATCACAGACATGAAATAAAGCACCCATTATAACATTTCTAATCCTCATCACCCTCCTATCAACAGGAGGACTCCCCCTACTATCAGGATTTATACCAAAATAAATAATTATTCAAGAAATGACAAAAAACGACAACATTATCCTACCCCCTCTCATAGCAATCACAGTACTACTAAACCTATACTTCTACACATGACTCACATACTCCACCGCACTAACAACATTAACCTCCACAAATAATATAAAAATTATATGACAATTCTCCACCACAAAATAAATAACCCTCTTGCCAACAATAATTGTACTATCTACTATACTACTACCACTCACACCAATTCTATCAGTACTAGAAAAGGAATTTAGGTTAAACAGACCAAGAGCCTTCAAAGCCCTAAGCAAGTATAATTTACTTAATTCCTGTTAAGGACTGCAAGATCACATCTTACATGAATTGAATGCAAATCAACCACTTTAATTAAGCTAAGTCCTTACTAGATTGGTGGGCTCTACCCCCATGAAATTTTAGTTAACAGCTAAATACCCTAAAGAACTGGTTCCAATCTACTTCTCCCACCGTGAGAAAAAAAAAAAAAAAAAGTGGGAGAAGCCCTGGCAGAATTGAAGCTGTTTCTCTGAATTTGCAATTCAACGTGAAAATTCATCACAGGGACTGGTAAAAAGAGGAATTAAACCTCTGTCCTTAGATTTACAGTCTAGTACTTTACTCAGCCATTTTACCCATGTTCATTAATGGTTGATTATTCTCAACCAATCATAAAGATATTGGTACCTTATACCTACTATTTGGTGCCTGAGCTGGTATAGTAGGAACTGCTCTAAGCCTGCTAATTCGCGCTGAACTAAGTCAGCCCAGAGCCCTACTTGGAAATGACCAAATTTACAATGTAGTTGTAACTGCACATGCATTCATAATAATTTTCTTTATAGTAATACCGATCATAATTGGAGGATTCAGCAACTGACTAGTCCCCCTAATAATTGGCGCTCCTGATATAACATTTCCCCGAATAAACAACATGAGTTCCTTACTTCTCCCTCCCTCTTTCCTACTACTTCTAGCATCCTCTATAGTCGAAGCTGGAGCAGGAACAGGCTGAACCGTATACCCCCCTCTGGCAGGCAACTTGGCCCATGCAGGAGCCTCAGTAGACCTAACCATCTTTTCTTTACACCTGGCAGGTGTTTCCTCAAACTTAGGGGCTATTAACTTTATTACAACAATTATTAATATAAACTCCCCTGCAATATCACAGTATCAAACCCCCCTATTCACATGATCCATACTAATTACTGTCGTACTACTACTTCTTTCATTTCCCGTATTAGCAGCTGGTATCACAATATTGCTAACAGACCGAAATCTAAACACAACCTTCTTCAACCCAGCAGGAGGAGGAGACCCTATTCTATATCAACACCTATTCTGATTGTTTGGACACCGCAAAGTATATATTCTTATTCTGCCCGGGTTTGGAATGATTTCTCATATCGTGACCTATTATTCAAGGAAAAAAGAACCATTTGGGTATATGGGAATAGTCTGAGCTATAATATCAATTGCGTTTTTAAGATTCATCATATGAGCCCATCATATATTTACAGTCAGAATGGATGTCGACACACAGGCCTACTTCACATCAGCCACCATGATCATTGCTATCCCAACTGGAGTGAAAGTCTTCAGCTGACCAGCTACACTTCATGGAGGTAATATCAAATGATCTCCCACTATAATATGAGCCCTGGGTTTTATCTTTCTTTTTACAGTTGGAGGCCTAACTGGAATTGTTTTAGCCAATTCTTCTCTTGATATTGTTCTTTACAATACATACTATGTAGTCGCACATTTCCACTATGTACTATCAATAGGAGCTGTCTTTACTATTATAGGGGGATTCGTACACTGATTCCCACTATTCTCAGGTTACACCCTTAATACTACATGAGCCAAAATCCACTTTGCAATTATATTTGTAGGTGTAAACATAACTTTCTTCCCACAACATTTCTTAGGGCTATCTGGCATACCATGATGATACTCTGATTACCCAGACATGTACACAAGGTGAAACACTATTTCATCCATAGGCTCATTCATATCACTAACAGTAGTTATACTAATAATTTTTATTATCTGAGAAGCATTTGCATCTAAATGAGAAGTCCTAACTGTGGACCTAAGCACAACAAATTTAGAGTGATTAAACAGATGCCCTCCACCATATCATACATTTGAAGAAACTACATATGTTAACATGAAATAAGAAAGGAAGGAATCGAACCCCCTGTTATTGATTTCAAGCCAACACCATAGCCACTATGTCTCTCTCAATTAATGAGATGTTAGTAAAACATTATATAACTTTGTCAAGGTTAACTTACGGGTGAAAGCCCCGTATATCTCATATGGTGTACCCCACACAACTAGGATTTCAAGATACAACATCACCCATTATAGAAGAACTGCTACATTTTCACGATCACACACTAATCATCTTTTTAATCAGCTCACTAGTACTTTATATTATTTCACTGATACTGACAACAAAATTAACTCACACCAGCACAATAGATGCACAAGAAGTAGAAACAATCTGAATCATTCTACCAGCTATTATTCTGATTCTAATTGCCCTTCCATCCTTATGAATCCTATACATAATAGATGAGATTAATAACACATCTCTTACAGTAAAAACTATCAGACATCAATGATACTGAAGCTATGAATACACAGACTATGAAGACTTGAGCTTCGGTTCCTACATAATCCCAACATCAGAACTAAAACCAGGAGAACTACGACTACTGGCAGTAGATAACCAAGTTATATTGCCTATAGAAATAACAATTAGAATGTTAATTTCCTCCAAAGATGTATTACACTCATGAGCTGTGCCTTCCCTGGGATTAAAAACAGATGCAATCCCAGGCTGTCTAAACCAGACAATTATTGTATCGACACAACCAGGCTTATAATATGGCCAATGTTCAGAGATCTGCGGATCAAATCACAGCTTCATACCAATTGTTCTTGAACTAGTCCCACTAAAACACTTTGAAAAATGATCTGCATCAATACTATAAAATCACCAAGAAGCTATGCCAGCGTTAACCTTTTAAGTTAAAGACTGAGAGTACAGTGCTCTCCTTGATGATATGCTACAACTAGACACGTCAACATGACTTACAATAATCCTATCAATATTTCTAGTCCTTTTCATTATTTTTCAACTAACAATGAAAATACCAAAACAAAACACCCCTTGAGAAATAAAATGAATGAAAATCTATTTGCCTCTTTCATTACCCCTATAATACTGGGTCTCCCCCTCGTTACTCTCATTGTTCTATTTCCCAGTTTACTATTCCCAATGTCAAATCAACTAATAAACAACTGCCTCATCTCCCTCCAACAATGAATGCTTCAACTTGTATCAAAACAAATAATGAGTATTCACAACTCCAAAGGACAAACATGGACATTAATGCTAATATCCTTAATTCTATTTATTGGGTCAACAAACCTATTAGGCCTGCTACCTCACTCATTTACACCAACCATGCAGCTATCAATAAACTTAGTTATGGCCTTCCCTCTATGAGCAGGGGCTGTAATTACAGGCTTTCACAACAAAACTAAAGCATCACTTGCCCATTTCTTACCACAAGGAACACCAACCCCACTAATCCCAATACTAATTATTGTTGAAACTATTAGCCTCTTCATCCAACCAGTGGCCCTTGCCTTATGATTAACAGCAAATATCACTGCAGGACACCTATTAATTCATCTAATGGGAGGAGCCACACTCATACTAATAAGTATTAGAACTACCACAGCTCGCATTACATTTATTATTTTAATTCTATTAACAATTCTCGAATTTGCGGTAGCTATAATTCAAGCCTACGTATTTACACTCTTAGTTAGCCTATACCTGCATGACAACACATAATGACACACCAAACTCATGCCTACCACATAGTAAACCCAAGCCCCTGACCCCGTACAGGAGCACTATCCGCCCTTTTAATTATATGATTCCACTTCAACTCAACAGTCTTGCTAATGCTCGGCTTAACAACAAACATATTCACAATATATCAATGATGATGAGACGTTATCCGAGAAAGTACTTTCCAAGGACATCATACCCCAACCATTCAAAAAGGCCTTCGCTACAGAATAATCCTCTTTATCATTTCCTAAGTCCTATTCTTTACCGGATTTTCCTGAGCATTCTACCATTCAAGCCTTGTCCCTACACCTGAACTAGGTGGCTGCTGAACCCCGACAGGTATTCACCCACTTAACCTCCTAGAGGTCCCACTACTCAATACCTCCGTCCTTCTAGCCTCAGGAGTCTCCATTACCTGAGCCCACTATAGCCTCATAGAAGGGAATCACAACCACATATTACAAGCCCTATTTATTACTATTGCACTAGGTATACTTTACATTATTACAAGCCTCAGAGTACTATGAGGCACCCTTCACCATCTCAGATGGAATTTATGGTTCAACCTTCTTTGTAGCCACAGGCTTCCAGGGCCTACATGTCATTATTGGATCTACTTTCCTAATCATTCGCTTCTTTCACCAACTAAAATTTCAGTTTACCTCTAACCACCACTTCGGTTTTGAAGCTGCTGCCTGATATTGACATTTCGTAGACGTAGTGTGACTTTTCCTCTATGTTTCTATCTATTGATGAGGTTCATTTTTTTTTTTTTAGTATTAATTAGTACAACTGACTTCAAATCAGTTAGTTTTGGTCTAATCCAAAAAAGAATAATAAACCTAATACTAGCTCTCCTAACCCATTTTACACTAGCCACATTACTTGTCACTATCACATTCTGACTCCCTCAACTGAATGTATATTCAGAAAAAACAAGCCCATATGAATGTGGATTTGATTCCATAGGATCAGCCCGCCTTCCTTTCTCCATAACTTTTTTTTTCTGGTAGCCATTACATTCCTTTTATTTGACCTAGAAATTGCACTACTTCTACCACTACCATGAGCCTCACAAACAACCAACCTATATACAGTACTCACCATGGCCCTCTTCCTAATTTTCCTACTAGCCGTAAGACTAGCCTATGAGTGAACTCAAAAGGGACTAGAATGAACTGAATATGGTATTTAGTTTAAAGCAAAATAAATATTTCGACTCATCAGATTATGATCAAACTCATAATTACCAAAAGTCTCTTGTATATATAAACATTATAATAGCATTCACAGCATCTCTTGCAGGACTACTGATGTATCGATCTCACCTAATATCATCCCTTTTATGTCTAGAAGAAATAATACTGTCCTTATTTATTATAGCTACCCTAATAATCCTAAACTCTCATTTCACCCTAACCAGCATAATGTCCATCATCTTACTAGTTTTCACAGCCTGTGAAGCAGCACTAGGCCTATCCCTACTAGTAATGGTAGGGATACATACGGTTCTAACTACATACAAAACCTTAACCTACTACAATGCTAAAATATATTGTTCCCACAGTAATACTCATACCCCTGACCTGATTATCAAAAAACATCATGGCATCTGGTCCCATCACTTCATGGGAAATAGATGGAGAAACAGGGGAAACAGTGTCAGACTTTAATTTTTGGGGCTCCAAAATCACTGCAGATGGTGACTAAAGCCGTGAAAGTAAAAGATGCTTACTCTTGGAAAAAAAGGTTATGACCAACCTAGACAGTATATTCAAAAGCAGAGACATTACTTTGCCGGCTAAGGTCTGTCAAATCAAGGCTATGGTTTTTCCTGTGGTCATGTATGGATGTGAGAGTTGGACTGTGAAGAAGGCTGAGTGCCAAAGAATTGATGCTTTTGAACTGTGGCGTTGGAGAAGACTCTTGAGAGTCCCTTGGACTGCAGGGAAATCCAACCAGTCCATTCTGAAGGAGATCAACCCTGGGATTTCTTTGGAAGGAATGATACTGAAGCTGAAACTCCAGTACTTTGGCCACCTCATGAGAAGAGTTGACTCATTGTAAAGGACTCTGATGCTGGGAGGGACTGGGAAAAGGAGGAGAAGGGGACGACCAAGGTTGGAGTGGCTGGATGGCATCACTGACTCAATGGACGTGAGTCTGAGTGAACTGGGAGATGGTGATGAACAGGGAGGCCTGGTGTGCTGCGATTCATGGGGTCGCAAAGATTTGGACACGACTGAGCGACTGAACTGAACTGAATATAATCTGGATTAATTCTACGACACATAGCCTGCCAATCAGCCTCACAAGTCTACTCCTTATAAATCAATTCAGCGATAATAGCCTTAACTTCTCACCAGTCTTTTTCTCTGACTCTTTATCCATGCCTCTACTAATTCTAACCATATGACTACTCCCCCTGATATTAATAGCTAGTCAACACAACCTATCAAAAGAAAACTTAACCTGAAAAAAAATATTTATCACTATACTTATTTTATTGCAACTATTCCTAATTATAACTTTTACTGCCATAGAATTAATCTTCTTTTATATTTTATTCAAAGCAACACTAGTCCCAACACTCATTATCATCACCCGATGAGGAAACCAAACAGAATGCCTAAACGACGGCCTCTACTTCCTATTCTACACACTAGCTGGATCCCTGTCCCTACTAGTTGTACTAGTTTACATTCAAAATACAGTGGGATCCTTAAACTTCCTAATCCTCCAATATTGAGTACAACCAATACCAAATTCCTGATCAAATGTCTTCATATGACTAGCATGTATAATAGCTTTCATAGTAAAAATACCACTATATGGTCTCCACCTTTGACTGTTCAAAGCCAATGAAGAGGCCCCTATTGCAGGCTCCATAGTCCTTGCAGAAGTCCTACTAAAACTAGGCGGATATGGCATACTACGAATTACACTACTCCTAAACCCAGTCACCCATTTTATAGCGTACCTATTAATCATAGTATCCCTATGAGGCATAATTATGACTAGCTCAATTTGCCTCCACCAAACGGATCTAAAATCGCTCATTGCATATTCCTCTGTCAATCATATAGAACTTGTTATCGTACCCATTCTCATTCAAACACCCTGAAGCTATATAGGAGCCACTGCCCTAATAATTGCCCATGGCCTTACATCCTCCATACTCTTCTGTTTAGCAAACTCCAACTATGAACGAACTCACATTCGAACAATAATTTTAGCCCACGGTCTACAAACATTCCTCCCACTATTGGCCACCTGATGACTCCTAGCAAGCTTAACTATCCTAGCTCTACCCCCAACAGTTAACCTAATTGGAGAACTGTTTGTAGTAATATCAACCTTTTCATGATCCATCATTACAATTATTTTAATAGGATTAAATATAGCAATTACCACCATATACTCTCTTTATATACTAATTACAACACAACAAGGAAAATATACCCACCATATCAATAATATTTCACCTTCCTCCACATGAGAAAACACACTTATATCATTACACATCCTACCCCTGCTACTTCTAGCCCTAAACCCAAAAATTATTCTAGGGTACCTATACTGTAAGTATAGTTTAAAAAGAAAAACATTAGATTGTGAATCTAACAATAGTAGCCCACTATCTTCTTATTTACTGAAAAAGTATGCAGGAACTGCTAATTCTATGTCCCCATGTCTAACACCGTGGCTTTTTCAAGCTTTAAAAGTATAGTAGATATGTGTTGGTCTTAGGAACCAAAAAATTGATGCAACTCCAAATAAAAGTAATAAACATATTCTCTTCCTTCACACTAACTACTCTATTCCTACTAACAGTAGCCATCATAAAAACAAGCTCTGACACCTACAAAACTTATAATTATCCACTATACATAAAAACAACCATCGCATGTGCCTTCATCACCAGCATAATCCCCACGATAATGTTTATTAACACAGGCCAAGAAATAATCATTTCAAACTGACACTGACTGACAATCCAAACCCTCAAACTATCACTCAGCTTCAAAATGGAATACTTCTCAATGATATTTGTCACAGTAGCACTGTTTGTTACATTATCCATCATAGAATTCTCATTATGATATATACACTCAGACCCAAACATCAATCAATTCTTCAAATATCTAGTTCTATTTTACATCACAATACTTTTCCTTGTTACTGCAAACAACCTCTTTCAACTCTTCATCGGCTGAGAAAGAGTTGAAATTATATCATTTTTACTCATTGGATGATGATATGGGCGAGCTGATGCAAACATAGCAGCCCTACAAGCAATTTTGTATAACCGCATTGGAGACATTGGATTCATCCTAGCAATAGCATGATTCTTAACTAACCTTAATATCCGAGATCTCCAACAAATCTTTATACTAAAACCAGACAACTCTAACCTACCCTTCATAGGCCTAGTATTAGCTGCAACCAGAAAATCTGCACAATTTGGCCTATATCCATGACTACCCTCTGCAATAGAAGGCCCAACACCTGTCTCAGCACTACTCCACTCAAGCACAATAGTAGTGGTGGACATTTCTCTACTAATTCACTTCTACCCATTAACAGAAAGCAACAAATTTGCCCAATCTATTATACTATGTCTAGGAGCCATCACCACATTATTTACAGCAATATGTGCCCTCACCCAAAATGATATTTAAAGAAATTATTGATTTCTCTACATCCAGCCAGCTAGGCCTCATAATAGTAACAATCAGCATCAACCAGCCCTACCTAGCATTCTTCCAAAGCTGCACACATGGTTTCTTCAAAGCCATACTCTTCATAGGCTCTGGCTCTATTATTCACAGCCTAAACAACGAACAAGACATTCGAAAAATAGGAGGCCTATTCAAAGCAATACCATTCACCACAACAGCCCTCATTATTGGCAGTCTCGCACTAACAGGAATGCCCTTCCTCACCAGATTTTACTCTAAAGACCTAAATATTGAATCCGCCAACATGTCATATACCAACCTCTGAGCCCTTTTATTAACACTAATCGCCACATCTTTCACAGCCATCTACAGTACTCGTATCATTTTCTTTGCACTCCTAGGACAACCCCGATTCCCAACCCTAATTATCATTAATGAAAACAACCCCTTCCTAATTAACTCAATCAAACGTTTACTAATTGGAAGCTTTCTCGCAGGATTTATTATCTCCAACAATATTCCTCCAACAAGAATTCCTCAAATAACCATACCCCACTACCTAAAATTTATAGCCCTAGTAGTTACAATCTTAGGGTTCATCCTAGCACTAGAAATTGGCAACGTAACTTATAACCTAAAATTTAATTACCCGTCAAATACCTTTAAATTTTCCAACCAATTAGGATATTACCCCACAATTATACACCGCCTAACTCCCTATATAAACCTAACAATAAGCCAAAAATCAGCATCCTCTCTTCTAGACCTAATCTGACTAGAAAATATTTTACCAAAGACAATCTCACTAATCCAAGTAAAAGCATCCACCATGGTTACAAACCAAAAAGGCCTAATCAAACTATATTTCCTCTTTTTCCTAGTCACAATCCTCATCAGTATAATCCTATTTAATTTTCATGAGTAATCTCCATAATAAGGACAACACCAACTAACAAGGACCAACCAGTCACGATAACTAATCAAGTACCATAACTATACAAAGCCACAATTCCTATAGCTTCCTCACTAAAAAACCCAGAATCCCCTGTATCATAAATAATCCAATCCCCCAAACCATTAAATTTAAATACAATCTCCACTTCCTTATCCTTCAACACATAATAAACCATCAGAAACTCTATCAACAAGCCAGTAATAAAAGCCCCTAGAACAGTCTTACTAGAAACCCAAATCTCAGGATACTGCTTGGTAGCCATAGCCATTGTATAACCAAAAACCACAATTATACCACCCAAATAAATTAAGAAAACTATTAGACCTAAAAAAGATCCACCAAAATTTAATGCAATACCACAACCAACTCCACCACTCACAATTAAACCTAATCCCCCATAAATAGGTGAAAATTTTGAAGAAAACCCTACAAAACCAATCACAAAAATAACACTCAAAATAAATACAATGTATGTTATCATTATTCTTGCATGGAATCTAACCACGACTAATGATATGAAAAACCATCGTTGTCATTCAACTACAAGAACACTAATGACCAACATTCGAAAGTCTCATCCATTAATAAAAATTGTAAATAACGCATTCATTGATCTCCCAGCCCCATCAAACATCTCATCATGATGAAACTTTGGCTCCCTTTTAGGCATCTGTCTAATTCTACAAATCCTAACAAGTCTATTCTTAGAAATACACTACACATGTGATACAATGACAGCATTCTCCTCCATCACCCACATCTGCCGAGATGTTAATTACGGCTGAATTATGCGATATATACACACGAACAGAGCATCAACATTTTTTATCTGCCTATTCATGCATGTAGGACGAGGCCTGTACTACGGATCATATACCTTCCTAGAAACATGGAACATTGGAGTAATTCTTCTATTTGCAATGATAGCCACAGCATTTATAGGATACGTCCTACCATGAGGACAAATATCATTCTGAGGAGCAACAGTCATCACCAACCTCCTCTCAGCAATCCCATACATTGGCACAAGTCTAGTCGAATGAATCTGAGGGGGGTTCTCAGTAGACAAAGCAACCCTTACCCGATTCTTGGCCTTCCACTTTATCCTTCCATTTATTATTGCAGCACTCGCCATAGTCCACCTACTCTTTCTCCACGAAGCAGGATCCAACAATCCTACAGGAATCTCGTCAGACGCAGACAAGATCCCATTCCACTCCTATTATACCATCAAATACATTCTAGGCATTCTATTACTAGTCCTAACACTAATACTTCTAGTATTATTCACAGCCGATCTACTAGGAGACCCAGATAACTATACCCCTGCAAACCCACACAACACGCCCCCTCATATCAAGCCTGAATGATATTTCCTATTCACATACACAATTCTACGATCAATTCCCAACAAACTAGGAGGATTCCTAGTCTTTGTACTCTCAATCATAATTCTTGTCCTTATACCTATACTCCACACCTCTAAACAATGAAGCATAATATTCTGACCAATTAGCCAATGCCTATTCTGAATCTTAGTGGCAGACCTGTTAACACTCACGTGAATTGGAGGGCAACCAGTTGAATACCCGTATATAATTATCGGACAGTTAGCATCTATTATATACTTTCTCCTTATTCTAGTACTAATACCAGTAGCTAGCACCATAGAAAACAACCTCTTAAAATGAAGATGTTTTTGCAGTATACCAAATATACTGGTCTTGTAAACCAGAGAAGGAGAACAACTAACCTCCCTAAGACTCAAGGAAGAAGCTATAGCCCCACTATCAACACCCAAAGCTGAAGTTCCACTTAAACTATTCCCTGATGACATTATCAATATAGCTCTATAAACATTAAGAGCCTCCCTAGTATTAAATTTACTAAAACTTCTAAAAACCCAACACAAACTTCGCACTTCACAACCCCACATCACAACCAATAGTACATGCTTATCACCTCATACACATATTACATAAAATATACCCGAGATGAAGCACATACATAACATTAATGTAACAAAAATACGACATGTATATAGTACATTACATGACATACCCCAAGCATATAAGCAGGGACATGAATATTAATGTAGCATGGACATAATAGGTATATAGTACATTAATTGATTTACCTCATGCATATAAGCAAGTACATAACATCTATTGATAGTACCTGGCACATTTAGTTATTTATCATACATAGCACATGTAAGTCAAATCCATCCTCATCAACATGCATATCCCATCCACTAGATCATGTGCTTAATGACCATGCCACGTGAAACCAGCAACCTGCTTGGCAAGGATCCCTCTTCTCACTCTGGGCCCATTAATTGTGGGAGTCACTACTTAATGAATTTTATCAGGCATCTGGTCCTTTCTTCAGGGCTATCTCACCTAAAATCACCCACTCTTTCCCCTTAAATAAGACATCTCAATGGACTAGTGACTAATCAGCCCATGCTCATACATAACTGTACTGTCATACATTTGGTATTTTTTAATTTTGGGGGATGCTTGGACTCAGCTATGGCCGTTTGAGGCCCTGACCCCGAGCATGTATTGTAGCTGGACTTAACTGTACCTTGAGCACCACCATAATGGTAAGCATGAGTATCACAGTCAATGGTCACAGGACATATAATATTAATACCGCATATTACCGACCATTTCCCCCCGGTTTCTTTTTTTCCCCTTAAATACCTACCACCATTTTTAACACGCTTGCCCCTAGGTACTTATTTAAACTTATCACATTTTCACTACTCAAATTAGCACTCCAACCAAAGTAAGTATAAAGTGCCTGGGTCTTCCCCATGTTGTATAGTTAATGTAGCTTAAAACCAAAGTAAGGCACTGAAACTGCCTAGATGAGTACATCAACTCCATAAACACATAGGTTTGGTCCCAGCCTTCCTGTTAACTTTCAATAAACTTACACATACAAGCATCCACATCCCAGAGAGAATGCCCTCTGGGTCAACAAGACTAAGAGGAGTGGGTATCAAGCACACACCTGTAGCTCATGACACCTTGCTTAACCACACCCCCACGGGAGACAGCAGTGACAAAAATTAAGCCATAAACGAAAGTTTGACTAAGGTATATTGACTAGGGTTGGTAACTCTTGTGCCAGCCACCGCGGTCATACGATTAACCCAAGCTAACGGGAATACAGCATAAAACGTATTTAAGCACGAGACCAAATAGAGTTAAATGTTAATTAAACTGTAAAAAGTCATAATTACAATAAAAAATAAACGACAAAAGTAACTCTATAATAGCTGACACACTATAGCTAAGAACCAAATTGGGATTAGATACCCCACTATGCTCAGCCCTAAACACAAATAATTACCAAAACAAGATTTTTCACCAGAGTACTACTGGCAATGGCCTAAAACTCAAAGAACTTGGCGGTGCTTAATACTTTTCTAGAGGACCCTGTTCTATAATTGATAAACCCCGATAGACCTCACCAATCCTTGCTAATACAGTCTATATACGGCCATCTTCAGCAAACCCTAAAAAGGAACAAAAGTAAGCATAATCATAGCACATAAAAACGTTAGGTCAAGGTGTAACCTATGGAGTGGGAAGAAATGGGCTACATTTTCTATCATAAGAAAACCCAACATGAAAATCATTATGAAACTAATGACCAAAGGAAGATTTAGTAGTAAACAAAGAATAAAATGCTTAGTTGAATTAGGCCATGCATGCACACACCGCCCATCACCCTCCTCAACTAATCACGATGCACTCAAATCTATTTACATGCACCAACAATATGAGAGGAGATAATTTGTAACAAGGTAAGCATACTGGAAAGTGTGCTTGGACAAATCAAGATATAGCTTAAATAAAGCATCTAGTTTACACCTAGAAGATTTCACACTTTATGAATATCTTGAACTAAACCTAGCCCCCAAATCCCATTTTAACTAAATAACCAAAATAAAATAAAATAAAACATTCTCCAATTTAAAGTATAGGAGATAGAAATTCTAAACACGGCACTATAGAGAAAGTACCACAAGGGAACGATGAAAGAAAAAATAAATAAATAAATAAAGTACAAAAAAAGCAAAGATTACCCCTTGTATCTTTTGCATAAGTTAACTAGTAAAAACTTAACAAAACGAATTTTAACTAAGTAACCCGAAACCAGATGAGCTACTTATGAACAGTTTATTAAGAACCAACTCATCTATGTGGCAAAATAGTGGGAAGATTTGTAAGTAGAGGTGATACGCCTAACGAGCCTGGTGATAGCTGGTTGTCCAGAAAATGAATTTCAGTTCAGCTTTAAAGATACCAAAAATCCAAATAAACCTCATTGTATCTTTAAAAATTAGTCTAAAAAGGTACAGCCTTTTAGAAACAGATACAACCTTGACTAGAGAGTAAGATTTAACAATACCATAGTAGGCCTAAAAGCAGCCATCAATTAAGAAAGCGTTAAAGCTCAACAACAAAAGCAACACTAATCCCAACAACAAACAACTACTCCTAGCTCTAATACTGGACTAAACTATTAGAAAATAGAAGCAATAATGTTAATATGAGTAACAAGAAACATTTTCTCCTTGCATAAGCTTAAGTCAGTATTTGATAATACCCTGACTATTATCAGTAAATAAAAATAACCCAACAATAAATAATTTATTAGCTATACTGTTAATCCAACACAGAAATTCACCTTAGGAAAGATTAAAAGAAGCAAAAGGAACTCGGCAAACACAAATCCCGCCTGTTTACCAAAAACATCACTTCCAGCATTTCCAGTATTGGAGGCACCTCCTGTCCAGTGACAAACATTAAACGGCCATGGTATCCTGATCATACAAAGGTAGCATAATCATTTGTTCTCTAAATAAGGACTTGTATGAGTGGCCACACAAGGGTTTTACTGTCTCTTACTTCCAATCAGTGAAATTGACCTTCCCGTGGAGAGGCGGGAATAGACAAACAAGACGAGAAGACCCTATGGAGCTTTAACTAACTAGTCCAAAGAAAATAAACTCAACCATTAAGGGATAACAACACTCCTTATGTACTAGCAGTTTTGGTTGAGGTGACCTCGGAGAATAAAAAAATCCTCTGAACAATTCTAAAGACTAGACCTACGAGTCAAGCCATTCTATTGCTTTTTGATCCAAAAATTTGATCAATGGAACAAGTTACCCTAGGAATAACAGTGCAATCCTATTCAAGAGTCCTTATCGATAATAGGGTTTATGACCTCGATGTTGGATCAGGACACCCTGATGGTGCAACCGCTATCAAAGGTTCGTTTGTTCAACGATTAAAATCCTACATGATCTGAGTTCAGACCTGAGTAATCCAGGTCGGTTTCTATCTATTATGTATTTCTCCCAGTACGAAAGGACAAGAAAAACAAGGCCAACTTCAAATAAGCACCTTAAATCAATTAATGACCTTATCTTAATTAATATCACAAATAAACCCTGCCCTAGAAAAGGGCCTAGCTAAGATGGCAGAGCCCGGTAATTGCATAAAACTTAAACCTTTATGTTCAGAGATTCAAATCCTCTCTTTAATAAAATGTTTATAACTAATATCCTAATACTAATTATTCCCATTCTCCTAGCTGTAGCATTCCTTACACTAGTAGAACAAAAAGTCCTAGACTACACACAGTTCCAAAAGGGCCCAAATGTTGCAGGTCCATACGGCCTACTCCAACCTACTGCTGATGCAATCAAACTTTTTATTAAAGAGCCACTACGGCCTACCACATCCTCAGTCTCAATATTTATTCTGGCCCCCATCCTAGCCTTAAGCCTAGCCCTAACCATATGAATCCCCCTACCCATACCCTATCACCTCATCAACATAAACTCAGGAGTTCTATTTATACTAGCCATATCAAGCCTAGCCATATACTCAATCCTCTGATCAGGCTGAGCCTCCAACTCAAAATATGCATTAATTGGAGCCCCACGGGCAGTGGCACAAACAATCTCATATGAAGTAACACTAGCAATCATCTTGCTATCAGTACTTTAAATGAGCGGATCCTTCACTCTCTCCACATTAATCATTACACAAGAACAGGTATGATTAATCTTCCCAGCATGACCTTTAGCAATAATATGATTTATTTCAACATTAGCAGAGACAAACCGAGCACCATTCAACCTTACTGAAGGGGAATCAGAACTAGTCTCAGGCTTCAACGCAGAATATGCAGCAGGACCATTCGCCTTATTTTTTTTTATAGCAGAATATGCTAACATCATTATAATGAATATCTTCACAACAACCCTATTTCTAGGGGCATTCCACAGCCCATACATACCAGAACTTTACACAATCAACTTCACTATTAAATCATTACTATTCACAATCACTTTCCTATGAATCCAAGCATCCTACCCCCGATTCTGCTATGACCAACTAATACATCTACTATGAAAAATTTCCTACCCCTAACACTAGCCCTATGTATATGACATGTCTCACTACCCATCCTCCTATCAAGCATCCCCCCACAAACATAAGAAATATGTCTGACAAAAGAGTTACTTTGATAGAGTGAATAATAGAGGTTTAAGCCCTCTTATTTCTGGAATTATAGGAATTGAACCTACTCCTAAGAACCCAAAACCCTTCGTGCTCCCAATTACCCCAAATTCTAATAGTAAGGTCAGCTAATTAAGCTATCAGGCCCATACCCCGAAAATGCTTGTTTATATCCTTCCCGTACTTCCCATTTGGTAAAGGATGTTCTCTAAGCAGGAAATAGAAGGGAAGGAATAGACCTGAAAAAAAGAAAATCCAGAACAATAAAGTAAATAATAATAATTTCATGCATATAAATAATTAACTTAAGTATATATTGATTAAATGCTCCAACCAAAATACAGATTGGTTGAATGGAAGCAAAAGCAAGGTTCATATAAATTCTGTCGATAATATATGCACTTCAGACTTAGGGACAAACAGACTAAAAGTGAGGGCCCAGAACAAGATATACCATGCAAATGGAAATTTAATAAATAGCTGCAGCACCAATTCTCATATCAGATAAAACAGACTTTTAAATAAAGATTATTACTAGAGACAAGGAAGGACACTAGATAATGATAGATAAATCCAGGAAGAAGATATTGAAATTATAAATACATATGCATCCAACGTAGGCTCACATAAACACCTAAGACAAATACAACTAACCATTCAAGGGAAATTGGCAGTAAAAAAAATAATAATAATACTAGGGGATTTTAACACCACACTAATACCAATGGACAGATCATCCACACAGAGAATTAATATAGAAACAGGCGTGAACCACAAATTAGATTAGATAGACCTCATTGATAACTTTAGCATATTCCATCACCAAACATAAGAATATAGTTTTCTTTTCAAGTGCACATGAAAGACTCTCTGAAATGGAGCATATTTTGGATCACAAATGAAACCTTGGTAAATTTAGGAAAATTGAAATCATACCAAACATCTTTTCAGATCAAAATGCTATGTGATTAGGGACCATTTAAAGAAAAAAAAATGTAAAAACACAAACACATGGAGAAATCAAACAGGTCACTGAAGAAATGAAAGAGAAAATTTAAAAACACCTAGAAACAAATGGCAAAGAAAAAATGTCAACCCAAAACCTATGTGATGCAGTAAAAACAATGCTATGAAGGAATTTTATAGCAATACAATAAACTTACCTCAAGACATGAAAAGAACATCAAATAAACAACCTAATGTTACACCTAAATAACGTAGAAAAGGAAGAAAAAGAGTCAAAAATCTTCCAAAGTTAGCAGAAGGAAATAAATTCTAAAGATCCCAGCAGAAATAAGTGAAAAAGAAATGAAGGAAACACTAGCAAAGATCAACAAACAATAAGATAAGTCTTGGAGAAGATGAACAAAATACATAAATCATTAGCCAGATTCATTAAGAACAATAAGGAGAAGACTCAAATCAATTCAAAATGAAAAAGGAGACATTACTACAGACAACACAGAAAGAGAAAGGATCATAAGAGACAATTGGAAATAACTGTATGCCAATAAATTGGACAACCTGCAACAAATGGACAAATTCTTAGAAAAGTACAATATTCTAAGACTGAACCAGGAAGAAATACAAAATATGAATAAATATGAATAAATCACTCACCAATCACCAACTCTGAACAGATCAATCACATGCACTACTAACTGTGATCAAAAGTCTCCAACAAACAAAAGCCCAGGACTTCACAGGTGAATGCTTCCAAATGATGGAGATATGCCAGTCCCTATCCTGATCAAAGGTTTCCAAAACATGGAGGGAGGGACATCCCCAGCTCATTTTGTGAGGCCCCATCACCATGAACTAAAATGAAGCAGAAATGCCACACAGAAAAGAAAATTACAGGCTGACATCACTGATGAACATAAATGCAAAAATCCTGTGTGTGTGTGTGGGGGGGAACACGGAGACATTAAAAGGATTGTACACCAAGTTCAAGTGGGGTTTATCCCAGAGATGCAAAGATTCTTCACTATATGTAAATCAATCAATGTGATACACTATATGAACAAATTGAGAGATAGAAACCAGATGATAATCGATAGATGCAGAAAAAGAGTTTGAGAAAATTAAACACCAGTTTATGATTTTAAAATGCCCTGTAAATTGGCATAGATGATACCTGCCTCAACATAATAAAGATCATATAGGAAAATCTCTCAGCAAACATTATTCTCAAAGGTGTCACAATTTAAGTATTTCCTCTAAGATCAGGATTGAGATCATGGTGCCCATGCTCATTCCTATTATTCAATATAGTTTTGTAAGTCACAGACATAGCAATCAGAGAAGAAAAAGAATGCCTATAGGAAAAAAAGAAGTACCTGTCTCACTGATTGCAGATGAGCTGTTTATTCACAGAAAACCCTAAAGATAGAACCAGGATATTACTAGAGCTAATCAGTGAATTTAGTAAAGCACAGGAAACAAAATTCATACACAAAAATGCTTTGCATTCCTATAGCACAACAAGAAAATCAGAGAAAATAATGAAACAGTGCAATTTCCCACTGCAATGAGAAGAATAGCATAACCAGGAATAAATCTGCCTAAACAGACAAAACACGTATATGTGGAAAGATAAGCTCTATAATGAAAGATGTCAAAGATGAAACAAGCAGATAGAAAGACATGACATGTTCTTGGATTGGAAGAAATTAACATTGTGAAAATGACTACACTAACCAAAGCAATCTGTAGGTTCAATTCACCCCTATCAAACAACAAATGACATCATTTTTAAAGAATTAGGAGTAATAATTTTACAATTTGTATGGGGAAAAACAGACCCAGAATGGCTATAGCAATCTTGGAAAGAAATGTGGTACTGGAGGAATTAACCTTTCTGACTTCAGACTCTACTACCAAGCTAGAGTCATCAAGACACTATGGTACAGGCGCAAAAACAGAAACATAGAGCAACGGACCAAAATAAAAAGCTGAGAGTTAAACCCACACTCCTATAGGCACCTTTTCTTAGACAAGGAGAGCAAGAATGTACAATGGAATAACAACAGAAAGAGAGCCTCTTCCATAACTGGTGCTGGGAAATGGGACAAATACATGTAAAAGAATGAAATTAGAAGACTTCGTAACACTATACACAAAAGTAAATTTAAAATGGATTAAAGACCAGACGTAAGGCTAGAAACTATAAAATTCTTAGAGGAAAACAAAAACAGAACACCCATTGACATTCATCATAGCAAGATCCTCATTGACCCATCTCCTAGAGTGACTTAAATATATTAAAAAAATAAAAATGGAATCTAGAGAAACTTCAAACTATTTAAACAGCAAAGAAGACTATAAACGAAATGAAAACATAGCCCTCAGAATGGGAGAAAATGATTGCAAATGAAGCAACTGACAAAGGATTATCTGCAAAGTACACAAGTAGATCATACAGCCTAATATCAGGAAAAAGACAACCAATTAAAAAATGAGCAGAAGACTTGAACACATTTCTCCAAAGAAGACATTAAGAAGGCCGCCAAACACATGAGAAGATGCTCAGTATCGCTCATTGTTATGGAAATGCAAATCAAAACTACATGAGGTATCACCTCACACCAGTCAGAATGGCCATCATCAACAATTCTACAAATAATAAATGCTGGACAAGACATGGAAGAAAGGGAACCCTCTTGCACTGTTGGTAGACATGTAAATGGATACAGCCACTATGTATAAGAGAATGTAGGTTTCTTAAAACAATAGGAATAAAGCTAACATATGACCCAACAATCCCCTACTGGGCATATACCCTGAGAAAACCATAACTCTAAAAAGACACAAGGACCCCAACGTCCATTGAAGCACTATTTAAAATAGCCAGGGCATGGAAGAAACCTAATGTCCATCAGTAGAATAGTGGATAAAGAAGTAGTGGAACAAATACACAATGGAATTTTACTCAGCCATGAAAAGGAAAAAAAAAAAAAAAAAACGAGTCAGTTTAGTTAGGTGGATGAACCTAGGACGTGTGATAAAGAGTGAAGTAAGTCAGAAAGAGAAAAACAAATATAGCATATTAATGCATACACATGAAATCTTGAAAAATGGTACTGGTGAATATTTGAAGGGGAGAAATATATACACAGATGTAGAGGAAGGACTTGTGAACTCAGCTGGAGAAGGTGAGTGTGGGACAATTTGAGAGACTACCATTGAAACATCAGAGAGGGCAATGGCAACCCACTCCAGTACTCTTGCCTGGAAAATCCCATTGATGGAGGACCCTGGTAGGCTGCAGTCCATGGGGTCGCAAAGATTCAGACACGACTGAGCAACTTCACTTTCACTTTTCACTTTCAGGCATTGGAGAAGTAAATGGCAACCCACTCCAGTGTTCTTGCCTGGAGAATCCCAGGGACGGGGGAGCCTGGTGGGCTGCCATCTATGGAGTCGCACAGAGTCGGACATGACAAGTGATTTAGCAGTAGCAGCAACATTGCAACATAGCCACTACCATATGTAAAATAACTAACTAGTGGGAAGTTGCTATATAACATAGGGAGCCCAGCATGGTGCTCTGTGATGACCTAGAGGGTGGGATGGCAGGAAGTAGGAGGCAGGCTCACCAAAAAGTGGATAATATACTTATGGCTGATTCATGTTGTTGTATAAGGAAAACCAACCAAGCATTGTAAAGCAGTTATTCTTCAATTAAAAATAAATAAATGCAATCCAAAAACTATAATTCAACACATCTGTACTGTCATCTGAAGCTATATGCAATCATCTTCCATTCCTAGCTACTTTTCCACTATATATTAGTGCTTATAAATGCATTAAAGATTTTGAAAATATGATTTTAATAGCTACACAGTATTGCTTAATATATTATACATAAAATATAAAAATCTCAGTCTCATCACAGAATCATAATACCAAAAATGATTTACATTTTAAACTAAAGGTTGCATTTTCAATTCAGTTTAATGAGAATTCCTCTGAAGATCTAAATTCTCAGGAAAAGTAAGTTGTTTGGGCACCATCTTGATTTCATCTGTTATGCCTGATTGTCCTTCTGCGGACTCTTTGACTTTTGACATTTTTGGCTTTGACTGTACTGTTTCACTGAGATAAAAATCTTAAATTTAGATATTAAGAATGTCAAGAAGAACCCTAGTTAAGTGTGAGTCACTCACTCATGTCCAGTTATTTGTGACCCATGGATTGTAGCCAACCAGGTCCTCTGTCCATAGAATTTTCCAGGCAAGAATACTGGAGTGGGTAGCCATTCCTTCCTCGAGGGGATCTCCCTGATCCAGGGGTTAAATCCAGGTCTCTCGCATTGCAGGCAGATTATTTACTTTGAACCACTAGAGAACCTTGGTGTACATTGATGTGCAAATCTTCAAAAGAATATTAGCATGAAGAATACATTAAAATAATCATACACTATGATCAAATGGAATTTATCCCATGCCTGCAAGGATGATTTATTATCTGCATATCAATCAATGTGATACACAATATGAGCAAAATTAAGAAGAAAATCATGTGATCTTCTCAATAATGCAGAAAAAGCTTTTGACAAAGTGTAACATCAATTTGGATACAATCTCTCAAAACAGTGGTTGTACAAGGAACATTCTAAAGTGTATATAACACAAGCCCACAGCTAACATCTGACTCAGTTGGAAAAAAGGTGAAAGATTTTCTTAAAAGATCACGAATAGTACAAGGATGCACACTCTTACCAATTTCATTCAACATAGTAGTGGAAGTGTCCTACTCAGAGTAACTAGGCAAGAAAAGGAAATAAAATGCATCACCAATGGAACAGAAGAAGTAACACTGTCACTATTCGATTATGACAGGGTTTATATGAAACACTTAAAACTTCACCAAGTAGAAACTATTAAAATTAATATCAGCAAGATAGCAGGATATGAACCATCAGAGAGAGAACAGTCCCATGTACACATGTATCAAAAAATACCTGCAATAAATTTAACCAAGAAGCAGAAACACCTGTACAGTCACGGACTCCATCCAAGACATAGAATCTGGGTTCAAATCTCAGCTCACCCGCTGACCTGCAGAGTGACCCAGGACAGATCACATAATGGTCTGAGGCGCAACATATTCAACTGTAAAATAGACACAGACTCAGTATCTCCTTCCAGGGTTGGGAAACTCCAAGGAAATGCTTATTTAGGACCCGAGGGATGGAATATCACCAGGTGTCTCTCCTTGTATGAAACTCCTCTAGAACTGGGCTCACCTGATCCTGTGGGTGAGGGTCTAGGATAGAGCCTTGGAGCCAAATGGGACTGGATGAGGACCAGGACAAAAACTACTAGTTTTGTGTCAGGGAAGGAAGCCACCTCCTCTCCAAATCTCAGAGTCGGGCCTGCACCAAGGGCCTGGGGGCTGCACAATCAGAGGTGATAAATCTGGACCCCCCCCACAGCAGGGATGGAACCTTCCTGGAAAGAACCTTCTCTCTGCTTCAGGCTCCAGTGTGATATGGTGCTGCTCCCAGAGTTCTCTATGTCTCCACCAGGCAAAGTGCTCTCAGGAGCTGGAGGTCTATTAAAACACAGGTGTCTGAGTGTCAGAATGACACAAGGACTAGCAACATTGAAAATTAGCTATATATTTTTTTAAAATGACTCTACATCTCTGGACCCAGAGACCCAAGTCCCAAACTATCACCATTATTGTGCACATCCAGACACCAAGAGGAAGAAACACAGACCTTGCCTTAGGAACTGTCAGTCAGACCTAATGTCGGGGTTGCTGAGCACAGTCAGTCATACTATGGACTCAGCCCCTCCTCCGTGCTCACATTCCCTGTCCTCATAGAAACATGCATGGTTCACTACAGAGAATCCTCTGAGTGCACTTTAGTAAAATAGAAACTGGCAATGGCCAAATGTGAGGAGAAAACACAGAAAAGGAAACCTGCCTCTGGGGTGCTCCACAAATTACCAAAGACCTGACATTCTTGATACTTGGGATTTTTCAAGAGCTTCTTAATATGTAAGTGGAGAAAGGACATTTATAGGAGAAAGGAATCGTCCCATTGGGACAATTTGGTACACGTACAGGAAAGTAAGTTGGATCCTTATTTCACAAAACACCACCAAACCTATCAGACACACACTAAGAACCAACACTAGAAAGAAAAACTTTGCAAATTTTAGAACAATTTTTGATAAGGGATTTTTTTTTAATTGAGGTATTGCTGATTTACAGCAATGTGTTAGTTTAAGGTGTACACCAAAGTGATTCAGTGATTCAGTGTCTCAAGTGCTTGCTTGGACAAAATTCACTCCCTTAGGGAGGCCCCTTGGCCATGTCTTCTATTCAGAAAAGCTGATAATCCTGAAAACACAAAGCAGGATGTGGTGGTGCTCATGGGTGTTTTTGACTAAATATAATACGAGGGGAAAAAAAATCTAGATGCTAGGAAGGGATCTCCAAACCTATCTTCAAACAGGAGGCCTTGCTTCCTTGAATGTGGGTGCTTCAAACATGGCTTGGAAAGGGAAGACGTGTGTCATGAATATGTTGTCTGCAGAGGACAGAGTGGTGTGTAGAGAGGATGCAGAGGCACATCCCAGGACACTGAGCACATGGAAACAGTGACTGAGTTCTCAGCCCCGCTCTTGGGGCATCACACTGTCTCCACCCCTGACACAGGGGTGAGCTGCTCACAGGTGTCCTGCAGAGTATGGTTACACCACCTGGATCTGTCCAATTGATGTGTTCCATCCACCCTGGCCACTGTGATGGGCTCAGGATGGGGGGCAGTGACCAATGGGGGCTCAGGGCTGGGACTCATTGTGGAATCAAGGGGAAGAGGAGCTCTGGACCCAATTGTGACATTCTTGGAAAGACAAAGCTACATAGATGATAAGCAGATCATGGGGTCGGGAACTGAAAGTGTCATTTAGGATGGATACCTGTCAATATGCATTGGTCTAAGCATATTGCTTTGTATAGCACAAGGGGTCAATCAGAATTTATTCAAATTTACTTATTATTGTATAAGTAAGTCATAGGATGGAATACCAAACACAATAGAATCTTAACATCACTCACTATTCTTTCACCATTCAGTTCAATTCAGTTCAGTTCAGTTCAGTTGCTCAGTTGTAACTGCAAATGTGGTATTACCTTACATCGATGACAATGCCCATCATCAAAAAATCTACAAACAGGGCTGGAGAGGATGTAGAGAAGAGACCCCTCTTGCACTGTTGGTGGGAATGTAAACTGATATAGCCACTATGGAGGGCAGTATGCAGGTTCCTTAAAAACGGGAAATAGAACTACCATATAATCCAGCAGTCCCACTGGGTATGTTGAGACTACCATAATTCAGAAAGACATATGGACCTTCATATTCACTGCAGCCCTGTTTACAATAACTAAGACATGGAATCAATCTAATCTCCATCAAGAGAGAAATGGATAAGGAAAAGTGCTACATATATACAGTGTAACATTCAGTTTAGTTCAGTAGCTCAGTCATGTCCAACTCTTTTTTACCCCATGAAGTGCAGCACGCCAGGCCTCCCTGTCCATCACCAACTCCCGGAGCTTACCCAAACTCGTGTCCATTGAGTCGGTGATGTCATCCAACTATCACATCCTCTGTCGACCCCTTCTCCTCATGCCCTCAATTTTTTGCAGCATCAGGGTCTTTTCCACTGAGTCAGCTCTTCGCATCAGGTGGCCAAAGTATTGGAGTTTCAGCTTCAACATCAGTCCTTCTAATGAACACTCAGGACTGATCTCCTTTAGGATAGACTGTGTGGATCTCCTTGCAGTCCAAGGGACTCTTAGGAGTCTTCTCCAACACCATATTTCAAAAGCATCAATTCTTAGGTGCTCAGCTTTCTTTAACTCCAACTCTCACATCCATATATGACTACTGGAAAAACCATAAGCTTGACAGGATGGACATTTGATGGAAAATTAGTGTCTCTGCTTTTTAATATGCTGTCTAGGTTGGTTATAACTTTGCTTCCAAGGAGTAAGTATCTTTTAATTTCATGGCAGCAGTCACCATCTGCAGTCATTCTAGAGCCCAATAAAGTCTGACACTGTTTCCACAGTTCCCCCATCTGTTTGCCAAGACGTGATGGGACCAGATGCCATGATCTTAGTTTTCTGAATGTTGAGATTTCAGCCAACTTTCTCACTCTCCTCTTTCAATTTAATCAAGAGGCTCTTTAGTTCTTTTTCACTTTCTGCCATAAGGGTGGTGTCTTGTGCATATCTAAGGTTATTTATATTTCTCTCAGCAATCTTGATTCTAGCTTGTGCCTCTTTCAACCCAGTCTTTCTCATGATGTACTTTGCATATAAGTTAAATAAGCAGGGTGACAATATACAGTCTTGACGTTCTCATTTACCTATTTGGAATCAGTCTGTTATTCCATGTCCAGTTCTAACTGTTGCTTCCTGACCTGCATACAGGTTTCTCAAGAGGCAGGTCAGGTGGTCTGGTATTCCCATCTCTCTCAGAATTTTCCACAGTTTATTGTGATCCACACAGTCAAAGGCTTTGGCATAGTCAATAAAGCAGAAATAGATGTTTTTCCTGGATTTCTCTTGCTTTTTCCATGATCCAGAGGATGTTGGCAATTCGATCTCTGGTTCCTCTGCCTTTTCTAAAACCAGCTTGAATAGTTGGAAGTTCAAGGTTTACATGTTGCAGAAGCCTGGCTTGAAGAATTTTGAGTATTACTTTGCTAGCATGTGAGATGAGGGCATTTCTGCGGTAGTTTGACCATTCATGGGCCTTGCCTTTTTTTTTAGGATTCGAATGAAAATTGATCTTTTCCAGTCCTGTGATTACTGCTGAGTTTTCCAAATTTGCTGGCATATTGAGTGCAGCACTTTTGCAGCATCATATTTTAGGATTTGAAATAGCTCAGATGGAATTTCATCACTTCCACTAGCTTTGTTCATAGTGATGCTTTCTAAGCCCCACTTGACTTCACATTCCAGGATGTCTAGCTCTAGGTGAGTGATCACAGCATCGTGATTATCTGGGTCATGAAGATCTTTTTGGTACAGTTCTTTTCTGTATTCTTGCCATCTCTTCTTAATATCTTCTGCTTCTGTCAGGTCCATACCATTTACGTCCTTCATTGAACCCACCTTTGCATGAAATGTTCCCCTAATATCTCTAATTTTCTTGTAGAGATCTCTAGTCTTTCCCATTTTATTGTTTTCCTCTATTTCTTTGCATTGATCACTGAGGAAGGCTTCCTTATCAATCCTTGCTATTCTTTGGAACTCTGCATTCAGATGGCGATATATTTTCTTTTCTCCTTTGCTTTTCTCTTCTCTTCTTTTCACAGCTATTTGTCAGGCCTCCTCAGACATCCATTTTTCTTTTCTGCAATTCTTTTTCTTGGGGATGGTCTTGATCCCTGTCTCCTCTACAATGTCATAAACCTCCGTCCATAGTTCATCAGGCACTCTGTCTATCAGATCTAGGTCCTTAATTCTATTTCTTATTTATACTGTATAATCATAAGTGATTTGATTTAGGTCATACTGAATGGTTTAGTGGTTTTCTGCACTTTCTTCAATTTAACTCTGAATTTGGCAATAAGTGTAATGTTACATAGCCATTAAAGGAATGAAAGTGGGTCTTTTGTAGAGATGTGGATGGACAAACAGTGAGTCAAACAGTGAAATGAGACAGGACAAAAAAAAAAACAACAACAAACACTAAATATTGTATATTACCATATAAGTGTATAAATGTATATATGGGCTTCCATTGTAGTGAAGTGGAAAATTTAAAAGTTTACATCACCACCTTGTCTTTCTGCCTCTGTAACTCAGCTGGCCCCTTGAAAAGTCTAGATCATGTAGGTGCATAAATTTGGTACTTTCAATACTAGGAGCTGGAGTTTATCTCACTCACCCTTTTCTTGCTGTTTCCAATTGCCCAGTCCCTGCAAACCTGCTTCATCATGCCAGTCCAGGCCAGGCATCCCCCTCCCTATCTTGACCACTGTTCTTACCCATGTGAATCCCCTTAGTTTAAACCAGCGTATTAACAGCTAGTGTTGCCCACTACAGTCTTTTTGTAAAAACCCTGAAATCTCTTTGTTTGGGACTCAGAGCTTTGAGTATTAACTCCTCTGGGCCCACCGGTGTAGTAAATCTGAGTTCAACTCTCTGAATGTGGTGCTTGGTTTTCCGAGTACTGGTTTCTACAATATGTCTGGAGGCCTCAGCGAGATTACAACCAGGTGGGCATCCGAGCTGCCGGACTGGTGGCTCTGCCAGGCTGGAGTGAAGGAACCTGGAGATGAATGAGGAGGAGCGAAACCTGACGGTATCCTGATTTCTCTTTCTGACAGCTGTTCTGACACTCCAGATGACTGAGCCCCAACTGTACTCATTGGAGGGATGGACCAACTCACTAGGAATGGCCACAGGATAAGATAAGGCTCTGGGGCCAGTCCCTAGGCAGGAACCTACCCCAACTGGTAGACAAGGAGACTGATCACTTCCTTGGGCCCCCAGGAAGGGAGCATCAGATAGGGAGAACTGGGGACTTGGGAGAAGGGAGGCACTGTGACTGATAACCTCCTTGGACCTCCCAGGAAGGCAGCAAGTTAAGGAAACCTGGGGACTTGGAAGAAGGGAGGCATCATGATAGCCTCTGAATGACTGTGAATGCTTGACTGCTGATTGCTGATTTTTGGAGTGAGAGAAATTTTTCTTTTTGGAAACTACAAAACTAGTTATTTCTGCATATGCAATTAAAAACAACTAGCTTGTTAAAAAGACCTGCCAAGGGAAAAGCTTGAAGTTAACCCTTTCCATGTCCTTGGAATACACAGTCACCTTTCAGCCTTGGGCAAATTAGAACTTCAAGGGAAGAAAAAAAAGGGGGGGTTGTCAAAGAGATATTTTAAATCTCAAACAGGAAACTATAAGATCACTGTCAGTCTGTCTGTCTGGATTTACGTATGTCTCAATATATGTCTTTTTTTCTGATGATATTGTTGAAGTTGTAAATGAGTTCTAATTTAATTGGCCTAAAGCACAGTAAGTGCTTACATATCAAACGATTCTAAATTCAAGAAAAAAATAACTAAATTTCAGATTCACATGACCTGGAAAATATTCAATATTAAATATGTGGTATTGATGTTTGTTTGCTAATCTAATAAGGAAGCAAGATGCATATTTTTAATAAAGAAGATACAAAAAATAAAATTACATTTTATAAAGGGAAAATAAAGTAAGTCTGACTTACAGGTGGATGTTACAGAAACTGATTAAAAGCTTTGTTGAAGGTTGACCCTGAAAAAAGTTTTGTGCATGGTTAGGACTGACTAAGTTTAAAATAAATTTAATTACATTTACCTAAATGAGTTTAAAGTAAGCTGGTGCAAAAACTTAAATTTTGCCTTTCTTTCTGTTAAGAGGACACACTTTCTTCAGAGGTTGAACTGCTTTTAATAGTAGATTTAATTATTTTTTTCTCTTAAGTGATCTGTTCTTTATTTACCTTTGAAATATTTTCTTAATTTTGGCTAAGTAAATAATTGTTATTTCACAATAACATATGATCCTACCTGACTGAATGTTATAAACCCTTTTGATATTTATGACAAAACTTCCTAAATAACTAGACTTCTAACTAACTTTGGGAGGCTTCAGAGGGCCCCTGAGACATCCAAAAGAGCTATTAAATACCTGGGTTCATTGGACATGTTAAATTACATGGGAAGTACTGTTAAAGCGATGGGGAAAAATTATTTTCAAGTTTTACTGTATGGCTGATGTTACTAATATAGATATCCTAAAATTATGTGAAATTCATATAGATCTGATATGCCCTGATAAAATATGGTCAATTATAATTCTAGTTATCATGTTTCTTTGTCAATTGCAAAAGATACAGATTTTAAACATGCCTTCTTTAGAAGAATACTGCTAGTTCTTCAAGATTTATGGAAAATACTTTCTAAGATTAAACACATAAACAATGTTTGTTATTAACACCAAGCTAGTACCAGACTGGAATTTGGTCTTCTCTCTGTTTAGAGAACAAAGTTTTCTTAAAATGTAGCTTTCAATAACAGACTATAAATTTGTTTGCCTTTAAGTGATTTTTGTATTTTGTTATTTTGGTAAAGTAAATAAACATTATTTAAGATTAGGGTACATGTAGACAAAGCTGATTCTGCTTCTACAAAAAAAAAAAAAAAAAAAGGTTAGACTTTTGCTATCTTGATGAGAGGGTAACAGGCAGGAAGGCCAGAGGTTTCCAAACGGAGGAAACAGCCTGCAAGTGTCAGACACTTTTATCTCTCTTAAAGGGCAGGAGGAAACAAACTAGTGATTTTTTTTTCCTTCTCTGTACAAATTTAAAAGGAGGTTTCTTTTAAAATTCTGTGTTGCCATAGGGACACCTGGTTCCACCTGAAGTCAACCAATGTCTTTTTCTTATGGAAATGTTTATCTTAAGCTATGCTGATGTACTATACATTTATCCCAAACTCTGTCTTCAAGTCGGTTCCGCCTTTTGACCCAGAACCTACTTGACAAACCAATACGTTATATTCAGGTATTGTTCCTCTAATCTATGTAAATGAAGCTATTTGTATGGTGATCTGCCCTTCTTCAAGATTCAAGTTAATCATTTTATGGTCCAGGATGAACTATTTGGTGCCAAGATTATCACAAAATGCATCTTATGGGTGAAGGACCTGGTGCCATTCTGAGTTTTAAGACATTCCTTTCTTTCATTAACAGACTGCTAGTGACTATATAACATCCAGCTGAAGACTAGCAGGGGGACACTCTTTCTGCCCTCTTCTGATGCCTATGTTAGAAGTTTTCTCTATTTCTTTTATATTTTAATAAAACTTTATTTCACAAAAGCTCTGAGCGGTCAAGCCTTGTCTCTGGCACCGGATTGAATTATTCTCCTCTGGGGGCCAAGAATCCTGGCGTTGTAATTCAACAACAACCTTTCATCTTGGGGGCTCATCCAGGATATTTCAGGACAAGGTAAGGATGATTGGAGCTCTAGTTTTTTGTTCTCTTAGTGAACACGTTTTCTGCTGTGCTTTAATAACTCTATGGTGTGCTTGTGTGAATGAATGACATGCCTTGAACGAAGCAAGTGAGGAGCCCTGCTGTGTGGTTCCACGGTGATCTCATACGGCTCATGGCAGAAACCTGTCGGAGGTTTATACTGACCTGCCAATGCCAAGAGATACCCAATATCTCCTTCGAGAACAGACCAGAAATGGGCAAAGCGTGTGGACCAAACTCTCCTTTCTCGGTCAAACTTTTTGGTCTCTTTGACCATTTCATAACTCCTCGGGAATTAGAAGGGCTAACCTAATTTATTGGATCATAGACTTTAAAGGGACTTGTGATCCATAGTGTTACTGTGTACTTGTACTGTGATTTAAGTCCCAAACTTGGATTGGTAGTCAAGAAAGCGCCTGGTCGGGCTAGGAATTGGAAATTCAGAAGCTAGATGGAGCTCTAGCTCCAAGAACATCTCTGAGGTTAAAGGATACTCAGATTGGGACTGCAATGTTTTTTTGTTTGATTTTTGTTTTTCCCTTATGTAACGCTGGCTCTTAGTGGGCCAGAGGAGGCTCTTATACTGGTGTGGCAATGCTTGAAAAGAACATCTCAGCTTTATGTTCATATCGGTCTTATTGTGGTCAGGAATATGCTCAGGGTTGTGCACAGGCACTCGGGTGACGAATGTTTCCCCCAGTGATCTTAGCTTTGGAGGAATTCCAGAAGGTTACTCTGATTGCATCCCGGGTGGCATCAGAGGCAAGCAAGGTTAAAGGTAAAGAGCTGGATGTCAGGTAGAGATGCTATCATGTCTACCCCTGGTACATCTCCACCCCATCTTGGTGGTAGAACCAGGAGGGTTGAGGATGGCACCTGCGTTGGTAAGGGCAGACTAAGTCCGACCAGGAAGGAAAAACTTTTGGTTTAAAGTTTGTCTACACCCTCATCTAGAGCAGGGAGGGATGCCTCTGGTAGAAAAATGGTGCTGGTCTCTTTTTTTCTCTCTTACAGATAAGAGCTAACAATTCTAGTCTCACTCCTTTGAACTGTACCCTGAAAAAACTGGGATATATTTGATTCCCAGGTCTTAAAGAAGACACACCTGGTCTTCCTATGTGATAATGCATGGCCACGGTATCCACTGGAGGATGGCGAACTGTGGCCAGTTAGAGGGTCTCTTAAGTATAACACTGTTTTACAATTAAACTGGTTCTGTAAGGAACAAGAGAAAAGTGATCTTAAAGGATAAATTTCTCACTCAGTCGGCTCCAGATATCCGCCGTAAGCTATTAAGATGGGCGTATGGACCAAATCAGTCTTTAGATACTCTGTTACAACTGGCTCAGACAGTCTATTATGGTAGGGAATATGAGGAAAAGAAAGAAAGGTAAAAAAAAGACAAAGGAAATGGTGAAAGCCTTTGCAATGACTATTAAAACTTAAGATGCCCAGAGGGACCCTAGTGAAAAGGGATGGGCTTGCTATTACTGTGGAAAGGAGGGGAACCTCAAGCGGGATTGCCTCAGGCATCTAAGCCACCCCTGGCTCCATGTCCGGTCTGCAAAGGAAGACACTGGAAGAGAGACTGCACTCAGAAGCTTAGGTCTCCAGGGTTGGTCTCAAGACAATCAGGACTGAAGGTGACCAGAGGTCCCCACACAAGCTTCCATCCTAATTACACCTGAGGAACTCTGGGTATAAGTAATTGCAGTGGGCCAACACATCAATTTCCTTTTAGATACTGGGGCAACATACTCTGTGCTTACTGAAGCCCCTGGCTCACTTTCTTCCCGATATGCTTCCATAATGGGACTATCTGGACAAGCCAAAAGGTATTATTTCAGTTATTCTTTATCTTGCAACTGGGATTCTATGCTATTTTTACATGAGTTTCTGATCGTGTCAGAATCTCTCTCACCCCTTTTGGGGAGGGATATACTGAGCAAGGTCCATGCCTCTGTTTTCATGAATATGGAGCCCTTCCTTTCTCTCCCTTTAGTTGAACAAAATGTAAATCCTAGAGTATGGGCTGGTGGAAAATCTGAGTCGAGCACAAAATGATATTCCTGTAGTTGTCAAGCTCAAAGACTCACATTTATTTCCACATAAGAAGCAGTATCCACTGAAATCTGAGTTTAAAGTGAAGTCGCTCAGTCGTGTTCAACTCTTTGCGACCCATGGACTGTAGCCTACCAATCTCCTCCATCCATGGGATTCTCCAGGCAAGAATACTGGAGTAGGTTGCCATTTCCTTCTCCAGGGGATCTTCCCGACCCAGGGATAGAACCCAGGTCTCCCACATTGCAGGCAGACGCTTTAACCTCTGCACCACCAGGGAAGCCCCTAAGGAAGGGTTAAAACCCATCATCGAAATTTAAAGGAGCAGGGACTATTAATTCCCTGTAACAGTCCTTGCAACACTCCTATTTTGGGTATAAAGATATCAAATGGTAAATGGAGACTAGTTCAAGATTTACATATAATAAATGAGGCTGTAGTTCCTTTACACTCCGTGGTGCCTAATCCTTATACTCTATTGTCTGAAATTCCTGAACGAGCCAAATATTTCTCAGTAATTGATTTAAAAGATGCCTTCTACTCAGTGCCTTTGGTGGAAGAAAGTCAATTTCTATTTGCCTTTGAAGACCCTACACAGACAACTTCTCAGTTAACCTGGACAGTTTTGCCCCAAGGATTTCATGACAGTCCTCAATTATTTGGACAGTTTGTCACAGGATTTACAAAACGTTAATAGCTCTGAAGCAGTGGTGTTACAATATGTAGGTGACATTTTGCTCTGTGCTGAGACAGAAGAAGCTTGTTCGTGAGCCTCAGAAGATTTCTTAAACTTTCTGGCAGGCTGTGGTTACAAGGCACCAAGAGAAAAGGCCCAGCTTTGTGGACAATCAGTTAGATATCTGGGCCTAATCATATCAGAAGGGACTAAGGCCAAAGGCCCTGAGAGAATTAAACCCATACTAAACCATCCCCTACCTATGACTTTAAGACAATTGAGAGGATTTTTGGGAATCACAGGTTACTGTCTCATTTGGATTCCAGGTTATGGGGAACTTGCCCAGCCTTTATATAAACTTATAGCTGAAACTCAGCAGGCCCAAACTGACAAACTGGTTTGGTCTCCAGAAACTCAAAATGCTTTTAAAATTTTTCAGACTGCTCTTCTGCAAGCTCCAGCTCTGAGCTTGCCCACAGGGTCAGAATTTAATTTGTCACTGAAAGGAAAGGTATGGCCTTGGGAGTTTTGATACAACCCCGAGGGCCTCAACAGCAACCTATTGCTTATCTAAGCAGATAATTAGATGTAATTTCACGTGGGTGGCCCCACTGCCTAAGAGTAATTGAGGCAGTGGCTTTATTAGCACCTGAAGCTTTAAAAATAATTAACGGATGAAACCTTACTGTACTGACTTCTCATGATGTGATCGGAATCTTAAATTCTAAGGTTAATATTTGGATGACAGACAGTGGGCTTCTTAAATATCGGTCATTGTTGTTAGAAGGACCAGTAACTAAGCTTAAAGTTTGTGGAAATTTAAATCCGGCCACTTTCATTCCTGAGAGGGAAAATGAAATACCTTATCACCATTGTTCCCAATTTCTAACTTTAAACTATGCAGCTTGGGAATATCTAATGGATACCCCATTAGACAATCCTGACACAGAAATATTTACAGATGGTAGTTCTTTTGTTCGGGATGGAATGCGTAAAGTAGGATATGCCGTGGTGACTGCTGAACAGGTTTCGGAAGCAAAATCTCTCCCCCAGGGGACCAGTGCTCAGTTAGTGGAGCTTGTGGCTCTGACCCGAGCTCTAGAGTTAAGCAACGGGCAGCGGGTAGATATCTACAGGGATTCTAAGTATGTTTATTTGACTTTACATGCTCATGCTGCAATATGGAAAGAAAGACAGTTTAAAAGGGCAACAGGAGAACCTATTAAGCATTTCAGAGAGATCGAGAGACCTTTAAATGCTATAGTGAAGTCGCTCAGTCGTGTCCGACTCTGCGACCCCATGGACAGTAGCATATCAGACTCCTCCATCCATGGGATTTTCCATGCAAGAGTGCTGGAGTGGACTGCCATTTCCTTCTCCAGGGGATCTTCCCGACCCAGGAATCGAACCTGGGTCTCCCGAATTGCAGGCAGACACTTATATATTTAACTGCTATATATTATCCTAAAGAAGTAGCTGTTATGCATTGCAAAGGGCACAGCAGGGATGGGAGTAAAGTAGCCAAAGGTAATCAGATGGCTGAATGTCAAGCCAGAAAAGTGGCACTTTAGGAAACCCCTTCACTCCAGACGCCTTTGATCTGGACAGGTCCTGTGGAACAGGAAAAACCACAATATACTGAAGAAGAGTTAGAAAGATATGAAAAAAGAGGAACAAAGATTACTGATAAATGATGGTTACCATCTGAGGATGGATGATTAATAATTCCTGAAAATGCTGAATGGAAAATTCTTAAGGGTTTATATCAGAGTTTTCATTTGGGTCAAGAGAGTTCTTGCCAAATGGCTTCTCGTTTGTTTGAAGGTAAAAATGTAATGAGAACTTTAAAAAATATTATCAAAAGGTGTGAGATTTGTCAGAAAAATAACCAAAAGACTGAAAAGCTAGCAAAATCTGGATTACAACGAAGCGGGAAGTATCCTGGAGAGGACTGGGAAAATGATTTCACTCATATGCCAAAAGCTAATGGATATACTTGCTTACAAGTTTGGGTAGATACTTTTACTGGATAGACTGAGGATTTTCCCTGTCATAGTGAACAGGCTAAGGAGGTTATAAAGATTTTAATCCATGAAATTATCCCCAGGTTTCGGCTCCCAGGAAGTCTTCAGAGTGACAATGGCTCCACCTTTAAAGCTGCTGTAACTCAGGGGGTATCTAGAGCTCTAGGAATAGAATATCACTTACACTGTTCCTGGAGACCCCAATCCTCAGGAAAGGTTGAAAAAAATAATGACATTATCAAAAGACATTTGTGCAAATTAACTCAAAAGACACAGGACAATTGGATTAAAGTCGTACCCATAGCTTTAATAAGGGCTCGAACTGCCCCCCAAAAGGAGGGACTGCCCCCCTTTGAATGTATTTATGGAAGGCCTTTCTTATGCACAGACATTGTTATAGACCCTGAAGCCTTGGAATTAACTAGTTACGTAACTCAGCTCTCAGCTTTTCAACAGGCATTAACAGAACTCTGGGACACAACTCCTGACCCCGTCTCTGAGTCCAGCAAGCCTCTATTTGAGCCAGAAACTGAGGTCCTCATAAAAACTTTGGGATCTAGGGGCCCATTCCTCTAGTGCCTCTGGGAAGGCCCTTACCAGGTTATTCTTTCTTCTCCCACAGCTGTCAAAATGCCAGGAATTGATTCGTGGGTATATCACACTCGAGTTAAGAGGTGGCACCCTGGCCAAAACTAAGTGACATCTTTTTATGTCTTTACTTTCTATGCTCTCACTTTGTTCTTTTCAGATGGGCCTGATAACCTATGTTAGCTTACTTCTGCTGACTCCAAATATCCTGAGTCTGCCATTTGATCCTCCAGACAATGCCTTCCTGTCCTGGGCTCACTCCTCCGCTGCATTCCACAGTCAGTCTAACTGCTGGGTCAGTGGAGCACTCCCCTCTTCATCAGTGGAAGGCTTCCCCTGGTGGACATCTCCACTTCAAGGAAAGACTTTCTCCAACTCTGTGAATACCTTCAACAACAATCACATGTAATGCCTCTTCTTCATCTGATGAAATCTACCAACCCTAAAATCGACTGGTGCAACACTTTGTACTTTAACTATGGACATAATGTGACTTTTAATTTTGATTATACATTGTCTCGGTTCAATGACTATTTTGCTACACAGAAGGCAAATAGGTCTAGATCTAATGCTTTTTTACCTGATGATTATCAAATATGGGATGAGATTATATGGCTAACTCCTGAAAAAGGATGTTTAATATCTACTGCCCCTATATTCTGGGAAGAAACAGAGCCATCCCCAAAAGTTAGCCAACAACTTAATTACAATGATTGAAAACAACTGGGATTTTTGCCTCAGGAAATATGCAACGTAATCATTCCCGTGTTTTCCAACACCAGTTCAGGTCCCCATTTGTCTGGCCAGGCACTAATTGGGACTGGATATCTCAGTCATGCTGGCTTGCTCCAAACGGGACTTATTGGATATGTGGCTCTTACCAATGAACATGGCTTCCCCCTGGTTGGATAGTGGGATGCACCCTGGGTCTAGCCTTTACTCACAGCTTTATATTTTCATAGCTTCCAGAAAAGCCTGCTAATTTACCCCACCTTAAAACTCGGTGGGCAAGGAAGGTCTGTATTTCACTGCTATGATTATTTGGCTGCAGTTTTGTTCCCTCTTTGGGAACTACAGATGTTATACTATGAGTGCATGCTTTGACTAATTTTACTCAACAGGCATTACAAGATTCTCAAAAGGCTATTTCAGTTCTTAATGCTGAACAAGCAAAAATTAGAAAGGTGGTTTTACAAAACAGATTGGCTTTAAATATTATGACAGCTGCACAAGGAGGAACGTGTGCTATTATTCATATCCAATGCTGTATATATATACCTGATATGAGCACGAATGTTACTCATTTTACTAAACACATGAACAAGATGGCTGGGGCCATGGATACTCCTGAAGCCTCAATTCCCTCACTTTGAGAGACATTAACTAGTTCCCCATGGTGGACAACTATTTTAATTGCAATAATTCTGATTGTTTGGTTTTTACTGTTTGCTCCCTCCATCTGTAATTGCATAACTGGATTTGTTTCTAGCCGCATGAAAGCTTTTAGGTTACAAACGGTTGCTCAAACTCCTGCTACTGCTGCAACTTCCTCCAATTACTCTTTGGGGCCTCTGGATCAGATATCCTCAATATGAGGATTAGGAGAACATGTCCCCTCTCCAATTTAGGGACAACGCCCCTTCTCAGCTCAGAAGCAGTTATGGAACAAGGTCGCCCCTTTTCCCTAGGCAACATAATTCTCTTAAAAGAAAAGGGGGGAATGAGATTGTAACAGGCAGAAAGGCCAGGGGTCTCCAAACGGAGGAAAAAGCCTGCAAGTTTAAGACATTTTTCTCTCTCTTAAGCGGCAGGAGGAAACAAACTAGCGATATTTATTTCCACTAGCGATATTTATTTCCTTCTCTGTACAAATTTAAAAGGAGGTTTCTCTTAAAATTCTGTGTTGCCATAGTGACACCTGGTTTCACCTGAAGTTAACCAATGCTTTTTTCTTATGGAAATGTTTAACTTAAGCTATGCCAATGTACTATACATTTACCCCAAACTCCGTCTTCAAGTCGGTTCAGCCTTTTGGCTCAGAACCTGCTTGACAAACTAGTATGTTATACTCAGATATTGTTCCTCTAATCTATGTAAATGAAACTATTTGTATGGTGATCTGCCCTTCTTCAAGATTTAACTTAATCATTTTATTGCCCAGAATGAACCATTTGGTGCCAAGATTATCACAAAATGCATATTATGAGTGAGGGTCCTGGTGCCATTCTGAGTTTTAAGACTTTTCTTTCTTCCATTAACAGACTGCTAGTGACTATATAACATACAGCTGAAGACTAGCAGGGGGACACTCTTTCTGCCCCCTTCTGATACCTATGTCAGAAGTTTTCTCTATCTCCTTTATACTTTAATAAAACTTTGTTACACAAAACCTCTGAGTAATCAAGCCTTGTCTCTGGCCCTGGATTGAATTCTTCTCCGGGGGCAAAGACTCCAGGCATCGTGATTCAACAACTTTTCACTGATGTCTTTAATACATGGTGATAGTCTCCTCTTACATTAGGAATTTAAAAATAAATAAATAGCTAAAAATAAAAAAGCCAGGGCGATGGGAATTCCAAGATGGCTGCTTGACTTTTCCCAGCTCCCTGACAGACCTCATTTTTATTTGATGGATTAAAGCCTTACCTGGCTACTGTATTAATGCCCTCACAATGAGTTCTACAAAAAGAAACTGTTGCAGGAAGGTGGACCCCCTTCAGGGCCCAAAACTGGGCTTTTGTCTAACACTCAGAGATGAATTGTCGAAGGAGACACATGTGCTAACAAAGCAAGAGATTTTATTGGGAAAGGGCACCCAGGTGGAGAGCAGTAGGGTAAGGGAAACCAGGAGAACTGCTCTGCCACGTGGCTTGCAATGTCAGATTTTATGGTGATGAGATTAGATTCTGGGTGGTCTTTGACCAATCATTCTAATTCAGAGTCTTTCCTGGTGGTGCGCACATCACTCAGCCAAGAAGGATGCTAGCGAGAGGGATTCTGGGAAGTGTACAGACATGCAGTGTCTCCTTTGATCTTTCCTGAAATCTTCCGGTTGGTGGTGGCTTATTAGCTCCATATTCCTTATCAGGATCTCCTGTCATAAAACAACCCATGCAAATCGTTACCATGGTACCTGGCCAGGGTGGTGGTTTCAATCAGTGTGCTTCCCCTAACAACTCCCCTCTGAGAGACTTCATACTCAAGATACTTCTTGGGAATTGGGGCAGAGGTGTCTTTCTACTGTAACTTCTTCCTGCTGTGCATGGACATAGGCCTGCATAGCAGAGCAGAAGTCTCTCTATACCTGATCTAATTCAGGGTGTTCCACATCTGAAACCAGCTTCCACCCTTGTAGTTACAGCAGGTTAGTTTGAAACTGCTGGAGTCTGCTGGAAATAAACTTTGTAAGAAGTTGGAGTATACAGGGGCCAAATAGGAGGCCTAAGAAGATAGTTATCACTGGACCCATGAATGGTAGGAGCCAAGAAGGGAAAGAAAGAGAACTCCATACACCTGTTGAACTCAAATCCCGGATCTTTGTGGCCTGTTCCAAAAGCCCCTTGATATCTGCTTGGACCTGCCCATACTTGTTGTAATAAAAACAGCATTCTTCCTTTAGATAGAGACAAGTGCACCCCTGTCCTGCAGTCAGTAAATCTAGGGCCCGACGATTTTGTAGGACCATTGCAGCTAGGGAGTCTAACTGGGATTGTAGGCATTGGAGCGTCCTCACCGCTTTTTTCTATGGATACAGCAGTGTCGGTAGAAAGCTGCTGAAATTTATATAAAGAAGTTCCCCCCATGGCAGCTCCTGTCAAACCGGTGGTCAGTCCTAATGCCAAGAAAAGAGGGGTAAGTATTACCACACGACGTATCCTCTGATTGGTATATACTAGTAAAGGCAAGGAGGTATTATTCCAGGCCAGATCTATGTGAGGTGTAACATACCCTAGGGAGCAAGTTCCTGACCAAAAGGTGGTAGGGATAAATAAGCTTTATCCCCACATATGAAATAGACACCATGACTGGGTTTAAGCTGGGCACCAAAATGGGTTTGCCAAAGAGGAACAGGATTACCATCTGCCTTACAACTGGAACGTGACATAATGGAACAGGGGCCGTCTCTTAGTAGCTGGAAGGAAACTGTCACTCCACTTGCTGCAAAACAGGAAGCAGTGAGGGCATTTAGGAAGGGATTCAAGTGTTGTGAGACATCCTGGGTTCTGTCCTCAAGGTAGAGAGTATTTCATTTAGGCTCCCACCATAGGGTTAGGTTTTCAGGGGTGGGTACCCCTACAAGGGAATAACAGGGGTCAGAGTTACCTGTCCTATTTAAAAACCAGGATGAATGGGTATGGTTCTTTGGTCGTCCAGAACAAAACATGGATTTTCGAGACTGGTTAATAGTATTCGAGGAGAGCCTCATGTTTTGGGATAGATATAGTGTGTCAGTTCTGCCAGAATCTCTAGTTCCCAGACTTTGGGCTAAATCGTAATACCCGACTGAAATTTCTAGGTCCCATTTTTTTCCATCAGTTTCAACAGTGAAAGTCACCGCACACTGTGAGATGCCTAGATTTCCCACTGACATCCCTGTCAGGGAATCGCTTTCTGGACAGATAGGGAAGGTCACTTGGGGAATGTTAGTCAAGAAAGAAAATAAGGGCTCAGGTGGGATTGCAGATGTTATCAAGACAGTTGTTGCTGATAAAAAGGCATGAAGTTTTTTCCCCTTTTTCCCAAAAGGCCATATCATGACCAGATGGGGTGCGCTGAGTAACAGCATGCAGCTCAGCTGGAAGGGTGGGCCATTGATACCCTGGGATAGGTTGGACATACCCTCAACTTCTGCCGATCTAATCTTCAACTAATGCAGATCCAGCAGGGGCTGGTTAGGTTGAGTCGAGAAGCAGTGTGGTTTGCAAGCATATATGCCTCGTTTAGGGAGAGATTAATAGCCATGCAGGGAGACATGATTAGAAAGAGGTAGAACATCATATGATGCATTTTTACTTATCTGAGGGAGAGTTGATGGGGTTCTGCCTGCACAAGAGTCTGAGATCTTCAACAGGATCACAGGAATAGTTGTCCTCTGGTTTTGGAGTCTCAGTCCCCATCTCCCCTTCCTGTAGGCCACAGGGTTTTATTCTATAATTGTGGACCCAGGCAGATAGACCCTTCACTTTTATAGGAGTTGAAGTTACTAGGACAACCTCATATGGCCCTGTCCATTTCTCGGACAGCTGGCTAGGGCTCCTTTTTTTTTTTTGGCCCCCCAGATCTACCTGGGGATTTTTCAAGTTTTCCTGTGGTCTAGGGAGGACCTGTTCACCATATCGTTGGAGCTCTTGTTGAAAGCTTCCCATGTCAATCATATGTTTTAAGAGAGTATTGGCATCCTCATCAAAAAACAAATCACAAGTTAGGAATGGACGTCCATACATCATTTCATAAGGGCTTAATAATAGTGGCCGTTTGAGGTTTGTCTGTACCCTCATGAGGACTATGGGTAGCAAATGGATCCACTTATTATGTGTTTCTTGACATAGCTTGGCCAGAGCCCTTTTAAGAATCTGGTTGGCTCTCTCTACCTTTCCCGAAGCTTGAGGCCTTCAAGATGATTGGAGGCGGTATTTTATGCCCAGGCATATGGCCAGGTTCTGGGCTATCATGGCTGTAAATGAGGGCCCATTGTCACTCTGAAGTGATCGAGGCAATCCAAACCTAGGTGCTATCTCCTTCAGCAGAGCTTTACAGACTTCTGTGGCTCTCTCTGTCTTAGTAGGGAATGCTTCAATCCATCTTGTGAACGTGTCAATAAAGATTAGCAAATAAGAAAACCCTTGGGTTTTTGCCATGGCTGTAAAACCCACCTGCCAGTCCTCTCCTGGGTATAATCCCCAATGTTGGACAGGTTTAAATAGAGGAGGTGGCAAGGGTATGGTTTTTGGATTATTTCTTAGACAGATACACAATTCTATATGACCTGTCTAACAACCTTAGCCAACTGGGGATGGTAGAGAATATGCTTGAGTAAGATTTCCAGATTATCTCTTCCAAAATGGATACTTTTATGTAAGGAGTTAATAATTTTCCATATCTGAGAGTGAGGGAGTATTGTTTGAGCCTGATCTGTCTGAAACCACCCATGCGACCCAATCTCCAAGCCCCGCTCAGCATATCAGGAATGTTCCTCTGGGGTATAATCTGGAGTCAGGGTTTCCTTGGGAAAAAGGGGACAGATAGCAGTGACAGGGGTAGCTTCCCTAGCAGCTCGTTTTGCCTCCTGATCAGCTTTTCTATTTCCCTGGGCCTCCACTTCTTGCCCCTTCTGGTGACCTTTACAATGGATGACAGCTAATTTTGCAGGAAGTTTGACTGCCTCCAGGAGCCTGGGAATGAGCTTTTTGTGTTTAATACGAGAGCTTCAAGCACTGAGCATCCCTTTTTCCTTCCAAATTGCTGCATGGGCGTGCAGGATGAGGAAACCATACTTAGAGTCCATATACACATTAATCCTCTCTCCTTCCCCTAATTCCAAAGCTATTGCCAGGGCAAAAAGTTCAGCTTTCTGGGCTGAGGTGTCTGGGGGAAGAGACCCACTTTCCTTAGTTTCTTCTAGGCTCACTACAGCATATCCTGCTTTCCTCTCTCCCTTTTCTACAAAACTACTGCCATCTGTGTACCATTTTTCCTCTGGGCCAGATAAAGGTGTCTCTGATAGGTTCAGGCAAGAAGAGTATAACTCGTCTATGATTTGCATGCATTGGTGATCCAAAGGGGAAGTAGGGGGATCTGGCAGTAAGGTGGCTGGATTTAAAGTCTGACAGACCCTCAACTTTATTTCTGGAGTGTCAAGGAGGAGAGCTTGATATTGGGTGATCTTTCCTTCTGTTATCCACCTATCCCCTTTAGTTTCCAAGAATGCTTGCACCTGGTGAGGCATATACAATGTGGTGGGCTGACCCAGGGTCAGTTTAGATGCCTCCTTAACCATAATAGTGGTGGCCGCTACTGCCCGGAGTCAAGTGGACCACACTCTGGCCACCTTATCTAGTTGATTTGAGAGATAAGCCACAGGTTGTAATACAGGCCCCATCATTTGTCCTAACATCCCAAGAGCGGTTCCTATCCTTTCAGAACCATAAAGCTTGAAAGGCTTTACCAGGTTTGGGAGGCCTAAAGCTGGAGCTGTAGTAATAGACTCTTTTAGGGTATTAAAGGCCACCTTGCAGGTCGAGTGGCTTGTCCTCTTTCCCTCCTAACTTTTCATATAGGGTTCAAGCCAGATTGCCAAAATTAGGAATCCAGATCCTGCAAAACCCAGCCATTTCTAAAAATCCCCTAAGCTGTTTTTTTTGTTTCGGGGTATGGGGTATTTAAGATAAGGGGTTTCTACTGGGGGTCGAGCATTCTTTTTCCTTCCATAATTATAAATCCAAGGTATTTTACTTGGGTTAAGTTAATCTGAGCTTTTGTGGGGGATACTCGATAGCCCTTTTCATACAGGAAATTTAGACTTTTAATAGTGTCCCTTTCAGAGGTGGTAAAATCTGGATTAGCTATGAGTAAGTCATCCACATATTGTATTAGATTGCTGTTTGTTAAAGTTAATTCCCTTAGTTCTCTCCCCAAGAAAGTCCCAAAAATATGAGGGCTGTCCCTAAACCCTTGTGGTAGTCGAATCCAGCAGAGTTGTATGGCCTCCCTTGTTTCCAAGTCCCGCCACTCAAAAGCAAAGAGTTTTTGGAATTCAGGATGGAGAGGAATGCAAAAGAAGGCATCTTTAAGATCCAAGACTGAGAAGTATTTAGCATTTCAGGGGACTTGGGATAGGAGGGTATACGGATTTGGGACTATGAGGTGGATGGGAACCACAGCTTCATTAACAGCTCTTAGATCCTGGATGAACTGATAAGATTCATCTGGTTTTTTAACAGGCAAGACTGGAGTATTGCAGGGAGACTCACAGGTGATTAGAATTCCAGTATCTTGGTATTTGTTAACTAATGGTCTAAGACCTTGAAGAGCTTTTGGTTTTAAAGGGTATAGTCTTTTCCAGGGGTAGAGAGCATTTGACTTCAGAAGAATCTTTACCAGTGGAACATTTATGGCTAGACCAGGGCTGGAGACATCCCACACCTGGGGATTGACCTCATCTAAGAAAGGGACAGACTCCTCCTTTTCTACATCTGACTGTAAATATTCAGACACTAGGCAAAGGAAATTATTGACTTCTAGCTTTCCCCAAGTCACTCTGGTCTGGAAGCGGCAAAGAAGGTCTGTCCTCAGTAGGGGAGCAGGGCAACAAGGGATGTATAAGAAGGGGTGGGTTCCTTGCCAATTGTCCACCTTACAATGGAGGGGCTAGGTAAAATTTCGGCTTTGGGGTTTTCCATCTACCCCTATCACCGTTTTAATCTGGGAGTCTAAAGGTCCTAATCGGAAAGGAAGAACAGAGAAGGCAACCCCCATGTCTAAAAGAAAGTTCACATCCTTACCTTTTATTTGTAGAGTCACCCAAGGGTCGAGAGGAGTGATCTGGATCTCACCATTCACAGGGGGTTCTCGAGCTGCTGGGCACCATCAATCTCGGTCACCCAGGACTAATACAGAGGGAGAAGGTTTAGGGGTCTCCATACGCCTTCCATTAGGGTGATATGGGCACTCCCTTTTCCAATGCTCATCCTCTTTGCAGTAGGCACACTGGGTGTGTCTCAGCCATGGTGGATTGTTAAGATCCTTTTTCCTTCCTTGTTTTCCCCCAGACTCTCACATAGTGGCAGGATGAATCAAAGCCAGAATTTTAGCCTGTTGTTGGGCCAAGGCCTGGGTCTGCCTCTCTATTCTCCTATCTTTTCAGGCTTCCTTTTTCTCCCTTTTTGCTTCCTCCTACTGGTCCCTGTTCAAAAACACCATATTTGCCTCCTTCACCAAATCGGAACTTGGGGTCTCTGGTCCTTTTGCTAGTTTTTGTAATTTTCTCCTTATATCTTATATTTCTTCCTTTACTGTCTCGGCAAAGTTTTCAAAAGCTTCTGTGAGTCTTCCCAAAAAGAGAGCTGCATTTTCATTTTCTTCCTGTGTAACCTTTTTTATCTTATAATTAACAATCTTTTGGATGCCCTGGGTCATTCCCTGTAGTAGGCAAGTAATGAGGTGTCTTAAGGATTCTTTTCCTGTCCTTGTATTAGGATCCCAGTCTGGCTCTGTAGAGGGGATTGCCTCTTCTGCAGAGGCCAGACTGACATCTACCTGCTCTCTCTCATCAGACACTTTTCTAGCCCAATCTAGGGTTTGTGCTTTTTCCTCATCATTACAGCACTGGGTGAGGATGACCGTTATATCCCTCCAAGTGAGGGAGAAGTTAAGGCTAAGACGCTCAAATTCATCCTTAAATTTTTTGGGGTTCTTGGAATATGAGCCCAATTGTTCCTTGCATTGGGTAATGTCTTGGATAGAGAACAGAACATGAACGTGCATAGTTCCCCCTCCCCGTCTGGTACCTCTCTTAGGGAGCAGATTTTGTCTGAGGATGACCTTTCCTTCTGTGGAGGACAAAGCTTACTTCCTGATCGTAACCTCATGTGGGAGGAGGCATATGGAGGTGGAGCCAAGGCGATGATGAGTGACTTCCCTTCAGATCCCATGACTTTTGGGCCCTGCCTCGTGACTTCCGGGTCCAAGCTCGTGACTCCCGGGCCTAGCCTCCTGACTTCTGTGTCCAAGCTCATAACTGTCAGGTGTGTTTTACCCTCCTTTCCCTGTGACTTCTCTTCTGAAGCGGAGGAGGTCAAGGGGATCTTCTATTTCAGTCCTTGCTAAAAGGATTTTGGAAGAGCATTTATTAAAGTACTCAAGCCTATATTTTCCCTTTTTTCCAGAGTCCTGGTAGAGGGCCATAAAGGCCTGAACATAGGGAACCTCTTTGTATTTACACTCACATTTGCAATATAGATTGAACTGTAAAATGGTGTTGAATCCAAGTGATCCCTACTGGGGCCATTGTTTCTGCTCTTTCGAGGGAGTAAGTAGGCCAGTACTGAGAACAGTATTTGATAACTTTTTTTTTTTCTTTTTTAGCCCTTCCAGTTGGTATCCCTCCCAGCAGGGTGTCTAAAGGGAAGTTAGGCTTATTTCACATTTTAGTGACAGTATAGTTTATATCTTGTTCCCGGGGGACAAGTATTGGGTTGGATGCCCCTATATCTGACTCTAGAGAGATTGTAAGCTCTCTCCTGTCCCAAATTGCCTGATTGTATATGCGTGAAAGAAAAGTAGTAAGCACAATCAACGGTGCTGTAGGACTGGTCCTAAAAGGTGAATTAACCCCTAAGGATGTGTCTAGGGTGGTAATTTTCACTCAAGACCTGGTGCAATTATACTGAACCCCGTCAATCACTTCCACGTGGAAGTACTCAGTCAAATGCTCAATTAAATGGCAGAATTTATAGAAACAGGGCACCCAATGAAGGGCTTCTAATGCCTGATTTTCTCCTCAAGAACAGAAAGCACAATTGATGGGGAGCAGAGAGTGTAGCCTCTCAGAAAATCTCTTGCAAAGACCCAGAACTTCAGGTCCAAGTATCGACAGACAGAGTAAATGGAAATAACTTGAGTCTTCATAGAGAGGAAAAGAGGCCAGGTTGAGAGAGAAGGAGTGTGAAGAAACAAAAGGTGTAAAAGTGGGAGGAGAAAAAGAGGAAAAAGGGAAAAAAAAAAAGTGGCCTTACAGACATCTCCTGCCACTTACAGATCCCCAGGCATTACGGGACTTTTCCCTGGGTCTCCAGAGAAGGGAGGACTGGAACTCGGCCCAGTCAGAAACCAGAACCAGAATTAGAGTTATCTGCTAAAAGGAAATGATCAGTCTCCAATCCTCAGCTCAGGCTGAGGGCCCTTCAACCAGATTCCTGTGTCCAGGCCTGGGGGACTAGAAAAACAGGGAAGGATAGGAAGGGTTAAGGAGAGGAAAGAGAGAGGGAAGGGGAGAGAGGTAAATAAAGTCTCCTGTTCCTTACCAGTTGGGGCACTCTGGCCAGTTGTCCTTGTCAGGAGGAGACCAGGGACAAAAGGGTCCCAGTTGTGGCCACTGGGTCTGGTCCATTTGCAGGCAAGCTTGCCCCCTGAGTACCCCGAGTGGTCAGGATGTCAGTCTCAGTGAAGAAGAGTCCTGCCAGGGTCGCCATTTGTTGCAGGAAGGCGAACCCATTCCAGAGCCCAAAACTGGGCTCTTGTCTAATACTCAGAAATGAATTGTCCAAGGGGACATATGTGCTGACAAAGCAAGAGATTTTACTGGGGAAAGGCGCCCAAGTGGAGAGCAGTAGGGTAAGGGAAACGAGGAGAACTGCTCTGCCTCGTGGCTTGCAATGTCAGGTTTTATGCTGATGGGATTAGTTTCCCGGTGGTCTTTGATCAATCATTCTAATTCAGTCTTTCCTGGTGTCTCACGCATCGCTCAGCCAAGATGGATGTTAGTGAGAGGGATTCTGGGAAGTGGACGGACATGCAGTGTCCCCTTTAGACCTTTCCTGAACTCTTCCGGTTGGTGGTGGCTTATTAGTTCTATATTCCTTATCAGAATCTCCTGTCATAAAACAACTCATGCAAATAGTTACTATGGTGCCTGGCCAGGGTGGGTGGTTTCAATCAACATGCTTCATCTAACAAAACAAAATCATGTTTCACTAAATATTAAGTTCTAATTTTGTTATTTAGGGTCTATGCTTATTAAGATTCACTTCTGAGATAGTTCCTTGTTATGTTATATTGTTAAAATGCTTATTTAAGATCTTAAAAATGACACTCTTAAGATTGTTTCTTAAGCTTATCTCAGTAATCAGTCTTTGGATAAAAGTCAGATGCTCCATGATGTAAAACCAGGAGATTAACACTTGGATGCTGCTACTGCTGTTAAGTCGCTTCAGTCGTGTCCGACTCTGTGCGACCCCGTAGACAGCAGCCCACCAGGCTCCCCCATCCCTGGGATTCTCTAGGCAGAAACACTGGAGTGAGTTGCTATTTCCTTCTCCAATGCATCAATATGAAAAGTGAAAGTGAAGTCTCTCAGTCATGCCTGACTCTTAGCAACCCCATGGACTGCAGCCTACCAGGCTCCTCTGCCCATGAGATTTTCCAGGCAAGAGTATTGGAGAGGGGTGCCATTGCCTTCTCTGGCTATAATCATTTAACTGAGACAGATGGCCTGGGGTATGTCCGGCTATACCCAATGAAAGTTCTTGACTTGATTTCTCGCTTGTGACCTTAATAATAACTGCTAATGATATCATTTTCTAGCTTGCTTTGGAAGATTATTTCTTATGTTACCAAATGTGTGACTGAGCCTGTGATAAAATGCTGATGTGCGGTTCCATATGAGATCTATAATTGTAATAATGTAACTCAAGATATGGGAAAGAAGCAACAAGAGGAAATATTTTCCTGCACCAAGAGGTTAGTAAGACAGATATGGTCCAGAGACTGTTGCTACTTACAAGGCCTGGTCTAGTGGCAACATATTAAGTGGCCTGTCAATGGAATCTTTGTTAGACTGGGAATGAGGATTCCCAGCTCTGTGGGACACAATGACCATGAAATGCCCCCAAAACATGGTCAAATATGACTATGAAGCGCCCCTGCTGACTGAAGTTGCCCCTTGCTGGCTCCCTCTACAAAGATTAAGTCATGATCACTAAAAGATGCTGACCTTTAACAACCCCTTAAAAGGAGTTCAGGGTGGAGACAAAAAATAAGGCACCCTATGCTCTGGGAAAACCCAGAAAAACAGGCTTTCAGAGAGTCAGATGTTTTCAGGTAAAGATTTTTACGAGTCCAAATTCTTGCATCTTCTCATACCTAGAGAAACACGAACGTCATAAACCAAGGTCTGGACCTGGTTCTCCTGGCTAGCCCCTCAGCAGCTTTCCTACATCTATTCATATTTAGGCCAAATATCTTTAACTTTCTTGTTGAGTTTGTTTCTTCAAGTAGTAGTATGAGAAGAATATTCCTCAGCCAACACACAGACAATGCTAGAACAAGCTGCCTTATCGTTCTGTGCACTCTCATCTTCCTCTGTAAATGCACCCTAAGGTCCTCAGGCTATTCTTCCTTTGAGACCTTACATGGGAGACCAACCCCAGTGATAAAAATGCTCAAGGGAGATCACCAACATCTAGCTGACCTGGAAATGTCTCGATACCTCCAATCCCTGGGAAAGTCTTCTGCCATATTGCCCCAGAAACCTAAGAAAGGACACCCATTCTACTGGGTAACTGGACTCACCCCTATCAGCCAGGAGATGAGGCATGAGTTGAAGATTAGGAAAACGAAAACAAACACCCCACTTCAGCCAGTTTGGACAGGCCCTTACACAGTCGTCCTGGTGATCCCTACAGCTGTTAAAGTTATAGGCGTCACCCCTTGGATCCACCACACCACAGTCAAGAAGGCAGGGGCTTCCTGTGATGAGGACACCTGGAAAGCAGTTCGGGACCCCAAGACCCCCTCAAGGGGAGTCTGGTTCCAAAACAATGGGCCTCATTCATGAAGGACGCTGAGCCCTGCTCTAGTCTCTCCAGAAGCTGACAAGTCCATACATGGCAGATGCTTGAGGATTATTCAGCCTTGCTCCAGCCACATTCTGGCAACTGGCTGGTCAATGCATGGTGGAAGCTTGAAGATCCGACTATCAAAATTGCAGTGGATTTTCATTGTCAACCCTGGCCTCTATCCCTGGTTGGCATTACTGCTCTGCTCTTTGCTACAGGACTAGCTTCAGTCGCACCCTGGGACACCCAGGATACCAGTTAGAAGCTGCAGCTACTGTTATCTCATTGCAATAGGAAGGCTCATTCTTACTATATGTCTCTTATGATTGATTCTCCCTACTAACTAAACTGCTCCATAGTATGGCTGATCCCCCTTCAAGACAGGCTCAGTTGCTACAACCATGACAACCCAAAGATGGGGAGGAAACCTTTTGCCAGTGCTCAGTTATCTGCTATATTCAGGTTGCTATGCAGCCTTTCAGTGTCCCTTGCTGTAATGGATGGTGCCGCCCCCATCAAGGCCATGTCTTTGTTTGTGGGACAGATGCTTACTCATATCTACCAGTCAATTGGATTGGTATCTGCACCTTAGCCTTCCTCACTCCTCAGATGAATATTGTTTCTAACAACCAGACTCTTATCATACCTCTGGCAGCACATACACGTTCAAAAAGAGCCATCCAGTTTATACCCCTAATAGTTGGTCTGGGAATCATGGCTGGGATAGCTATGGGGATAGGAAAAATTGCTTCATCAACGACCTTTTAACATACACTATGCAGATAATTCACAGACAACATTGAGAGAGTGGCCAAATCTTTAGTGGCCTTACAGGAACAACTAGACTCGCTAGCTGAGGTGGTTTTACAAAATTGGAGGGCCCTATAGGAAATAGATGGGGAAACAGTGGGAACAGTGTCAGACTTTATTTTCTCTGTTTCAAAATCATTGCAGATGGTGACTGCAGCCATGAAATTAAAAGACGTTTACTCCTTGGAGGAAAGTTATGACCAACCTAGATAGCATATTCAAAACCAGAGACATTACTTTGCCAACAAAGTCCGTCTAGTCAAGGCTATGGTTTTTACAGTGGTCATGTATGGATGTGAGAGTTGGACTGTGAAGAAAACTGAGCACCAAAGAACTGATGCTTTAGACCTGTGGTGTAGGAAAAAACTCTTGAGAGTCCCTTGGACTGCAAGGGGATACAACCAGTCCATTCTGAAGGAGATCGTCCTGGGAATTTCTTTCAAGGAATGAGGCTAAAGCTGAAACTCCAGCACTTTGGCCACCTTATACGAAGAGATGACTCATTGGACAAGACTCTGATGCTGGGAGGAATTGGGGGCAGGAGGAGAAGGGAACAACAGAGGATTAGATGCCTGCATGGTGTCACTGTCTCGACGCACGTGGGTCTGAGTGAGCTCCGGGAGATGGTGATGGGCAGGGAGGCCTGGTGTGCTGTGATTCATGGGGTCACAAACAGTTGGACACGACTGGGCAACTGAACTGAACTGAACTGAACTGAGACCTACTTTGGAAAAATCATCAGTGGCCACAGGACTGGAAAATTAATTCACTGGCGATCTTCTAATTATTTCTAGTGATAAGGTTAATTGTTACCCTCGTACTCTTTCAAAGGGGAAAAGAACTTCAATATAATTTGATTTATACTCATTATGGTTCAACTAGCAAAATAGAATAAAAAACAGCAGCAGCAAAACCTCAACTCTGCCATTCAAACAGCAATTTGGAATCTAAATGATCCGCAGTTATTTAAACAGCATGTTTCAGGGAGTTTATGATCGCGCTCACAGGGAGAAAATGGTCCCCTTACATATGCCAACTTTGACACTGGATATAGCCAAATTGAGGCACTATAGAAAGAAAGCCAAGACTGGAATCAGAAGCAGCTACATGCCACTAATCCCAGAGGGGTCTGGTGATTCTGGAACAGGCCAAAAGACAGGGATAACATAGCAAAGCAGGTTTAGGGGCAGCTAGAGAGTTGGCTTTACTGATCAGCAGTAAAGAATCCACCTGCAATGAAGGAGATGCAGAGACACGAGTGATCCCTGGGCCAGGAAGATACCCTGGAGGAGGAAATGGCAACCTACACCAGTATTCTTACCTGGGAAATCCCATGGACCATCCATGGGTTTGCAAAGTGTTGGACACCACTGAACAACTTCAAATGAAAAAACAAGGTAAGAATAGTCAGGAAAATGAAGAACAAGAATTAGCTCTTTTGTGGGTACACTATGCTTACTTAACTGGCTCTTCCATTATGCCGTATTCTGTGCACATATTCATTGATGTTCCAAGGAAAATAGTAATTATAGTTGTGTGACATCATGGACATCAAGACCACTAGATGCTAAATCTCTAGCAATCAATATTTGCATTTTACCCAAAGAGTAAAGCCAAAAAAAAAAAATGTAGACAAGTTCTGGTAGAAAACAACCCAAGACATATCTGTTGGCTAATATCTAATCTGGTGAACTACTACTAATATTAAAACACTTAATGAAAATTAGAAGCAATGTTTATAGTCTTCAATATTGTGCTGACAAGTTACAACAAAATAAATACTGCATTCAAATGGTCCTGGATCATCTGAACCATTCAAAAATATATGCATTTCAGGTAAATTAGGAGAATGTCTCCCACTGCCAACTATTAACTTAATATCCAAGTTTAAACATTAGCCTGAGATATTTCTCAGAATCTGATTAATATTCAGAACTCTAACAGTTACAGTTCTTGGATCTGCAAATGAGTGCAGATCTCAGAAATGGATTCTATAAAAAAGTTGCTATCACTCAGGCAAGCCCAGGCACTGTACACTTTCAAACTGCAATATTGTATAACTGTAGCTGGTACAAAGTTTTAAACGCTCTCTGTTGATCACTCTGTTCTCTGTTACCGTGCAGAAACCACTGGTAGACATAGATACCCAGGTTGCTCGATAAATGATTAGCCCTGAAGCAAAAGATAAATTCAGGGATCGAAGTGTTTATTCTTAGTTTTTTAAATGAATGAATTTATTGATTTATTTTTGGTTGCACTGGGTCTTTGTTGCTGCGAGTGGGCTTTCTCTAGTTGAGGCAAGTGAGGGCTACTATTCGCTTTGGTGTGCAGACTTCTCATTTTGGTGGCTTCTTGTTTTAAAGAGCACGGGCTCTAGGTGCATGGGCTTCAATAGCTGCAGCAAATGAGCTCAGTATGTGTGACTTGGGTGCTTAGTTGGTCGACAGTATGTGAGATCTTCCCAGGCCAGGTTTAGAACCCATGTCCCCTACATTGGCAGGTGGATTATTAACCACTGGACCATGAAGGAAGCCCCTGAGTGCTTATTCTAATACCACCATCGAGTCATTAGTTTTATTTTCATTAGCATGTGTCTGAAGTAACATATTTGGATATGAATTAAGAGTTTGGTTTTGCATATGTTAACTTAGAGATTCCTATGATACATCAAAATGAATGTTGAGAATGTAGTTGAATATGGGTTTAGAGATTAGAGGATCCGTTTGGGCTGCGTGTAAATATAAATGGCATTGATGATGGATGACATCATCTAGGTAAGAGAATGTAGATTCGTTTCTCATTAATCAGTGATGATTGATCATCTGATGTGTTAAGAGTTCTAGGTGTCTTATCTATTCTGTACGTTATAATCATATAGGACAACCATGCTGTTAGTAACAAATGGAAAACTATTATCTTGTAAAGCAGAAAGCAGTAGGTGCTGTGGTGAAACATGAGAAGGTTCAGTCATGCTCTTTGTATAATATTCTCTGAGAACTGAGTTCCAGAGAAGATTCCAAGGAAGAACTAGCTATCTGAAGCAGAGGAATACAACTGAGAAATCTTGGAGCTGGTCAGGGAGATGATCAAACCATGCCCCTCTCTCATCAATTGCTCTCAAAATATATATAAAAAAAGGAAGAATGTTAAGCTCATGACCCTCTTACTTAATTATATTTTATGCACTAGAAAGCAAACAGCAGTCATTCCAGCTCTAAAACATCTGAAGACAAAACAATAGTAATAGATTTGAAATATGATACATCTTGAATATCCAAACAATTTCTTAGAGAGAACACAATCTATTCTTCTTAAACAAATGAACCCAAGAATTTTTAATTTATCCTTTTTCAGAACCTCAAACAATAAAGGCTGTTTCAGATTTTGGCACAAACTTTTTTTTTTTTTGAAAAATGCTGCAAAATTCTTTTGTTTCTAAGTTAGTTGGCTGTTGTAACACATGTATATGAACATATTAGTTAAAGTATTTACAGAATTTTATTTACTTCACATAGCACACCTCAAGAGAGGTTCTCAACTAACAAATGATTCTGTTTATTGATTTCATTCAGGGAGAAAATTAGAGATACCAAGGGAACATTTCAAGCAAAGATGGACTCAATAAATACAGAAATAGTATGGACCTAACAGAAGCAGAAGATATTAAGAAGAGGTGGCAAGAATACACAGAAGAACAGTACCAAAAAGATCTTCACGATCCAGATAATCACGATGGTGTGATGACTCACCTAGAGCCAGACATTCTGGAATGTGATGTCAAGTGGGCCTTAGAAAGCATCCCTATGAACAAAGCTAGTGGAAGTGATGGAATTCCAGTGGAGCTATTTCAAATCCTGAAAGATGATGCTGTGAAAATGCTGCACTCAGTAGGCCAGCTCATTTGGAAAACTCAGCAGGGCCCACAAGACTGGAAAAGGTCAGTTTTCATTCCAATCCCAAAGAAAGACAATGCCAACAAATGCTCAAACTACCACACAATTTCCCTCATCTCACATGCTAGTAAAGTAATGCTCAAATTCTCCAAGCCAGGCTTCAGCAAGCCGTGAACCTTGAACTTCCAGATATTCCATCTGGTTTTTGAAAAGGCAGAGAGACCAGAGATCAAATTGCCAACATCTGGTGAATCATTGAAAAATCAAGAGAGTTCCAGAAAAAACATCTATTTCTGCTTTATTGACTATGCCAAACCTTTGACTGTGTGGATCACAATAAACTGTGGAAAACTGTTCAAGAGATGGGAATACCAGACCACCTGACCTGCCTCTTGAGAAACCTATATGCAGGTCTGGAAGCAACAGTTAGAACTGGACATGGAACAACAGGCTGGTTCCAAATAGGAAAAGGAGTACATCAAGGCTGTATATTGTCACTCTGCTTATTTAACTTATATGTAGAGTACATCATGAGAAATGCTGGGCTGGAAGAAGCACAAGCTGGAATCAAGATTGCCGGGAGAAATATCAATAACCTCAGATATGCAAATGACACAACCCTTATGGCAGAAAATATAGAGGAACTAAAGGAACCTCTTGATGAAAGTGAAAGAGGGGTGTGAAAACATTGGCTTAAATCTCAACATTCAGAAAACGAAGAAAATGGCATCTGGTCCCATCACTTCATAGCAAATAGATGGGGAAACAGAGGAAACAGTGTCAGACTTTATTTTGGGGGGCTCCAAAATCACTGCAGATGGTGATTGTATCCATGGAATTAAAAGATGCTTTTTCCTTGGAAGAAAAGTTATGACCAATCTAGGTAGCATATTCCAAAGCAGAGACATTACTTTGCCAACAAAGGTCCGTCTAGTCAAGACTATGTTTTTTTCAGTGGTCATTTATGGATGTGGGAGTTGGACTATGAAGAAAGCTGAATGCCAAAGAATTGATGCTTTTGAACTGTGGTGTTGGAGAAGACTCTTGAGAGTCTCTTTGACTGTAAGGATGTCCAACAAGTCCATCCTAAAGGAGATTAGTCCTGGATGCTTATTGGAAAGAGTGATGCTAAAACTGAAACTCCAATACTTTGGCCACCTCATGCAAAGAGTTGACTCACTGGAAAAGACCCTGATGCTTGGAGAGTTTGTAGGCAGGGGGAGAAGGGGATGACAGAGGATGAGATGGCTGGATGGCATCACCAACTTGATGGATATGAGTCTGAGTAAACTACGGGAGTTGGTGATGGTCAGGGAGTTCTGACGTGCTGTGATTCATGTTGTCGCAAAGAGTCAGACACGACTGAGTGACTAAACTGAACTGAACTGAACTGAGACCTACCGACAGCTGAAAAGGGAGGACTCTGCCTATTCTTGAAAGAAGAATGCTGCTTTTATGTAAACCTATCAGAAACAGCCAGGGACATGGCCCAACACCTAGGGGAACAAATCATATAAAGGAGAGAGAAACTAGCTAATTCCTGGGGTAAATGGACCAATATCTGGAGCTAGACATCGTGACTTCCCCTTTCCCTGTTCGGGCGCCACTTGCCAGGGTCAAGCCCCAGTGGATCCAGGGTAATTTGAAGGGGAGATGGAATCAGCGTCCTAGGAAAAAAACATTTAATTTCAGATATATAGAGAGATTAGAAAAGAATAGTGTAGTAGGGAAATTAGTCGAGAAAAAGAGGCTGAGCAACTTGGTTTACGTGGAATACCAATAACCACCTATGTAGGCCACAGGCGTCTTTCCATTCTCCTGAAGGAGAGGAGGCACTGAGGCCTCCCCGGTCTGATCTCAGAAGCCCAGGCAAAATTAGCAGGCTTGGTGAGTACCCACGTTCCAGATGGGAATTCAGCCATAAGGGGAAAGAAAGAATGACATGGGGGAATCAGTCTTTCCAGAAACTGATCCCATTTCTTTATTTTTCAGGTTTGCTTATATACTTTTTGTTTTATATAGGGATAAATACAGAGTAACATGGGGGTCAGCAGACCTGACCCTTGTCAAAATCAGGTACTTCATATAAAAGTATACATAAAGGTCTTAGGGACATGGGCCAACACCATCTTCTTACATCATCTTCTTACATCATCTTCTGGCCATGAGGCCTGCTTGCATTTTATGATCCTCTCTTTCTGATAACGGTCAGTTAACCAGAAAACTTATTTTTTCCAAGGGTGTTTTTTTTTCTTAAACCAGGTGCCAGCCTCTGAAAGTACCAGATAAAGTTTCATTCCTATAGGGTGAGGGTGTAGTGGGTTACAACTAAGAAAGGAATTTGTTTAACCTAAGGTTAACATGATTAATTCTAAAGGTTAATACTTATTTCTCCTATATGCTAGTTATATTCATTATAAGGACAGGGAATATGGAGATTTAGCAGCAAACATCAGCCCAACAAATGAAAACCCTTCACCAATGTTCCCCTTAAGATCTATTTAGCCTTAAGATAGTGATAAACTTACATTTTTACATAGCAAGGACACAGTGATTTATAACAAAGTACAGTGATCTATAACAAAAGGGAAAATTATTAACTCAAAAAATCTAGTATTGCTAACATCAAAAACTACTATATTTCCTTTTCTATATTCCAAATATATTAATATATTCCCAGGTGCCTAAGGATATAGAGGCCTGGCAGCAATCATTGACTCAACAATGAGAAAAGCCCTATGCTAATTAAGATTTTCAAAATACTCCAAACTCTCTGTGCTGTTTATGGTTGAGAGGTATTAAACAATCACGTGCACAGTGACAGGAGTATGGATAATCCTGTCACACAAACTAGTCTGCCAGCAGAGAGGTTTGACCTGAAACACCCTTGTCACATCCAGGGATTTTTATTGACTTGGAGCTGCATGTTTATTCCTTCTCTGAGAGAACCAGTGGGAAACAGCCCCCCATAAAGTCAGAGGTGTAGGTGAGAGAATGAAACAGTAAAGTAGGCAGAGTCTGATTTTGGGGGTAGATGCTTGGGAACAAGGGGTCTCCTGAGGCTCGATCCCACCTTTGCATATGCCAAAGCCTCTTCCTCATGACCTTTGCCGTGGGTGGAGTTCCTCACGCTGGCTCCCAGCATTCCCCCTTTAACCGGTCCTCTCTTTATGTTATTTGGGTGCTCTTATTTGGCCCTTGTATGCTCAATGCAAGTAGCCAGTTCCTAACCTCTTGGATTGAATCCATAAAGCTATAAATGTTAATATTTCAATATAGTTCCCTAAATGATGCAGAGCTCTGAATATTGTACCAAAAACATGAGATGATCTTTCTATAGCAAGTGATAGAAGCATCAAGAGGGGGGAATGAAGAAGAAAAGTTAAAAATTTGCATAACCTCCTTCACCTTCTGCCTCTGTAACTCAGCTGGCCACTTGCAAAGTCTATATCTTGTAGGTCACATAGTCTCAGAAACTGGGGACATGCAATACTAGGAATTGGAGTTTTTCTCACTCACCCTTGTCCTGCTCTTTGCAATCGCCAAGTCCCTACAAACTTGCTCCATCATGCTTGTCCAGGCCTGCCATCCCCGTCCCAGTCTTGACCACTGTTCTTGCACTCGTGAAACCCCTTAGTTTAAACCAGCCTATTAACCATTAGAGTTGCCCACTACAGTCTGTCTCTACAAACCCTGTAATGCCTTTTTCAGGACTCAGAGCTTGGAGTGTTAACTCCACTGGGCCCGCTGGTATGAGAAACCTGAATCCTCCAACTCTCTGAGTGTGGTGCTTGGTTTCCTGAGTACTGGTGTCTGCAACAGTCACTCAACTGGTAGAGAATCCTCCTGTAAGGCAGAAGACCCCAGTTCAATTCCTGGGTTGGGAAGATACCCTGAGAAAGGATAGGCTACCTATTCCACTATTTTTGGGCTGCCCTTGTGGCTCAGATGGTAAAGAATCTGCCTGCAATGTGAGAAAGCTGAGTTTAATCCCTGGTTTGGGAAGATACCCTAGAGAATAGCGTGGCAACCCACTCTAGTATACTTGTGTGGAGAATTCCCTTTGGCAGAGGAGCCTGGCAGGATACAGTCCATTGCCAGAGGAGCCTTGCAGGCTTCAGTATGAACAGGATTGAGCAACTAAGCACAGCATATATAGAAAAATGGTAGTGATAAACTTAACTGCAGAGCTCAAACAGAGACACAGATATAGAGAAAGAACTTGTGGACACAGCAGGGAAAGGAGAGGAGGGGACAAATGGAGAGACTCGCATTGACATATATGCACTGCCGTGTGTAAAACAAATAGCTAGTGGAAAACGGCTGTGTACCATATGGAGCTCAGCTTGGTGCCCTGCATCGACCTCAAGAGGAGGAATGAGGGAGTCAGAGGGAGGCTCCAAGGGGCATGGACTTAAGTATACATATAAATGATTCACTTTATTGTACAGCAGATAGAAATGTAGCATTGTAACTTGATGATAACACATTTAATAACAAAGAAAGAAAAGAGAGACCAAATAAAAATATAAATATCCAGAATTCCCTGGTGGTCCTGGTGCTACAGTTCTGCACTCGAAAAGCAGGAAGCTCAGATTCAATTCCTAGTCAGGGAACTAGATCCTACAGACCACAACTGAGACACAGAAAAGGCAAATAAAAAAAAAAAAAAACATTAAAAGATACTAATGCCACAGACAGCATAAAAAAATAACATACATATATTTTTGATAAGTGTTATAAAAAGTAGGGACATTTCCTTTTCTGGAAACCTGAAGATTATTAAAAATGAGTTAAGGAAATTTAAAAACAAACAAAAAGCAACAATAGAAAGCATATTATGACAAAAATGAAGTCAGAAATGAAAACACATGATCTGATTTTCATGAAACCCTAGAAAATAGATCTAATCTCTAGAGACTTGCAGATTATTGACTGCCTGGCATTGATGAGACTGGTTGGGAAAAGGACAAGAGAAGATTTGGGGTGATGGAAACATTCTGTATCTTGACTGTGGTGGCTGTACCTGGTTGTATTTATGTCAGAAATCATAAAACTATACCAGTAAATTAAGTTTTCTTCCATGTAGATCATACTAAGCACATTAAAAGATTCTTAACATGATTTGTCATTCAGTTCAGTTCAGTTCAGTCACTCAGTCGCGTCCGACTCTCTGTGACCCCATGAATCGCAGCACACCAGGCCTCCCTATTCATCATCTTCTCCCGGAGTTCACTCAGACTCACGTCCATTGAGTCAGTAATGCCATTCAGCCATCTCATTCTCTGTCGTCCCCTTCTTCTCCTGCCCCCAATCCCTCCCAGCATCAGAGTCTTTTCCAATGAGTCAACTCTTTGCATGAGGTGGCCAAAGTACTGGAGTTACAGCTTCAGCATCAGTCCCTCCAAAGAAATCCTAGGGCTGATCTCCTTCAGAATGGACTGGTTGGATCCCCTTGCAGTCCAAGGGACTCTCAAGAGCCTTCTCCAACACCATAGTTCAAAAGCATCAATTCATCTGCACTCAGTTTTCTTTACATTTGGAAATGCAATTTAAAACCACAATGAGAAACCACCTCACATCTAAGATAGCTTCAATGTAAAGATCAGAAACAACAGAATATAACAAGAGTGCATAGGATTAACAAGCGGTGGGAGCATGGGGAGACACTGGAGCCCTGTATCTTGCTAGGGAGAGTGGAAGATAATGTGACCACTGTGGAAAAGAGTTCACAGATTCCTCAAAAAGTTAAAATTACCATATGACCTGAAAATACTATTCCTAGGTCTAAATACAAAAAAGTTGCTAGTATGGACTCCAACAGATGCTTCTACATGAATATTCATACCAGCACCATTTACAACAGCCAAAAGGGAGATGCACCCCAAAAGTTCATCAGAGATCAAAGGAAAAACAAACTGTGTAACATAATCAGTTACCCCTCGAACAACACAGATTTGAACTGCACAGGTCCACTTACAACTGGATTTTCTTCAAGAAAAACATACTATGGCATGCCACATGGTTTTTGTATCCACAGAAGTTAAACCAAGGTTATAGAGGGCTGACTGTAAAGTATACACAGATTTTTGACTACATGGAGGGTCTTAATACAGTTTTGGTTTCATAGAACTAATTTTGTAAAGGGAATGGTGCTCAGAGATACAACTTGGCACTTCCATCTCCACCTGCCTAACTCCCATCTTCATTATGAAGTCTGAGAGATGCCTGTATCAGCAGGGTCCACAGCCATGATTTTCTGCCTCTACTCTGTTCCTCCAGGTGCCCACCCCCGTAGTTGTCACTGCTTCTGGTTTCTCAGGCCCAAATAATGATTCCACTCTTGGCTCCTTCCTTTTCCACTAACTCCAAACATGAATTGAAGAAAAATAAAGTTGATTCTGTCTTAAAGATATATCTGGTTCTACCCATGTATGAACATTTGCTTCATTACTCTACTCATAAGAGCGACTTCCCTGATAGCTCAGATGGTAAAGAATCTGTATGCAATGCAGGAGACCCCAGTTTGATTCATGGCTTGGGAATATCCACTAGGGAAGGAATAGGCTACCCACTCTAGTATTCTGGCCTGGAGAATTCCATGGACTATACAGTCCATGTGGTTGAAAAGAGTCAGATACAACTAAGTGACTTTCATTAATTCACTCACTGACTCAGTACCAGAGAGCAAGGAAGTAGATTTTAAGTAAATGCTTCTTAATTAACTGCCCATCTAAATGGAATAAAATAAAAAGTCAGTTTCAAGTGAATAGTGAATCTAAGTGGAAAGGTAAGAAAAACGTGTAGATGACATTAGGGAATCTCTTCATGATCTCAGGTAGGCAAAATTCCAAGGGCAGGAAATCATATCTGCTGTGTTCATGGTGCATCTGCAGTGCAGATATCCAATATTTACAGAGGGAACATAAAGGAAACTTCAACACCGTCTGGAGGAAACTACACATATGCAAGTATTTGGGTCATTGTCAAGATACACAATGTTCTTAATGATCAGATTGAATGTCATATAAATGTCATTTCTCATTAGTCTAACATCTAATGCAATCCTAATTAACAACCATTCAGACGGATTTCCAGGATAAACTGATTCTAAGTTTCACATAGAAAAATGAGCAAGAATAACTAGGAAAGCTCTGGGGGGGCGGGGGGGGGGGGAAGCCAGGTCCAGTGAGAGGTATGATAAGTCCTACGAGGAGATAAGACAGATTTAAAGTCATGATTATTATCAATAATCCCAGACTTTGGGTAAACTCTGGGAGTTGGTGATGGACAGGGAGGCCTGGCATGCTGTGATTCATGGGGTCACAAAGAGTCGGACACGACTGAGAGACTGAACAGAAATGAACTGAACTAGTGGCCTTCAATGTGTGGATGTGCCATATTCAACATGTGACTGCAACTTTTGTTGCATTGGTTGGGTTTATTCCACTTAGTCCTAAGGGGGAAATGAGCCTGTACATGGGTGAATGTCACTTCCACTCCCGTTGCCTCACCGAGAACTACTTGCATGTAAAATTATGCTTATCCTCTGGAATCCAGAGGATGTGAGGTACTTAAGAGGCTGCATGTGGGAGCACTGCAAAGAGTTCACCTCCTGAGCAGAAAAGAGCCCTTGGTCCAGGGTGCGTGTTTGTGCAAGGAGGTGGGTTTCGGATGCACTCACTGTCCTGGGGCCTGCCAATGAACACTTGTTTCAGCTAGGACCATGGCAGGAGTCCTGGCCATTCCTGCTACAGATCCACCTGCATCAGCCCACATTAGGTGGCCTGTGCACCTGTGTTGCCTGAGCCCACACACACCAGCAACCCATTCAGTGTTGATGGAGCCTGAGAATATACCCACCCATGCATGTGTGCTTCTGCAATTCTGTGTCCAAATACTCTGTGTAGAACTGGGAAACTGAGACCCCCCAAGAGATAGCAACTGGTTTAAGGGGCTTCCCAACTGGATCAGTGATAAAGAATTTGCCTGTGAGTGCAGGTGATGCAGGAGATGTGGGTTCAGTCCCTGAGTTCGGAAGATTCCCCTGGAGGAGGAAGTAGCAACCCATGCCAATATTCTTGCCTGGAGAATCCCATGGACAGAAGATGCTAACGGGCTGTAGTCCATGAGTCGCAAAGAGTTGGATACAATCAAGCGAGTGAGCATGCATGCATGTGGAAAATTCTTAGAGATGGAAATACCAGACCACCTGACATGCCTCCTGAGAAATCTGTATGCAGTTCAAGAAGCAACATTGAGAACTGGACATGGAAAAAGAGACGGCTCCAAATTGGGAAAGGAGTATTTCTAGGCTGTATATGGTCACTCTGCTTACTTAACTTATATGCAGAGTAAGTGTATATAAGTGTTAGTCACTCAATTCAGTTCAGTCGCTCAGTCATGTCCAACTCTTTGTGACCCCATGAATCGCAGCACGCCAGGCCTCATTGTCCACCACCAACTCCCAGAGTTCATTCAGACTCACGTCCATCGAGTCAGTGGTGCCATCCAGCCATCTCATCCTCTGTGGCCCCTTCTCCTCCTGCCCTCAATACCTCCCAGCATCAGTGTCTTTTCCAATGAGTCAACTCTTTGCATGAGGTGGCCAAAGTACTGGAGTTTCAGCTTTAGCATCATTGCTTCCAAAGAAATTTCAGGGCTGGTCTCCTTCAGAATCGACTGGTTGGATCTCCTTGCAGTCCAGGGGACTCTCAAGAGTCTTCTCCAACACCACAGTTCAAGAGCATCAATTCTTCAGTGCTCAGCCTTCTTCACAGTCCAACTCTCACATCCATACACGACCACAGGAAAAAACATAGCCTTGGCTAGACAGATGTTAGTCGGCAAAGTAATGTCTCTGCTTTTGAATATGCTATCTAGGTTGGTCATAACTTTTCTTCCAAGGAATAAACATCTTTTAATTTCATGGCTGCAGTCACCATCTGCAGTCATTTTGGAGCCCCCAAAAATAAAGTCTGACACCGTTTCCACTATTTCTCCATCTATTTCCCATGAAGTGATGGGATCAGATGCCATGATCTTCATTTTCTGAATGTTGAGCTTTAAGCCAACTTTTTCACTCTCCTCTTTCACTTTCATCAAGAGGCTTTTTATTTCCTCTTCACTTTCTGCCATACAGGTAGTGTCATCTGCATATCTGAGTTTATTGATTCTCTCACTCAGTTATGCCCAATTCTTTGCAACCCCATGGACTGCAGCCCACCTCTGTCCATGAGATGTTCCAGGCAAGGATACTGGAGTGGGTTGTCATTTCCTTCCCCATATATGTGCAGTACATCATGTGAAGGGCCAGGCTGGATGAAACACAAGCTGGAATCAAGATTGCAGGGAGACATATCGATAACCTCACATCTACAGATGATACCACCTTATGATAGAAAGTGAAGAAGAACTAAAGAGCCTCTTGATGAAAGTGGAAGAGGAGAATGGAAAAGCTGGCTTAAAACAACTCAACATTCAGAAAACTAAGATCATGGCAACCAGTCCTATCACTTAATGGCAAACAAATGGAGAAACAATGCAAACAATGATAGACTTTATTTGTTTGGTCTTCAAAATGGCTGAAAATATTGACTGCAGCCATGGAATTAAAAGACACTTGCTCCTTGGAAGAAAAGCTTTGGCCAACCTAGATGGCATATTAAAAAGCAGAGACATTACTTTGCCAACAAAGGTCCGTCTAGCCAAAGCTGTGGTTTTCCAGTAACCACATATGGATGTGATAGTTGGACTATAAAGAAGGCTGAGTGATGAAGATGTGATGCTTTTGAATTTGGTGCTGGAGAAGACTCTTGAGAGTCGCTTGGATTGCAAGGAGATCAAACCAGTCAACTGTAAAGGAAGTCAGTCCTGAATATTCACTGGAAGTGCTGAAGCTGAAGCTCCAATATTTTGGTCACTTGATGTGAAGAACTAACTCACTGGAAAAGTCCTTGATGCTAGGGAAGATTGAAGGTGGGAGGAGAAGGGGACTACAGAGGATGAGATGTTGGAAGGGATCACTGACTCGATAGACATGAGTTGGAGCAAGCTCCAGGAATTGGTGATGGTCAGGGAAGCCTGGTGTGCTGCAGTCCATGGGGTTGCAAAGAGTCAGACACAACTAAGCGACTGAACTGAACTATGTTTTTAATATTTTGAGGAATATTCAGACTGTTTTCCATAGCAATTGCAGCAATTTACATTTCTACCAACACTGCGAGAGGGTTCCCTTTGCAGAACGTTATTGCTAGCATTTATTTCTGATCATTTTTATGACAGCTATTGTAAGAGGTGTAAGGTGATCTGTCAGTAGAGTTTTGATTTGCATTTCCCTGGCCACCTCATGCAAAGTGTTGACTCATTGGAAAAGACTCTGATGCTGGGAGGGGTTGGGGGCAGGAGGAAAAGGGAACCACAGAGGATGAGATGGCTACATGGCATCACTGACTCGATGGATGTGAGTTTGAGTGAACTCCGGGTGGTGGTGATGGACAGGGAGGCCTGGCATGCTGCGATTCATGAGGTTGCAAAGAGTCGGACTCTACCGAGGGACTGAACTGAACTGCTGGTTAGTGATGTTGAGCACCATTTCATGCATCTGATGGCCATTTCTATAATCAGGTTAATGAGCCAGTGGAGAATCTGATGGTGGAAACGCTCAGCTCTTTTCTAGGGACGGAATAGAGGGGATTTTTTTCAGGTGGCATAAAAAGTTGATGACTCTTGTTCTCTAGGCTCTGGTTCCAAGGGTTGAGACACATGTCCAGCAGGAAAGCAGGCATGATGGAAGCAGGGCATCACCACTGTCATCAGCAGAGAGGTTGGGATATTGATACATTTCGTAATTTTATCAATCCTGGACAAAAGGGGTGGGGGAGGGTGGGGAACATCTCCCTCTCCAAATGCTGTTCTGAGCTTCCTGCTTTGCCATCATATGGCCGGCAGGAGGCGCAAGAACCCTCCCTTTCTTCCGTGCTCAGGGCTCCAGACCAACCTGTCCACTTACTTGCAGGCCATTCTTCCCTACAGCCAAGAGATTTTTTTTTTTTTTCTCCTCGGGATGACTGAGGGGGCATCACAGTGCCTTTGGGACAAGTGCCTGCGTGTGGCCACGTCTGAAGGAAAAGAGATCTCCCTGTTGGCACCACGACATCTGAGGAGAGGCTGTGGGGCTCTTGTCCAGGATATTTATTTTTTAAATAGCAGCACAGAATCAAGATTGCTGGGAGAAGTATCAATAACCAAAGATACACAGATGACAGATGACACCACTGTTTTGGCAGAAAATGAAGAGTAACTAAAGAGCCTCTTGTTGAAAGTGAGAGAGGAGAGTGAAAAAGCTGGCTTAAAACTCAACATTCAGAAAACTAGGATCATGACATCTGGTCCCATCACTTCACAGCAAATATATGGATAAACAATGGAAACAATGAGAGACATTTTATTTTCTTAGGTTCCAAAATCACTGCAGATGGTGACTGCAGCCATGAAATTAAAAGCTGCTTGCTCTTTCGAAGAAAAGCTATGAGAAACCTAAACAGCATATTAAAAAGCGGAGACATTACTTTGCCAATAAAGGTCCGTCTAGTATAAGCTATGATTTTTCCAGTAGTCATGTATGGATGTGAGAACAGGACTATAAAGAAAGCTGAGCACCGAAGAATTTATTCATTTGAACTGTGGTGATGGAGAAGATTCTTGAGAGTCCTTTGGACAGCAAGGAGATCCAACCAGTCCATCCTAATGGAAATCAGTCCTGAATATTCATTGGAAGGACTGATGCTGAAGCTGAAACTCAAATACTTTGACCAGCTGATGCAAAAAACTGACTCATTGGAAAAGATCTTGATGCTGGGAAAGAGTGAAGGTGGGAGAAGAAGGGGACGCCAGATGATGAGATGGCTGGATGGTATCACTGACTTGATGGACATGGGTTTGAGTAAATTCTGGGAGTTGGTGATGGACAGGGAGGCCTGGAGTGCTGCAGCCCATGGGGTCGCAAAGAGTCAGACACAACTGAGCGAGTGAAATTAACTGAACTGAACTGAACTGAGCAGCAGAGAGCTTTCCTTTTCTGGAAGCTCCCCTGTGTTTTCCTCTCTACTTTCTATATTATTGTTTAAATATTTTCATTTAAAATCTTTTTTATTGAACTATAGATGATATACAATAAAATCTGTGAGACAGTGATTTACAATTTTAAAAGTATATACTCCATTTATGGGACCTTTTCCAATGGTTCAATGGATAAAGAAGCCCCTTCAATGCATTAGATGCAGGAGATGCAAATTCCATCCTTGGGTCGGGATGATCCCCAGAAGGAGGAAACAGCAACCCACTTCAGTATTCTTGCCTGGAGAATCCCATGAACAGAGGATCCTGGCGGCCTATGGTTCATAAGGTCGCAGAGTAAGAGGCGACTGAGCATGCACTCTGTTTATAGTTATTATAAAATATTGGCTATATCCCTTGTGCTGTACAATATTTCCTTGTAGCTTAAACAAAATTTTGTACCTCCTAATCTCCCAGTCTTTTGCTGCCCCTCCCTCTTCCCTCTTCCCACTAGTTTGTTCTCTGTATCTATGAGTCTTTCTTTTTCATTTTGTCCACTAGTTTATTATTTATATTCAGGTAATATGTTAACAAGTCTTATTTTATAGCTGGAGCTGGTTTTAAGGGGCTGGTTGGGAGGAAATGCGTGCTCTGGGGTCCATTACAGACTCAGGGTTGTCTTGTGGGATGAAACCCTGCATGATTCAGAGACAGAAACACGTGTGTAAGGAAAGAAAAGTATCAGTGACAAGGACCTTCCATTCCAGGGAGTTGAATGAGACAGGGACAGGGAGGGTGGGCCTGCTGAGAGACACATAATCCCTTACAATTATGAACATGCTGCCATTATTTTTTCTTCACATGACTTCTGCCAAGTTATAAAAATGTCTATTTTCACTAGTGGCATAGAAGAGAGTTTGCCTCCCTGATCCTCAAAGGCACTAAATTATTCACTTTTTCACTGGTGCAAAGGTCTTTACTAAACATGTGCTATGGGCAGACAATATGCATAGAATGTAAAAGTGATTGAAAAAAATATACAAAAAGAAACACCTAAGATGGAAGTGTGTGAAAACACATTAATGTATTCATATTTTAAATATGTCAAAATCAGAATTTAAAAAAAATATTTCATGGCTTTAAAAGAATACAAATTATCTGTAGCACATCTACAATATACTTCTTAGCTTGTTTTCAAATTAAAATATTGCCATGCTTAATATTTTCTCATAGCATAGAGATAAATACTTGTAAATATTAGTTTATTGAAACATGTTTTGCAACACCTAATATGATTAGTATTGTTAAAAATAAAAATACCAAGGTCACTACCAAAATATTTTGAGATTAATAAAAATTATTGTCAGTTTAGAATATCCAAACAGTTGTAATCTTTAACATACAGGCAATTGCACACTACTTAAGTCAATTTAAGACAAAACACATTAAAACCTAAAACTTAAGCATATTTTAAGAGACACGATAATGACTCATTGCTGTTGTTTGGTTGCTGAATAGTGTCTGACTCTTTGCAATCCTGTGAACTGCAGCAAGCCAGGCTCCTCTGTCCTCCACTGTCTCCTGCAGTTTGCTCAAATTCATATCCATTGAGACAGGGATGCTACCTTACCAACTCATCCTCTGCCCCCATCGTCTCCTTTTGCCTTCAATCGTTCCCAGCATCCGGGTCATTTCCAATGAGCTGGCTCTTCGCATTAGGCGGGCAAAGTATTGGTGCATCAGATCCAGCATCAGCCTTTCCAGTGAATATTCAGGACTGATTTCTTTTAGCACAGACTGGTTTGATCTGCTTGAAACACTCAAGAGACTTCTCCAGAATAATTTGAAAGTATCAATTCTTCAGCACTCAACCTTTTTTTATGGTCCAATTATCACCTCCATATAGTATGACTACTAGAAAAACTATAGCTTTGCTATATGGACAATTGTAGGCAAAGTGGTGTCTCTGCTTTTTAATACAGTGTCTAGGTTTGTTATAGGTTTTCCTTTCAAGAAACAAGTATATTTAAATTATGTGGCTGCAGTCATCATCCACAGTGATTCTGAACCCCAAGAAAATAAAATCTGTCACTGTTCCTACTTCTCCCCATGATTTGACAGAAAGAGATGGGACCAGATGACATGATCTCAATTTTTTGAGTGTTGAGTTTTAAGCCAGTTTTTTCACTCTCCTCTTTCACCTTCATCAAGAGGCTCTTTAGTTCCTCTCTGCCTTCTTCCATTGCAGCTGTATAATCTGGATATATGAGGTTGTTGACAACCCATAATCCTCCTCTTTCTCTGTTTCTTCCCATATCCTGGTTGGCTCCAATAAACACCTACCAAGGAAACCATGGGAAAGGTGGCCTTTTCTGATTGCCCACATAATTTAAGACTGGACTAGGGTACTCTTGCCTTTTAATACATTTGAAATAGCATTTTGGTATCAGAAAGGGCAGTGCAGGTGATTTGGAGAAGTCATCTGCAAAATGAAGCCTTCTTGGCAAAGATGGGTAGGCACTGCTGTTGTAAGTGTGACACCACAGCCAAAAGTGAAATGCTGAGTTCTTCCACTGGCACAAACAAACTCACACACACACACACACACACACAAAAAAAAAAAAAAAAAAAAAAGCAGGAGAACTGGAAAGATAAACCCACACCAACAAGTTCAGTTCAGTCACTCAGTCGTGTTCGACTATTTACCACCCCATGAATCGCAGCACGCCAGGCCTCCCTATCCATCACCAACTCCTGGAGTTCACTCAGACACATCCATCAAGTCAGTGATGCCATCCAGCCATCTCATCCTCTGTAATCCCCTTCTCCTCCAGCCCCCAATACCTCCCAGCATCAGAGTCTTTTCCAATGAGTCAACTCTTTGCATGAGGTGGCCAAAGTACTGGAGTTTCAGCTTTAGCATCATTCCTTCCAAAGAAATACCAGGGCTGATCTCCTTCAGAATGGATTGGTTGGATCTCCTTGCAGTCCAGGGGACTCTCAAGAGTCTTCTCTAACACCACAGTTCAAAAGCATCAATTCTTCGGTGCTCAGCCTTCTTCACAGTCCAACTCTCACATCCATACATGACCACTTGAAAAACCATAGCCTTGATTAGAAGGACCTTAGTTGGCAAAGTAATATCTCTGCTTTTGAATATGCTATCTAGGTTGGTCATAACTTTTCTTCCAAGGAGTATGTGTCTTTTAATTTCATGGCTGCAGCCACCATCTGCAGTCATTTTGGAGCCCCCAAAAATAAAATCTGACACTGTTTCCACTTTTTCCCCATCTATTTCCCATGAAGTGATGGGACCGGAAGCCATGATCTTCTTTTCCTGAATGTTGAGCTTTAAGCCAACTTTTTCACTCTCCTCTTTCACTTTCATCAAGAGGCTTTTTAGTTCCTCTTAACTTTCTGCCATAAGGGTGGTGTCATCTGCATATCTGAGGTTATTGATATTTCTCCCGGCAATCTTGGTTTCAGCTTGTGTTTCTTCCAGTCCAGGGTTTCTCATGATGTACTCTGCATATAAGTTAAATAAGCAGGGTGACAATATAATGCCTTGACGTACTCCTTTTCCTATTTGGAACCAGTCTGTTGTTCCATGTCCAGTTCTAACTGTTGCTTCCTGACCTGCATACAGATTTCTCAAGAGGCAGGTCAGGTGGTCTGGTATTCCCATCTCTTTCAGAACTTTCCACAGTTTTTTGTGATCCACACAGTCAAAGGCTTTGGCATAGTCAATAAAGCAGAAATAGATGTTTTACTGGAACTCTCTTGCTTTTTCAATGATGCAGCGGATGTTGGAATTTGATCTTTGGTTCCTCTGCCTTTTCTAAAACCAGCCTGAACATCAGGAAGCTCACAGTTGATGGATTGCTGAAGCCTGGCTTGGAGCATTTTGAGCATCACTTTACTAGCATGTGAGATGAGTGCAATTGTGCAGTAGTTTGAGCATTCTTTGGCATTGCCTTTCTTTAGGATTGGAATGAAAATTGACCTTTTCCAGTCCTGTGGTCACTGCTGAGTTTTCCAAATTGGCTGGCATATTGAGTGCAGCACTTTCAGAGCATCATCTTTCAGGATTTGAAAGGGCTCAACTGGAATTCCATCACCTCCACTAGCTTTGTTCATAGTGATGCTTTCTAAGGCCTACTTGACTTCACATTCCAGGATGCCTGGCTCTAGATGAGTGATCACACCATCGTGATTATCCGGGTTGTGAAGATCTTTTTTGTATAGTTCTTCTGTGTATTCTTGCCATCTCTTCTTAATATCTTCTGCTTCTGTTAAGTCCATACCATTTCTGTCCTTTATCGAGACCATCTTTGCCTGAAATGTTCCTTTGGTATCTCTAATTTTCCTGAAGTGATCTCGAGTCTTTCCCATTCTGTTTTTTTCCCCTCTTTGTCTTTGCATTGATCGCAGAAGGAGGCTTTCTTATCTTTTTGCTACTCTTTGGAACTCTGCATTCAGATGCTTGTACCTTTCCTTTTCTCCTTTGTTTTTTGTCCTCTCTTCTTTTCACAGCTATTTATAAGGCCTCCCCAGACAGCCATTTTTCTTTTTTGCATTTATTTTCCTGCCTGGAGCCAGTATGGGGAATCCCGCCCATGGCAAAGGTCATGAGGAAGAAGGCCTGACAAACGGAAAGGCAGGATCATGCCTCAGGTGTCCCCATGGTCTTTCTCGAGCATCTACCCCCAAAACCAGAGTCTGCCTGCTTTACTGTGTTATGCTTTCCACCTACTCTTCTGACATTAACAGGGAGCTGCCCCCCCCCCATTTCTGGAAAAAGTTAATTTAAAGCTTTTAAATATTAAGTCTCCTTGGCATAATAAGAGTGCTTCAATACAAAAACTCCTCTGCTGGCTTTCTAGTCTGCCTGACTGGTTTATCTGGACTCTTACAGCTATGCATGTGATTATTTACAGCCTCCCAACTGTGAGAGGCACAGGAAGCTTAAAACCTCCTAGGAATATAGGGGCTTCCGAGGAGTCAAACACATTAGAATAGAACTGATTAAGGGTTTCATTGTTGAGCCAATACTTGCTGCCAATTTTTCATATCTTTTATTTGTAGAAATAGTTGGTTTGTAGAAAAAGCAGGTAGTAGCCCTTGCATTAGCAACATTAGATCTTTGAGTTAAGTACCTGTTTTGTTGTAACCCACTGCACCTTTGTTCTACAGGAATGTAACTTTATTTAGTACTTTGAGGGTGATGCAGATTAAAGAAAAAACAATTCAAGAGAAAATGAGTATTCTTGATAGACATTTATCTAGGAAAAGAGCCATTAAAATGTTAATGGGCCTCTTGGCCAGAAGATAATATAAATCACCTGAGACCTTTTGTATACGGGAGGGTATGCAAAAAGAAAGCCTGGCATCAAAAAGGGTCAGGACTGTTGCCCCTGCATAACTCTGCATATTCCATTATTTCTTTATGTACAACTTGGGGTATATAAGCTGCCTTTAAAAATAAAGTTGTGGGTCTTGCACCAACACTTGGCTCCCCCTTGTTGTTCCTTTCTTATTCTGCCATTTCAGGCTGAATTCCCATCTGGAGCATAGAGGCTCACCATGTATACATAATTGCCTACGCTTCTAAGACCCACACAAGAGGGAGCCCAATGTGGGGCACCCTCCACTATTCAAGTGGGCACCTGTGGCCTACGTAGAAGGTGCAAGTTCCTTGTCTCGAGGTTTTATTGGCTTTCTATATAAACAAAGGAATACAGCCTCTTTTCTCCTCTATTTTCTCCACTACACTATTCTTTTCTAATCTCTCTTTATATCTTTAAATAAATAAGTCTCTCCTTGCTGACACCATCTCCTCTTTGAATTTCCTGGATCCACAGGGGCTGGACCCCGGCATTTTCCATGGGGATGGTCTTGGTCCCTGTCTCCTGTACAATGTCACGAACCTCAGTCCATAGTTCATCAAGCACTCTATCTATCAGATCTAGGCCCTTAAATCTATTTCTCACTTCCACTATATAATCATAATGAATTTGATTTAGGTCATACCTGAGTGGTCTAGCGGTTTTCCCTACTTTCTTCAATTTAAGTCTGAATTTGGTAATAAGGAGTTCATAATCTGAGCCACAGTCAGCTCCTGGTCTTGTTTTTGTTGACTGTATAGAGCTTCTCTATCGTTGGCTGCAAAATAATATAATCAATCTGATTTCAGTGTTGACCATCTGGTGATGTCCATGTGTAGAGTCTTCTCTTGTGTTGTTGGAAGAAGGTCTTTGCTATGATGAGTGCATTTTCTTTGCAAAACTCTATTAGTTTTTGCCCAGCTTCATTCCACATTCCAAGGCCAAATTTGCCTGTTACTCCAGGTGTTTCTTGGCTTCCTACTTTTGCATTCCAGTCCCCTATAATGAAAAGCACATCTTTTTTGGGTGTTAGTTCTAAAAGGTCTTGTAGTTCTTCATAGAACCATTCAACTTCAGCTTCTTCAGCATTACTGGTTGGGGCATAGACTTGGATTACTGTGACATTGAATGGTTTCCCTTGGAAATGAACAGAGATCATTCTTTGATTTTTGAGACGGCATCCAAGTACTGCATTTTGGACTCTTTTGTTGACCATGATGCCTACTCCATTTCTTCTGAGGGATTCCTGCCTGCAGTAGTAGATATAATGGTTATCTGAGTTAAATTCACCCATTCCAGTCCATTTTAATTCGCTGATTCCTAGAATGTCAACGTTCACTCTTGCCATCTCTTGTTTGACCACTTCCAATTTGCCTTGATTCATGGACCTGACATTCCAGGTTCCTATGCAATACTGTTCTTTACAGCATCGGACCTTGCTTCTATCACCAGTCACATCCACAGCTGTGTATTGTTTTTGCTTTGGCTCCATCCCTTCATTCTTTCTGGAGTTATTTCTCCACTGATCTCCAGTAGCATATTGGGCACCTAATGACCTGGGGAGCTCCTCTTTTAGTATCCTATCACTTTGCCTTTTCATACTGTTCATGGGGTTCTCAAGGCTAGAATACTGAAGTGGTTTTCCATTCCCTTCTCCAGTGGACCACATTCTGTCAGACCTCTTCACCATGACCCGCCCATCTTGGGTTGCCCCACAGGCATGGCTTAGTCTCATTGGTTTAGACAAGGCTGTGGTCCTAGTGTGATTAGATTGACTAGTTTTCTGTGGGTAAGGTTTCAGTGTGTCTGCCCTCTGACACCCTTTTGCAACACCTACCATCTTACCTGGGTTTCTCTTACCTTGGGCTTGGGGTATCTCTTCACGGCTGCTTCAGCAAAGCGCAGCCACTACTCCTTACCTTGGATGAGGGATATCTCCTCACTGCCACCCTTCCTGACCTTCAGTGTGGGATGGCTCCGCTAGGCCTTCCTGTGCCTACACAGCCACCACTCCTTAGACGTGGGGTTCCTCCTCCCAGTCACTGACCCTGACCTCGGACGTGGGTTAGCTCCTCTTGGCCGTTCCTGTGCCGTCGCAACCTGGCATTCTCCACCACTGCCCCTGATGAACTGTAGATGGAGGTTCGTGACATTATACAGGAGACAGGTATCAAGACCATCCCCATGAAAAAGAAATGCAAACAAACAAAATGGCTGTCTGGGGAGGCCTTACAAATAGCTGTGAAAAGAAGAGAAGTGAACAGCAAAGGAAAAAAGGAAAGATACAAGCATCTGAATGCAAAGTTCCAAAGAATAGAAAGAAGAGAAAAGAAAGCCTTCCTTAGTAACCAATGCAAAGTCATAGAGGAAAACAACAGAATGGGAAAGACTAGAGATCTCTTCAAGAAAAGTAGTGATAGCAAGGGAACATTTCATGCAAAGATGGACAGAAGACATTAAGAAGAGGTGGCAAGAATACACAGAAAAACTGTACCAAAAAGATCTTCAGGAGTCAGATAATCACGATGATGTGATCACTCACCTAGAGCCTGACATTGTGGAATGTGAAGTCAAGTGGGCCTTAGCATCACTACAAACAAACTAGTCGATGTGATGGATGTCCAGAAGGGCCATATCAAATCCTGAAAGATGATGCTCTGAAAGTCCTGCACTCAATATGCCAGCCAATTTGGAAAACTTAGCAGTGCCCACAGGACTGGGAAAGGTCAGATTTCATTCCAATCACAAAGAAAGAAAATGCCAAGGAAGGCTCAAACTACTGCACAATTGGACTCATCTCACACGTTAGTAAAGTAACGCTCAAAATTCTCCGAGCAAGATGTGAACCGTGAACTTCCGAATATTCAAGCTGGTTTTAGAAAAGGCAGAGGAACCAGAAACCAAATTTCCAACATATGCTGGATCATCAAAAAAGCAAGAGAGTTCCAGAAAAAAAAACATCTATTTCTGCTTTATTGACTATGCCAAAGCCTTTAACAGTGTAGATCACAATAAACTGTGGGAAATACCTCAAGAGATGGGACTACCAGACCACCTGACCTGCCTGTTGAGAAGCCTATATGCAGGTCAGGAAGCAACAGTTAGAACTGGACATGGAACAGACTGGTTCCAAATAGGGAAAGGGGCACCTCAAGGCTGTATATTGTCCCCCTGCTTCTTTAAATTATATGCAAAGTACATCATGAGAAACGCTGGGCTGGAAGAAACACAAGCTGGAATCAAGACTGCCGGGAGAAATATCAATAACCTCAGATATGCAGATGACAACATCCCTATGGCAGAAAGTTAAGAGGAAATAAGAGCCTCTTGATGAAAATGAGAGGAGAGTGAAAATATTGGTTTAAGGCTCAACATTCAGAAAACTAAGGTCATGGCATCTGGTCCCATCACTTCATGGCAAATAGATGGGGAATTGTGGAAACTCAGCAGACTAAGTGGAAACCCTGCAAATGAAAGCGTGTGGGTTTTGGCTAGCTTCAGGGAAGAAAGGCCAGATGACACTGGGAGACTCCAGTATAATCTGGATTCTGGTGTTATCTCTTGAAAGTGAAGGGAAAAATCCTTCAGTCGTGTCCGACTCTTTGCGACCCAATACACTATATGATCCATGGAATTCTGCAGCAAGAATACTGGAGTGGGCAGCCTTACCATTCTCCAGGGGATCTTCCAAAGCCAGGTTTTGAACCCAGGTCTCCCGCATTGTAGGCAGATTCTTTACCGGCTGAGCCACAAAGGAGGCCCAAGAATATTGGACTGGGTAGACTGACCCTTCTGCAGCGCATCAGGATTCCTGACCCAGGAATCAAACAGGGTTCTCCTGCAATGCAGGACGATTCTTCACCAGCAGAGGTATCAGGGAAGCCCAATATCTCTTAAGACCAGCTACTAATTGTAGGATTACCCTAAAGAGTCTTCACAGGATTAAGGTAGCAACTTGCTAAGGTAGAAATCAACGTCCTTATTCTAGAGGACAAAACTAGGGCTCTTATAAGGGGGTAACTCAGCTATAGCAAGGAAATGTGTACCCAGACAAACCCCCCAGTTCCTGCTGTTAGAACTCAGAGAGGTCACATGGTGGGGCTTGTCCTTGTGACTGTGACTAAGGCAACCAGCCCACACTGGGTGCTGTGCGGACCTAACTTGGTAACTGCTGTCTGGTAGCTCGGAGACTCACAAAAGCAGTTTGCACTGAAGAGAAGGGACCCTACCTTCACCACCCCACCATACCTTCGGGGCACTCCCACAACCTGCTCCCTTTCTCTTGATTTCTGAGGCATTTTGAGTCATGCTCATGTGACCACATTGGCTGTCCAATGTTCACAGGCTATCTCTGGAGCTGCTAAAGAAGAGACCAAGAGCCTTTGCCCCTGAGAACCTCTCTTTCCTTTGCACCATCATGGCTGTCCTCTGCACTTGCACACCATATTCCTTTTCTGAGATGCGCAGGGACTCTCCCTCAGTTTGCAACAAGTTGTATCCACCGCTGTCCTTTCAATGCTTCCCTTGAAACTCAGGTCATGTGCTCCTTTGCCTGCATGGTGGTCCACCTACCTACCATAGGAGGGACAGAGCTGACTGTGAATCCAAAGCTCAGATCTGACAGCTGGGAATCTATGTATAAAGGACCTGATTATTCACACTGTAGAAGCTGAAGTAGGCTCCAGGGGACCAGAACTAGGGCTTGGGCCACAGTGACTCCATAGGTGTTTGGATGCCAGAGGAGGCTTCTAGCTATAGTGGGGCGGGGGTGAGTTTCTTGAGGTTCTGAAGGCCCACTGTGTGAAGGTTCACGGTGCATAGAGAAGAGAACATGGAGTCTACACTGGAGGTGGTTGCAGCTCATGGCTGAGCCAGACAGGCAGGCAGGTCCTGAAAGCACCTGAGCCGCCTTACTGAGGGAGTGATTTTGGGCAGAGAAAGAGACCCAGGTCTGGTCCCTCGTGTGGTACCCAGGGCATCTTGATACTAGACTAAACACTTACATGGTGATGACCATCGCTGCTGTCTGCAAAAGGGTTTACACTGGTGTGTGTCTTCATTTGAGAGGTCAGGCCATCTCGAAACTACACTGGCCATGGACATGGCTTGCCTACCCTCACATGTTTCTTTTCTTCCTTCCTGAACATTCATTTCCAAGAGGGTTTTTGGACCATAGGATGTTGGGTTTTCCTTAGCTTTGTCCAACGAGGAATGCTTATTGGTCGTTGGTGTCGTTGGCTTTCCAACTCTATCTTTTGGCTTCTTCTGTGAATTTGTTTCGGAACAAGAAGAGCTCCACATCTCCATTCAGGCTGAGATGTCACATTTACAACAGCAATGCCTACCTGGAGGTTCTGACCACATTTGCCGAAAGGGCTTCGTTTTTCAGATTACATCTTGAAAGTACCTACACTGTCCTTTCAGTTACCCAAAGGTTACTTCAAATGAAATAAAAACAAGAATTCTCAAGTTTAGTCTTACAATATGTGGAGAGTCAGGAAAATCCCCTGGGGAATAGAAAAGTTACCCAATCCAGTATTCTGGCCTAGATAATTCCATGAGCTGTAAAAACCATGAGGATGCAAAGAGTCTAACAAGATTAAGTGACTATAACTTTCCCTTTCTGTCAGAAAAAAATCCATGTTTCTATCATTTCAGTGATTGACATTGATTGTGGACACCCAAAGAATGGGAAGAAATGGAGAAAGAAGATGATGAAATGTAGTCAGGTGGGGGAGGGAGGAATGGGAAGTGCTTGACATGAATCTAGGGTTTGCTGGGAAGTGGGGGGATAGAATGAGAGGTTCTGAGTGGAGACAGTGGTGATGGTTACAAAGCATTGTGAAGGTGTTAATATTCCCAAATTGCATCAATTAAAGTTTATTAACAAAAACTTAACAGGAAAAAAAAAATACATAAAGCCATAAAAAAAAAAAAATCACAAGAAAGCTACACACAAACCAGATGGAAATAAGCTCAGGGGAAGGGCAGTCAATCTGCTCTGGGTAGGGAGCGAGTTGATGGCATCCACAGGATGCAGACAGGGATGGAGGCTGCAAAGTCAACCACTCCCCTGGATGAGGTGGTTTCAGAAAGGCCTCCAGGTCTCTGTCCAGAGCAGGGGCCCGTTCTCTCTGCAGGGGCGGGTCAGTAATCGTAGGCATCTGGGCCTTGGGCAGAAGCCAGGGCAGGCTCTCCCTGCAGAGGTGGTGACTCATCCCCTGACTCGGGTTCTCCTGCCAAATCCCGAGCAGGTACAGGGGCAGATGGAGGTGGGTGTTCTCGCTGAGGGGGTGGGACATCGGTGCCTGTGGCTAGGGGTCCTGCAGGCACAGAGGTCCAGTATGCCCAGTGTGTTGGCCAGTACCCAGCTGTCCCAGTGTCTTTGGGAAGGGAAGTCTCAGGTCTCGATCTCCACTCAGTGGATCGCTGTGTCCTGCACCTGTAGCAACCAAGGCTGTAGGGACAGGACTTGGAAGTGAAGTCTGGTTGTAATCTGGCCCAGTGCTAGAGCTGTGAGAGAAAAGTTTACCCATCGCCAGCATTTTGATGTGTGTATACGGGGACAGAAAGCTTCCCAGAGAATCCCAAAGAACAGCCAGCGTAGGATGCACTCTGACTGCAGTGTGAAAGATGGGTGGTCTGAGGCCAGCCTTTGTTTCAGGCCCAGATCCAGCTCTGGGGGGCTCCTCCATATGTAGCTCAACACCCCCTCCCCACACACTCACATGCAGAGCCCCAATCTCCTCACCTCTATGCTCTGCTGTGCTGGGCTCCAGGTCCTCCTGCTGCCTCAGAGGCAGGGGTTCTTGGGCTCTGGTTCAGAGCCGGGTGTGCTGAGCTCCATGGCAGCCTGAGACTGGGCCCCGGGCTATGTCCTGGGTGGTGTCTGCGGAGCAGGCCTTCCCTACTTCTTCTTCATTCCCACTTGAACTGACCTTCCATGGGCATGTAAACCTGGAGATTGCACTGGGCCTGATGGGCAGGGGAGTGATGGTACTACCCCTCTCTTGGGGAGGTGAATGTTGTGCACCCCTCATTGGCCACATCCAGTGGGGAGCTCTGAAATGACACTGACTCTCAGCCAGCCCTGGTTGGAGTTTCCTGAGCTGGGCTTGACCAGTATGGCAGCTGTTTCTGCCCACTCAATCTTCTGCTGCCAGCAGAAACATGTGTCTGCTCAGGTACGCACCCTGAATGAAGGAGACCCCCCTGAGGGCATGGAGCCTTCCTGGGCAGCCGGTGCTGCCTGGATCTCCCCATTCTGCATAGCCTGCTCACCCCTGGAGTGTGGACACACCCAGCCCACAGACTTCTGATCCACATCCACCGGGGCTTGCTTGAGTCAGACATACCCTGAGAAACCCCCATCCACACACACAGGGAAAGGACTCAGGGATACGCGGGAAGGATGGGATAGGGGACCTGGCCCAACCTGGGGCTCCCATGTTACCTTTCTGTTCCTTCGGGCAAAGGGCCAGAGGCCTCTCGGGGAGGGAGTTCCTGAGCCAGCGTCGACCATGTTCCCTCACACTCTGCCTGTGAGCTCTCCAGAGGCCCCAGCCACTGGGAAGGGGCCAACAGCAAAACATCTTGGCAACACGCAAAGTGGCTGGTGGCTCCTCTCTGCTGTGAGGCCTGGAGATCTGGGTTCCGGGTTCTGTTGGGTTCTGTTACCAGGAAGTGACATCATTTCCTGGGTTCGTTGCCAAGGTCCCTTACACAAAGCTCCCTAAGTGAACCTCTGGGTTTCTGTCTCTTCACTCACCCCCTTAGGTCATGTGCAGGCACAGTGACACCCACACTTCCCACCCCACAGCTTTGGCAGGCTTGGATGCAGCCAGGGCCTGAGCTCTGAGGACACAGCTCTTTGAGACAGGTTTCTTCTTCTCATCTGTGACGTGGCCTAGACAACCATATGCCCCTCAGGGTTTCCCCAGTCTCTCCATCTGTAGAGTGGGGGTCATTCTCCCATCTACTGCCTAGTTTTGTAAGCCTACAACAACTAGATGCCTTTCAACCTGGGGCTGGTATCACATGGAGCTTGTGTGCTGGGACTTCTCAAAGGTAGGATTCAATACAGGGCTGACCTAGCACAGAATGGGGCAGAAACTGACCTGGACATGAGCTCTGGGACCTAGGAAAAGACACCCCCCCTTCCTGCCTATTTTGGGATCCTGCCCTCACCAATGGAGGACTGAAAGGAAGACGTGAAGGTCACCTTCTCTTATTTCAAAGGGGACTCAACTTTCTGGTCCTGTTTCCCCATTGAGATTCCAGTTCAAGTGCCCCATCTCAGCTTCTGTGGGTGACTGTGCCTATAATGGCTCCTTGCATTCTTCTTTTACTCTCATAACCTTGGATCATTTTCCCCCTTCTGAGGTGGATGGGCACTGTCATTGCTTCCAACTTCTGGAGAGATTTATGAAAAGGTCTGTAAAATCTAGTCATTTCCTCATTTTGTTCAGTGTCTCTCTCTAGACATGTCTTTCTTTTCCTTTCGAAATTCAGTCTCTGTCTTCCTGTTTTTCTTTCTCTCTATCTCTCCTGTGGATGGATGGATGCCTTTGAATGCACATGGATATTGTTAGCATAGGGTTAGGTTTTAGAGATAAGTTGGAGTGAGATAAAGGGTTTAGGTTTGAGTTTGTGTTGGGGGATGGGACAAGGGTGGTGTGTTTTTTCTTGGAGACTTGAGTGCGGTTTGTTCTTAGTCTATTTTACACATGAACTGCTTATCAGATACATCACTAGCAATTCGTCCCTTATGTTCAGTTTTCTATCTTTTTGATATGTGAAAGCTTGATTCTCTGGTGGCTCAGATGGTAAAGCGTCTGCCCACAGTGTGGGACCCTGGTTTGATCCCTGAGACGGGAAAATCCCCTGAAGAAGGAAAAGGCAACCCACTCCAGTACTCTTACCCAGAAAATTCCATGGATGGTGGAGCCTGGTTGGCTCCAGTCCATGGAGTCACAAAGAGTTGAACACGACTGAGTGACTTCACTTTACTTGTGGTTGACACAGTCAGATTTGTATTTTCAACACCACTAAAGGTTGTGTGAGGGTGCAGGAGGGCCGAGAGGAGCTACTCCACGGTCAAGGTCAGGAGGGGTGGCCCTGATGAGATATCCTTCATCCAAGGTAAAGATCAGTGGCTGCACTTTGCTGGAGCAGCCGTGAATAGATACCCCACATCCAAGGTAAGAGAAACCCAGGTAAGATGGTAGGTGTGGTGAGACGGCCTCAGAGGACAGATACACTGAGACCATAATCACAGAAAACTAGCCAATCTGATCACATGGACCATAACCTTGTCTAACTCAATGAAATTAGGCCATGCTGTGAGGGGCCATCAAACTTGGACGGGTCTGATGGAGAGGGCTAACAGAATGTGGTCTACTTGAGAAGGGAAGGGCAAACCGCTGCAGTATTCTTGCCTTGAGAACCCCATGAACAATATGAAAAAGGCAAAATGATAGGATACTGAAAGAGGAATTCCCAGTTTGATAAGTGCTCAATATGCTACTGGAGATCAGTGGAGAAATAACTCCAGAAAAAATGAAGGGATGGAGCCAAAGCACAAGCAATACCCAGTTGCAGATGTGACTGGTGAAACAATCAAGGTCCAATGCTGTAAAGAGCAATATTGCATAGGAAACTGGAATATTAGGTCCATGAATCATGGAAAATTGGAAGTGGTCAAACAGTAGATGGCAAGAGTGAAATCAACATTTTAGGAATCAGTGAACTCAAATGGACTGAGATGGGTGAATTTAATTCAGATGACCTTTATTTCTGCTATTTTGGGCAGGAATCCCTTAGAAGAAATGGAGTAGCCATCATGGTCAACAAAAGAATCTGAAATGCAGTACTTGGATGCCATCTCAAAAACGACAGAATGATCTCTGTTTCCAAGGCAAACCATTCAATGTCACAGTAATCCAAGCCTGTGCCCCAACAAGGAACACTGAAGACGTTGATGTTGAACAGTTCTATGAAGACTTTCAAGACCTTTTAGAACTAACACCCCAAAAAATGTCCTTTTCATATTAGGAGACTGGAAGGCAAAAGTAGGAAATCAAGAAACCTGCACTAACAGGAAAATTGGGCCTTGGAGTACGCAATGAAGCAGGGCAAATAATAAATTTTTGCCAAGAGAACACACTGGTCATAGAACACCCCTTCTTTCAACCTCACAAGAGAAGACTCTATACATGTACATCACTAGATGGTAAACACTGCAATCAGACTGATTATATTTTTTGCAGCCAAAGATGGAGAAGCACTATGCAGTCAGTAAAAACAAGATGGGGCGCTGACTATGGCTCAGATCATGAACTCCGTATTGCCAAATTGAGACTTAAATTGAACACAGTAGGAAAAACCCTAGACCACTCAGGTATTACCTAAATCAAATCCCTGATGATTTTACAGTGGAAGTGAGAAATAGATTTAAGGGGCTAGAGCTGACAAAGCGCCTGATTACTTACAGAAGGAGGTTCATGGCATTGTACAGGAACAGGAATCAAGACCGTCCCCAAGAAAAAGAAATGCAAAAAAATCAAAATGGCTATCTAAGGAGGCCTTATAAATAGCTGCGAAAAGAAGAGAAGAGAAAAGCAAAGGATAAAAGCAAAATATAAGCATCTGAAGGCAGAGTTTAAAAGGATAGCAAGGAGAGATAAGAAAGACTTCCTGAGCGATCAGTTCAAAGAAACAGGGGAAAACAACAGAGTGGGAAAGACTATAGATCTCTTCAAGAAAATTAGTGATAGCAAGGGAACATTTCATGCAAAGATGGGCTCGATAAAGACAGAAATGCTATGGACCTAACAGAAGCAGAAGATATTAAAAAGAGGTGGCAAGAATATACAGAAAAAAGTGGACCAAAAGGATCTTCAGGACTTAGAAAATCACGATGGTGTGATCACTCACCTAGAGCCTGAAATCCTTGAATGTGAAGTCAAGCGGGCCTTAGCATCACTACAAACAAACTAGTGGAGGTGATGGATTTCCATTAGGGCCGTTTCAAATCCTGAAAGATGATGCAGTGAAAGTGCTGCACTCAATATGCCAGCCAATTTGGAAAACTCAGCAGTGCCCACAGGACTGGAAAAGGTCAGTTTTCATTCCAATCCCAAAGAAAAACAATGCCAAAGAAGGCTCAAACTACCGCACAATTGGACTCATCTCACACACTAGTAAAGTAATGCTCAAAATTCTCCAAGCAAGGCTTCAGCAAGGCATGAACCATGAATTTCCAGATATTCAAGCTGGTTTGGAAAAGGCAGAGGAACCAGAAATCAAATTTAGAACATCTGCTGCATAATGGAAAAAGCAAGAGAGTTCCAGAAAAACATCTATTTCTGCTTTATTGACTATGCCAAAGCCTTTAACTGTGTAGATCACAATAAACTATGGGAACTGGTTCAAGAGATGGGAACACCAGACCACCTGACTTGCCTCTTGAGAAACCTATATGCAGGTCAGGAAATAGCAGTTATAACTGGACATGTATCATCTATTGAATCTCGAGTGGAACCCCACGGCTCCAGCTGCAAGGAGAAAGGACACCGTGTTCCCCCTCAACTCGAGATAAATCCTGATTCCCCTACACCGGGTCCAATGCGACACCAATAGTCCCCTCACAACATGATGGGAGGCTTGCCTGCCCTGCTGATCCTCTTGAAAAAGCCCCAGTTTCACGCCTGAACTCGACAGGAGGCCTTCCCCGATGCAACTCAAGAGGAACCCCAAGCTTCTCTCCACAACTCAAGAAAAACCATGAGATTCTCCCCTCAATGCGAGATGAGGCCCTTTTCCAGAGCAGGGTCTCGAGAGGAAACCCACGTTCCCTCTTGAAATGTGAAAGGGTACTTGACATCCTTTCTGCAACTCAATAAGTTCCCCAAGATACCCATTCCCACTCGAGAGGAACACCAAGGTTCACGCCACAACTGAAGAAGAGCCGCATGTTACCCCTATTCAACTCGAGTTGAGAGTTGATTCCCCTGCTTCGTCGGGAAAGGAATCCCGATGTTTCCGTCGCACGTCAAGAGGACGGTCTCACCTGAAAACTCTAGTGCATCCCCGGGAGTCGAGCCTCAATTCGAAAAGAGCCCAATGTCCCAATCCACTACTGATCAGCTTGATTCCCCCGCTGTCACTCCAAGTGTCAACTCGACTGTCACCCCGAGTGTCAACTCAAAACAAGAAGGGAGGTGTGACAGCACTGTGGCACCTCGAGAGAAAGCCCCAGATCCACATGTCAAGTCAACAGGAAGCCTGACACTGCATTTACACATGAGAGGAAAGCGGAGTTCCGTGTCTCCACACGAGACAAGGCCTGACTCCCCTGTTGAAACTCCAGAGGAACCACAAAATCCGTGTCAGCACTGGAGAGGAAGCATGAGGTTCCAGGCTCAACTCGAGATGAGGCCCTAGACCCCTGCACTGACTGGAGAGGAATATTGAGAGGCCCCTTTCAACTTGCATGGAGACTTGACTTTCCTGAGGCAACACGAGTGGGCCCCTGAGGTCCCGGTTACAACTCGAGAGGAACCCCAACCTTCCTGCTGCAACTCGAGAAAAACCATGAGATTCTCCCTTCAATGCAAAATGAGGCCCTTTTCCAGAGCAGTGTCTCGAGAGGTATCTCACGTTCCCTCTTGAAATGCAAAAGGGTTCTTGACATCGTTTCTGCAACTCACCAATTTCCCCAAGATACCCATCCCCACTCGAGAGGAATACTGAGGTTCCCACCACAACTCCAAAAGAGCCGCATATTCCCCCTCCTCAATTCGAGATGAAGGTCGATTCCCCAGCTTCATTGGGAAAATAATACTGACTTTTCCGTGGCACGTCAAGAGGAGACCGGTCTCACCTGAAAACTCTAGCACATCCCCGGGAGTCGAGCATCAATTCAAAAAGACCCCGATGTTCTCATCCACTCCAGATTTCCCTGCACTGACTCAACTGTCACCCCAAGTGTCGACTCAAAACATGAAGGGAGGTGTGACAGCCCTGTGGCACCTCGAGAGAAAGCCCCAGATCCCTATGTCAAGTCGACAGGAAGCCTTACACCGCTTTTACACCTCGAGAGGAAAGCAGAGTTCCATGTCTCCACACGAGACGAGGCCTGACTCTCCTGTTGAAACTCCACAGGAACCCCGAATTCCATGTCAGCACCGGAGAGAAAGCCTGTGGTTACGGCCTCAATTCGAGATGAGGCACTAGGCTCCTGAACTGACTGGAGAGGAATCCCAAGAGGCCTGTGGCAACTCACATGGAGACTTGACTTTAGTGAGGCAACACAAGCAGGTCCCTGAGGTCCCCATTGTAACTAGAGAGGAACCCCAATTTTCCTGCTGCAACTTGAGAAAAATCAGGAGATTCTCCCCTCAACATGTGATAGGCCCTTTTTCACTGCAGCATCTCAAAAGAAATTCCACCGTCACTCTTGAGCCTTGAAAGGGTCCTTGACTCCCTTTATGCAACTCAAGAAGTTCCCTGAAATACCCGTCTCCACTGGAGAGGAACACCGATTGTCCCGCCACCACTCAAGAAGAGCCCCATTTTCCCCTCCTCATCTCGAGATGGGGGTCTATTCCCCTGCTTCGTCGGGAAAGGAATCCCGGTGTTCATGTCACACCTCAGGTGACCAGTCTCACCTTGAAACTCCAGGGGAACTCCATGGGTCATGCCACAATTCCAAAAGACCCCGATGTCCACATCCACTCAAGATAAGGCCTGATACTGCTGCCATGACTCGAATGGAACCCCGAGTGTCATCTCACAACACAAAGGAAGGACTGAGAGCCCCATGGCAAGTCTAAAAGTAGCCCCAGATCCCTACCTCAACACAACAGGAGGCATGACACCTCTTTTACACCTCGAGAGGGAAGCAGAGTTACATGCCACAACCTGAGACGACGGTTAACTCTGCAGGAAAATCTCCATAGGAACCCTGAGATCCAAGTTAGAACCAGAGAGGAACCCTGAATTTCCCACTTCAACTGGAGATAGGGACCTAGTTCCCTGAACCAACTCAAGAGGAATCCTGAGAGGCCCCTCACAACACGAAATGATACTTCAGTTGCCAGAGACAAGATGAGAGGCTCCCTCAGGTCCCCGTCACATCTAGAGGGAACCCAAACATCCTGCCAACCTTGAGATACACCTTGAGATCGTGCCTTCCATGGGAATTGAGGCCTGATTCCCCTGCCGAGAATCCAGAGTAATCCCGTGCACTCCCTCACAACTTGAATGGAGACTTGACTTCCCTGAGGCAACATGAGATGCTCCCTGAATTCGTTGGGGTATCTTCAAAGGAATCCCAGGCCTCCCGCCACAACTCGAGAAAAACCAGGAGACTCCCCCGTCCTCTCGACATGAGGCTCATTTTTCCTGCAGTGCCTAGAGAGCAATCCCAAGTGCCCTCTACAAACTCGAGAGGAAGCTTGACTCCCTTCATGCAACACAAGGGGGTCCAGAGATCCCCACCACACCTCAAAAGGAAACCAGAGTTTACAGCCACAACTTGAGAAGAGCCCCGTGTTTCCCACCTCATCTGGAGATGAGGGCCCATTCCCGAATTCAACTCAAGAGGAATCCCAACTTCCCCTCGCACAAGCAGTGGAGGCCTGTCTCACCTACTGAATCTCGAGTGGAACCCCCCGGCTCCTGCTGCAAGGAGAAAGGACACCGAATTCCCCCTCAACTAGATATAAGTCCTGATTTCCCTGCACCGGCTCCAATGCGACACTGAGGCTCCCCTCTCCACATGATTGGAAGCCTGATTCCCCTGCAGATCCTATTGAAAAGCCCCGTTTCCCCACCTGAACTCGACAGGAGGTCTAGCACCCCTCTGACAACTCGAGAGGAAAGCTGAGTTCCATGCCTCGACACCAGACGAGGCCTGGCTCCCTAGTTGAACCTTGAGAGGAAACCCGAGATTCCTGTCGCTGCTGGACAGGAAGGCTGAGTTGACCGACTGAATTCTAGACACAGCCCTATTCACCGGCAGCGACTCGAGAGCAATCCCAACGTGCCCCTCACAACTCTGAAAGAGACCTGACTTCTTGGAGGCAACGCGAGTGGGTCTCTGAGGTCCTCATCACAACTCGAGAGGAACACCAAATTTCCTGCCGCAACTCAAGAAAACCCAGGAGATTCTCCCCTCAATACACTATGAGGCCCTTTTATGCTGTAGCATCTTGAGAGAAATCCCACCTTCGCTCTTGAGCCTCGAATGGCTCCTTGACACCCTTGATGCAACTCAAGAAGTTCCCCAACATACCCGTCTCAACTGGAGAGGAACACCGAGTGTCCCGCCCCAACTCAAGAAGACCCCTGTTTTCTCCTTACCTCGATAAGGGGGTCCATTCCCCTGCTTCATTGGGTAAGGAATCTGGACGTTCATGTCACACCTCAAGAGGAGGCCAGTCTCACCTTGAAACTCGAGAGGAATTCCAGGGGTCATGCCACAATTCCAAAAGACACTGATGTCCCCATCCACATGAGATAATGCCTGATTCCCCTGCCACGAATCGAATGGAACCCCGAGTGTCATCTCACAACACGAAGGGAAGACTGAGAGCCCAGTGGCACCTCTAGAAATAGTCCCAGAACCCTACCTCAACACGACAGGAGGCCTGACACCCCTTTTACACCTTGAGAGGGAAGTGGAGTTCCATGCCTCAACATGAAACAACAACTAACTCCACAGGGAAATCTCCATAGGAACCCCAAGATCCAAGTCAGAACCAGAGAGGAACCCTGAATTTCCCGCCTCAACTCGAGATGAGACCCTAGTCCCCTTTAGCAACTCGAGAGGAATACCAAGAGGCCCCTCACAACATGAAAGGATACCTCAGTTGCCAGAGACAAGATGAGAGGCTCCCCCAGGTCCCCGTCACATCTAGAGGGAACCCAAACATCCTACCACAACTCTAGAAACACCTTGAGATCGCCCCTTCCATGGAAATTGAGGCCTGATTCCCCTGCCGAGAATCCAGAGTAATCCCGTGCACTCCCTCATAACTCGAATGGAGACTTGACTTCCCTGAGGCAACACAAGAGGCTCCCTGAATTCGTCGGGGTACCTGGAGAGGAATCCTAAGCTTTCTGCCGTATCTTGAGAAAAAAACAGCAGATTCCCCCATCCTCTCAACATGAGGCCCATTGTTCCTGCAGTGCCTAGAAGAGTAATCCCGAGTGCCCTCTCCAAACTCAAGAGGAGGCTTGACTCCCTTCATGCAATGCAAGGGGGTCCAGAGATCCCCACCACACCTCGAAAGGAAACCAGAGTTTACAGCCACAACTTGAGAAGAGCCCCGTGTTTCCCACCTCTTCTGGAGATGAGGGCCCATTCCCGACTTCAACTCAAGAGGAATCCGAACTTCCCCTTGCACCACCAGGGGATGCCTGTCTCACCTACTGAATCTCGATTGGAAACCCCTGGCTCCTGCTGCAAGGAGAAAGGACACCAAATTCCCCCTCAACTCGGTATAAGTCCTGATTCCCCTGCACCAGCTCCAAGGCGACACCGAGGATCCCCTCACAACATGATGGGAGGCCTGACTCCCCTGCGGATTCTATTGAAATAGTCCCCATTCCCCGCTTGAACACGACAGGAGGCCTGGCACTCTTCTGACAACACGAGAGGGAAGTCAGTTCTGTGCCTCAACACCAGACGAGGCCTGACTCCCTAGTTGAACCTTGAGAGGAAGCCTGAGATCCCTGTCGCTGCTGGACAGGACGGCTGAGTTGACCGACTGAACTCTAGACACAGTGCTATTCACTGGCAGTGACTCAAGAACAATTACAACATGCCCATCACAACTCTGGAAGAGAGCTGACTTTTCGGAGGCAACACGAGCGGGACCCTGAGGTCCCCGTTGCAACTCGAGAGAAACCCCAAGCTTCCTGCTGCAACTTGAGAAAAACCACGAGATTCACCCCTCAACGCCAGATGAGGCCCTTTTCCAGAGCACTGTCTCAAGAGGTATCTCACATTCCCTCTTGAAACACGAAGGAGTACTTGACACCATTTCTGAAATTCAGCAATTTCCCCAAGATATCCATCCCCACTTGAGAGGGACACTGAGGTTCATGCCACAACTCAAGAAGAGCTGTGTGTTCTGCCTCCTCAACTTGAGATGAGGGTCGATTCCCCTGCTTTGTTGGGAAAGGAATGCCAATGTTTCCATCACACATCAAGAGGAGGCCAGTCTCATCTGAAAACTCGAACATATCCCCGGGAGTCGAGCCTTAATTCAAAAAGACCATGATGTCCCAATCCACTCCAGATCATCCTGATTCCCCTGCACTGACTCGACTATAACTCTGAGGATTGACTCAAAACATGAAGGAAGGTGTGACAGCCCTGTGGCACCCCGAGAGGAAGCCCCAGATCCCTATGTCAACTTGACAGGAAGCCTGATCCCGCATTTACACCTCGAGAGGAAAGTGGAGTTCCATATCTCCACATGAGACGAGGGCTGATTCCCCTGTTGAAACTCCATAGGCACCCCGAGATCCATGTCAGCACTGGAGAGGAACCCTGAGGTTCCAGCCTCAACTCAAAATGAGGCCTTAGGTCCCTTCACCGGCTGGAGAGGAATCCCAAGAGGCCCCTTGCAACTCACATGGAGACTTGACTTTCCTAAGGAAACACGAGCGGGTCCCTGAGTTTCTCATTGGAACTCAAGAGGAACCCCAAGTTTCCTACCGCAACTCGAGAAAAACCAAGAGATTCTCCCCTAAACACTCAATGAGGCCCTTTTAAACTGCAGCATCTTGAGAGAAATCCCACCTTCCCACTTGAGCCTCAAAAGGCTCCTTGACAGCCTTTCTGCAACTCAAGAAGTTCCCCGACATACCTGTCTCCACTGGAGAGGAACACCGAGTGTCACACCACCACTCAAGAAGAGCCCCGTTTTTCCCTCCTCATCTCGATAAGGGGGTCCATACCCCTGCTTCGTCAGGAAAGGAACCCCGACGTTCCCTTTGCACCTCAAGAGGAGGCTGGTCTCACCTTGAAACTCGAGAGAAACTCCAGGGGATGTGCCACAATTCCAAAAGACGCTGATGTCCACATACACTCGAGACACGGCCTGATTCCCCTGTCACGACTCGAATGAAACCCTGAGTATCATCAAACAACACGACAGTAGGCCTGACATCCCTTTTACACCTCAAACAGGAAGCAGAGTTCCATGCCTCAACACGAGACGACTGCTAACACCCCAGGGAAATCTCCATAGGAACCCCAAGTTCCAAATCAGAACTGGAGAGGAACCCTGAGTTTACCACCTCAACTTGAAATGAGGCCCTAGTCCCCTGCCCCAATTCGATAGGAATTCCGAGAGGCCCCTCACAACTGGAAAGGATTCCTGACTTTCCAGAGACAAGAGGTGAGGCTCGCTCAGGGCCCTGTCGCAACTTGAGCGAACTCAAAAGTCCTGCAACAACTCGAAAAACACCTTGAGATCACCCCTTCCATGCGAATTGAAGTCTAATTCCCCTGCCAAGACTCCAGAGCAATCCCGCACTGCCCCTCAAAACTCGAATGGAGACTTGACTTCCCTGAGGCAACACAAGAGGCTCCCTGACTTACCCGGGGTACCTGCAGATGAATCCCAAGCGTCCCACTGCAACTCGAGAAAAACCAGGAGACTACCCTGTCCTCGCGACATGAGGCTCGTTATTAATGCAGCGCCTAGACAGCAATCCTGAATGCCCTCTCCAAACTTGAGAGGAGGCTTGACTCCTTTCATGCGACTCAAGGGGGCCCAGAGATACCCATCACACCTCCAGAGGAAACCCGTGCAAGTTTCCCGCCACAACTCGAGAAGAGCTCCTCGTTTCCCAGCTTATCTGGAGATGAGGAACCATTCCCTGCTTCAACTCAAGAGGAATCCCAGCTTCCCTTCACACCACCAGGGGAGGCCTGTCCCACCTATTGAATCTCGAGTGCAATCCCACTGCTCCTGCTGCAAGAAGAAAGGACACTGAGTTCCCCCTCAACTCAAGATAAGTCCTAATTCCCCTGAACTGGCTCCAATGTGACACTGAGGATCCCCTCATGCAGGGAGGCAGCACGGGAGATCCCACCCATGGCAAAGGTCATGAGGAAGAGACCTGATGGGAAAAGGCAATCAGGACTCGAGGGATCCCCTGGACCTGCTCAAGCATCTACCCCCAAACCAGAATCTGTCTGTTTTACTATTTCATGCCTCTCACCAACACCTCTGACATTAATGGTGGGCTATCTCCGACCACCTTTCTCTAAAGAAAATCTACTTAGAGCTTTAGTTAATAAGTCTCCTGGGCATAATAGAGTGTTCCAATCCAAACTCCCCTGATGGCTTTCTTGTCTGCCTGACAGGCTTGTCCAGACTCCTGCAGCTACGCATGTGATTGTTTATGGCTTCCCAGCTGTGAGAGGCATAGGAAGCCTAAAACATTCTAAAAATATAGAGCCTTTCAGGGAGTTAAGAAATTAGTAGAATAGCACTGATGGAGGGTTTCATTGTTGAGACAATATTTGTTGCTAAGTTTCCATATCCCTTACCCATTGTGTCCCTGAAAATATATTATTAATATAGCTGGTATGTGGGAAACATAAGTAGTACCTTTTGATTTAACCACATTAGGCCTTGAGTTAATAAGTTCTTTCCATGCTATAGCCCACTACACCCTTACCCTATAGTAATACAACCTTATCTAGTGTTTTTGGAGAATGGTGCCTGACTTTAGAAAAATCATCTTTGGAGAAAATAAGTTTTCTCATTGAATAATCATCATCAGAAAGGGTCATAAAATGTTATCAGTCCTCCTGGCTAGAAGATGATGCAAATCACCTGAGACCTTTGTTTATCAGAAGGAATGTAGAAAGAACGCCTGGTCTCGATGAGGATCAGGACTGCTGACCCTGGATGAATATGCATCTTCCATTATTTTCTATGTACAGCTTAAGGTATATAAGCTCCTTTGGAAAATAAAGTTGTGGGCTTTGCTCACTGAAGCTTGGTCTCCCCATGTCATTCTTCCTTCCTCTTTCTTTTCACGCTGACTCCCTGGAGAGCAGGCGCCCTCTGAGTTCACTTCTTGCTCGGGCTTCTAAGACTCACTTGACCTTCTGTGATTCGAGAGGGCGCCTGTGGCCTACATGAACAGTGCAAGTCCCTTGCTGTGGCTTTATTGGCTTTCTCTGTAAACCAGGGAATACAGTCTCTTTCTCTCCTCTATTTTCTTAACTGCAAAATTATTTCCTTATCTCTTTATCTATCTCTCTTAGTTGCTGATGCCGTCACGCTTTGGATAACCCTGGATCCTGCCTGGGCTGGACCCCGGTAAGTGGCGCCTGGGACAGGCTATCTAAAGGTAGTTCTCCCCCACTGTGCAGTTTCTGGACGGCTAGGACCCCACTCAGAGTGTCACAGACCCCCTGCATAAGATAGGTATAGTCAGTGGTAGTGGGAAGTGTTGAAGTATTGAATCTTGCAATATAAGACAATAATTCAGTGTTGAAGTGTTGAATCTTGAAATATAAGACAAGAATTCAGTGTTAAAGTGTTGAATCTTTCTTTCCAAGACAGAAATCTCTGACATGGGTAACAATGACTCAAAAGAATGACAACTCTTTATAGAAGTAATTTTGCAAGTGTTACACAAAAGAGGATTAAAGTTAAAAAGGCTAGTGTTCAATCCTTTTTTACATTTGTATAAAACAATGTTCTTGGTTTACAGAAGAGGACACTGTTAATTTAGATACTTGGGAAAAGGTAGGAAAACAGCTAAAATTTTATTATAATTTACATGGGCCAAAAAAAGGTTACTGTAGGTGATTTCACTCTGTGAAATATGATTACAAATGTCCTGGACCCCCATCATGAGGCTGTTTGATAGCCTATGGGGGAGGCTATAGCGGTGGATGGTGGTGGGTCTCCACCATCTGTGCAGATCATATTTTCTGCCACTGACAGAGAAAAGGAGGGAGACTGTGCTCTACCTCCTGAGGAAAGAGAGGGCTTACAGAACGTTGTGGCTGGGCAACCTTGCGAGCCCCTTCCCCCTCCATGAAAACCTTTAAAAATTTATCCACCACTTTCTGATTTAAGGCGATCACCACCACCTCTGCTTGCACCTCTCAGGTCCCAGGAGTTCCCCACTTTGCCTCCAAAGCCTCCCAGAGCATTGCCTAAGGCTGAAAAAGATAAAGAAGGTTTTTTTTTTTTTTAAGGAGCTTTTAAAGCAGACACATACACAATATACAGAGCCTGCTCCTTGGAGAAACCCCCCTCAGGGGGGCTTCACCCCCCCAAAAAAAAAAACAGAAAAGAAAAAAGAAAAATAATCATAATAAAAAGGTTTCTACAAAAAAAAAATGTTTCTCTTGTGGCTAAATGGGGCATTTTTGTTGGCAATGTCCTGCCAAGCAGGGACAACAAGCTGTGCCAATCAAACCCAGGTAGCTCAGGACTGGACATCAGTTCCACTACCACAACAATATTTACCCCTGATGTGCCAGTTACTCTGATTCCAATGGGAATGGCTGGCCCCCAGCCTGAGGACATTGTAGGACTTGTGCTAGGGTGTAGCTCACTTTCTTTTCAAGGAATTTCAGGGGTGCCTCGTGTAGTAAGTTTTAATCTTGCTGCCTATTAAAACTGTGCAAATTATTAAAGGTCAAAGAATAACACTTGAACGCTTTTTCTTTTACCTTATTATCAGACAGGAAAAACCTTAACTTCTCAAGCTAGGGGCCCCAAAGGATTTGGGTCCAGTGATATGGATTTTTGGATTATAGAAATTACTCAGAAGCTCCCTACGAAAAATATTCTGGTCAGTGGCAAGTCTTTTGGGCTATTAGACACAGGAGCAGATGTCTGTTGCATTGCTGGGAAAGACTGGTCTAACTCCTGGCCAACACATACTACTGAAAATGATTTGGTGGGATTAAGGAGAGCCCTTGCATTAGTTAAGAGTGCAAAAATGTTAGATTGGCATTTTGATGATAACTGTGGAACTTTCCAAATCTGTGTAGTTCCTTTGCTCCCCTTTACAATATGGGGGAGGCATGTGCTGTCTCAAATGGGAGTGCTACTTTTTAGCCGTGATGACAAAGTGACATCCCAAAAGCCCCATATGGGATATGATCCATCAAAAGGATTGGATAAACAACAGACAGGAATAATTGAGCCGATTTGCCCAACTCCTTGACAACAATGTACTGGGTTGGGGTATCCAAATTTATAATGGAGGCCATTGTTTTTGCTGCCGATCCCATTACATGGAAATCTCAAGATCCAGTGTGGGTAGAAGAAAGCCTCTGCCTAAAGAGACATTACTGGCAGCTAAAACTTTCATCTTGAACAACTAAAATTGGGACATATTGAGCCCTCCAATACCCACTGGAACACTCCCATTTTTGTCATTAAGAAAAAATCTGGCAAGTGGCAACTTTTACAAGATTTGAGAGCTTTTAATGCCACTATGGAAGACATGGGGGCCTTACAACCTGGGCTCCCTTCCCCAGTAGCCATTCCAGAGGGATATAATATAATTGTAATTGATTTAGAAGACTGTTTTTTTCACCATTCTCTTAAGTGCTGAAGATAAAAAGTGATTTCCCTTTAGTCTGCCATCAGAAAATTTTAAACAACCTTATTTGAGGTTTCAATGGAAAGTGTTACCTCAGGGAATAAAAAATAGCCCTACCTTATGTCAAAAATTTGTCAATGTTGCTTTAGAGGATATTGGGGCTAAATATGAACAAGTACATATGATTCACTACATGGATGATATTTTAATAGCTCATCCAGATAGAGCTCATTTGCAAACTGTCCTCCAAGATTTGACTCAGGCATTGTCAGCTAGAGGCTTAAAAATTGCCCTGGAGAAAATTCAAACCAACTCACCCATAACTTATCTAAGAAGGGTTATAAATTCAGAAACTGTGACTCATGCCCACTACAATTGAGAAAGGATCATTCTGTTGTTCTAAATGATTATCAAAAACTTTTAAGTGATATTAATTGGATAAGGCCTATTTAAAATTAACCACTTCTGAGCTGAAGCCTCTTTTTAACATTCTGCATGGGGATCCTGATCCAACTTCAAAATGGCATTTAACTGTTGAGGTTCAGGAGGCACTGTGCAAAGTAGAAAAGGCTTTATTTGATGGTGATGTAAAAAGAATTGAATTGGCAGCTGCCTGGCAATTCCTTTGCCTGGCTACCCGAACTTCACCTATGGGGGTTTTATGGCAAAATGGGCTAGAGTGGGTCCATCTTCCCGCTCAAGCTAAAAAGGTAGTGGCTTCTTATCCAGGGTTGATAGCTACTCTGATATTAAAGGGAAGAAAGCGGAGCATTGAATTATTTGGTAAAGAGCCATCAGAAATTGTAATTCCATACAACAAAGAACAGCATGATGCTCTTCTAATGTTTGATGAAAATTGGCAGATTGCTATAGAAAATTATTTTGATCAAATTCTGCATCATTTACCTTCACATGTTTTGTAAAATTTTATATCTAGACACCCAGTTATTTTCCCTGTTATGCGCAAACAATTTCTTATTCCAGATGCTCAAATGACCTTTACTGACGGGTCGGTCAATGGCAGAGCTTCTATAGTTACAAGAAATCAGCATAAGGTTTTACAAACACAGGAAACTTCAGCTCAAAGAGCTGAACTTACAGCTGTTATAGTCTTTTGTTATGTTTGCAGAGGAGTAATTTAACCTTCACTCTGACTCTCAGTATATGGTCAGGCTGTTTCCACATATTGAGACTGGTTTTGCCTGAGAACAAAACTACTGTCTTTCACGTGTTAACTAAATTGCAGCAACAAATTTAGAAACTACACTGAGCATTTTTTGTTGGCCACATTCGAGCTCATTCTGGACTGCCTGGACCTTTAAATTCCTTAAATGATCTGGCAGACTTATTAACTAAGGTTACAGTGATCTCTGTTTTCAAAGAAGCCTGAGCCTCTCACTCACTTCATCATCAAAATGCTACTGCATTAAGATATCAATTTCAGATTTCCCGAGAATCTGCTCAAGATATTGTTTGTTCCTGCTCACACTGTCCCACTTCTCTAAATAATTTGCCTATGGGAGTTAACCCTCGTGGTCTCAAACCTAATGCACTTTGGCAGATGGATGTAACTCATGTCTTATCATTTGGAAAATTGTCTTTTGTTCATGTAACTGTAGATACTTTTTCTCATGTCATCATTGCAACTGCTCGCACAGGAGAAGCATATAAAGATGTGGTACAACATCTCTTTACTTGTTTTTCATATTTGGCTTGCCAAAATCTTTGAAAACTAATAATGCCCCTACTTAGACTTCTAAGTTTTTCCAAGAATTTTGTACAAAGTTTCAAATAAAAAATAACACAGGCATCCCTTATACCACACAGGAACAAGCCATAGTGGAAAGAGCACATCAGACATTAAAAATACCAATTCAGAAATTACAGGAAGGAGAATTCAAATATAGTTCCCCCCATCAGATCTTGCTACATGCTTTCTTTGTAATAAATAACCGAAATGCTAAGTCATCCAGAACCATTGCAATGCTTCGTCATTGGTGTCCAGAACAACAAAATACAAAGCCGTTAATAAAATGGAAGAATCTCCTCTCCAGACAATGGAGGGGTCCTGACCCGATGTTAACCAGCAGTCAAGGGTGTGCTTGTACATTTTCCACAGGATGCAGATTCTCCTATTTGGATCCTGGAAAGGCTGATTCATCATGTCACAGCCCCCCAGGCACCTGGTTCCTCCATTGCCTCAACGACTAAAAATGAAGGGGCCTCTTCTACCTCCGTTTACCCCACTGGCATGGAAAGTGTAGCAGAACCTGAGACAACTGGCATCAGAGAATCCAGATGAGCAGCGGCCATTAACCACCAGTAGATGTCATCATAATCAATTTGTTTCTCCTATGTTGGCTTATACAACTAAAAACAAAACGTTTTGGCAGCCAGAAATTTGGAGAGCCCTTGCCGCCACTGTTCCTATTACTTTAACCTGCCCAGATAGTGATTCTACTTACTCTATTTTAGCGTGTCTACCCTTTCCCTATGTTTTTCTCTTCACTAATGACTCTGAAAGACTTAATATACACATGAATTATTCAGGTGGACCCAATGTAGTGTCTTGTAAACAATGTATGCTTTCATCTTGTTTGACCCCTCAATATAATGTTTGTTCTTTTGTGATGTTGCAACATCCACCCTATCTTATGGTGCCTGTGACTGGAACCACTTATCGGTATGATAACTATGGTCTTGCTATGTTACAACAACTGCAAGATTTAATGTGATCATGAAGGTTTATGGGCTTACTTATCTTGGGAATATCAGCTTTAATAACTGCAATTAATTCTGTTACTGTGGCAGCAACATCATTGACTCAACAAGTACATACTGCTCAATATGTTAATACTGTGTCTACAAATGTTTCTTTAGCGCTGGCAACACAGGAAGCTATAGACAGGAAATTAGAAATGAGGGTAGACACGCTAGAAGAAGCAATAATGCATATTGGGACTGAATTACAGGCTTTAAAATAAAGCAGGCATTGTCCTGTCACACCAACTACCAGTGGATATGTGTAACACCCTTGAAAGTAAACGAGACAGATTATAACTGGGAGAAAATTAAAAATCATAGTTCAGGTGTTTGGAACAGTTCTGACATTGGTCTGGATTTAGGGAAACTTCATAATTAAATAATGACATGGAACACTCCCAATTAGATTTTACTGCCGCAGGAGTAGCAAGTGAATTTTTCCATACATGCCCTAACTTTACTTCAGGAAAAAACATTCTGTATACGATTTTTAGCTATGCTGCTGTGGGTGCTCTAATTCCGCTTCTCATAATTAGTCTTCATTGCATTGTTATAATTCTTTGGCAGAGCATTCAGAAGCTTGCGACTGAACTATATCTGGCTGTTTTAAGAAATAAAAAAAGGGGAGATGCCAGGAGCCAGCATGGGAGATACCACCCACGGCAAAGGTCATGAGGAAGAGACCTGATGGGCAAAGGCAAATCAGGACTTGAGGGACCCCCTGGACCTGCTCGAGCATCTACCCCCAAACCAGAATCTGTCTGTTTTACTATTTCATGCCTCTCACCAACACCTCTGACATTAACAGGGGGCAATCCCCAACCACCTTTCTCTAAAGAAAATCTACTTAGAGCTTTAGTTAATAAGTCTCCTGGGCATAATAGAGTGTTCCAATCCAAACTCCCCTGATGGCTTTCTAGTCTGCCTGACAGGCTTGTCCAGACTCCTGCAGCTACGCATGTGATTGTTTACAGCTTCCCAACCATAAGAGGCACAGGAAGCCTAAAACATTCTAAAAATATAGAGCCTTTCAGGGAGTTAAGAAATTAGTAGAATAACACTGGTGAAGGGTTTCATTGTTGAGACAATATTTGTTGCTAAGTTTCCATATCCCTTACCCATTGTGTCCCTGAAAATATATTATTAATATAGCTAGTATGTGAGAAAAATAAGTAGTACCCTTTGATTTAACCACATTAGGCCTTTAGCTAATAAGTTCTTTCCATTCTATAGCCCACTACACCTTTACCCTATAGTAATACAACCTTATCTAGTGCTTTTGGAGAATGGTGCCTGACGTTAGAAAAATCTTCTTTGGAGAAAATAAGTTTTCTTGTTGAATAATCATCAGAAAGGGTCATAAAATGTTAGCAGTCCTCCTGGCCAGAAGATGATGTAAATCACCTGAAATCTTTGTATATAGTAAGGAATGTAGAAAGAACGCCTGGTCTCGATGAGGATCAGGACTGCTGACCCTGCATGAATATGCATCTTCCATTATTTTCTATGTACAGCTTAAGGTATATAAGCTCCTTTGGAAAATAAAGTTGTGGGCTTTGCTCACTGAAGCTTGGTCTCCCCATGTCATTCTTCCTTCCTCTTCTTTCTTTACAGGTTGAATTCCTGAAGTGCATGGGCCCTCTGAGTTCACTTCTCTGCATGGGCTTCTACGACTCACTTGAGAAGGTGGCCAAAGTTGGGTACCTTTAGGATTTGAGAGGGTGCCCGTGGCCTACGTGAACAGTGCAAGTCCTGTGGTGGGGTTTTATTGGCTTTCTGTGTAAACCAAGGAATGTCAGCCTCTTATTCTCTATTTTCTTAACTGCAAAATTCTTTCCTTATCTCATTATATGTCTCTCTCAGTCGGCGACACCATCATGCTTTGAATAACCCTGGATCCTGCCGGGGCTGGACCCCAGTACCCTTACAACATGATGGGAGGCCTGACTCCCCTGTTGATCCTCTTAAAAAGCCCCGACATCCCGCCTGAACTCGACTGGAGGCCTGACAACCTTTTAACTACTCGAGAGGAAATCCGAGTTCCATGTCTCGAAAGCAGTAGAGGCCTGACTCCCTAGTTGAACCTTGAGAGGAAGTCCAAGATCCCTGTCGCTGAAGGACAGGAACGCTGAGTTGACCGACTGAACTCTAAATAGGGCCATACTCTCCGGCAGTGATTCAAGAACATTCCCGACTTGCCCCTAGCAACTCAGAAAGAGAACTGACTTCTCAGAGGAAACGTGAAAGGGTCCCTCAGGTCCCCGTCGCAACCCAAGGGAACCCAAACTTCCTGCCGCAACTCGAGAAACATCTTGAGATTGCCCATTCCAGGCGAATTGAGGCCTGATTCCCCTGCCGAGACTCCAAAGCAATCCCACGCCCCCCCTCACAACTAGAATGGAGACTTGACTTCCCTGAGGCAACACGAGAGGCTCCCTGAGTTCCCCAGGGTACCTGCAGAGGAATCCCAAGCCTCCTGCTGGAATTCGAGAAAAACCAGGAGACTCCCCTGTCCTCGCAACATGAAGCCTTTGTTCCTGCAGAACCTAGAGAGCAATCCCGAGTGCCCTCTCCAAACTCGACAGGAGGCTTGACTCCCCTCATGCAATGCAAGGGGGCCTGAAATCCTCATCACACCTAGAGAGGAAACCCTAGTTTCCCACCACAACTCAAGAAGAGCCCCGTGTTTCCCACCTCATCTGGAGATGAAGGCCCATTCCGGGCTTCATCTCAAGAGAAATCCAAACTTGCCCTCCACCAGAGGAGGCCTGTTTCACTTACTGAATCTCGAGTGGAACCCTGTGGCTCTTGCTGCAAGGAGAAAGGGCACCAAGGTCCCCCTCAACTCTAGATAAGTCCTGATTCCCCTGAACCAGCTCCAATGTGACACTGAGGATCCCCTCACAACAGGATAGGAGGCTTGATTCACCTGCTGATCCTATTGAAAAAGCTCCAATTCCTTGCCTGAACTCGACAGGAGGCCTGACACTCCTTTGACAATTTGGCTTTGGAAGAAAGCCAAATTCCATGCCTCGACAACAGACGAGGCCTGACTCCCTAGTTGAACCTTGAGAGGAAGCCCAACATCGCTGTCGCCACCAGACAGGAACGCTGAGTTGACTGACTGAACTCTAGACACGGCCCTGTTCACAGGAAGGTACTCGAGAGAATTCCAACATGGCTCTTGCAACTTGGAAATAGACCTGACTTCTCGGAGGCAACATGAACAGGTGACTGAGGTCCCTGTTGCAACTCGAGAGGAACCCCAAGCTTCCCAGCACAAATTGAGAAAAACCACGAGATTCTGCCCTCAACGCGAGATGAAGCCCTTTTCTAGAGCAGTGTCTTGAGAGGAAACCAGTGTTCCCTCTGGAAACGCGAAAGGGTACTTGACACCCTTTCTGCAACTCAGCAAGTTCCCCGAGATACCAGTCCCTACTCGAGAGAAACACTGAGATCCACACCACAACTCAAGAAGAGCCGCGTGTTTCCCCTTCTCAACTCAAGATGAGGGTCGATTCCCCAGCTTCATTGGGAAAGGAATTCCGACGTTACCGTGGCACATCAAGAGGAGGCCGGTCACACCTGAAAACTCGACTTTATCCCCAGGAGTCAAGCCTCCAATCTAAAAGACCCAATTGGGCCCATCCACTCCAGATCAGCCTGATTCCCCTGCACAAACTCGACTGTCTCCCTGAGTATCAATTGAAAACACGAAGGGAGGTTTGACAGCCCTGTGACACCTCGAGAGGAAGCCCCAGATCCCTATGTCAAATCAACAGGAAGCCTGATACCCCTTTTATGCCTCAAGCAGAAAGCAGAGTTCCATGACTAAATCCAAGATGAGGCCTGACTCCCCTGTTGAATATTCATAGGAACCCTGAGATCCAAGTCAACACTGGAGAGGAAGCCTGAGATTCTGGCCTCAACTCAAGATAAAGCCCTAGCACCCAACAGCGACTGGAGAGGAATCCTGAGAAGCCCCTTGCAACTCACATGGAAACATGACTTTCCTGACGCAACATGAGTGGGTCCCTGAGTTCCCCATCTCAACACGAGAGGAAGCCCAAGTTTCCTGCCGCAATTCTAGAAAAACCAGGAGATTCTCCCCTCAACACAAGATAAGGCCGTTTTCCATTGCAGCATCTCAAGAGCAATGACAGCAATCCCACCTTTCCTCTTGAGCCTTGAAAGAGTCCTTTAAACCCTTTATGCAACTCAAGAATTTCCCCAACATACCCATCTCCACTGGAGAGGAACACCAAGTGTCCCACCACCACTCAAGAAGAGCCCCATTTTCCCCTCCTCATCACTGAAGAAGAAGCCTGAGGTTCTGGCCTCAACTTGGGATGAGGCCCTAGTCCCCTGAAACAACTCAAGAGGAATCCCGAGATACCCCTCACAACACGAAAGGATGCCTGACTTGCCAGAGACAAGATGAGAGGCTCCTGCAGGTCCCTGTTGCAACTCGAGAGAACCAAAACTTCCTGCCGCAATTCAACAAAAACTTTGAGATCGCCCCTTCCATGGTAATTGAGACCTGATTTCCCTGCTGAGACTCCAAAGCACTTCTTCACTCCCCCTGGAAACTCGAATGGAGACTTGACTTCCCTGAGGCAACACGAGAGGCTCCCTGAATTCCCAGGAGCAGCAGCAGAGGAATCCGACCCTCTTGCTGCAACTCGTGAAAAACCATTAGATCACCCTGCCCTCGCGATATGAGGGCCTTGTTCCTGCCGTGCCTAGAGTGAAATCCCGAGTGCCCTCTCCAAACTCTAGAGGAGGCTTGACTCCCTTCTTGCAACGCAAGCAGGCCCAGAAATCCCCGTCACACCTCAAGAGGAAACCCAAGGTTTCAGCCACAATTCGAGAAGAGCCCCATGTTTGCCACCGCATCTGAAGAACAGGGCCCATTAACGGCTTCAACTCAAGAGGAATTCCAACTTCCCCTCGCACTAAGAGGGGAGGCCTGTCTCACTTATTGACTCTCAAGTGGAACCCTGTGGATCCTGTTACAAGGAGAAAGGACACCGAGTTCCCCCCCAACTCGAGATAAGTCCTCATTCCCCTGCACTGGCTCCAGTGAGACACCAAGGATCCCCTCACAACATGATGGGAGGCCTGACTCCCCTGCTGATCCTCTTGAAAAACACACGACCCCCCCCCTCCCTTGAACAAAACAGGAGGCCTGACACCCTTTTGAAAACTTGAGAGGAAAGCCGAGTTCCAAGCCTCAACACCAGATGAGGCCTGACTCCCTAGTTGAACCTTGAGAGGACGCCTGAGATCACTGTCACCCCAGGACAGAAACCCTGAGTTCACCGACTGAACTGTAGACACGGCCCTATTCACTGGCAGTGACTCGAGAGCAATCCCAACGTGGCACTCTCAAATAGGAAGGAGACCTCACTTCTTGGAAGGCAATGCGAGCCAGTCCCTGAGGTCCCTGTCACAACTCGAGAGGAACCCCAAGCTTCCCACTGCAACTCAAGAAAAACCATGAGATTCTTCCCTTAATGCGAGATGAGGCCATATTCCAGAGCAGTTTCTAGTAAGGAACCCCACATTCCCTCTTGAATCCCTTGTTCCCTCTTGGTGCCCTTTCTGCAACTCAGCAGGTTCTCCAAGATAACCTTCCCCAATCGAGAGGAACACCAAGGTCCATGCCACAACTCAAGAAGATCTGCCTGTTTCCCTTCCTCAACTGGAGATGAGGTTCGATTCCCCTGCTTCGTCGGGAAAGGATTCCTGATGTTTCTGTCTCACCTCAAGAGAAGGCCAGTCTCACCTGAAAACTCGAATGCATGCCTGAAGTCGAATATCAATTGGCAAAAAAAAAAAAAAAAAAAAAAAAAAGATCTCCCTATCCACTCCAGATCAGCCTGATTCCCCTGCACTGACTCGACTGTCACCCTGAGTATCGACTCTAAACACGAAGGGAGGTGTGACAGCCCTTTGAAATCTGGAGTGGATGCCCCAGATCCCTATGTCAAGTCAACAGGAAGCCTGACACCACTTTTATACCTCGAGAGAAAACTGGAGTTCCATGTTTCCACACGAGTTGAGGCCTGACTCCCTTGTTGAAACTCCATAGGAACTCCAAGATCCATGTCAGCACGGCAGAGGAAGCCTGAGGTTCCAGCCTCAACACGAGATGAGGACCTAGGCCCCTGAACCAACTGAGGAGAAATCCCGAGAGCCCCCTGGCAACTTGCATGGAGACTTGACTTTCCTGAGGCAACACGAGTGGGTCCCTGAGGTCCCATTCATAACTCTAGAGGAATCACAAGTTTCCTGCTGCAACTCGAGAAAAACCAGGAGATTCTTCCCTCAATGCGTGATGAGGCCCTTTTCTGCTGCAGCTGCGTGAGAGAAATCTCACCTTCCCTCTTAAGCTTTGAAATGGTCTTTGATACCTTTTACGCAACTCAAAAAGTGCCCTGACATACCCATCTCAACTGGAGAGAAACACCGATTGTCCCACCACCACTCAAGAAGAGCCCCGTTTTCCCCTCGTCATCTTGCATGGGGTTCCATTCCCCTGCTTTGTCAGGAAAGGAATCCTGACATTCCTGCCGCAACTCAAGAGGAGGCCGTTCTCACCTTGAAACTCGAGAGAACTCCAAGGTTCATGCCACAATTCCAAAAGACCACGATGTCCCCATCCACTCGATATAAGGCCTGATTCCCATGCCATGACTCAAATAGTACCCCGAGTATCACCTCACAACACGAAGGGAAGACTGATAGCCCCGTGGCACCTCTAGAAATAGCCGCAGATCCCTACTTCACATAGACAGGAGGCCTGACACCCCTTTTACACCTCGAGAGGGAAGCGGAGATCCATTCCTCAACATGATGGCTGATTCCCCTGGCGAATCTCTATAGGAACCCTGAGATCCAATTCAGAACTGAAGAGGAACACTGAGTTTCATGCCTCAACTCGAGATGAGGCCCTAGTCCCCTGGATCAACTCAAGAACAATCCTGAGAGGCCCCACAGAACTCAAAAGGATTCATGACTTGCCAGAGACAAGATGAGAGGCTCCCTCAGGTCCCCGTCGCAAATCGAGGGACCCAAACTTCCTGCCACAACTGAAAAAATACATTGAGATCACCCCTTACATGAGAATTGAGGCCTGATTTCCCTGTCAAGAATCCAAAGCAATCCCGTGGTCCCCCACGCAACTCGAATGGACACTTGAATTCCCTGAGGCAACACGAGAGGCTCCCTGAGTTCCCAGGTGTACCTGCAGAGGAATCCCAAGCCTCTCACTGCAACTCGAGAAAAACCAGAAGATTCTCCGTCCTCGCGACATGTGGCCCAATGTTCCTGCAGTGCCTAGAGAGCAATCCCAAGTGCCCTCTCCAAACTCGACAGGAGGCTTGATTCCCTTCATGCAATGAAAGGGGGCACAGAGATCCCCGTCACACCTCTAGAGGAAACCCGAGTTTCCCACCACAACTGGAGAAGAGGCCCATGTTTCCCACCTAATCTGGAGATGAGGCCCCATTCCCGACTTCAACTCCAGAGGAATCCCAACTTCCCGTCCCACCACCAGGGGAGGCCTGTCGAATCTCGAATGAAACTGCGGGGCTCCTGCTGCAAGGAGAAAGGACACTGAGCTCCTCCTCAACTCAAGATAAGTCCTGATTCCCCTGCACTGGCTCCAATGTGACACCGAGGATTCCCTCACAACATGATAGGAGGCCTGACTCCCCTGTGGATCCTCTTCAAAAAGCCCCGATTCCCCACCTGAACTCGACAGGAGGCCTGACACCCCTTTGACAACTCGAGAGGAAAGCCGAGTTCCATGACTTGACACCAGAGGAGGCCTGAATCCCTAGCTGAACCTTGAGAGGAAGCCAGAGATCCCTGTCGCTGCCTGACAGGAACATTGAGTTGACGACAAAACTCTAGACACGTCAGCAACTCGAGACCAATACAGACATGCTCCTTGCAACTGGAAAAGGGACGTGACTTCTCGAAGGCAACACGAGCAGATCCCTGAGGTGCGCATCACATCTCAAGAGGAACCCCAAGCTTCCCGCTGCAACTAGAGAAAAACCACGAGATTCTCCCCTCAATGCGAGATGAGAACCTTTTCCAGAACAGTGTCTCAAGAGGAATCCCACGTTCCCTCTTGAAAAGAGAAATGATTCTTGACACCCTTTCTGAAACTCAGCAATTCCCGAGATACCCGTCCCCACACAAGAGGAACACTGAAGTTCATGCCACAACTCAAGAAGAGCCACGTGTTCACCCACCTCAACTAGAGATGAGGGTCGATTCCGTGCTTCATCAGGAAAAGAATCCCGATGTTTCCATCACCCCTTCAGAGGAGGCTGATCTCACCTGAAAACTCAAGTGCATCCCCACGAGTCGAGCCTCCATTCAAAAAGAACTGGATGCCCCCATCCACTCCAGATCAGCCTGATTCTCTTGCACTGACTCGACTGTCACCCAGAGGATTGACTCAAAACACGAAGGGAGGTGTGACAACCCTGTGGCACCTCGAGAGAAAGCCCCAGATCCCTATGTCAAGTCAACGGGAAGGCTGACACCACTTTTACACCTCGAGAGGAAACTACAGTTCCATGTCTCCACACGAGATGAGGCCTGACTTCCCTGTTGAAACTCCACAGGAAACCCGAGATCCACGTCAGCACTGGAGAGGAAGCCTGAGGTTCCAGCCTCAACTTGAGATGAGGCCATAGGCCCCTGCACCAACTGGAAAGGAATCCCGAAATCCCCCTGGCAATTCGCATGGAGACTTGACTTTCCTGAGGCAACACGAGTGGGTCCCTGAGGTCCCCGTCGCAACTCGAGAGGAACCCCGAGTTTCATGCTGCAACTCAAGAAAAACCAGGATATTCTCCACTCAACGTGTGATGAGGCCCTTTTCTGCTGCAGTGGCTTGAGAGAAATCCCAGCTTCATTCTTGAGCCTCAAAAGGGTCCCTGACACCCTTTATGCCACTCAAGAATTTCCTCAAAATACCCATCTCCACTGGAGAGGAACACTGAGTGTCCCGCCACCACTCAAGAAGAGCCCCTTTTCCCCTCCTCATATCAAGATGGGCGTCCATTCCCTTGCTTCATCAGGAAAGGAATCCCGACGTTCGTGCCACACCTCAAGAGGAGGCCGTTCTCACCATGAAACTCGAGAGGAACTCCAGGGGTCGTGCCACAATTCCAAAAGACCCCGATGTCCCCATCCACTCGAGATAAGGCCTGATTCCCCTGCCACGGCTCGAATGGAACCCCGCATATCACTTCACAACACGAAGGGTGGACTGAGAGTTCCTTCACACCTCTAGAAATAGACCCAGAACCCTACCTCAAATCGACAGGAGGCCTGACACCCCTTTGACTCCTCGAGAGGGAAGCGGAGTTCCATGCCTCAACACGAGACGACGGCTGACTGCCCATGGGAATCCTCACAGGAACACCAAGATCAAAGTCAGAACTGGAGAGGAACCCTGATTTACCAGCCTCTACTCGAGAGGAGACCCTCATCCCCTGTCTCAATTCGAGAGCAAACTCAAGAGGCCCCTCACAACTTGAAAGGACTCCTGACTTGCCAGAGACAAGATTAGAGGCTCCCTCCGGTCCCCATCACAACTTGAGTGAACCCAAACTTCCTGCTGCATGTGAGAAACACCTTGAGATCACCCCTTCCATAAGTCCCCTGCTGAGACTCCAGAGCAATCCCACGCCCTCCCTCGCAACTGGAATGGAGACTTGACTTCCCTGAGGCAACACGAGAGGCTCCCTGAGTTCCCCGGGGTACCTTGGCAGAGGAATCCCAAGCCTCCCGCCACAAGTCGAGAATAACCAAGAGATTCCCTCGTCCTCGCCACATGAGGCCCGTTGTTCCTGCAGCGCCTAGACAGCAATTCTGAGTGCCCTCTCGAAACTCAACAGGAGGCTTGACTCCCTTCATCCAATGCAAGGGGGCCCAGTGTGCCCCATCACAAATCGGGAGGAAACCCAAGTTTCCCACCACAACTTGAGAACAGCCCCGTGTTTCCCACCTCATCTGGAGATGAGGGCCCATTCCCGGCTTCAACTCAAAAGGAATACCAACTTCCCGTTGCACCACCAGGGAAAGCCTGTCCCACCTATTGAATCTCGATTTGATCCCTGCGGCTCCTGCTGCAAGGAGAAAGGACACCAGGTTCCCCCTCAACTCGAGATAAGTCCTGATTCCCCTGCACCAACTCCAATGAGACATGAAGGATCCCTTCACAACATGATAGGAGGCCTGACTCCCCTGTGGATCCTCTTCAAAAAGCCCTGATTCCCCACCTGAACTCGACAGGAGGCCTGACACTCCTTTGACAACTCGAGAGGAAAGCCGAGTTCCATGCCTCGACACCAGAGGAGGCCTGAATCCCTAGTTGAACCTGAAGAGGAAGACCGAGGTCCCTGTTGCTGCCGGACAAGAAAAAGTGAGTTCACCGACTGAACTTTATATTTGGCCCTATTTGCTGGCAGCAACTCAGAGCAAACCAGAAGTTCCCTTGTAACTCGGAAAATACCTGAATTCTCAGAGGCAATGCGAGCGGGTCCCTGAGGTCTGCGTCGAAACTCAAGAGGAAACCCAAGCTTCCCACCACAACTCCAGAAAAACCACGAGATCCTCCCCTCAACGCGAGATGAGGCTCTTTTCCAGAGCAGTGTCTCGAGAGGAATTCCACGTTCCCCCATGAAACGCGAAAGGGTACTTGACACCCTTTCTGCAACTCAACAAATTCCCTGAGATACCCGTCCCCACTTGAGAGGAACACCGAGGTTCATGTCACAACTCCAGAAGAGCCGCGTGTTCCCCCTCCTCAACTCGAGATGAGGGTCGATTTCCCTGCCTGGTTGAGAAAGGAATCCCCATGTTTCTGTCACACCTCAAGTGGAGGCCGGTCTCACCTGAAAACTTGAGTGCATCACCGTAGTCGAATATCAATTCAAAAAAAATCCAACGTCCCCATTCACTCCAGATCAGCCTGATTTCTCTGCACTGACTCTACTGTCACCCCGAGTATAGGAATCCAAACACGAAGGAAGGTGCGACAGCCCTGTGGAAACTCGAGCGAAAACCCTAGATTCCTATGTCAAGTCGACAGGAAGCCTGACACCGCTTTTACACCTTCAGAGGAAACCGCAGTTTCATGTCTCCACACGAGACGAGCCATGACACCCTGTTGAAACTCCATAGGAACCCCGAGATCCACATCAGCACTGCAGTGGAAGCCTGAGGTTCTGACCTAAACTGAATATTAGGCCCTGGACCCCTGCACCGACTGGAGAGGAATTCTGAGAGGCCCCTGGCAACTCGCATGGAGACTGGACTTTCCTGAGACAACATGATCGGGTCCCTGAGGTCCCGGTTGCAACTGTAGAGGAACCCCAAGTTTCCTGCCCCAATTCGAGTGCAACCAGTATATTCTCCCCTCAACGTGAGATGAGACCCTTTTCCGCTGCAACGTCTCGAGAGAAATCCTACCTTCCCTCTTGAGCCTCAAAAGGGTCCTTGACACCCTTTATGAAACTCAAGAGGTGTCCCAACATACCCGTCTCAACTGGAGAGGAACATCAGGTGCCCCGCCACCATTCAAGATGAGCCCCGTTTTACCCTCCTCATCTCGAGATGGGGGCCCATTCCCCTGCTTCGTTGGGAAAGGAATCCCGACGTTCCCATCGCAACTCAAGAGGAGGCCGTTCTCACCTTGAAACTCGAGAGAACTCCAGGGTTCATGTGACAATTCCAAAAGACCCCGATGTTCCCATCCACTCGAGATAAGGCCTGATTCCCATGCCACGACTCAAATGGTACCCCGAGTATCACTTCACAACACGAAGGGAGGACTGAGAGCACCGTGGCACCTCAAGCAATAGCCCCAGATCCCTACATCGCCTAGACAGGACGCCTGACACCCCTTTTACATCTCAAGAGAGAAGTGGAGTTCCATTCCTCAACACGAGATGATGGCTGACTCCTCCTGGTAATCTCCATAGGAACCCTGAGATCCAAGTCAGAAATGAAGATGAACCCCGAGTTTCCCACCTCAAATCGAGATGAGGCCCTAGACTCCTGGACTAACTCTAGAGCAATCCTGGGAGGCCCTCAACACTCGAAAGTATTCCTAACTTGACAGAGACAAGATGAGAGGCTCCCTCAGGTTCCCGTTGCAACTCGAGTGACCCAAACGTCCTGTCACAACTGGAGAAACACATTGAGATTGCCCCTTCCTTGTGAACTGAGGCCTGATATACCTGTCAAAACTCCAGAGAAATCCCGCACTCCCCCTTGCAACTCGAATGGAGACTTGACTTCCCTGAGGCAAAACAACAGGCTCCCTGAGTTCCCAGGGGTATCTGCAGAGGAATCCCAAGCCTCCCCCCACAACTCGAGAAAATCCACAAGACTCCCCCGGCCTTGCAAAATGTGGCCCTATGTTCCTGCAGTGCCTAGAGAGCAATCCTGAGTGCCCTCTCCAAATTCAAGAGGAGGCTTGACTCCCTCATGCAATGCAAAGGGGCCCTGAGAGCCCTGCCACACCTCAAGAGGAAACCCGAGTTTCCCGCCACAACTCGAGAAGTGCCCCATGTTTCCCACCTCATTTGGAGATGAGGGCCCATTCCCGGTTTCAACTCAAGAGGAATCCCAGCTTCTGATCACGCCACCACGGAAGGCCTGTCCCACCTGTTGAATCTCGAGTGGAATCCCGCAGCTCTTGCTGCAGGGAGAAAGGACACTGAGTTTCCCCTCAACTTGACATAAGTCCTGATTCCCCTGCACTGGCTCCAATGTGACACCGAGGATCCCCTCACAACATGATGGGAGGCCTGAGTCTCCTATCAATCCTCTTCAAAAAGCCCCGATTCCCCACCTGAACTCGACAGGGGGCATGACATCCCTTTGAAAACTCGAGAGGAAATCCGAGTTCCATGCCTCGACACCAGACTAGGCCTGACTACCTAGCTGAACCTGGAGAAGAAGAGCAAGATCCCTGTCGCCGCCAGACAAAACCTCTGAGTTCACTGACTGAATTCTATACTCTGCCCTATTTGCCAGCAGCAACTCGAGAGCAAACCAGATGTGCCCCTCACAACTTGGAAAATGACCTGAATTCTCGGAGGCAATGCGAGCGGGTCCCTGAGGTCTGCGTGACAACTCGAGATGAACCCCAAGCTTCCCGCCGCAACTCCAGAAAAACAACGAGATTCTCCCCTCAGTGAGATGAGGCCCTTTTCCAGAGCAGTGTCTCGAGAGGAATTCCACGTTCCCTCTTGAAACGCAAAAGGGTTCTTGACACCCTTTCTGCAACTCAGCAAAATCCCCAAGATACCATTCCCCACCTGAGAGGAACACCAAGGTTCATGTCACAACTCCAGAAGAGCTGCAGGTTCCTGCTCTTCAACTAGACATGAGGGTTTATTTCCCTGCTTCGTTGGGAAAGGAATCCCGACGTTTCCGTTGCACCTCAAGCGAAGGCCGTTCACACCTGAAAACTCAAGTGCAACCCTGCAGTTGAATATCAATTCGAAAAGATCCTGATGTCCCCATTCACATCAGATCATCCTGATTCCCCTTCACTGACTTGACTGTCACCTGGAGGATCGACTCAAAACACAAAGGGAGGTGTGACAGCTCTGTGTCAACTCGAGCGAAAACTCCAGATCCCTATGTCAAGTCGACAGGAAACCTGACACCCCTTTCACACCTCTAGAGGAATGTGGAGTTCCATGTCTCCACACGAGACAAGGCCTGACTCCCCTGTGGAAACTCCAGAGGAACCCCAAAATCTATGTCAGCCCTGGAGAGGAAGCCTGAGGTTCTGGCCTCAACTTGAGATGAGGCCCTAGGCCCATGTACCGACCGGAGAGGAATCCCGAGATGCCCCTTGCAACTCGCATGGAGACTTGACTTTCCTGAGGTAACCCAAGGTGGTCCCTGAAATCCCCATCACAACTTGACAGGAAACCAAAGTTTCCTTCCTCAACTCGTGAAAAACTAGGAGATTCTCCTCTCAGCACGAGATGAGGCTCTTCTGCTACAGCGTCTCTAGAAAATCTCACCTTCCCTCTTGAGCCTTGGAAGGGTCCTTGACACCCTTTCTACCACTCAAGAAGTTCCCCAACATACCCGTCTCCACTTGAGAGGAACAACGAGGATACCACCACAACCCAAGAAGAGACCCGTTTTCCCCTCCTCATCTTGACATGGGGGTCCATTCCCCTGCTTCATTGGGAATGGAATCCTGACCTTCCTGTCACACCTCAAGATGAAGCTGGTCTCACCTTGAAACACATGAGGAACTCCAGGGGTCGTGCCACAATTCCAAAAGACCCCAATGTCCCCAGCCACTTTCCAGAGATAATGCCTGATTCCCCTGCCACGACTCGAATGGAAGCCTGAGTATCAACTGACAACACGAAGGGACAACTGAGAGCCCCGTGGCACCTCTAGAGATAGACCCAGATTCCTACCTCAACTCGACATGAGGCCTAACAACCCATTTCCACCTCGAGTGGGAAGCGGAGTTCCATGCCTCAACACGAGATGATGGCTGACTTCCCAGAGGAATCTCCATAAGAACACCAATCCATATCACAACTGGAGAGCAACCCTGAGTTTCCCCTCTTAACTCGAGATGAGGCCCTCATCCCTTGGACCAACTCGAGAGAAATCCCAAGAGACCCCTCACAACTCAAAAGGATTCCTGACTTCCCAGAGACAAGATGAGAGGCTCCCTCAGGTCCTGGTCGCAAAGCTAGTGAACCCAAATGTCCTGCCGCAACTCGAGAAATATGTTAAGAGATTCCCCCTTCTGTGCGAATTGAGGCCTGATTCCCCTGATGTGACTCCACACAAATCCCGCGAACCCCCTTGCAACTCGAATAGAAACTTGACTTCCCTGAGGCAACGCGAGAGGCTCCCTGAGTTCTCTGCAGTACCTAGTCAGGAATCCCAAGCCTCCCACCACAACTCAAGAAAAACCAGGAGACTCCCCCGTCCACGCGACATGGGGCCATTTGTTCCTGCAGTGCCTAGAGAGCAATCCCGACTGCCCTCTCCAAACTCGAGATGAAGCTTGACTCCCTTCATGCAAGTAAAGGAGGTCCACAGATCCCCGCCACATCTCCAGAGGAAACTCGAATTTCCCACCACAACGCGAGAAGAGCCCTGTGTTTCCCACCTCATCTGGAGATGAGGGCCCATTCGCAGCTTCAACTCAAGAGGAATCCAAAATTCCCCTCACACCACCAGGGAAGGCCTGTCTCACCTATTGAATCTCGAGTGGAACCCCATGGATCCTGCTGCAGGGAAAAAGGTCACCGAGTTCCCACTCAACTTGATATAAGTCCTGATTCCCCTGCAGAGGTTCCAATGGAACACTGAGGATCCCCTCTCAACATGATGGGAGGCCTGACTACCCTGCTGATTCTCTTGAAATGCCCCGATTCACCACCTGAACTCGACAGGAGGCCTGAAAACCCTTAGATAACTTGAGAGTAATGCAGAGTTCCATGCCCTGACAGCAGACAAGGCCTGACTCCTTTGTTGAACCTTGAGAGGAAGACCAAGATCCTTGTCGCCGCCAGACAGGAATACTGAGTTGACCTACAGAACTCTAGACACGACCTTCTTCCCCGGCAGCAACTGGAGAGGAATCCTGACGTGCCTCTCGCAGCTCGGAAAGAGACCTGACTTCTCGGATGCAACACAAGCGGGTCCCTGAGGTACCCATTGCAACTCGAGAGGAACCCCAAGCTTCCCGCCACAGCTGCTGAAAAACCAGATTTTCCCCTCAACGCGAGATGAGGCCCTTTTCAAGACTAGTATCTCGAGAGGAATCCCACCTTCCCTCTTTAGTCTCGAAAGGGTCCTTGACACCCTTTCTGCAACTTCAGAAGTTCCCCGACATACCCATCTCCACTCGAGAGGAACACCGTGTGTCCCGCCACACCTCAAGAAGAGTCCCATTTTCTCTCTTCATCTTGAATTGAGGGTCCATTTCCCTGCTTTGTCAAGAAAGGAATCCTGGCATTCACGTTGTATCTCAGGAGAAGACAGTCTCAACTTGAAACTTGAGAGGAACTCCAGGGGTCATGCCCCAATTCAAAAAGCACCAATGTTTCAATCCACTCCAGATAAACCTGATTCACCTGCAGTGACTCGATGTCACACTGCGTATCGACACAAAACACTATGGGAGGTTTGACAGCCCTGTGGCACCTGGAGAGACAGCCACAATTCCCTATGTCACCTCGACAGGAAGCTTGACACTACTTTTACAGCTCGAGAGTAAAGTGAGGTTCCATGTCTCCATATAAGATGCGACCTGACTCCCTTGTTGAAACTTCATAGGAACCCCGAGATCCATGTCAGCACTGGCGAGGAACCCTGAGGTTCTGTCCTAAACTCGAGATGAGGACCTAGGACCCTGCACTGACTGGAGAGGAATCCTGAGAGGCCCCTCACAACTTGGATGGAGACTTGACTTCCCTGAGGCAACACGAGAGGCTTCCTGAGTTCCCCGCGGTACCTGGTCAGGAATCCCAAGCCTCTGGATGCAATTCAAGGACAACCAGGATATTCCCCCATCCACGCAACTTGAGGCCCTTTGTTACTGCAGCGACTAGAGAGCAATCCCGAATGCCCTCTCCAAACTCGAGAAGAGGCTTGACTCCCTTCATGCAACTAAATTTGGCCCAGAAATCCCCATCACACCTCGAGAGGAAAACCGAGTTTCCCAGCACAACTCGAGAAGAGCCCTGTGTTTCCCACCTCATGTGGAGATGAGGGCCCATTCGCAGCTTCAACTCAAGAGGAATCCCAACTTCCCCTCGCAGCACCAGAGGAGGCCTGTTTCACCTATTAAATTTCGAGTGGATCCTGGCCGATCCTACTGCAAGGAAAAAGGACACTGAGTTCCCCCTCATTTTGAAATAAGTCCTGATTCCCCTGCACCAGCTCCAATGCAACACCAACGATTGCCTTAAACATAATGGGAAGCCTGACCCCCCGCTGATCCTCTTGAAAAAATCCATGATTACCAGCCTGCACTCTTCAGGAAGCCAGACACCCATTGGACAACTCGAGAGGAAAGTAGAGTTCCATTCCCTGACACTAGATGAGGCCTGACTCCATTCTTGAACCTTGAAAGGAAGCCCGAGATCCCTGTAGCTGCTGGACAGGAACACTGAGTTGACCAACAAAACTCTAGACACGACCCTATTCCCTGGTGGCGACTACAGAGGAATCCTGACATGCTGGTCGCAACTCTTAAAGAGACCTGACTTCTTTGAGGCGACACAAGTAGGTCCCTGAGGTCCCAGTTACAACTCAAGAGGAACCCCTAGCATCACCCCACACCTCGAGAAAACCACTTGATTCTCTCCTCAATGCGAGATGAGACCCTCTTCCTGAGCAGTATCTTGAGAGAAATACCAGGTTCCCACTTGAAACTTGAAAGTGTACTTTACACCCTTTATGCAACTCAGGAAGTTCCCAGAGATACCCATCCCCACTTGCAAGGAACTCCGAGTTTCACACAACAACTCATGAAGAGCCCTGTTTTCCCCTCCTCAACTCAAGAGTCAATTCCCCTGCTTCGTGGGTAAAGGAATCCTGAGATTCCTGTTGAGCCTCAAGGGGAGGCTGATCTCACCTTGAAACTCGAGCACATCCCCAGGAGTCATGCCTCAATTCGAAAAGACTCCAATGTCCCCATCCATGCCAGATAAGCCTGATTGCCCTGCACTGACTCAACTGTCACCCCAAGTATCGACTCAAAATGCAATGGGACGTGTGACAGCCCTGTGGCACCTCGAGAGAAAGTCCCAGATCCCTATGTCACCTCAACATGAAATGTGACACACCTTTTACACCTCAAGAGGAAAGCGGAGTTCCATGTCTCCAAATGAGATGCGACCTGACTCTCCTGTTGAAACTCCATAGGAACCCCGAGATCCATGTCAGCACTGGAGCAGAATCCTGAGGTTCCGGCCTCAACTCGAGATGAGGACCTAGGACCCTGCACCAACTGAAGAGGAATCCTGAGAGGCCCCTCACAACTCGAATAGAGACTTGACTTCCTGAGGCAACACAAGTATTTCCATGAGGTCCCTGTCACAACTCGAGGGGAACCCCATGTTTTCTGCTGCAACTCAAGGAAAACCAGGAGATTCTCCCCTCAGTGCAAGATGAGGCCCCTTTCTGCTGCAGCATCTCGAGAGAAATCCCACCTTCAATCTTGAGCCTCAAAAGGGTCCTTGACACCCTTTATGCAACTCAAGAAGTTCCCCAACATACCCATCTCCACTCAAGAGGAACACCAAGTATTCTGTGAAAACTCAGAAAGAGTCCTATTTTCCCCTTCTCATCTCGAGATGAGGGTACATTCCCCTGCTTCATCAGGAAAGGAATCCTGATGTTCCTGTCGCACCTCAAGAGGTGTCCAGTCTCACCTTGAAACTCGAGAGGATCTCCAGGGGTTGGGCCACAATTTGAAAAGGCCCTGATGTCCCTATCCATCCAGATAAGCCTGATACCCCTGCACTGACTCGACTGTCATCCTGAGTATCAACTCACAAAACGAAGGGAGGACTGAGAGCTCTGTGGCACCTCTAGAAATAGCTCCAGATCCCAACCCCAACTCAACACGATGCCTGACACCCCTTTTACACCTCAAGCGGGAAGCAGAGTTCCATGCATCAACATCAGATGACGTCTGACTCCCCACTGAAATCCCTATAGGAACCCCGAGATTTCTGTCAGAGCTGGAGAGGAACACTGAGTTTCCCACCTCAACTCGAGATGAGCCCCTAGTCCCCTGAACCAAGTCAAGAGGGATCCTGAGAGGCCCCTAACAACTGAAAGTGATTCCTGACTTCCCACTGATAACATGAGAGGCTCACTCATGTTCTCGTCACAACTGGAGAAAACCCAAATTTCCGGCCACAACTCGAGAAACACCGTGAGATTCCATCTTCAATGCTAACTGAAGCCTGATTCCCCTGCCTTGACTCCAGAGCAATCCTGCACTCCCCCTCGCAACTCAAATGGAGACTTGACATCCCTGAGGCAACACGAGAGGCTCTCTGAGTTTCCCGTAGTACCGGGAGAGGAATACCAAGCCTCCCACCTCAACTCATGACAAACAATGAGATTCCCCCGTCATCGTGAGATGAGGCCATTTTCTCCTGCAACACCTCCAGAGGAATCCTGACTTCCTCTCAAAACTCGAGATGAGACTTGACTCCCTTCATGCAATGCAAGGGGGCCCAGAGATCCCTGCCACCACTTGAGATGAATGCTGAGTTTTCCACCACAGCTCGAGAAGAGCCCGGTGTTTCCCACCTCATCTGGAGATGAGGGCCCATTCCCTGCTTCAACTCAAGAGGAATCCCAACTTCCCCTCGTACCAGAAGAGGAGGCCTATCCCACCTATTGAATATCGAGTGGAACTCCACGGATATTGCTGCAAGGGTAAAGGACACCGAGTTCCCCCTCAGCTCGAGATAAGTCCTGATTCCGCTGCACTGGCTTCAATGGAACACTGTGTATCCCTTCACAACATGATGGGAGGCCTGTCTCCCCATCTGATACTCTTGAAAAAGACCAATTTCCCCACCTGAACTCCACCAGAGGCCTAACACGTCTTTGAAAACTCGAGAGAAATGCAGAGTTCCATGCCTCAACACCAGACAAGGCCTGACTCCCTAGTTGAACCTTGATAGAAAGCCCGAGATCGCTGTCACTGCTGGAGAAGAACATTGAGTTTCCCGACTGAACTCTAGACAAGGCCCATTTGATGGCAGCAAAACGAGAGGAATCCTGACGTGCCCCTCGCAACCCAAAAAGAGACCTAACTTCTCAGAGGCAATATGAGCAGGTCCCTGAGGTCCCCTTCGCAACTGAGAGGAACACCAAGCTTCCCGCCACAACTCGAGAAAAACCACGAGATTCTCCCCTCAACATGTGATGTGTCCCTTTTCCAGAGCAGTGTCTCGAGAGAAATCCCACCGTCCCTCTTGAAACATGAAAGGGTACTTGACACCAGGAAGTTTCTGGAGATACTCATCCCCATTTGAGAGGAACACCGAGTTTCATGCCACAACTCAAGAAGCGACGCGTTTCCCCCCTCCTCAATTCGAGATGAGGGTTGATTTTGCTGCTTATCGGGAAAGGAATCCTGACATTGCCATTTCCCCTCAAGAGGAGGCCGGTCTCATCTTGAAACTTGAGCACCTCTCTGGGATTCGTGCCTCAATTAGAAAAGACCCTGATTTCCCCATCCACACCAGATAAGCCTGATTCCCCTGCACTGACTCGACTATAACCCCGAAGTGAAGTAAAGTGAAATGAAGTCGCTCTCGTGTCTGACACTTTGCGTCCCCATGGACTGTAGCCAACCAGGCTCCTCTGTCCATGGTATTTTCCAGGCAAGAATACTGGACTGTATTGACATTTCCTTCTCCAGGGGATCTTCCCGACCCAGAGGATCGATTCAAAACATGAAAGGAGGTGTGACAGCCCCGTGGCACCTTGAGAAAAAGCCCCAGATCCCTATGTTAACTCAATAGGAAGCCTGTCACCCCTTTTCCACCTCCAGAGGGAAGCGGAGTTCCATGTCTCCACATGAGATGAGCCCTGACTCCCCTATTTAAACTCCATAAGAACCCCGAGATCCATATCAGCAAAGGAGAGGAACCCTAAGGTTCCAGCCTCAACTTGAGATGAGGCACTATGCCCCTGTACCGACTGGAGAGGAATCATGAGAGGCCCCTTGCACCTCGAATGGAAAGTTGACTTTAGTGAGGCAACACGAGCTGGTCCCTGTGGTCCCCGTCGCAACTCAAGAGGAACCCTGTCTCAACTTAAGAAAACCTAGGAGATTCTCCCCTCAAAAAATAGATGAGGCTCTTTTCCACTGCAGCATTTCGAGAGAAATCCCACCTTCCCTCTTGAGCCTCAAAAGTGTACAATAAATCAATATGTAAACCAATATGGTTGATTTACAGTTTTGTGTTAGTTTCAGATGTACAGCAAGGTCATTCAGTTATTCGTACACATATATCCATTCTTTTTCAGTTCCTTTTCCCAGGTAGGTGACTACAGAATATTGAGTAGAGCAGTTAGCCGAGGATAAAGCTGGGGAGGAGGGATAAATTAGGAGTTTGGGATTAATATAGACATGCTACTAGATATAAAATAGATAATCCACAAGGGAATGGCCTCATTTTTCTGCTGAGGTAGGAATCGATAGGAATAATCTGAGCACTGGTTGAAATATGTGAAGATCTCTGAGTTAATCAAAGCTTCTAATAAGAAAGGGAAGGAAAATGTTTCACAGTGTGGAATTTTCCATCACTTTTCCCACCTACACACTCATTTCTTTCTGGAGGTGAGGTGATGAAGCTCTGCAGATTTATTGGGAGGGGCAGGGCATGGACACTGGGGCCACATCCTTTGTCTGAGTAACAATATCAGGAAGGCTAAAGGGTGACCCCTTCTGTGTCTGTAACCAGATTCAGTGAGGAGGAAAATGAAGGTGAGTTGCTGTCTGTGGTGACAGTTTTCAAAGACCCTATGTTGGAGTTATCTATTATTAACATAACATAATATTAAAGTGATTTGATAAACTCAGTGACAGTATCTTATTAGGCAGTTGTGACAACTTCAACAAGAACTGGATGACACTGTAAAAAAGCAGTCTATGTCGGAGGCTTCACTGAAAGTCATGTCATGTTATTGTGCTATGTTAGAAGCTGAGGCACAGGATTTGAAGAACCATTGTAAACTACTACAACTACGTCAACTCACAAGTCAGGTATGTATGAAATTGAACGTGTAAACAGGTAATATGTAGGATAAAGTGTATTAGGACACTCATTTTCATGGGCAGCTTTCTTCTGTATTTTTGTTACAAGTAACTTACTACAATTTTCTTACCTTTATAATGCACTTGTTCCTTAAACTCTGACTTTCATCCTGCCATTTGCATTATGTTACTTTTTTCTTATATTATTTACCCTTAGGAAAGTTGAGAATTGTGCCTCATTATTCACAAAAGTTGAGAGCCTTTTTTTTTCTTTGAAACAACACTTTTTTTAAGTGATAACTGTATTACCATGATGAGGCAAGCCAGATTAAAGTCAGAGAATAATAGTTGAATGGAACGTTCAGAAAATTATCATTTCTCATCTTTCCTTTTGTGAATGGCTATAGAGTTCTGTATATATTTATTTCATGGATTTTAAGAATAACTTTACAGAAAGGGTATTATAAAAACCAGTTGAAGTTTAGGCATTGCCTTCTTTCCTTTTCATTTTAAGTATATTGTAAAAGCATGGAGGTACTCAGATGCTGTAGAATATGTACATCCAAACTAGAGAATTAAGAAGATTATCTTAATCCTGCCATTGGATTTTTTAAAAAAGCTATTCAGATATAATTGATGTATCATAGAATTCACCCACTCAAATTGTGTAGTTCAGTATCTCTTAATCTAGAGAGGTGTAACTGGTGACTACAGTCAATTTTAGAGCATTTCCATCACCCCCAAAAAGACACCCTGCATCCCTTAGCCACCAACCATGGCCTCCCATCTCCCTCAGCCAAAGGCAACCCCCAGTCTAATATCTGTCTCTGTAGACATTCCTGTCCTTGGTATTTTATATAAATGGAATCATGCGGTATGATCCTTTGCAATTAGCTGTTCTCATTAGACGTCATGTTTTCACAGTTCATCCCTGTGATAACAAGTATCAGTTCTTCCATTTCTGTTGGTTGTCAACAGTAAGCTAAGCCATGTATCCATCATAACTTAATGGAGCTTTGGGTTGTTTCTGCTTTGGTATTATTAACAATGCTCTTGTGAACACTGATCCATGATTCTGTGTGCACATATTTTTATTTCCCTGTGGTTGGATCTTATCCTCAAAGTTAGCTGGCTGATTTCACCTTTTCTTGGCCCTTGCTCAGACTGTCCTTTCTGTCTTTACAGTTTATTTTCCTCTTGAGTAGTCCTCCATTATTTCAGACCTGGCACCCAGTCTCTCTTCCTTCATGGAGCTTTCATGACTGTCCAGCACTTTGAGCCTTTTCGGTGCTTGTTACCTAGTCTCTGAGGAATAGTTTAGCCCCTAATTTTACACTGTTGACATTTCTTCCATGAGGGGGAATCTTGGCTAAGTATACATTGGTGTGAAAAGGAATATTTATTGATATGCACAGCACTTGTCTTGCATAAATGGACAGTAACAAAGGATTACAAGAAGGAGGCATTTTTTGTTGTTGCTGTCCAGAAAAATGTGTGGATCATCTCTGTAACCTGTTTGGAAATGGGATTTATTTAACTTTGCAAATAATTCTCTTTGGAATGCAATTCAAATTAGCAAAAAGTCTTTGTACTTCAGAAAAAGGCTTATGGGACTAGAATCCATATTTACCAGATTTATTAATTAGAGTCTTATTCTCACAGACTTCTTTTCGGAGGGCGTTATTAACTTAGCCCTAGACAACTCAATACAGTATCCCTCAAACTTCTTTAAAATCCTGGGACATTAAGATGGGGGGAGGTGTAAGAGATATTCTACTAAGAGGTGACTTGTAGTCATTTTAAGATGAAAGAAAAATATTATTGTAGAACAATAAGAGTGTAAAATCAAGTGCAACTGCTGTGTGACAAAGATGACAGTAAATAATATATTTTGTGACTCTTGGTGGTTTGAACTTCTTTCTTGATTATCTGAGTAATCCCTGGTCCTACATTCTATAATCCAGATACCATCGTATTTATTAGGTCCTGGGTTTGAGTTAGGCTGTGCTCCGTCCACTTTCTTCATTAGCAAACAGTATCTTTTTATTCTTGAAGACTGATGATTTTCCAGCAGAGCTGGAAACTGCATCTTCAAAATGTCGGCACAAGGATGCAAAAAATCAAGTTTTCAACAGGAGTTATTATCTATGAAACTAATGCAAAAGAAATGCAAAAAACTAGAGAAGAATAAAAAGAAGTTGGAGCAAGAAGTAGTGAACCTCAGAAGTCATATAGAAATGAATATGATAGAACACATTCAAGTAGAAGAGTATCAACAGGAGATTGAAGAAAGAGCGAGACAGGATCTCATAGAGAAATGAAAAGAAGTCAACCTATTTTTGCAGGTTAATTTGTTGATCTGTCATGTGCTTGAATTTACTTTCACTGTACATTACATTTTGGATGTATACAGCTTATGTGTTTCCTCTACCTCCCTTAGAGCAGTTAGTTTTGTAGATTTCTGGAAGGAAGGGGAGCACTTGTTTTCCCTTTAAATATTTCAGTTTCTATCACACTAAATTGATGTTTCAGAATGATTATCACTAGAGAATTCTTTTACTTACAAGACCAATTGGTAAAAAAATACGATCATTAGGAAGAATAGAAAATATTGTTGTTTAAAACTGGTAAGATCCTCGTGAATTATTCTTAAGTTGTCTTGCTCAATTTTTAAAATTTTAAGTTGATCCTCTTATTCTTTTTATATAATTGTCAGATTATATAAATAATACTACAACAGTGATTCCACTTTAATTTTATAATTCAGACTTAATTCACTCCACATTAACGATAATTGTTTTAAACTTATGCTCTTTTTTTTTTTCACCTTTGAAATCACTGTCTAAATCACTGACTCAAAACTAAAGGGAACAAGTGTAATTTTCCAGGTTAATGATTATTTTTAAAATGTTATCTTTTTTAAATTTGCCTTAGACACAAGCTGGTTCTCAACAGATGGAAATGCTAATTAAAGACTTGGAATATGAACTCTCCAAAATGAAAAGTTTGCAAGAAGATTCTAATAAAGCAGAGTTGGAAAAATATAAGCAACTCTACCTAGTAGAATGTGAATTTAGAAAGTCACTGGAAGATACACTAGACAAGTAAGTCAAAACACAGAATCACAGAAACTAAAATTAATTCATTAATTTGTCTCTAAAGCCTAATTTTTATAGAGTGGGGTACATGAGATTAGTAGGAAGTGAAACCTAACTAGATGATCACTGCTAAGGGGACGCCTTAAGACAAACTATTAGTACTGTATCAAGTTTTTCCACGTTATGTAAAGACATACTTATTAAATAGGGGGAAAGGAACACATGGGTTAAAGGCAGGATAAATCACAAAGTGGCTAAAAGTAATATAATGACCTGACTGAAGGGTCTGGAGGATGTAAAGGGCAGATCCCACCTGCAGTGCCTAGTCCAGGTTTCCCTGCCATCTGAAAGCAGAGCACTCCTAGGAAGCCTTTCATAAGCCAAAGCAGCATGAAGCAAAGAAGCAGGTACCTGAGAACACATTCTGCTAGTCAATACATAAACGAATATGCACAAGTGAAGCACAGGTGCTTCCAGACAGGGTTTAAGGCTGTGGCAACTTGATGCTGAGATGTGTGGTGTCGCTTCTGGGGAAGGAGCTCAGTGGAGCCAGTCTCCCTGCTTTGGGGAGTGCGATGCCTCTCACTGTAAAACATACACTGAACACTGTTTAGAGTTTTGGCTTTTTAAATGAGATCAGAAATTGTCTTCAGATTTTTTTTTTTTTAATCATCAAAAACAGGTACTAACATAGGCCCTTCATAGAAGTGAAGTAACATGAAGTGAATTTTGGAAAAGCAGGGGATACTTGTAATTTTTCCTGGGGCTGTTTTAGCTCTTTTCAGCCTCACCCTTTGACTTTCTCGTTTTCCTTGAAATTGTGGCTCTAGGTGATACCTCAGAGCCAAAAGTTTAATTTCTCTGAGATCATGAGTGAAACCTGTATACAAGGGTGGTGAAAGCAAATACTTGAAAGTGGCTTTGTGGGATGGAGTGTTTCTTCATCCCTTAACTGTTTCCTGGAGGCAGGTGTGTCCCAGAGGGCAACAAGTGTTACTGTGAGGCCACCTCCCTTTCTCTCTGATGCCCTTTCTCTCCTCTCCCAATTGTGAGTTGAGAAGCCCTAGACACATGTGTACTTATTTAGAACAAGGTTACAGCTATCATTGTTTACAGTAGGTCTGCTCTATGTTTTCAGTGTTCAAACAGTTTATTGAGAATTCCATTTGCTATATGTCAACTCTTAAAATGTAGATAATTTAGGGAAACATGAATTTAAATGGTGTTTTCCATCTTCCCCAGGACTCATGAGAGGCTGGCAGTGATCAGCACCAAATTTGAGGTGGAGAAAGAGCAGAACAGATCTTTACTCAGCACTCTTAGCATGAGGCCAGTCCTGGAGCGCCCTCGTGTTGGAAATTTCAATAACCCTTTAGTGCTCAACAGAAAATCTTACTCCAAGAGCAAACGTAGGGTTTTCTACCTCAATTCCATGCCTTTGAATAACAGCATGGAGACTTACTTGACCGAGTTTAGTTCTATTAACTTTTGTTCATTGGGTTTCAGATTTCTGATAAGAATGATCCTTGTTGTTAATTTGGTGAACTTCTGAGTTGTTCGTTTGACTCATGCATACTAAATAAAAGCTGTCATTAACTTGGCTAATCAAGGAGACATTTAATGATTTCTTTTTGTCCTAGATCTCTTGTTTTTAAGAGATACTTTTTTAAATTTCTTGAAAAGCTGCATTGAAATTCTACTTTAGAAATGAAATTTTATTGCCTAGTAACTGAAAGTATACTTTAAGATGTTTGACTTACTTTCTAATTGATTTCACTTTGGCAGTGGTTCATAATCATTTCTGAGCTTTGCTACATCCACTGCAGTTTATCTAGCCCTAAGCATAAGTGAGAAGGCAATGGCAACCCACTCCAGTACCCTTGCCTGGAGAATCCCAGGAACAGGGGAGCCTGGGGGGCTGACGTCTATGGGGTCGCACAGAGTCGGACATGACTGAAGTGATTTAGCAGCAGCAAGCATAAGTGAATCACTGTCATGTAAATACTAACCACATATGGATGTATTTTTATTTGAAAGAATCCTAGATAAATCCTTTTTATGAATTAAACAAACTGTAATACTAAATCAAAAGATTACTTTCTGATTTTAGTTTAACATCTTTTGTTATTTTCTTGTACAAGAGTACATCTTTAATTGCTATTTTACTTATAGAATTTTGATTTAAATTTCTAAAAACTAACTTGCTGAGCAGTTGTAGAATGATTCTAAATTTGTAGTTACTGCAAACATTTAAAAATTATACGTGAAGCTCACTTTATCTCTATTTTGACATCATCTGGATGAATGGTATCTAAGATAGCAATGATAGGGAGTATTTAAATTACAACCACCTTTCACTGTGTAATCATTGTGGTTAAAATATCCATTTCAGTCAGTGCACATGGGTTTATCATTTTGGTGGTGTTTTTGTGATGTTGATGATGCAGAGAAAAGTAGCCCTTGTTAAATGCAGTGCTGGGAGCCTGCAGTGAGGAATCCCGCCTGTGACAAAGGTCATGAGGAAGGAAGCCCGACAAAACGCAAAGGCATGATCCAGCTTCCGGGGTTCCCCCTGAGTTTTCCTGAACATCTACCCCCAAAAACCAGAGTCTGCCTGCTTTATTACTGTGTTAGTCACTCTTCTGACATTCTCTGGAAAAAAGTTAATTCAGGGCTTCAGTCTCCTGCATCAGCTCAGACTCCTTTGATCGCTCTCTAAGTTTCCTGACAGGTTCCCGTGGACTTTTTATAACTTGTGAATTGTTTACAGCCCCCCAACTGCAAGAGGCCCAAAGCTTAAAGCATCTTAAAGATACACAGCTTTTTCTAAAGAGCTAAAAATCATATTGGTGATGGGTTTTCACTGTTGAGTCAATGACTGTTGCCAGGCCTCCATATTCTTTATCTTTTAGGCACCTGAAGGATATTAATCAATGTAATTGGGATATAGAAATAGGAATATAGGAGTTTTGATGTTAGGAACACTAGACTTTTGAGTTAATTACTTTTCTTTGTTATAAATCACTGTACTCCTTTTCATTGTTATAAATTGTTGTATCCTTGCTATGTAAGAATGTAACTTTATTTAGTGCTTTCTGAGAGTGGTACCAGACTTTGGGAAGAACAACATTTTTAACACAAATAAGTCTTCTGGTTGACAAATCCTTATCAGAAAAGGGCCGTAAAATTTTAATTTGCCTTCTGGCAAGAAGATGATGTAAATCACCTAAGACTTGTGTATACAACTAGGTATGCAGAAAGCAAGCCTGGTTTTGATAAGAATCAGGGCTGCTGATGCTGCATAATTTTCTTTACCCATTGATCTCTACGTACAAAAAAGGTATAACAGGCCTTTCTGGACAATAGAGGAGGGGCCAGTCACTGGAATGGTTTCCCCCGCGTTTTTACTCTATTTTCTGGCTGAATTTCCATCTGGGGCATGGAGGCTCACTATGTATACTTACTTGCCCTGGCTTTTAAGATTCATGTGAGAGGGAGCCCAAGGCGGGGCACCCCCTGCTATTCAAGAGGATGCAGGTGGCCTAATGTAGATGGTGCAAGTTCTTTGTCTTGGAACTTTATTGGTTTTCCACTTAAACCAACTTATTCAGCCTCTTTTCTCCACTAAATTTTCCTACTACACTATTTCTTCTTAATCTCTCTTTATATTTCTAAATAAATAAGTTTTTCCTCACCTATGCCATCTTCCCTTCAAATTCCCTGGATCCACTGAGGCAGGATCCCGGCAATGCAGTCTCAACCTGTTTTCTCATTTGACTTCTTGTCATAATAGAAGAGCAATCTAAAGTTTCTTTGACAGCACTGAGGCTATGTTGGGTTTTACTACTTGAGAGCCATGAAACTGGAGGACATGTTTTAGCTGTGCAGTCACAGCCGGCCTCTGAACACTTCATTCCAAGTCAGACACTTCCCCACGCAGGCCTAAGGGGAAGAAGCAAATGCTTGACCCCCATCCCAGACACAGCCTGCCTACTGCATACCCACCTTCATGGTGCTGTGGGCACATAACATCTTTTCAAAGAAGAGATTTGGAACCAAATAAGCACTTCTTCGCTCCTTCTCCCAAACTCACACATTAGATAAATCTCCTCTCTTCTCATACGGAGGGTAGGACTATAAGTCCTCCCCTTGAAACTGCAGGCTGAAGAAATGAAGTTCAACTGCAATTTCTGACCAGATTTAGATTATAATTGAGATTACACTCATACTTTTTGTATGAACTAACTAATGATGAGAGCTTGGATAGAAGTATTATAAACAGTAAAGAGAGATCTGTTGTGTGTTTTAAATTTTGTCCTAAATAACCCAAAATGTGAATAATTCATTGTTGACTGATTTTAGTTAGCCAGGTTTTAAGGACGAATCTCTTCAGTTTTGGCCTGCTTCATTCAAATAAAGATTTCCCCCTTCAAGTTCCCTGTCCTGTTTTATTTTTTTAATCCTTTCTAAATTAACTATATCAACTGCTACAAATAGGAGTTTGCTATTGATTTATTCTTACTTATGCATTTAAAGCACATAATTTAGTTAGAAAGTCATGTCATGCCACAAGCATTGTTTAATTATATAAGAAGGATTTATATATTCATTTTGCCTATGTTATAGTTAAAAATCTATCTGTTTTTTCTTAACCTGAGGAAATAGCTGGCACAGGACTCAGTAAGAATGACATTGGCTTTGTTACTTCTTTGTAGAATTAGGAACTTTGAGTAAATCAATGAGTCTCATACGTTACAAAAGATTTTTTCTTCAAAGAAAACAACCTTTCTTCTAAAAAAAAAAAAAAAAAAAACTTCTGCATAGAACCATGATATATAAAATGGAGACAAGTATAGAATCGTTTAGCTAAAGAGTGGCCAGAGCCCCTGCAGCTGTGACTTCTCTGTTCCTCAACCCTTCAGTGACCTCCGTAGGACTTTTCCCTTCTATGGGACATAGTTCAAAACTAACATTGATGAGAGAATCCTTCACGCTAAACATCTTCAGAATTAAATCTTGCTGGCACATTGTTTTCTTGTATATAATTTTCTCACCTTCCTGGGTTTTCTTTAAATGAAAAGTTTAAAGAAAATCACTGATGTGTCCTCCTTATTAACATTCGACTCAAACTGCTTCCTGCATTTGAGCAGGATCCTCATCTAGAAATGAAAATAAAGTCTCAGAAGTACATATTTAGTCCAGGAGCTTTTAGGGGAGAAGATAGTAATCTTGTTGGTCGTTCCAAGGATTATGGGTCATTCCCTAATTCTCTGAAATTATGTGTACTTGATAGACTGATATTTATTGTATGTTTTATCAGATTAATCTAAATAGCATTCCATATATATGTTTTCTGTTATCTATAAGCAGAATAAGTAGGAATTCATTTTCTTTTATTTATGTGATTTTTTTTTCTACTGCAGTAACCTTCAGGTTAGGTCTAGTCTCTAAAAGTATTCTTTAAAAGTCACATTTTATAAGTTATAAACATATAACTTATTTATCTTAAAGATAAATATTTGACTTATTTCAGATGTGGCAGGAGTTGGTCAGGAGTATAGCTAGGGAACTAAGAGAAGGTATTTTGCCAAAATGTATGAATTAAATTTACACATTGATTTCTGAAATACAGTGTGAACAATAAATGGCATATCTTTCCATTGTTTGGATAACAGATGCTATGTTACATTTTTTTATATACATAGATAATGAAAAATGTGAAAGCATGAGCAGTCATAGTGAAAACTATCCTTCTTCATTTATTCATCATGTACTGTAGCTTAAAAAACAGTCTCTGAAGGTCTGTGTATTTCTTTTTATTTCTAGCTGTATCCTTCTACTTCCTCCACCCCTGTGGAGCTATCTTCCTACACCCTGACACTATTCTCAGAAAACGTGGTGCTCATCAACTTCTCAAGTGTCTGGTAGTGGTTAAGGCTAGGAAACCCAGACTGAAGCAGTCATGTTTGTGTAGCTGTCACTTGGTAGGTGGCTTTAAAATTTCTCTGTCACTATATAGGTCACCAGTTTATATTTTACCCTCAGGAAATGCTCCAAACACCCACATCAATTTGAGTCCTGCCAAAGTAGTTGGCCTTATCTCTTTACCACCTTACTCTGCTGCTTAGCTCTGCATCTAACCAGCCAGACTGTGTAGGGTCCCAAAGATTGGCTTGCTCACCTCCGGTCTCTATATGTTTCTCCCCTCTCTCTTTTGTACTTTTTCCTGTCCTTCAGGTAGCTACATACATATCACCTCCACCAAAAAGCTGGCTGTATTGATGCAAAGCTGGCTTCCCCTCCTGGGTGTTCCTTGTGCCGTCTTTTATATCTTAGTATTTGTGACTCTGTACGGACATTGCCTGTTTGTCTGTTTTTCCAGTTTAGGGCATATCATTTTTCAGGATGGACACGGTCACCTTCATCTTGTAATTCCAGTGCTTGTCACAGAACCTTTGCATGGATACATGAGTATTCATCAATTCACTCAATTACATGAGTACATGAATGAAGAATTAGAAAACCAGGAGCTCTGATAGTCCCACATGGGACCATAAGCAGATTATAAAATTATAATCTTGATTAGTATTTTGTGTTGTGTCTATAGATATATTTCATTTATCAGAGTACTAGGAAAGGTCTCAAGTTTTTTGTTTGTTTGCTTGTCCTTTTACTAATCTTAGTTAACCCAAGTATTTTAGGTAAAGAATACAATTCTTTCCTTTTTCTTTCAGTTGATGCTCAGTTGCATCTGATGCCTTTAGAGTGTCTTCTCTAGGATCTACAGATGGGTCAAATGTGTGTGATGGCGTACTTTTGTAAACAGAAGAACAAGATATGCAGATTTGAAAGGGAAAATACATGATTTAAAATGATAAATAGGAAAAGATTCTCTACTGGACCGTTTCCATGACATTTTGTTGTTTCCCATTAAACATGATGAGAAAATCTTTATTAAAGGAAAATATTTTAGTATTATGTGTGCATGATAAAAATTTATATTCCATTTTAACTGATGTTTCTCTGCATCTAAGTTACTTTTTAGCAGATTTAAACATCAGCACTGTTGAATTTTCCATATTCTAAGTGATAATGTTCTTCACTCAATTGTGTCTGACTCTGTGTGACCCCATGGACTGTAGCCCACCAGGTTCTTCTGTCCATGGAATTCTCCAGGCAAGAATACTGGAGTGGGGAGCCTTTCCCTTCTCCAGGGGATCTTCCAGACCCTGGGATCAAACCAAGGTCACCTGCATTGCAGGTGGATTTTTTTTTTAACCATTTTAGCCACCAGGAATGCCCTTTACAAACTCAGACTGAGCTCTAATACCAGCTATTTAAACAGCACACAAACAAGTCGACTTGTCATTAATATTTAGTGGTGTTGATTGATAACATTTTTGTATTTTCCAGTTTTTATCACTACCTAATGATTTAGATACTGCTGTTATGGCTTCTGTAAATATTTGAAGTGTTACAGTTGTTAATAGTGGCATAAAACGTACTATATGTAACTTTAAACACAGATTCGTAGGCCTTTCCTCATGTAGAAATAAGATTTGTCTAAGTTTTTGACTTTTAAATGAATTAACTTTTATAACCTTTATTTTTAATTAGATATAATTGCTTTACAATATTGTGATGATTTCTGCCAAACATTGACTTGAATTGGCCATAGGTATGCGTATGCCCCCTCCCTCTTGAACCTCCCTCTCCATTCCACCCCTCTAGGTTGTCACAATGCACAAGTTTGGGTTCCCTGCATCATACAGCAAATTCCAAAAAGACACATGTACCCCAGTGTTCATTGCAGCACTACTTACAGTAGCTAGGACATGGAAGTAACCTAGATGTCCATCAACAAATGAATAGATAAAGAAGCTGTGTATCATTCAACTATAGAAAGTAATGAATTTGAGTCAGTTTTAATTGACTTTTGATTTACTTTTGGAGACAGTGTTAAAATTAGAGAAAGTTCCTCTGGATAAATAAGATTTGCCTAAGACTTTTCACCTTATATTTACCTATCTACCAATCTATCTATTTTTGCCTTGCTTTTTGGAAAACATCTTAGAAGACTTTTTTTTGGAGAAAGCACCAGACAAACAGACATTATCACAAAACTCCCATAACTTCCATATATCCTCTTAAGGTATCATTTATCCTTCCTAAATGTTATTTGTTCTCCCATAAGTGCCTCGCCCAAGTCATCTGTTATTTAGAAGATGCCTTTTTTCTCCTATTCCCTATCATGTATTAAGTAGTATATCAACTCCCAGCAATCCCATTAATGCTGAAGAAGCTGACGTTGAACATTATATGAAGACCTACAAGATCTTCTGGAACTGACACCCAAAAAAGATGTCCTTTTCATTGTAGGGGACTGGAATGAAAAAGTAGGAAGTAATGAGATACTTGGAGTAACAGGGAAATTTGGCCTTGGAGTCCAAAACGAAGCAGGGCAAAGGCTAACAGAGTTTTGCCAAGGGAATGCACTGGGCATAGCAAACACCCTCTTCCACCTACACAAGACAAGACTCTACACATGGACATCACCAGATGGTCAATACTGAAATCAGATTGATTACGTTCTCTGCAGTCATTCAGGTATGACCTAAATCAAATCTCTTATGATGATACAGTAGAAGTGACAAATAGATTTAAGTGATTAGATCCGAGAGAGTGCCTGAGAAGGTTCATGATATTGTACAGGAGACAGTGATCAAGACCATCCCCAAGAAAAAGAAATGCAAAAAAGGCAAAATGGTTTTCTGAGGAGGGCTTACAAATAGCTGAGAAAAGAAGAGAAGCTAAAGGCAAAGGAATAAGGGAAAGATATACCTGCCTCTGTACCGAGTTCCAAAGAATAGCAACGAGAGATAAGAAAGTCTTCCTCAGTGATCAGTACAAAGAAATAGAGGAAAACAATAGAATAGGAAAGACTAGAGATCTCTTCAAGAAAATGAAAGATACCAAAGGAACATTTCATGCAAAGATGGGCACAATAAAGGACAGAAATGGTATGGACCTAACAGAAGCAGAAGATATTAAGAAGAGGTGGCAAGAATACACAGAAGAACTGTACAAAAAAGATCTTCGTGACTCAGATAACCACAAATGTGTGATTACTCCTCTAGAGCCAGACATCCTGGAATGTGAAGTCATGGCCTTTGGCAGCATCACTATGAACAAAGCTAGTGGAGGTGATGAAATCCCAGTTGAGCTATTTGAAATCTTAAAAGATGATGCTATTACAGTGCTGCACTCAACATGTCAGCAAATTTGGAGAACTCAACAGTGGTCACAGGACTGGAAAAGGTCCGTTTTCATTCCAATCCCAAAGAAAAGCAAAGCCAAAACATGTTCGAACCACCTCACAATGATACTCATCTCACACACTAGCAAAGTAATGCTCAAAATTTTCTAAGCCAGGTTTCCATAGTATGTGAACCTTGAATTTCCAGGTGTTCAAGCTGGATTTAGAAAAAGCAGAGGAACTACAAATCAAATTGCCAACATTCAGTGGATCATCCAAAAAGCAAGAGAGTCCCAGAAAAAAACATCTACTTTTGCTTTACTGACTACACCAAAGCTTTTGACTGTGTGGATTAAAAAACAAACAAACAAACAAACAAACAAAAAACTCTGGAAAATTCTGAAAGAGATGGAAATACCAGATCACCAGATCTGCATCTAACAAATTTGTATGCAGATCAAGAAACAATAACTGGCCATGGAACAATAGACTGGTTACAAATCAGGAAAGGAGTACATCAAGGCTACATACTGTCACCCTGTTTATTTAACTTATATGCAGAGCATATCATGCAAAATGCTGGGTTGGTCAAGAAGCAATAACTGGACGTGGAAGAAAAGATTGGTTCAAAATCGGGAAAGGAATACATCAAGGCTGTATATTATCACCTTGTGTATTTAACTGATATGCAGAGCACGTCATGCAAAATGCTGGGCTGGATGAAGCACAGGCTGGAATCAAGATTGCTGGGAAAATATCAATAATCTCAGATATGCATATGACACCACCCTTATGGCAGAAAGTGAAGAAAAACTAAAGAGCCTCTTAATGAAAGTGAAAGAGGAGAGTGAAAAAGTTGACTTAAAACTCAACATTCAGAAAATTAAGATCATGGCATCTGGTCCCATCACTTCAGTGCAAATAGATGGAGAAACAATGGAAACAATAAGAGACTTTATTTTTCTGGGCTCCAAGATCTCTGCATATGGTGACTGAAGCCTTGAAATTAAAAGATGCTTCCTCCTTGGAGGAAAAAAAAATATATTACCAACCTCAATAGCATATTAGAAAGCAGATACATTATTTAGCTGACAAAGGTCCGTCTGGTCAAAGCTATGGTTTTTCCAGTGGTCATGTATGTATGTGAGAGCTGGACTAAAAAGAAACCTGAACACCAAAGTATTGATGCTTTTGTACTAGGGTGTTGGAGAAGACTCTTGAGAGTTCCTTGAACTGCAAAGAGATCCAACAAATCAATTTCAAAGGAAATCAGTCCTAAAAATTCATTGGAAGGACTGATGTTGAAGCTGAAACTCCAATATTTTGGCCATCTGATTTGAAGAACTGACTAACTGGAAAATACCCTGATGCTGGGAAAGATTGAAGGCGGGAGGAAAAGGGGATGACAGAGATGAGATGGTTAGTTGCCATTACTGATTCGATGGACATGAGTTTGAATAAGTTCCAGGAGTTGGTGATGGACAGGGAAGCCTGGCGTGCTGCAGTCCATGGGGTCGCAAAGAGTCAGACGACTGAGCTACTGAACTGAACTGACTGATATCAACTCCCAGTTGTAGTCACCCCTTACTGTCACATTTCTTTGTGAACCTCTACATGTTGTTTCGTTGCTCAGTCATGTCTAGCTCTTTCCAACCCCATCGACTGCAACACTCCTTGCTTCCCCGTCCTTCACCATCTCCCGGAGTTTGCTTAAACTCATGTCCATTGAATCGAACATGCCATCTAATAATCTCATCCTCTGTCATCCCCTTCATTCTGGCCCTCAGTCTTTCGCAGCATCAGGGTCTTTTACAATAAGTTGATTATTTTCAACAAGTGGCCAAAGTATTGGAGCTTCAGCATCAGTCTTTCCAATGAATACTCAGGGTTGATTTCTTTCAAGATTGACGGGTTTGTTCTGCTTGCTGTCCAAGGGACTCTCAAGAGTCTTCTCCAGCACCACAGTTTGAAAGCATCAGTTCTTCAGTGCTCAGCTTTCTTTATGGTCCAACTCGTACATGTGTATATTACTCCTGGAAAGCTTGAATATTTTAGAGATTAATCTCCTGTCAGTTGCATCATTTGCAAATATTGTCCCCCATTCTGTGGGTTGTCTTCTGTCTTGTTTATGATATCCTGTGCTGTACAAAAGCTTTTAAGTTTAATGAGGTCCCATGTGCTTATTTTTGTTTTTATTTTCATTACTCTAATGAGGTGGATCAAAAAAGATATTGCTATAATTTGTGGCAGAGAGTGTTCTGCCTATGTTCTCATTTAAGAGTTTTATAATGTCTATCCTTACATTTTGATATTTAATCCATTTTGAGTTTATTTTTGTGGATGGTGTTAGGGAGTGTTCTGACTTCATTCTTATACATGTAGTTGGCCATTTTTCTCAGCACTGCTTATTGAGGAGGCTGTCATTTCTCCATTGTATAGTCTTGCTTCCTTTGTCTTAGATTAATTGACCACAGGTGGTGGGTTTCTCTCTGGACTTCCTATCCTGTCCCATTGATCTATAAAATATATTTCGATTTTGAGCCAGTACCATTGTTTTGATTACTATAGCTTGTAGTATAATCTGAAGTCAGGGAGCCTGATATTGTCAGCTCCTTCTCTTCTTTCTCAAGATTGTTTTGGCTCTTCAGGGTATTTTGTATTTCCATAAACATTGTGATTTTTTGTTGTTGTTGTTGTTGTTCTAGCTCTATGAGAAACGCCATTTGTAATTTGATACAAATTGCATCAAATATGTAGATTGCTTTGGTTAGTATAGTTATTTTCAACAACAGGAAACGGTTTATTCAGAGTGGTGGCCACCTTGAATTAAATCAGACTAAATCAGATTCATTTAATCAGATCTGATTTTCCCAGCCTGTGCCTCTTTGTGTCCCACAGAAGGAGCCAAATGACTGGCCAGAGCTCTGATGCATGGGCTCCTCTTTGGAAAACGTAAAATGTAATTCTAAAAGGCCAGCATCTTAAAGCATTCAATGGTCTGTCTGCGACCCTTCCTTTTGCTTCATTTTAGTGTGACATGGGTCAAAATGAGAAGCAGACAGGAAAATTGTTGCCTCTCCTGGCATATGGTACTATTGTGGAATATGAAAATGTGAGTCAAATACAGAGACAGCCCAGTCAAACAACACCTAAACACAGAGGATGTGAGTGTGTACTTGGTCTTCTGAAAAAGATTATACAGTAAAGAATGGAAGTGATGGAACATACTTTAAAAAAAAAGATTAAGATAAAATATTTTAGAAAAAAATCTATGAAAAGAATAAAAAGTTGGAGATGAAAGAGAGAGGAGAGATCAAGGGAGCAAGAGACCAGGGAAGGCGGATAAAAGTACTGACATGGAAACTCCAGAAGGTAAGATCTTTTCCCTCTATTGCCAGGGTCCAGCCCCAGTGGATCAAGGGTAATTTGAAGTGGGGACGGTGTGGTGAGGAAAAACTTATTTATTTTGAAATATAAAAGAGAGATTAGGAAAGAATAATGTAGTAGGAAAATTTAGTGGAGAAAAGATGCTGAATAACTTGGTTTACGGGGAAAGCTAATAAAACCTCAGGACAAGAGATTTGTACCATCTACTTTGGGCCACTGGCGTCAGTTTGAATAGCAGAGGGTGCCCCACCTTAGGCTCCCTCTCTCACGGATCTTAGAAGTCAGGGCAAGTAAGTATATGTGGTGAGCCTCCCGGCTCCAGATGGGAATTCAGCCTGAAAAGGAGAGGGAGGGAGAGGGAGAAAGAAAGAGAGAGAGACATGGGGGGAGCCAGATTTCCAAGAAACTAGTTCAAGAGACTAGTCCGAGAAACTGGTCTATCCTTTATTGTCCAAAAATGCCTTTTATACTTTGATTGTACATAGAGATCAATTGGTAATACAAAATTATGCAGTGTCAGCAGCCCTGACTCTTATTGAGACCACGCTTCTTCTCTGCATACTTAGTTGTATACACAAGTCTTAGGTGATTTACATCATCTTCTGGCCAGAAGGCCAATTAACGCTTTATGGGCCTTTTCTGATGAGGGTTTGTCAACCAGAAGACTTATTTGCCTTAACAGTGTTGCTCTTCCCAATGTCTGGTGCCACTATCAGAAAGCACTAAATAAAGTTACATTCTTACATAGCAAGGATACATTTTATAACAAGAAAGTGGAGTACAGTGATTTATAACAAAGAGAAAATTTAATTAACTCAAAAGTCTAGTATTGCTAACATCAAAAACTACTATATTCCTTTTTCTATATTCCAATTACATTGATTAATATCTTTCAGGTGCCTAAAAGATAAAGGATACGGAGGCCTGGCAGCAGTCATTGACTCAACAGTGAAACCTGTCACCAATATAAGTTTTAGCTTTTCAGAAAAGGCTCTGTATCTTTAAGATGCTTTAAGCTTCATGCCTCTCGCGGTTGGGGGCCGTAAACAATTCACAAGTTGTAAAAAGTCCGGGCAGACTGGTTAGGTAAATTAGAAAGCTATCAAAGGGGTTTAAATCAAAACCTTCTTTTTATATGTAGGAGACTGTTAACTGAAGCCCCGAGTTAACTTTTTCCAGAGAATGTCAGAAAAGTGGAAAACATAGTACAATAAAGCAGGCAGACTCTGGTTTTTGGAGGTATATGTTCAGGAAAACCCAGGGGGAACCCCTGAAGCCAGATCACGCCTTTGTATTTTGTCGGACATCCTTCATCATGACCTTTGCCACGGGCGTGATTCCTCACACTGGCTCCAGGCATTCTATTTCTTGCAGTTATAATAATAATAATTAAATTTCAGATGAATATCATATAAGTAGAGGACAAGAAAAAATACACCAGCTCATCTGAAACCAATGGCATTCTTTATCTCAAAGGACTCTATATAATTTTTATATATTATATTTTACATATATCTCACAGACTGCATTGTGTGTATGTATATATATATATGTTGACATATATATGTGTGTGTGTGTGTATATATATATATATATATATATATATATATATATATATATATGACAATGTCAGGTGCTAAGTTTCAAATTTTCAGTGACACCAAAGAAAGTGTCGCAAGAATTTAAGAGGAAGTTGCGTGGATATGCACTAATGTGGTCAGGAGAGAAGGACAGCTGCTCTGGGAGGGGCTGGGACATGGCCTAGAACCTGACTGATGGGAAGTGAACAGGATATTTGAGATGAGTGAACAGAATTCCCTTCCTATGACAGTTGTTAAGCAAGGGTGTTATGAACATCCATAAATATACAGTAAAGATAAGAGTGGCAAAACAGAGATTAAAAGAATAATCAGGAACATCATCTCAGTGTTTTTTCAGTGTTCTGATGCCAATAGTACCATTTAAAAAAAGTTTAATGAAAGTTGATAAATGATGGGAAAGCTTGACATGACATCTATTATATATATATATATACTCTCTCTCTCTCTCTCTCTATATATATATATATATATATGTATATATATATAGTATTGTATATATAGCCTGCTTGATGCTTTAAAAAGTTAAAATTATGATCATAAGATACATGAAAGGTGTAGACAATTAGCGTCTCAAGACCAGTATCAGGACTATTTGAAACCAAAGGAGGAAGATTAGTCTAATTAAAAGTTACTTCTTATTTAATAAAGAGAGCTCTATTCCTCAAGACTTACACTTAGACATATTTTTAGCTATATTTTGCCTATCTCATTACATGAAATAAATTTTAATCTAGTTACTTTGTTTTCTTTACCCAGCTCTTCTTTCCCAGCCCTCTTTCAAAGCATTAAAAACAAAGCATTTAAGCTGATTTTGCCCAGGCATTTTCAACATGCATGTAGACTATCCTACTTGTGGCCTCTCTGTGTGGTGTTTGTTCCCTGGTACTTTACTGGCAGGTTTCTCTGAACCTTAACATCTAGACCCATGACCTGCAGTGCTGAGAGATCTCCCCCTTCAGTTCAGTTGCTCAGCTGTGTCCAGCTCTTTGCAACTTCATGGACTGCAGCACGCCAGGCCTCCCTGTCCATCACCAACTCCCGGAGTTTACTCAAACTCATGTCCATTGAGTTGGTGATGCCATCCAACCATCGCATCCTCTGTTGTCCCCTTCTCCTTCTGCCTTCAATCTTTCTCAGCATCATGGTCTTTTCCAATGAATCACTTCTTCACATCAGGTGGCCAAAGTATTGAAGTTTCAGCTTCAGTATCAGTCCTTCCAATCAATATTCAAGACTGATTTCCTCTAGGGCGGACTGGTTTGATCTCCTTGCAGTCCAAGGGACTCTCAAGAGTCTTCTCCAACACCACAGTTTGAAAGCATCAATTATTTCGTGCTCTGTTTTCTTTATAGTCCAACTCTCATATCCATACATGACTACTGGAAATACATACTTTGACTAGACAGACCTTTGTTGGCAAGGTAATGTCTGCTTTTTAATAAGCTCTCTAGGTTGGTCATAACTTTTGTTCCAAGGAGCAAGTGTCTTTTTATTTCATGGCTGCAGTCACCATCTGAGGTAATTTTGGAGCCCCCAAAAATAAAGTCAGCCACTGTTTCCACTGTTTCCCCATCTATTTGCCATAAAGTGATGGGACCATATGCCATGATCTTAGTTTTCTGAATGTTGTTTTAAGCTAACTTTTTCACTCTCCTCTTTTCAGTTTCTTTCAGAGGCTCTTTAGTTCTTCTTCACTTTCTGCCATTAGGATAAGGGTGGTTTCATCTGCATAAATGAAGTTATTTGTATTTCTCCTGGTAATCTTGATTCCAGCTTGTGCTTCATCCAACCCAGCATTTCTCATGATGTGCTCTGCATATGTTAAATAATCAGGGTGACAATGTACAGCCTTGACGTACTCCTTTCCCTGAAGGCAAACCATTTGATTTCTGCTTCCCTTGTCTTCCCATAAAAGGGAGTTTTAGAGGATAATTTCCCAGGAAATCTCCAGTGGTTTTAAGATCAAAGACTGGTTTTGATGCCTTATCTCAGTCCTTCCAGCTGTTTTGAGTTCTGTTCTCCTCGGTTAGCAGAAGCTTTTAAAAACGCATTGGTTATACATGTGACCCGTGGTGGATTCATGTCAATGTATGGCAAAACCAATACAGTATTATAAAGTAAAATAAAGTAAAAATAAAAAAGTTAAAAAATAAAAATAAAATAGAATAAAATAAAATAAAATATAAATAAATAAAGACGCATTGGTTATTTTGCAGCTTCACAGGTGAGAGAAGAGGCAATTTGATCTCTGGTTCCTCTGCCTCTTCTAAATCCATCTTGAACATCTGGAAGTTCACGGTTGACATATTGCTGAAGCCTGGCTTGGATAATTTTGAGCATTACTTTACTAACATATGAGATGAGTCAAATTTTGCAGTAGTTTGAACATGCTTTGTCATTGACTTTCTTTGGGACTGGAATGAAACCTGACCTAATGACCTAGATGTTTTTAACTGTACATGCTAAAAGAACTGGCTTTGCAGTTTTCAAGGGGAAAAAAAGGTTCATTTTAACCAATTGTGTCTGAAGTCCAAGGAATATCATGGCCATCCTGCATCAGAAAGTTATCTTTCCTTTATGTAGTCATAGCTTCATGCCTAAATTATAGACCAACTCATGCTAAAATTGACTCTGATATGAGGAGCTGATCAGCTGATAAAAAGATTGGATTATACCTCTGGAAAGAAGTGAGAACTTGGTTCCATGAGAAGAATCTGAGGGCTTAAGGGAATTTGCAGGAGTGGGGAAAGCTTGGTCCACCCTACCTGTACCATAATCTTAAATAATGCTTATTTTCTTTAACAAAGTTAAAACACACACACACACACACACACACACACACACACACACACACACACACAAAACCACAGCTGATAGAAACAAATGTAAATCATTGAAAGGTAAAGAAATTTATCATCTGTGATCGAAAGCTGCATTCTAAGGAAACTTTGCTCTCTTAACCTAGAGAGGAGACTAAATTTCAGTCTAGTATCAGCTTACCAGGTAACAAACAAACAAATAAAACTGTTAATGGGTAAGCTTAGAAATCTGTATGCAGGGCAGGGAGCAACAGTTAGAACTGGACACGGAACAACAGACTGTTTCCAAATAGGAAAAGTATGTCAATGTTGTATATTGTCACCCTGCTTATTTAATTTATATGCAGAGTACATCATGAGAAACGCTGGACTGGAAGAAACACAAGCTAGAATCAAGATTGCTGGGAGAAATATCAATAACCTCTGATATGCAGATGACACCACCCTTAAGGCAGAAAGTGAAGAGGAACTAAAAAGACTGTTGTTGAAAGTAAAAGAAGAGAGTGAAAAAGTTGGCTTAAAGCTCAACATTCAGAAAATGATCATGGCATCCGGGCTCATCACTCCATGGAAAATAGATGGGGAAACAGTGGAAACAGTGTCAGATTTTATTTTTGGGGGGCTCCAAAGTCACTGCAGATGGTGACTGCAGTCATGAAATTAAAAGACACTTACTCCTTGGAAGAAAAGTTATGAGCAACCTAGAGAACATATTGAAAAGCAGAGACATTACTTTGCCGACTAAGTTCTGTCTAGTCAAGGCTATGGTTTTTCCAGTAGTCATGTATGGATGTAAGAGTTGGACTGTGAAGAAGGCTGAGTTCCGAAGAATTGATGCTTTTGAACTGTGGTGTTGGAGAAGTCTCTTGAGAGCCCCCTGGACTGCAAGGAGATCCAGCCAGTCCATTCTGAAGGAGATCATCCTTGGGATTTCTTTGGAAGGAATGATGCTAAAGCTGAAACTCCAGTACTTTGGCTACCTCATGTAAAGAGTTGACTCATTGGAAAAGACTTTGATGCTGGGAGGGATTGGGGGCAGGAGGAGAAGGGGACGACTGAGGATGAGATGGCTGGATGGCATCACTGACTCGATGGATGTGAGTCTGAGTGAACTCTGAGAGTTGGTGATGGACAGGGAGGTCTGGCGTGCTGCGATTCATGCGGTCGCAAAGAGTTGGACACGACTGAGCGACTGAACTGAACTGAACTGAACTGAAGCTTAGAAAAGTCTTTTCCACATATAATTTGAAGTAACAGTATTTTTGCAAAGGCATCAGTGTGGAACCTTAGAAGGAATGTTTAAAACCTGATTAGATAGAAATTGACAAAGTAGTCTGGTCACTGCTGTGACTTGAAACACTTGAATATGATAACTAGATTTATAACTGACAGCATTTTATCAGGACGTATCAGATTTTCATGGATGTCACATAATTTCTAGGATACCCATAATAATAACTGAAGGAGTCTTGGGGCCTAGAAAAGAAAACAACAGTCTCAAAGGCCCTTGCTGAATCATCTAACTTTGGAGAAAACGAAACCAAACTTTAGGTCTGGCCCTGAGGCTCCAGGCTGGTTGTATATATCTGGGACTTATCATCCCCTGCCCAACTACAAATGCCATCTCTCTCTCCTTCTTTTCTGCTTCAGCCCAAACTATACCTTACAGTAACATTCATCGTATAATATAACTTGGGAAGATTCATCACTTTTTCTGACAGCACTTTCCATGTAGTTTAACATGCCAGATGAACTCAGGTTGTTTAATATCTCCCTTTGGGAGGTCTCAGGGGCCCTCTGAAGCATCCCAAAGTTAGCTAGAAATCAATTATTTAGGCAGGCTTGTTCATAGATATCAAAAGGGTTTATAACAGTCAGGTAGAATCATATAAGTCACCGTGAAACAATACTTCTCCACTTAGCCAAAGTTAACAAAAGATTTCAAAGGTAAAACAGTAACATATCATTTGAGAGGTAAAGAAACTTAAAATCCATTAGCAAAGGCAGTCCAACATCTCAAAAAAACTTGTACTAGGCACAAAACTATTTTCTGTGGGTCCACTTTCCATAAAACTTCCTTATCCTGTTCTGTACCCATTCCTTTGCTTCTCCCATTCTAAAACTAACTACCACCTGTAAGACAGAACTACTTTGTTTTCCTTCATAAAATGCGATTTCATTCCTCATACCTTCTTTAATAACAAGTCATACATTTCCCTTAAGCAACCAAGACCTGACTTTTATATTGGCATTCTATAGATTGGTGAACATATGTATCAGTGATAATACAAAAAAAAAAAAAAAATGCTTTCTTACACTGAACATGTCAGGATGGCACCAGACACTATTCCTGGATAGTCAAAAATCTCATTTGTCACTGTGTAAGAGGTAGTTCCTTTCAATAGTGAATGTTTCAGAACCTTAATTTATTTGGAAATGACCTAGCTATTCAATACACTGTCGTCACTTAGCTTAGCACAACAATAGAAACACAGGTAACCAAAATCTGGAGAAACTATTGTAAGTTCAGTTCAGTTCAGTTGCTCAGTCGTGTCTGACTCTTTGTGACCCCATGAACTGCAGGATGCCAGGCTTCCCTGTCCATCACCAACTCCAGGGGCTTGCTCAAACTCATGCCCATCAAGTCAGTGATGCCATCCAACCATCTTATCCTCTGTCATCTCCTTCTCCTCTGCCTTCAATCGAGACTATTATAGACAGATATTTTAGAATATAATTATTGTCAATAGTGTATCTAAAAGCTCATATCACATTTACATTTTTTAGTTTTTTTTTGTTGTTGTTGTTGTTTAGAGGTATTATCTTGTTGACAAGCTTGTAACAGATATAACAATATAGTAATTTTTAACATAATAAACCTAGGCACTATGAAAATTTTGTGCTTAATGTTAATGACTCTTAGACATGTCTATAGTAGAGTAGTGAAAAAAAGATACTAGATATTTAATATTGACTACTTCCCAGTTCACGTGAATCTGAAATTCATTTAGGTTAATGTTTTCTTGTATTTCCAACTGTTTGATTTGTAAGGGCTTCCTTTTCTTGAGACCATTGAAATAAGAACTCAGAACTTGAGCAATATTATCAAAAAACAAAAGACTCACACTGAGACATACATAAATCCATACAGACAGACAAGGGATCTTCTAGTTTTCTGCCTGAGATTTAAAATATTTCTTTGAGCTGCTTTTTTGTTTTTTTGGAGGGGGAGGCAGAGGGGTGGCGGCAAGAATACTGGAGTGGGTTGCCATTCCCTTTCCGGGAGATCTTCCCAACCCAGGGATTGTTCCCAGGTCTCTGGCATCGTAGGCAGATGCTTTACGGTCTGAGCCACCAGCGAAGTTGTTGAATTCTGTGGCAAGGGTTAACTTCAAGCGTTGCCCTAGGCAGGCCTTTGTAACAAGCTAATTGTTTTTAATTGCATATGAAAAAGAACCAGCTTTACTGTTTCCATGAAAAAAAGAATTTTCCTTATAACCAATTTTGTCTGGTTCTATAGAATATCATGGCCATCCTAGTCAGGACATCTTTCCTTTCTGTAGTCATAGTTTTACCCCTGAATCATAGACAGATCAGCTGATAAAAAACTTGGATTGTCTCTGTGGGGTGGATTTGCTTGTCCTTGTATTTCACCTGGCAACAGTAACGAGGTCCGCGGGCCTTTCCTGGAAGTGGGTGTGTGGGCGGGGTGCACCAGGAGTGCGTCGAGGTGGGTCTGGTGCACCCAGAGTGCGTTGGGGGCAGAGGGAACCAGGAGGTACGTCCGGGGTGGGGGGGTCCCAGTTTTGCTCTCAGGGTTCTCCATTGCAGCTGGGAACACCCATTTAGTGTGCTCTTGGGTCCCCATTAATCAACATCCAGTGAGTGGAGTGGAGGGGTGCCGACCACAGATAACAGAACTGGGACTTGTTGGAACAGGAAACCACATTTTCTGCCCTCTCTGTTGGCACAGTCTCAGAGCCCCCTAACCTGGTGATGGTGGAAAGGCCTGGCCTTTGCGATCAAGGCCTTTGCCACTTTACCCCTTCTCATAAAGCTCAGACCTGTGCAGTTTTCCCAAGAAGCCTAATGCCTGCTGGAAGTCCAAGGTAGTTATCCTGCCTGGTGATTTCACCTGTGGGGACTTCATTACCCTTGCTCTGGCTGTCTGGCCCAGTCCTGCTTTCTGGTACTTTGCAGCCCAGTGGGCCCTTGACCACCTGGTGGGATGGGAAAGGGAAGGATCCACAAATTGCACCCTAGAAACTTAGTAGAGTGCATGGATTTAAAAACCTAGTGGCCAACCAGGCAGAAAAGAAGGGAGGAAGGCACCTTGCTGCCTTTCATGGTGGAATCTGTGGCTATCCTTCTGAGAGGGGGGCCTTTCTATGGGGACCCTGTGCAATAAGTTTGGTGTTTTGCAACTGAATAATTAGAACGTGTAAAAATTTTGCATTATGTGGTGCTTTAATTAAAAAAAAAAAAAACAAGCTCCAAGTTTTTGCAAATTGAGGTCTAAAAATTGAAGGCCTATTTTCCTTCCATTGTGGCATTCTATGAAGAATTGTGCTTTTTTTTTTTTTTTTTTTTAAGAAAAGAATCAGAAAAGTGAGGGAAACAGAAAACCCAGAGGTTTCCCTGTAGTTTGGTGAAGGTCTTAGGAGGTCACTTGTAAATGCTGCTGGCTGTCAGGAGGCAGTCTCTTCCTGTGGCTGAGGGGCACAGAGCTCTGCAGGCTTGTCCTTTGCATGAATGTTCTTGTTGGTGGAAATCCAGCTCTGAGCCATCTCCTGATGTGTAAGAATTTTCAGACTAGACCCCTAGGCAAAATCCCGCAGGACCAGGGGCTCCTTCCTTCATTGTATCTGTATGTTTGACTGAAAACCAGCAATGGCATATTTTTCTTTCAATCTGGTCTCTCATCCAGGCCTTGGAGTAATATTTCCCCTCCCCCTCAATAGGCTTGGGTTCCAGGGATGAATTATAGTCAATTGTCCATGATTTTGCAGATGAGGAAACTGAGAGCCAGAGAGGGTGGAGGACTGTCCGAAGGAGAATGGGATATCCTTCCAGGAAGCCTGGCTCCTGGGTTTTTAACGAGCTTCCTACCCAGCATGGTCATTAATTGACAAGTGTTGACATTGAGAATAAACTATTGGTGGGAATGTAAAAGGCTTTTTTAAAGAATATGCCTACCAGCTGTGCATCTTATGGTGTATTTTCATTGTACTCCCCAACCCTTGGAAAGTGCTGGGCACAGGGCAGATGCTTCATCATTTTTATTGAATAAGTTCAATTTCACATAATTATATCCATAGTGTCAGCAACACTATGAGGTATATTAGAACAGTGATTGTCACAGTCGGTACTTCACAGATCAGAAAAGAAAGAAAACATTTTATTAGGTATACTGTAAGAGAATTGCTAAGTTTTAAAAGTTTACCCCACAAGGATATTAAAAAAAAATGAAACAAATCTCTCCCTTCACCACCAAGGCTATCGGAGGTCTGTTGAGGACCCCATGCAAGGGAGATCCTACCTCTTGGGATAGCCCTGCTTCAGCATGTCCCTAAACCAGCAACCTGAGACAGATGAGTACACTTGAAGTTTCTTCCTTGACCTCAGGAGTTTTTTTGGAAGACAATTTTTTGACAGACTGGGGTGGGGGAAGGTTTTTGGATGTTACAAGTGCAGTCCATTTATTGTGCACTCTATTTCTATTTCTGTTCCCTGGTGGCTCCGTTGGTAAAGAGTCTGCCTGCAGTGCGGGAGACCCAGGTTCAATCCCTGGGTTGGGAAGATCTCCTGAGAAGGAAATGACAGTCCACTCCAATATTCTTGCCTGAAGAATTCAATGGACTGAGAAACCTGGTGGGCTGCAAAGGGCTGGACATGGCTGAGTGACTGAACACTCATTTCTAGCATGATTTCATCAGCTCCACCTCAGATCCTCAGGCATTAGATCCTCAAGGTTGGGGACCCCTGCTTTAGTTCCCTTTTTAATCTTCTATGCAGCTCCAGCCTGCTTCCTCCCCTCTTCCACCTGCAGAACTACCTGCCGGGCTCCTCTGAGTGTGACTAAGAGTCTCCTTCCCTCACTTCCTTTCCTCTGAGTCCCTTCTCCTAACTGGGTTTCCCTGATCTCCGTTTAGGTACTTTTGCCCCAGCTGGTGCTAGTGATAAATAACCTGCCTGCCAATGCAGGAATCCAATCCCTAGGTTGGGAAGATCCCTTGGAGGAGGGCATGACAACCCACTCTAGTATTCTTGCCTGAAAATCCCCAAGGACAGAGGAGCCTGGCGAGCTCTGACAGTCAGACATGACTGAAGTGACTTAGCACAGCACACCGGAGAACCTTAGAACTGCAGACTCACGTGATTGTTTTGGCTCTTTGGAGTCCCTTGTCACTCCACGTGTATGTTAGGGTCAGCTTGTGTATTGGTTCCTGAAGGCCCCAAGAGGGTAACAGGCAGGAAGGCCAGGGGTCTCCAGACAGAGGGATTAGGCTGCAAGTGTCAGACATTTTTTCCCTGTCTCTTAAGCAGCTGGAGGAAACAAACAAGTGTTACATTTTTTTCCCCTTCTAGATATACATTTTAAAGGATGTTTCTCTGAAAATTCGGTGTTAGCATGATGACTCCTGGCTCTACCTAAACTTAACTTTTCTCAAACCTTAAGCTAAGCAATGCTTTTTTTTTTTTTTTTTTTTTTTGGAGGAAATGTTTGTCTTAAGCTATATTAAGATTCTATGTATTTCCGTTAGACTCTGTCTTCAGGTTGGTTCCCCCTAAAGTCTCAGAACTGACTTGACAAACCAGTATGTCTTACTCATCCTTTGTTCTCCTCTATGTTAATGAAATGACATATTTTCCTGGAAATCTGCTGTTCTTCAAGATTCATATCAATCATTTTATGGCCCGGGATGACTCACCTGCTGCCAATGTTATCTCAATGCATGTTGTGGGTGAGGGGCCTGGTGCCATTCTCTGAGACATTGCCTTTTTTTCCTTAGCAGACTGCTAGTGTGGCACCTCATTCCAGTACTCTTGCCTGGAAAATCCCATGGATGGAGGAGCCTGGTAGGCTGCAGTCCATGGGGTCGCTAAGAGTCAGACACGACTGAGCGACTTCACTTTCAATTTTCACTTTCATGCATTGGACAAGGAAATGGCAACCCACTCCAGTATTCTTGCCTGGAGAATCCCAGGGAAGGGGGAATCTGTTGGGCTGCTCTCTATGGGGTTGCACAGAATCGGACATGACTGAAGCAACTTAGCAGCAGTAGCAGCAGTGTCTGCAATAACATCTGGCTAAAGACCAGCAGAGGGTACTCTCTCTGCCCCTGTATGAAGTCTATGTCAGCAGCTTTCTCTATCTCTTTTATATTTTAATAAAACTTTATGACACAAAAGCTCCTAATGATCCAGTCATATTGGATCTTCATTTCAGATTGAAGATGCATTCCGTGATATTACCATCTTAAGTCTTTCCATCGCTATGGGATGGTAAAGAATCTGCCTGCAATGCAGGAGACTTGAGTAATATTATTTAACATTCAAAGCACAAAGTTTTCTCTGCTACACCCAGTGATGTTATACAAGGTTATAATATATACTATTTTCTATCAGCAACTGTCATATTAATACATGAACAGAACTATATTATTCCTCTAGTTGGATATAAAAATCCTCATGAGGGTGAGGAGATGACATTTATAAATGACACAGAAAATTAAATATTACAATTAATGGGAATAAGTTGCAGAGTTCCTTGTAAATATTTTGCCATCAATGTTGATCATATTCAATATTCAAACTACAAAAAATAACTCAATTGTATGTGCATTTGCTCATGCCAGATTAAATATATATAATACATATTTATATTTATTTATTTATCAGAACATTAAGGTGTACATCTGAAATATATAAAATTTTGCTTATCAATTTTACTTCAGTAAGTTTAGAAAAAAATTAAAAGAATAAAACAATATACTAAAAGTATATTTACTGATTAGTAAACATAACTTTTGCTGTCTCTTGTTATTATACAAAATGGTTTGGATTCTCCCTCAGTGATCACGGAGCATGGGGAGAATACATTGACACTTTTGATCAATTGTTGTATAAAATGTTTCTAAAGCCGCCGTTTGTTTTTCAAGAAATCAGAATTTCATCTGAAAACAGTCATTGATTCTAATTGCTTGTTCTGAGGCCTCCAAAGAACAAGACAGGGAGTTTTCTCTGGGGTCTTGTTGACACAGGGATTAGCAGAGACATGAGTGTTCTCTCCTCCAAACCAGTGACTGTCCAGAGGCTGGAGGAGAGGCTGCCCTTCCCACCTGCAGGTTTGTGTGTAGGTTTGAGAAAAAAGGATATTCTTTACCGTGTAAAGTGATCTAGAATATATCTTAGGCTTGTCAGTTCTTTATGAGAAAAAAATATTTTACGGAAAGTTTAAGCCAATGCAAACATGTTTTTAGAACAGAAAGGCGGTACTTTCTAGAGAGTTCTGTAGAGGGACTTTGGTGTAACTGAGCTTCTTCATAGTCTTCTGGACAAGTGTTTCCTGAGAGGGGAGGGACAGAGGGACCTGAGAGTTTTCAGGTATGTTGCTGTATGTTTCTGTGACTTTTTAGACAATAGGGAAGTATTTACATAAAACTGAACTGAAAGAATGAAATGAAGCTTCTGGAGAAATAGAATCAATAAGACTAGCTCTAAATAAGATTTTAGAGCAGGGGGGAAAATATGTCAGCTCATAAAAGCAAAATAAAAAAGAAACTAAGAAGAAATCATAAGAAAGAAGATTTTAGACCATTCTTCCCAGATCCAAAGAAAAGCTAAATTGTTTAATCCATATGATAACGTCATTTGGGAGATAAGAAATAGTTTTAAGTCAGATAGAAGAAAAATGAAAAGCCACCAGAATAAAAGAAACAAGACAGTAGTTCTCAATTACAGGTAATTATGCACCTTCTCCCCACTCCCAAGTGTACATGTGACAATACCTGGAGACCTTTTTTATAGCCACAGTGGAGAGACCAGGAAGAGGGTGATGCTGTCATAAAGGCCAGAGATGCTGCTATATGTGGTACTTTGAACAGTATAGGTACTCATAAAAAGAATAAATTAGCACATAATCACAGTGCTGAGTTTGAGAAACTCTGAGAAAGGTCACTAGTAAAGAATTTTATAGTAGTGAGAACTGATTTGGAAAGACTGCCTTCTGACTGATCTTAAATCCTTGAATATCTGAACATACAAGACCTTCAAGAGTCCTGCTACGTGGGACCTCTAATTTTAATGCTGAAACATCTAGAGCCAGTTGGTTCTAGGGATGCGGAAACAGAGATGACCTTACCAGATATATTAGTCTGAGCAAGAAGTCTTCATTATTTGATGGAGGGAATTTCTGGCAGGCAAGACCCTATTGTTCTAAAACAAGGAAGTTCCAAGTGGAATGCACTTTTCACTATATCAATCTAAATTCTTCTAGATATAAGGTTAACAGATTTAGAAAACAAAAATACAGAATGGTAAATTTAATTTGAACTTCTGATAAACAATGAATGTTTAGTATGAAAACCTCCATAGAATACTTGGAATGAATTTATAGCAATAATTTATTATCTACTTAGACTCAAATGTAACTGGGCTTCCTATCTGTGTTCCAGTTTAAGTAATCTCATTCTTTTTTTTTCCTATACTAAGAACTCCTTTAAGTGTCATCAAAGTGTGGAGAATCTCAATTTTCATTCATGCTTCTGACAATTTGAGTATTCTAGGTGCCTAAGAAAGAGAGAATCATCTAGACAAGTGTCAATATTTAGGACTTTTAATCATAGTTATTTCTAAAAAGGGCTTTCCCTGACATCCATTCTTTATGTTCCATCTTTACACAGATCAGAAGATCTCTGCAGCCCACACATAAATATTGGACTAACTTTCATAACTTTATAGCATGGAATTTGTCTTAAAAGTGGCCACAAAAATTGGCAAAATGAGAGGGGAAATGTGACCCTTACAAAGTAGAAATGCTCATATCTCAGTCTGTAATGTGAATCACAGCCTGCTGTGGAGATGGGTGTGTCACTGGGAATTGAGCATGGGCTCTAGCTGCAGTTGAGCATCAATGCCTGTATGTCACTAGGCAAGTCATAGCTTCTTCAAGTTTCTGTTGCTCACAGGTAAAGAAAGGCTACTCAATAGGTATTGTTTTCTGAAAGCTGTAAATCATTGTTTAATTTGCTAGCTGACTTTTTCAGTCAAAAAAAGAGGGATGGTGATTAAAGTGCTAATCAGATATTTAAAATATGAGAATAAGTAAGTACAGATTTCCTGGTGGCTTAATGGTAAAGGATCCACCTGCCAATGCAGACGACATGGATTTGATCCCTGGGAGAGGAAGATCCCCTGAAGAAGGAAATGGCAACCCACTCCAGTATTCTTGCCTGGAAGTTCCATGGAGAGAGGAGTCTGGTGAGCTGCAGTCCATGGGGTTGCAGAGTCAGACATGACTTACCAATTAAACAACATTAAGTAAGTTGTTATTACTTACCATACAGACTAATCTTTGTTTACATCACAAATATGCAGATATTTTATGTAAAACCTATTTCTGATTATAGAAGTTATTCAAGTGTTTTCATTTTTATTAATAACTATATCAGCTAAAATTTTTTCATTTTGCAGAATTCATGGAGTGCAGTATTAGAATGTCTCACTTAAGGATTTGATTGCATGTTACAAACAAAATTGCTTGATTTATAATTATAACATTTGTATGTCATTAAAATTATATTTCAGAACTAGAAAATAATTGTTTTATGTTTTTGAGGGAACAAAGTAACAAGTAATTATTTTCTGAAGCTGTAGTTATTTTTGCCTTGGATGATGAACCCCTATCAGGATTATAACACAGATTCATTTTGTCTCATTTCATATCCCCTCTGTACAGGGCACAGGTAAGCATGATTTACGTGTCAGTCACTCTCCTAATATATTATTTCCAAGACAGATGTTCAGATCTGTCCATCAGGAAGTATGTCTCTGACCAAGAGAAATATAACTGTCGGGGCCACATTCACCCTCTTGGGTTTCTCAGACTACCCATAACTGCAAGCCCCCTCTTCCTGGTATTTCTGTCCATCTACAACTTCAGCATAGCAGGGAATCTTGGATGGTGGTCATCATCAAAGTTAACCCCAAACTGCACACTCCCATGTACTGTTTTTTCAGCCACCTCTCCTTTGTGGATTTCTGCTATTCTTCCATCATTGCTCCCAAGCTACTGGTGAACCTACTTGTAGAAGACAGAACTATTTCATTTTGGGGATATATGGTATAGTTCTTTCTCGTTTGTACCTTTGTGGTGACTGAATTAATTTTGTTTGCTGTGATGGCCTATGACCACTTCGTGGCTATTTGCAAACCTCTGCTCTACATAGTCATCATGTTCCAGAGACACTGTGGCATGTAAGTGGTTGTGTCACGTGCATGGAGTGTAGCTTGCTCCTTGACTCTCACGTGTTCTGCTGTCAAATTATCTTTTCGCGGTTTCAACACAATCAATCACTTCTGTGAGCTTTCTTTCTTGATTTCTCTCTCTCTTATTCTGATTCTTATCTCAGCCAGGGGCTTCTTTTCACGGTTGCCACCTTTAATGAGGTGATCACATTGCTTGTCATTCTCACGTCTTGCATGTTCATTGTTGTCACCACCTTGAAGATGCAATTAGCTGGTGGTTGTTGCAAAGCCTTCTCCACCTGTGCCTCCCACCTGTGCCTCCCACCTGGCCTCCATCAGCATTTTCCCCAGTGCTATCCTCTTCCTCTATTCTGTGCCCAACTCCACAACCTCCAGGCACACAGTCAAAGTGGCATCTGTGTTTAACACGGTGGTCATCCCCATGCTGAATCCCCTGATCTACAGTCTGAGAAATAAGGATGTCAAGGACACAGTCAGCAAACTAATGAAAATAAAATTGTTTTCACATTGAAGGCATGTAACTGCTAAATATTTACTTTGGTTATTAAAGAACACTTTTTTGATTTTGAATGAATTATGTGTCAAAGTTCACTTAAAAATAACTTTTGATTTGAAAAACAAAAAACACAATGGAAAAAAATAAGAGTTTTAGATCAGGAGGCTATACCTGGTTCTGACTAAAGAAGTTAGAGAACATGGATTAACCTGACTCCATCATTATCTAGAAAACCAATTTAATATGATTTTGTTCATAAAGTGGTATATAGAACAAAATAATATAGATGATATATCAAACATATTGTATATGTGCCGTAAACTCTAGTTATGTTATTCCTTTTTTCCTGATGACAAGCAAGTAGTCTTAAACGACCAATTTTTTTTTTTTTTTTTTTTTTTTTAGAGTTTCTGGGAGAGAGTTAGCTTCAGTTGACTAATGGTAAGTGGCTTTATAATGCACTTTTCTTTGGCAGCCTTCCATTTCATTTTTTTTTTATAGCTACATTTGTATGTTTACTATGATCATATGGGAAAGATCAAGAAAATATATATATATAAGTATATGGGTAAATTTGTATAAATGTTCATAAAAGCCAATAATATCTTTTTTTTTTTTTTGGCATCTTCTCTTTTCTTTTATTTATTTTTTTTGTACAATTATTTATTTATTTATTTATTTATTTAATTTTAAAATCTTTAATTCTTACATGCGTTCCCAAACATGAACCCCCCCTCCCACCTCCCTCTCCACAACATCTCTCTGGGTCATCCCCATGCACCTGCCCCAAGCAAGCTGCACCCTACGTCAGACATGGACTGGCGATTCAATTCTTACATGACAGTATACATGTTAGAATTCCCATTCTCCCAAATCATCCCACCCTCTCCCTCTCCCTCTGAGTCCAAAAGTCCGTTATACACATCTGTGTCTTTTTTCCTGTCTTGCATACAGGGTCGTCATTGCCATCTTCCTAAATTCCATATATATGTGTTAGTATACTGTATTGGTGTTTTTCTTTCTGGCTTACTTCACTCTGTATAATTGGCTCCAGTTTCATCCATCTCATCAGAACTGATTCAAATGAATTCTTTTTAATGGCTGAGTAATACTCCATTGTGTATATGTACCACAGCTTTCTTATCCATTCATCTGCTGATGGACATCTAGGTTGTTTCCATGTCCTGGCTATTATAAACAGTGCTGCGATGAACATTGGGGTACATGTGTCTCTTTCAATTTTGGTTTCCTTCGGTGTGTATGCCCAGAAGTGGGATTGCTGGGTCATAAGGTAGTTCTATTTGCAATTTTTTAAGGAATCTCCACACTGTTCTCCATAGTGGCTGTACTAGTTTGCATTCCCACCAACAGTGTAGGAGGGTTCCCTTTTCTCCACACCCTCTCCAGCATTTATTGCTTGCAGATTTTTGGATCGCAGCCATTCTGACTGGTGTGAAGTGGTACCTCATTGTGGTTTTGATTTGCATTTCTCTAATAATGAGTGATGTTGAGCATCTTTTCATGTGTTTGTTAGCCATCCGTATGTCTTCTTTGGAGAAATGTCTATTTAGTTCTTTGGCCCATTTTTTGATTGGGTCGTTTATTTTTCTGGAATTGAGCTGCAGAAGTTGCTTGTATATTTTTGAGATTAGTTGTTTGTCAGTTGTTTCATTTGCTATTATTTTCTCCCATTCAGAAGGCTGTCTTTTCACCTTGCTTATATTTTCCTTTGTTGTACAGAAGCTTTTAATTTTAATTAGATCCCATTTGTTTATTTTTGCTTTTATTTCCAGAATTCTGGGAGGTGGATCATAGAGGATCCTGCTGTGATTTATGTCTGAGAGTTAAACGACCAATTTTATACTTTAAATTTGGTGAATAAATGACAGGGAAAGATATAGTTTTATTTTCAGGAACCTCCAAAGCCAGTAGTGTTAGTTATTATCATAATACAGTTGGTGGGAAAAGACTGTGCAAAATCATTTGTGGCTATCATGCTTCTTTTACTTGGCCTTGAAGGACAGACAGATTTTTAAAGAGAAACAAAAGAGAATGACAAAAGTTTTACTTGGAAGTGAGAGTTGGACTGTGAAGAAAGCTGAGGGCCAAAGAATTGATGCTTTTGAACTGCGGTGTTAAGAAAACTCTTGAGAGTTCGTTGGACTGCAAGGAGATCCAACCAGTCCATTCTAAAGGAGATCAGTCCGGGGCGTTCATTGGAAGAACTGATGATGAAGCTGAAACCTCAGTACTTTGGCCACCTCATGCAAAAAGTTGACCCATTGGAAAGGACCCTGATGCTGGGAGGGATTTGGAGGCAGGAGGAGAAGGGGGCAACCAAGGATGAGATGGCTGGATGGCATTATTGACTCGATGGACATGAGTTTGAGTAAACTCCAGGAGTTGGTGATGGACAGGGAGGCCTGGAGTGCTGCATTTCATGGGGTCGTAAAGAATTGGACACGACTGAGTGACTGAACTGAACTGAACGGAAAGAACATAATGGTCAAGAGTCAATGATTTAAACATATTTAAGCTAATATTTTATGTCCTATGCCTACAAGGTATCTTGCTAGGTGCTTAAAGAAATGAAATTTTGCATACATTGTAGCTACAATTCTAACTTATTTCGGAAGAAAGTTTCAGTATAGAGAATGAAAGAATTTGCAAGAGGCTTAAGAAAATTAGCTTGCTTCTTGAAATAGTGAGAACAAAAACAAAGATACTTTATACGTATTGTATGCTTTCTGTTGCCTGTCTATACTTACCAATCATTATACATGTATAATTACTTCACATGACAGTTTGATCAAGCCTGTATCTTAGTTCTCCTTACCAGGACTGTCTAGAAAGTCTCCATAGAACAATTGAGTAGATTTGCTGTAAAAATTGGGAGCTAATAGCTTTCCTGGGACTTGAACATTCCTTTAATACAGCTCTAATTTGTAAGTATAATCTAAACATGGAAATAATCTAATCTATATGGTTGTGTATATCAGGGACGATTACATTTTCCTCTAAGCAATGTAATATTTAGGGGCTTCCCTGATAGCTCAGTAGGTAAAGAATCCACCTGCAAAACAGGAAATCCAGGTTCGATTCCTGGGTTGGGAAGATCCACTGGAGAAAGGAAAGTCTACCCCCTCCAGTATTCTGGCCTGGAGAATTCCATGAACTGAGGTCCATGGGGTCGCAAAGAGTTGAACATGACTGAGCAACTTTCAGTTTCACCCTCAGAGGCACATATATCTAATTTGAAATTAGCAAACATATTTATATTTTCTTTCATCTGTTGCCTCATCAGTTTTGCTAGAATTACTTACACATCTGTTTTCTGTTCTATAATCTTTGTGTCTGAATGAAATTACAAATCTTTTGAGAAAATATTAAGAGAAATAATTCTATTTTCATTAGAGTGAAGTAAAAACTTGAAAACAGTTCAATGAGGTAATTTCAAATGCTTCTATGATTTCAAACTTACAAGGATGAATTATATAAATCACTTTTTTCTGGTTAACATTTTGATACGTAGTGATAACCAACATTATTTTATATATTCATAAATAAAACATATTCTTCTACAAATCATTGCTTACCTAATATTTACATTAACTAGAATATCAGTGGAAAGTAGTAGATATGTTATATTAACCTTGACTCAAATCAGTAATAAATAATCCATTTTCAGGGCATACATTTTCATGTTTCTTTTCTATCCTGACAAAGGATGACTAATTTTTTTGATTAATTCAGAGACACAATTCCGTTATTCTTATTCTGAAAAGATGGAAATGCATATTACTTAAATCCTCTGATCATGATTAAAATGTTAGTGTGTGGCATAATCAAGAAGATTGTTTAATATGGCAACACTACAGGCATTGATGCTCTTCAATAAATACTGATGTAAAATTCCATATTCTTCTATTATTTACCTTTAGATTTCAATTCGTTTTTGATAACTCCTATAGTTGCTGTAGAGTACAATTTACATTGATGTTACTCATTTTTTATTTTATTTTTAATATAATATTTTTTATTTTAATTTGAGGTTAATTACAATATTGTATTGGTTTTGCCATACATCCACATGAATCTGCCACAGGTATACACGTTACTTATTTTTTAAACTCATGTGCCTCTAAAATGAGTGACTTAAACTGCTTTCTAAAGAAATCTCAATTATGATAATGTATTGAGTTAAATATACAATGGCAGAAAGTATCCCATGCATGAATATATTGATATAAAACAAAGTAGACTTTAGAACAAGAAATATTACTAAGAATAAAGAGGGCATAAAATGATGAAGCTATGGGTTTATCATGGATTAGCTTCCTCTTATTAGTCTAAAATTTAAGGAAGGAAATTTTTCAAGTTAATTTTTCTGTTTTAACACTGAAGTAGGCAAATCACTCAATTTTTGTTGCTACTGTTGCTACAGTTTGTTTTTGTTTTGTTTTGCTTTGATTTATTATTTGGTCAGGCAAGAAAAAAGAGTATGGCTTCAGGAAAGTAATATGTTTTTAATTTAAAGAATTGGATAATTTTCAATTTTAAGGAAGATATGGAGAATATGTACTTCCCAGGTGGCACTAGTGGTAAAGAACCCACCTGCCAGTGCAAGAGAAGTAAACACTTGGGTTCAATCACAGGATCTGGAAGATACCCTGGAGGAGGGCATGGCAACCCACTCCAGTATTCTTGCCTGGAGAATCCCATGGACAGAAGAGTCTGATGGGCCACAGTCCATGTGGTCTCAAAGAGTGGGAAACAACTGAGTTACTTGGCATGCATGCATGGAGAACATACCAGGTATACTGGATACCAAGATTTTCAGTACTTGACTCAATCTCATTACTGTATATATGAAAGCATGTATAATTCTCCTGATGCTAGGAAGGAGGGCAGAGAATAAAACTGCTCGATTTTCATTTTTTTTCCTCAGGAAATTGTCCGAATGGTAGATCCTACTCATATAGAAACTGCACTGTATTACTTAAAGACATTGGGGAAGTTTTACTTGTCTTTCTTAACATGGATAAAGGGGTTATCTTTTTTGGGTTGTAGCCAAATGAGAGTGATAACATATGATATCTCTGTGCATTCATACCTCTATGTATACATCTTCACTTACATCTGCATATATACACTACATTGCAATTTTATATCTTTATTTTTTAAATTAACCATATTTTTTAAAAGGCAAAACCATAATTTTAAATAACATGATAATTTTCTACCCAAGATATGATGCTCCATAGATTTTTTTTTAACTCTATTTTTTTACTGTTAACTTTCTCTATAGTTAGAATTCTAAACAATGTTACATTGTAGCTTTGGAGATAGTTTTTTTCTCAATTTTATCAAAATGTAATTATTTATTTTAATAACTAACAAAGAATAAGTCCACCTGCAATGTGGGAGACCTGAGTTCGATCCCTGGGTTGGGAAGATCTCCTGGAGAAAAGAATGGCTACACACCCCTATATTCTTGCCTGGAGAATTCGAATTCCATGTACAGAGGAGCCTGGCAGGCTACAGCCCATGGGGTCACAAAGAATTGGACACAAAGGTAAGACCAACTTTCACTGTCAAGAAAAAAATCTCATTAAAAAATCATACAGCTTTTATGGTTTTCAAGGCTAAGATTTGGGAACGATATTACCAGTGCCTTTCCGGAAAAATGTATACCAGAGTTACATCTTTCTCAGTCCTTATTGACACTGACCACTACTATTGTAGATAATTAAATCCCTTTGTTAATTTGATAGGTAAAAATGATGATGATCTTCAGCATATATTGAAATTATCTTTTGTATATTCTGCACAATTCCAAATGTAACAGTCCTTATGAGCCACTGATTTCAAAGAGATGGGTCATACTCCCCATCGGGAATTGTACAAATCTTCACCTACTGCAAATTTATGTTACTGATAACTGAATAAAACAATTAGCATGGATTATGTAAGATCATAAAATCTGTCACCCTACTTTGGCAGACTTACGACATTTCCCAAAGAAAGAGTGGATCTCAATCAGGCTCTAATTTAGATCACTGATTATGTTTTAAGGTCCAACAAAATATCTAATTGAATTCATCAGCTTAATTTACTTTGATAAATTAAAGTTTGAAATTATATTGATTTCTGCTTATACTTGAATTTTAATATTTTAGTCAGTGGGATCCACTGAGACATTGAACATTTTGAATTATTTGATGATTGCATTTTGAAGAGTGTTTAATAAAAATAAAAATAAAGCCCCCCCCCCAAAAAAAAAGACAATGTTTGAGGGCTATAATTTTCTGAAGTTAATATAAACATGTTTTCTCTCTTATTATTATTATTTTTTTTTTCAGAAGAAACACAAAATTTGCCATTTGGTTTCCCAGACCTGACATATGATAGAAAGCACTCCTGTGGGAGAGTACATCATCACTGAATCATCAGAAGCTCCTGAACTCAGAGTCTTTCTCTTCCTGCTCTTCCTCCTCAAAGATGCCATCACAGCTTTGACTTGAGCATCACTGCACCAGTGTAAGGCTATACCAGTTTATTCCACCATCCTAATATAACCTGTTAATTGTTAGCTAAATTGCTTTGAACAGGTTAAAGAAAATTAGATAGCAAATATATAATGTAATTTCACATATAATAACATACCATTTGTGAGCCACAATATAATAATATGTTTCCCTGAGACATTCTTAACATGTAGAAAAACATATGACATCACATAATTTTGTATTTAAACAATTTTTCAGTAGGACTGTAATTACGCAGGTAAATATTCCCACTGGGAATGGGGTATCAGTGTGTGCTCCTGCGATCTGATGTGAAATCAGAAAACTAGACTCAAAATATAAAAGCTTCAAAATAAACATAAAAAGCCTCAGATAAATATAAAGCCTCAGATAAATGTAAAAGGTCTTGAATTATCCTAGGGAACAGCATTCTTCCTGAGGGAAGCACAAATTTCTTCTATGAACACAGGTCATTCAAATCAGATTATTAAAAAAATCTTGCAGTAGGTCAATTTTTCTCTTTAAGTATCAAAATGGACTTTTCCTGTGAAAAATGAACCACTGCTGACACAGTATAGAGAGAAGGTGAATGAAAAAGATAGTGATCTGGTAAGTATTCTTACCTTAATCCCAGGGTATTGGAACTTGATGGGATTTTACGTTATTTTAAGTTCGTAATCATTTATTCCACATGTAGAAACTGATAGTTTGAGAATAAATATTCCCAGAGTAACATAAGTTTTAAATGATAAAGATACGTCTAACAAAGACAATAGCAGCAAAAAAGCCAAAACATTTGACACATGATATTAAAACAAGTCTCACTATATTGGACTCTGATTAAGAATTTAAATGTTAACACTGTTCTGATGCTGCTGCTGCTGCTGCTAAGTCGCTTCAGTCGTGTCTGACTCTGTATGACCCCATAGATGGCAGCCCACCAGGCTCTCCTGTCCCTGGATTCTACAGGCAAGAATGCTGGAGCGGGTTGCCATTTCCTTCTCCAATGCATGAAAGTGAAAAGTGAAAGTGAAGTCGCTCAGTTGTACCCAGCTCTTTTGAACCCCATGGACTGCAGCCTACCAGGTTCCTCCATCCATGGGATTTTCCAGGAAAGAGTACTGGAGTGGGTTGCCATTGCCTTCTCCAACACTGTTCTAATTACCTATTATTTCTTTTTAAAGCATGTCTTTTTAAAGCCTTATCCATTAAGGCTGACTCAATCTGTTTATCATATTATCCATCTTCTCTTACAGTATTGCATTGATGCCATCAATTATCAACATCCAAGTAACAGTACTGGGGTGGGGTTGGAAGAATGTTTGTAAGGGAGTAGAAAAAAAAATTAAGTAGTGGCTAGTATCAATAAAGAGAAATTCATGCAGGAATAGACGATTTTAACTCTTCCAAAAATCCTGTTTTTATGCTCACCTGACAAGTACATAGAAAGATAGTAGTTGGCTCCTAGATGGAGTCTGTTTTTGATTTCCTGTATTCTTTTCCCTTTCCATTTGTTCTATTTAGCTTTTATATTTCTTTTTTGAATCTTGAAATTTTCTTTCAGACTTGAATTGTGTAATAAATTTGAAATATTATTATGCTTAATGTTCTCTATATTAATTGTTCTCTTCAGATTCTGTACATCTGTGAAGAGAAATACGAGGTTTAGTAGAGAAACAACCTCAGCAAAAAAGTGTTTATTTCTCGTGGTCAAGGTCTCAATCTTATTTAAACATTGTCCCTAAAGATGAGTCTGTTTATTTGATGTCTTTGCCTACAATGCAGAAGACCCCGGGTTGATCCCTGGTTCGGGAAGATCCCCTGGAGAAGGAAATGGCAACCCACTCCAGTACTCTTGCCTGGAGAATCCTATGGACGTTGGAGCCTGGTAGGCTACAATCCATAGGGTCTCAAAGTGTAAGACAAGAGGTTCACTTTCACTTTCTCCATTGAATAGTCATTTTTCATTATTACAAATGAAAGAATAGCTCAGAAAAGATATAATTGTATCTTTTCTTTGCCTTCAGAGAGTGACAATTGCTCCACTCCTTAGTCAATAGACAGTCTTGTCTGTATATTTGCAGAACAAAACAGATGGGCTATCATTCAAGGAGAGTTAATATTTTCTAAGGAGGAAGCCATCTGTATTTCATAAAAGGATAATTCCAATGAATTAACTAGTAGATTAGTGATGCTTTTCTTCTTTGCTTAACCCTTTGCTTAGAGGAAAAAGGAATCCTGGTTGATAATAAAATAATAAGTATTAATTCTCGAGAAGTTCAAACTTGTCTCAATAGCTTAATAATATTAGCTTCCAAGGTGGCGCAGTGGTAAAGCATCCACCTGTCAATGCAGGGGGCAGAAGAAATTTGTGTTTGATCCCTGGGTTGGGAAGATCCCATGGAGGAGGAAATGGCAACCCACTCCAGCATTATTGCCTGGAAAATTCCATGGACAGAGGAGCTTCATGGGCTACAGTCCATGGAGTTGCAAAGAGTTTGACACACTAAGCACATGCACATCACACATTGAATATTTGCTGTGGGAAAAATACTGTTGAAAATACACGTATTAGTTCATTTAATCCTCATCATTACCCTGTAGACAAATGTCACTATAATATGTAATTTATATATCAGAAAATGAAATTATATAGTTGTTGAAATTTTGCTAAAGTCATACAAATATGAAGTGGAAGAGCCAGGCACACTGAATTTATTGTCCATGCTTTCAAAAACCACAGCACATCTTCTCTGCTATTGCGTCAAAACATGTAAACCTATTGGAGCACAAACTCTAAATCAAGATTTATGCTAGCTTTAAGCTAATATCCCTACATCCAATTCAGTACATTGAGTTTTGGGGAATAACTGTCTTGGTTATGCTTATCTTTTAAGTACCACTGTCTTAACATTTCCATTTCTGGGGAGGTAGTATTTACTGAAGCATGCCCAGTGATCCAGAATGTCCAAACTCTGGCCCTAACTCTTTGATTACAAAGTTATGCAATCCTGGAGTGTTAACTGGCTTGAAATAATCAATTCCTTTTCAGTAGAGGTGGTCAACATCTTTTAAAGAGCTGTGAGAATTAAATTAGATGATAAAGCACTTTGAAAATTATAAGATGGCAATGTATCCAATGCAGATTTTCACATTTATTTTAATTTATCTCTTTCATCTGCATTGGCAGACAGATTCTTTACTACTCTAGTGACCTGGGAAGCTGTTAATTTAGCTAACAGAACAAATGTAGAAAAATAGACATTAACTAATCCAGAATCCACAATCATTATTGTATCCATAGCTCATTTTCTATACCCAAAGAATAGCTTGGTAAATAGTTGCATTATGCCTATTAATTCTAAATGTATGAAAAGTTTTAAAAGACATTCAGTTTTATTAAAAATCTAGAACAAATTGAGAAAAAAAAGGAGAATAAGATTTTGGTAATGTGGTTAGATCATAATCTGAGATAGAGTATATAAAATGAAAATGAAAATATATTCAAATCTGACATTATGCAAATGCTAAACTTGTAGGAGCTGTGTGATGTAGGTTGTTAAGGAAGAATTATTTATGCTATATATATGTATATATATATATATATATATACACACACATACACACACATTATATATGACATAAAATGTGTATATATGTATGTGTTTGTGTATATATATATGGGCTTCCCTGGTGGCTCAGCTGATAAAGAATCTGCCTATAATGCAGGAGATCTGGGTTCAATCCCTGGGTTGGGAATATCCCCTGGAGAAGGGAAAGGCTAGCCTGGAAATTTCCATGAATTATACAGTCCATGGGGTCACAAAGAGTCAGACATGACTGAGTGACTTTCACTTTCACTATATATCTACAAATGAACTTTATACTTATGTAAAATGTGCACATGTAAAAGATTTTACTTATTTCATTCATTAAGATGCTATAAATGTTACAAAAGATAATTCAAAGAATCACAATATTATAAATCAGGAATTCACAAATAAACTGATAATAGATACAAAACTTCCTTTCCACTACAGAGCAAATCAGTTGTCTGTATGCTGGAAAAAAAAAAGTATACCTGTCTATAAACAAGTATCATGTGTGTTTCTCTGGGTTATTTACAATTTACAGAGCTGTAGATTAGTGCAATGACAAGAGAATGCAGACATCATTAAGAGAAGTGGGTAGATGACTATTTTTAAACATCTGTTACAATTTATCATTAAACATTGAAATATTCCTGAATACTATCATTATATTTCCTGGATTAATTCAGTAATTGTCCAAGCATGAAAATTTCTCTAGTTAGATTCCATAGCTTGGCTTATACTCTAAAAAATTAAAAAATGGATATACTAACTACTATTAATATATTCCCAACTTTAGAACAGTGAGATGCTAAAAATATTTAACTATAGAAGAAAATCCATTTAACATATAATTTGATGAGGCAGGTACTGTCATTCTCATACTAATGATGATGAAACTTAAACTTAGTGATTACTTGGCCTGCCTAAAACATTGCAACTGCTAAGCAGTAGAGTTAGGATTCAGTTGCTAATTCTGTTACTGATTCAGTAACTAATTCTGAATATTTTCTCTTTCTATTTTGCAAGCAACTCTTAGAAGTTCCTTTGTTCCTCAGAGGCATACAGAGATAAAGTACTTTGACTCCTCTAACTAGGCAAGGTTTTTTACTGAAGTAGAAATACTTTAATTTGCTGTGCAAGTAAAAAAAAAAAATACTGCAAAATGGAACAGAAGTGAGTTACTCAGAGTGCTATATGAAATGTGATTAACCATGATCATTCACATTGGTGAAAGATAAGAGAGTAAATGAAAGTAAGAGGTTCAGAGGTTAGAATTCACCCACTGGTTCGATGCTGTGTCATTTAATGTGGAAAATTATAGCTGTAACGAATAGTATTGGTAAGTTATCAGTTCAACTGGAAATATGTACATTTTCTGTGCCTACTGTTCATATGCCTAGGGGTTACCAGGATCCCCAAGTGAATTTAGAATTAATGTTCTAATTACTTTATCCATTTTCATATTTATTTTTTTCTGACTCTTCAGGTTATTATAAACATCAGTACCTTGCCAAAATTCCAACCTCCAGGAACCCTGCAGAGAATGGAGGTGGAGAACAGCACTGTGAAGACATAGTTCTTTCTCTTGGGATTCAGTGACCACCCAGAACTGCAGAGTGTTCTTTTTGCTGTTTTTCTGTCATATACTCTGTTACCCTGATGGGGAACCTTGTGATGATTTTATTAATCACAGCCAGTCCCCCTTTGCACATCCCTATGTACTTTTTTCTCCGCATCTTGTCTTTCATAGATGCCTGCTACTCTTCAGTCATTGCCCCCAGATTACTTGTGGACTTAGTTTCTGATAAGAAGACCATTTCTTACAGTGGCTATGCTGCACAGTTATATTTCTTCTGCTGTTTGGTGGACACAGAGTCTTCTCTCTTGACTGTCATGGCTTATGACCAGTACATAGCCATCTGTAACTCCCTGCTTTACACCTTCCAAGAGGATTTGCTGCCAGCTTGCAATTGGAGCATTTCTGGGAGGCACCATGAGCTCAATCGTCCAAACCACAGATATGTTTCACCTGTCTTTCTACTCCAGTGAAATTAACCATTTCTTTTGTGACATCTCCCCAGTCTTCTCTCTGTCCTGCACTGACACTTACATCCATGACATTGTACTGGTGGTCTTCGCTAGTTTAGTGGAAGCCCCCTGCCTTCTAACAGTTCTCCTCTCTTATATCCTCCTCATAACAGCCATTCTTAAAACAAGTTCTGCCGAGGGAAGAAGAAAAGGATTATCCACTTGTGCGTCCCATCTGACTATGGTCTCTATCTACCATGGCACCCTGATCTTCATTTATTTGTGCCCTGGCACTGGCCATTCAATGGATACTGATAAAGTGATCTCTGTGTTCTATACATTGAGTATACCTATGTTAAATCCCTTAATTTATAGCCTTAGGAACAAGGATGTAAAAAATGCCTTCAGGAAAATGATTAGCAGAAAATTTCTTTGTTAAGAAATGATGAAACTGAGGCTGACAGTTTTTCTACCCTGTTTCTTGACCTTTTTTTCTTTAAATCTCTGAAGATTCTGAGAGCTGAAGCTCTAGTACTTTGACATAAGTTCCTATATCCCACCAGTACAACCTTCTGAATGTTTCCCATTATTTTCAATTGTGCTAAATTGAGTGTAGGGAGCAGGACTTAATGATCTTAATCTTCTCTCCAAACTAAGGAAGACTAACAATAGAGTCCCTGTGCTGTTTTGCACAAACGGTCATTTTTACATCTCTTTTCTCTGTTCCTGAGAGCCCCTAGTGAGGTATCATGAGAAGAGCAACTGCTCTATTCATGTCAATTAAACTTACTTCCCTAAAGACTCCATTTTTTTTTTTTTTAACAATAGGCTGCATAGACTTGCTCAGTCAGGAGAGAGTATCACTGTATCAAATTAGTTTTGTTTCTACCCTTTCTATGTACTTGCATCACCCTGTAAGTATTCCATCATAACACAGAGAGGTAAGTAGTAAATAAATAAATAAGAATAAATAAGAAACCTCCCTCCATGTCTACATATTCCATAAAAGCAAGACACTTACTCTCCTGTTCACCATTTTTTCCAATATGCCACTTACAGTGTTTGACCTGAGAATTCAATTCAAAAATACTTATTGAACAACAAATAAATGAGTGTAGCCAGAACAATTAATATAAAATTGAACCTTTGTAAATTGATCCAAAAAAAAAATTCTCTTTTCTTTGATTTTATCCTACCATGTTCACTTTAGGTGAAATATATTTGCATATATTCTCTTTTGTTCTATACAGAAATGAGAGTTAGAGACAGGAATTAATTGTTGGCAAACTCTTCATTCTGCCTTAATTATGTCAGCAAACATCCCCTGATCCTCCAAAGGACACTAAAGAGGATTCCATCTCCCCACTGGGTTCATAGCATTACACTGGTTAATAATGAAAATAAACAAATAAACTGAAAGGCCTCATAACATAGTTCAAATCATAAACCATATATGTTAAATCATATATTAACACAAATATAGTTCCCTTTGTAGGGGAGGAACAAAGTATTAGTAATATTAGCATGCTATATATAGTGATTATGTTATCTATGAAAGTATGAAATAAATTGGAATAATATTCTAAACAAAATTTTAACAGTGGTTATCACAATTGTGTAGTGCTAAATTATTGTATGCTAATTAATCCTTGAAATATTTTCCAAAATCTTAATTGTGCATTCTGTTCTGCCTGTATTCAATTAGCAATTAATCCAGTTGTGAAAACAAACAATTTAAAGTTCTCAGAAGCATCAATTTTATCTTAGGTTGTGGCCATGAAAGGAACATGGAGGCACTCTTTATAATTTTAGGAAGAGAGAGCAATTGCTTATACAGATTTTTATTTAGGTTAGGTTCTGTTCACTTATGTTCAATGTCCCTTTGGTGCTGATGATTTTATAATCAAGATATCATTTGGAGGAAACAACATATTAAAAATGGAATTTTCAGCAGATTATTTGAATTAGAATTCTAATACGAATTGGAATTTTAGACAAACATATTTTGTTGTTGCTTCAATATTTTCTCTCATGATTTCAAATTATTTATATTTCATAGAATATAGCACATATCAGGAACTCTCAATCACTATCTAAAGTTCTTCACAACCCAATGAAATTTATTAAGAACATGTGAAAGTATTTATATCTGCAAAAATTAGGCTTCTCAGGTGGTGCTGAGGCAGAAATTTCTAGACAGTGTAAGACTTTGAAACCTCAATTCCTTTTTTTTTAATTTCAATTTTTTTCTTCTCAAGTAAGCATCTCACTCCTTTTCCCAATGTCCAGGCATTCAGGGGAATGCCTCCCTGGTCTGATAAGTCATAAAACATTCAGACCCAGCACAATACAATCATGAACTGCTGTTTAATCGATCAAGGAGGAAAGCTCCAGGTAGACAATTAGCTCCTAAACATATATATCTAGCCCCTAAATAGTGGCCTGGGGTCTTAGGAAAGGGACAAGGAACAGTGTCACAGTGTCTGGAAAAATTGAGAAACTTGGGATCCAAGAAAGCCACAAAAATGACAAACTGGATGTTGTGAAGTTTAAACTAATTGGTTAAAAATGATGAATATTAAAGTTACAAGTCAAGCAAAAATATACAGATCAATACTAATAAATATATAAAACTGTTACAATCCCCACCTTTTGGGGGCTCTTCAGCCCCTGTCAGTGTCTATGCTAAGGGCTTTGCATCTCTATCTTTTAAAGTAAACTTTGCCTGAGTGAGTGATTGCTAGTTTGTAGAGTTCATTCCTTGGCTCCACGAACAGAACCTGGTTTTCTGATTCAGTGCCAGTGGTAAAGAATCAGCCTGCCAGTGCAGGAGATGCAAGAGATGTGAGTTCAATCTCTACTTAGGAAGATTCCCTGGAATGCGGAATGGCACCCCACCCCAGTATTCTTGCCTAGAAAATTCCATGGACAGAAGAGCCTATGGTCCATGGGGTTGCAAAGAGTTGGACATGTCTGATCATTATAAAAACGAAGCCCATTCATATCATGTAAAATTAGCTTCACTGACCATTTTTCAAATATATATGTAATTTTTAAATTCCCTTTGTTATCTTTCTCTTTTCAAAGTTTTGATTTAATAGTGGTTACAGATGATCAGGAAATCTGGGTTGTTTTTGTTTGTTTGTTTCGTTTTTGATTTATGTTCATTTCAAGAAAATGATTAAGATGGAAGAGAGTTTAAGGTAATAACAAGATTTGAAGTGAGTAGACCTGAGTTCAAATCTGTATACTACCTATCAATTTTTAGATGTAAGACCTTAGCCAACTAACTCCAACTAAATTCTGGTACTGAAAGAAAAGATGGTGTAGTTTATTATATAAGGTCACGAGATGGATTCTGCAGGATTCATCTTTCACTTTAGAGCCAGGTCACTGGGCTCAGATGATCCCCTGGAGAAGTGAATGGCAACCCACTCCAATATTTTTGCCTGGAGAATCCCGTGGACAGAGAAGCCTGGTGGCTACTGTCCATGGGGTTGCAAAGAGCTAGACACGACTGAAGTGACTTAGCATGCACACAGGCAAATCTTAGAGATTCTAGTTGCACATCTCAGCCGCAGCTCATGTCTGGAGTTCTCTGCCCAGAACCCTAAGAATTAGTTTATCTTGACCCTGCCTTCACTCCTGCTAGAGCTTAGCAGAAATTTCTTCACAGTGACCCATGCTGGCCGCACCATTTTCAATCTTGGCCAGATGCCTGAAAGGTACCTTAATGGTCTAATTTACAGATGTCACAAGTCATAACTCACTACTGATTTCTGCTGACAAAACCCTTCTTATAAAGTTAGTTTCTCCACTGCTGTGAGTGGAATTGGATTTATAACCCAGTACACATTTTTCTGTCAGAAGATGTTCCTATCTAATTCATCCTCTCTCACACTGCTCAACTGCCTTAGGATTTATCACTGACTTTAGACTTTCCACCCACACTCTCTTTACTGGCCATGCCTCAGCAGTCAGACTATCACTGCACCATCCATCTGCTTTAGCTCCAATCTTTGGCCCTCAGAGGATGCCCTTCATTAGAAATGTTAACTGCTTACCAGTCAAAGGATTTCAGACTGTATATATTTTTGAGAAAATATTTTACAAGCCAGACATTGATGAAGTTGATATTTGCAGACTGCATTATTATTATTTTTTTAATTCACCGTATTTGACAATATCTTTAAATAGGCATGTGCGTAATATGGTGGCCTTCTGAAGAATGAGCCAAAAAGTTCAAGAGAAAGAAACACTTGCTGCCTATTATGAGCATATAATCTGAATTTAAAACAGCCAATATTAAAAGAAATTTTTTTTGACCATGTCTTATGGCTTTTGGGATTTTAGCTTCCAAACCAGGGATTGAACCTGAGTCTCCTGCAGTGAAAAAGCAGAGTCATAACCACTAGACAGCCAGGAAAGTCTCACTAGTAAAATTATGTTTATTTCATAAAATTTTACTCATTATATGCACTGGGGAAGATAATTTGATAAAGACACAAGGGTTCAAATTAAAAAAAATGAATAAATTCAATAGCAGACCACCTTACTTGCCTCCTGAGGAACCTGTATGCAACAGTTAGAAACAGACTGAAGCAACAAGAAGCAGTCAAGAAGCAACAGTTAGAACCAGAAAATGGAACAACTGACTGTTTCAAAATAAGGAAAGGAGAACAACAAGGCTGTATATTGACACCCTGCCTATTTAAATTATATACAGAGCACATCATGAGAAACGCTGGGCTGGAAGAAGCACAAGTGGGAATCAAGATTTCTGGGAGAAATATTAATAACCTCAGATATGCAGATGGCACCACCCTCACGAAAAAAAAAGTGAAGAACTAAAGAGCTTCTTGTAGAAAGTAAGAGAAGAGTGAAAAAATTGGCTTAAAACTCAACATCCAGAAAACTAAGATCATGGCATCCAGTCCCAACACTTCATGGCAAATAGATGGGGAAATAGTGGAAAGAGGGACAGACTTTATTTTGGGGGGCTCTGAAATCACTGCACATGATGACTGCAGTCATGAAATTAAGACATGCTTGCTACTTGGAAGAAAGCTATGACCAACCTAGATAGCATATTAAAAAGCAGAGACATTACTTTGCCAACAAAGGTCCATCTAGTCAAAGCTATGGTTTTTCCAGTGGTCATGCATGGATGTGTGAGTTGAACTTTAAAGAAAATTGAGCACCAAAGAGTTGATGCATTTGAACCGTGGTGTTGGAAAAGATTCTTGAGAGTCTCTTGGAGTGCAAGGAGACCAAACTAGTCAATCCTAAAGGAAATCAGTCCTGAATATTGTTGAAAGGACTGATGCTGAAGCTGAAATTCCAATACTTTGGAGACCTGATGTGAAGAACTGACTCATTGGAGAAGACCCTCATGCTGAGAAAGATTGAAGGCAGGAGAAGGGGATGAAAGAGGATGAGGTGGTTGGATGGAATCAGCTATGCAATGGTCATGAGTTTGAGTAAGCTCCAGGAGTTCATGATGGACAGGGAGGCCTGGTGTGCTGCAGTCCATCGGGTCACAAAGAGTCAAACAGGACTGAGCGACTAAACTGAAGTGAAATTCAATGCAGCTGTATAACTACAGACACAAATAAAATTATTATAAAATTTAGTGAGGTTTATAATATGAGTTACCAGCATAATTGAAGGGGGTGGCAGAAAAAAAAAAAAAGTCATGTTGGACTTAATATTTGAGGGAGGTATTTTCTTTATTTTCTTTTCTCTCTCTGTCTCTCTCTCTCTTTTTTTTTTTTGAGGAAGCCTTTTTAGCATGAGTACAGTTAAGCTTCAATCTGCATATGGTTGCTGCTGTTTAGTCACTAACTCTTCTCTGACTCTTCTGTGACCTCATAGGTTGTAGCCATGCACCTCTGTCCATGCAGTTTCCCAGGTAAGGATACTGGAATAGGTTGCCATTTCCTCCTCCAAGGGATCTTTCTGACCCAGAGATCAAACCTGTGTCTCTTGCATTTGGCAAGCGGGTTCTTTATCACTGAGCCTCAGAGAAGGCTTTACCATCTACACATACTACCATGGAAATAAAATTAATTACAAAGAATCTCAGTGAATTTAATTTATAAATTTTCACAAAAGAGTGCTGCAATATATAATCAAAAGCTTATCTAATAGTGAGTATAATTGTTATAACACAATGAGAGACAAAGTGTAACGATATGAAATATAGAATATTATATGAAGGGTAAATCTACTCCTGAGGAAAAAATATGAAAGTTCAAATTTATTTCATTTAGCCTATTTCCTATTGGTAGATATTTAGATTATTTTCAATAGCTTGTCCCTGATGCTGGGAAAGATTGTATGTAGGAGGAGAAGGGGACATCAGAGAATGATATGGTTGGATGACATCAACGTCTCAATGGACACGAGTTTCAGTAAGCTCGGGGAGTTGGTGATGGACAGAGAAGCCTGGCATGCTGTGGTTCATTCGGTTGCAAAGAGTAGTACACAGCCAAACAAATGATTATACACAACTGAATTGAATTGATTATAAGCTCTGATGCAATGAATATTTTGAAAGTGGTAAACTTTTGCAGGTTCAATTGCTAGAAGCAAAATTACTGGTTTAAATGATACTTTCATATTTAATTTTCAAGTTCCAGGTGAATTATATATTTCATTAAAATATTAGCAAATTATATTCCATAAATGATCTAATTTAAATTTCTACCAATGAATGAGTATGAAAAAAAAATCAACCTTAAAATGATAAAGAGTTAGACATATGTAATAGGACCTGGCTCTAACATTAGCCTATGGCCCAATTTTGTGGTTATGGCTTTATTGCCTGAAGAATTAGGGAACCCCCATATTAAACTGACTTTTCCATTAGTTAAAACTAAAGGTCAAGAAACAGAGTAGAAAAGTTGTCAGCCTCAGTTTCTTCTTTTCTTAAGAAAGAAATTTCCTGCTAATCATTTTCCTGAAGGCATTTTTCACATCTTTGTTACTTAGACTGTAAATCAGGGCGTTCAGCATAGGTATAATCAATGTATAGAACACAGAGATCACTTTATCAATAACCATTGAATGGCCATTGCCAGGGCGCAAATAAATGAAGATCAGGGTGCCATGGTAGAGAGAGACCATGGTCAGATGGTACGCACAAGTGGAGAATCCTTTTCTTCTTCCTTCGGCAGAACCTGTTTTAAGAATGGCTGCTATGAGGAGGATAAAATAGAGGAGAACTGTCGAAAGGCAGAGAACTTCCACTAAATTAGTGAAGACCACCAGTACAATGTCATGGATATAAGTGTCAGTGCAGGACAGAGTGAAGAGAGGGGAGGTATCACAAAAGAAATGGTTAATTTCACTGGAGTAGAAAGACAGGTAAAAGGTAATAGTGGTGTGAATCACTGAGCTCATGGTGCCCCTGAAAGTGTTACAATTGCAAGCTAGCAGCAAATCCTGTTGGACATGAAAACGGTGTAAAGCAGGGGGTTGCAGATGGCTATGTACTAGTCATAAGCCATGACAGTCAAGAGAAAAGACTCTGTGTCCACCAAACAGCAGAAGAAATATAACTGTGCAGCATAGCCATTGTAAGAAATGGTCTTCTTATCAGAAATTAAGTCCACAAGTAATTTGGGGGCAATGACTGAAGAGTAGCAGGCATCTACAAAAGACAAGATGCGGAGAAAAAAGTACATAGGGGTGTGCAAAGGTGGACTGGCTGTGATTAATGAAATCATCACAAGGTTCCCCATCAGGGTAAGAGTAGATGATAGAAAAACAGCAAAAAGAACACTCTGCAGTTCTGGGTGGTCACTGAATCCCAAGAGAAAGAACTATGTCTTCACAGTGCTGTTCTCCACTTCCATTCTCTGCAGGGTTCCTGGAGGTTGGAATTTCATCAGGATATCGAGGGGGATGTTGATAATAATCTGAAGAGTAGCTACAAAGGAAAATAAAGTAATTAGAATAGTAATTCTAAATCCACTTGGGCACTCTCATAACACTTAGGCATAAGTAAAGTAAGTTTAGTATAAGTATAGCTTTTCAACTGAAATACTATGTTTTTTTTTAAATTAGTTAATTACTTTTTTTTTTTTTTAATGTTTGGCAAAGACATGTAGCTTGCAGGACCTTAGTTCCCTATGAGCAGTGGAACCCATCTACCTTATACTGAAAGCACCGAATCCTAACCACTGGATGACCAGGGAATTCCCTGAGATAGTTTATTTAATTGCATTGATAGTTTATACTTCTATTTCTTAAAGCTATATATATATTTTTTTTTTTCCCCCATTAAATGAGACACCATCAAACCAGTGGGTGAACGCTGAATTTCTTAATTTCATCAACTCTCTCATCTGTCACCAACATCAAGTGATTGAGGTTAGTTACATGGATACATAGCAAACAGTAACTAGCCTCTCTTTCCCTTTTTGTTATTTTTATTTAATAGCAAATAGATACATTTCTGTTTCAGTTTAAGCCTAATACATGTAGAGGAGTAGAAGTTATTTATTTATCACCTTGAGCTGAGAATTTTCCTCTGAGAACTAAAGAAACTAGTTAAAATTTCTTAAAATCCACTGATGAAATAGAAGGAGGTAAGATTCAGAATTAGTTATGTAAGTAACTAAATCCTAACTCTGCCACTTAGCAGTTATAAAGTCTTTGGCAGGCCAAGTAATCACAGAATTTCAGCTTCATCACCTTAGATTGTATATGTATATGTATTCCATATATAAAATGAAAAGGACAGTGTCTTCCTCATCAAATCGTGTTAAATTTCCTTTTAGGCTCAATATCTTCACCATCTTGTTCATTCACTATTCTAAAGTTGGCAACATAGTAATTTTGAGTAATTCCATATATCTACTCTACATTATCTGAAATGCAAACTATGAAATACAACTAGAGAAATCCAAATGCTTGCATATTTATTAAATTAATCTAGACAATACAATAATAATATTCAGGAATATTGGATGGCCCCTTTGATTAAAATGATAAAAGATGTTATAAATGCTCACCTACCCACCTCTCTATGTTATCTCTGCACTTCCTTGTCATTGCTTTAGTCCACAGCTCTGTAAATTGTAGATAACCCATAGCAATGCAAGTAACACTTGTCTATAGACAGACACATTTTGCCTAGGAAAGATATAATTGATTTCTCTCTCTGCTGATGGTAAAAATCTAGCTTTACATCTATTTGCCAGTTTATTTGTGAATTCCTGATTTACAACATTGTGGTTCTTTGAATTATGTTGGGTACATTTCATGACATGTTACGTATTGAAAGCAGTAAGTAAACATTTTTAATCCCTGTACATGCTGTGCATTGTTATTGTTGTTCAGTGATTAAATAGTGTCTGATTCTTTAGGACTCCAGGGACTGCAGCGTGTCAGGCCTCCCTATACTTCACTGCTCCTGCCTATAAAAGTTAAAGATAAGTTAAATATGTGTGAATGTTATATACACATATATATTTTTCTTTAACAATTTAAATTATTCATGGCTCCTACAAACTCAGTATTTAAATAACTTCAGATTTGAATACATTTTCATTGTCATCTCATATTCTCTGTCTCAGAACATAATCTAAACACATTACCAAAATCTTAACCTTGTGTCCTATCTTCAATTTGTTCCAAGTTCTTAACAAAACTAAATGTCTTATTAAAACTGTGTATACATTTAGAGTTAATAAGCACAACACAACAATCTGTGAAGCTATTTTTTTTTGGATACAGCAAATGAACTACAGACACAATAATAATTGTAGATTCTGCGTTACTCAACACCTATTTTTCTGCATCTGTTCTGTTTCTAGGTAGATTAGGCAAATTCTGGGTAAATGTGTGTATCTGACATTAATACATTTGCATCTTATAATTTTCAAAGTAAAGTTTCTCATCTAATTTAAGTCTCACAGTTCTTTAAATAGTGCTGATCATCTCTCAGTTTTATTGAGAAGGAACTGATTTCAGCCCAATGAATAGTCCAGGACTGAATAGTTTTGCAATCAAAGAACAGGTCCAGAGTTTGGACATTCTGTACACTGGACATTCTTTAATAAACACTACATTCCCAGAAATTAAAATGTTAGAAATGATGGAGCTTGGAAGATTACTATAGATAATATAGTTACTATATAACTACATTCCCAAAACTCAATGTGTTCAAAGGGAAGTCCTTAGTCACTTTTTCTTTTTTCCTTTTATTTTAATTTCTTTAAGCTTTTATTTTGTATTGAGGTATATCTGATTAACAAACCATGTTGTGGTAGTTTTAGGTGAACAGTGAAGGACTCAGCCATACACATGCATGTATCGATTCCCCCTCAAACTCATCCTATTCAAAAAGCTACATAACATTGCACAGATTTCCCTGTGCTATACAGTAGGTCCTTGCTGATTATCCATTTTTACTACAGCAATGTGTGTATGCTCACCCCCAGATTCCACTTTCCTTCCCCTACTCTTTTCCACTGGTAACCACAAGTTCACTCTCTGAGTCTGTAAGTCTGTTCCTGTTTTTATAAGTTCATTGGTGTCAACTCGTTTTAGGTTCTGCTTTTTTTTTTTTTTTCTTTCTTTTTCACTTTGCAATATTGTATTGGTTTGGTCATACATTGACATGAATCTGCCACGGATGTACATGTGTTCTCCATCCTGAAGCCCCCTCCCACTTCCCTCACCATACCATCCCTCTGGGTCATCCCAGTGCACCAGACCTGAGCACCCTGTCTCATGCATTGAACCTGGACAGGGGATTCATTTCTCTTGTGATAATTTACATGTTTCAATGCCATTCTCCCATATCACCCCACCCTCACCCTCTCCCACAGAGTCCAAAAGACTGTTCTACACATCTGTGTCTTTTTTTCTGTCTCACATACAGAGTTATCATTACCATCTTTCTAAATTCCATGCTAAAAAAAAAATAAAAATAAATAATAAATAAATAAATAAATAAATAAATTCCATGCTGCTGCTGCTGCTAAGTCACCAGACGTGTCTGACTCTGTGTGATCCCATAGACGGCAGCCCACAAGGCTCCCCCGTCCCTGTGATTCCACAGGCAAGAACACTGGAGTGGGTTGCCATTTCCTTCTCCAATGCACGAAAGTGAAAAGTGAAACCATACATATGCGTTAATATACTGAATTGGTGTGTTTCTTTCGGGCTTACTTCACTGTTTATAATAGGCTCCAGTTTCATCCACCTCATTAGAACTGATTCAAATGTATTCTTTTTAATGGCTGAGTAATATTCCATTGTATATATGTACCACATCTTTCTTATCCATTCATCTGCTGATGGACATCTAGGTTGCTTCCACATATAAAAGATGGCATATGATATTTCTCCTTCTCTGTCTGAAACTTCATTCAGTATGACACTCTCTAGGTCCATCTATGCTGCTGCACATGGCATTATTTCATTATTTTTAATGGCTAAGTAATATCATTATTTTTTAAAACATTTTTTTTCCTTCTCCCTTAAAGTCAGCCCTCTTATCTGCCTGAATCCTTTTACTTGTGTATTGACAGTTGTTGGTATCAATGCATTACCATAAGATAGGACAAATAATATAATATAAAAATCAGTTCATTAATTGATATATAACTCCATTCATTCTTCAAAAATAAATAATATATAATAAGCACAGTATTTAATTCTGATTCCTAATCAGAGTCCAGTATGGTGAGGTTTGTTTTAAGGTTTGCTGTTGTTGTGTTTAGTTGCAAAGTCTTGTCCTACTCTTTTGTGACCCTGTGGACTGTAGCCCACCAGACTTCTCTGTCCTTGCAGTTTCCCAGGCATGAATACTGGAGTGGGTTGCCATTTCCTTCTCTAGGGCATCTTCCTGATCCCAGAGATCAAACCCATGTCTCCTGCATTGGCAGGCAGATTCTTTAACACTATCATCTGTCAAATGTTAGCTTTTTGTTTCTGCTGTTGTTTTTGTTAGATATATTTTCAGAATTTAAAACCTGTATTACCCTAAGTATGTTTCTCAAAACATCAGTTACTATGTGTGAAATAAGTGAAGTTCCATAGTGCCTCAGAGAAGAAAAGTCTGCCTGCAATACAGGAGACCTGGGTTCGATCTCTAAGTTGGGAAGATCCCCTGGAGAAGGAAATAGGAACTCACTCCAGTATTCTTGCCTGGCCAAACCCATCGACTGAGGAGCCTGGCAGGTTATAGTCCATGGGGTCTCAAAGAGTTGGACATGACTGAGTTGTTAGTAAAATAAAACAAAACAAAAAAGTAAGATAAGCACTTAAAATCCCATCAAGTTCTAATAGCTTAGGACTGTAGATGGTGATTGCAGCAATGAAATTAAAAGAAGCTTACTCCTTGGAAGAAAAGTTATGACCAACCTAGATACCATATTGAAAAGCAGAGACATTACTTTGCCAACAAAGGTCCGTCTAGTCAAGGCTATGGTTTTTCCAGTAGTCATGTATTGATGTGAGAGTTGGACTGTGAAGAAAGCTGAGTGCCAAAGAATTGATGCTTTTGAACTGTGGTGCTGGAGAAGACTCTTGAGAGTCCCTTGGACTGCAAGGAGATCCAACCAGTCCATTCTGAAGTAGATCAGCCCTGGGTATTCTTTGGAAGGAATGATGCTAAAGCTGAAACTCCAGTACTTTGGCCACTTCTTGCAAAGAATTGACGCATTAGAAAAGACTGTGATGCTGGGAGGGATTGAGGGCAGGAGGAGAAGGGAACGACAGATGATGAGATGGCTGGATGGCATCACTGACTCGAAGGACGCGAGTCTGAGTAAACTCCAGGAGATGGTGATGGAGAGGGAGGCCTGGCATGCTGCGATTCATGGGGTAGCAAAGATTTGCACACGACTGAGTGACTGAACTGAACTGAACTGAAGGTAAGAACACTTACCAGATTATTATCTTTTTTATTCACCTTCTCTCTACACTGTTGTCAGTATCAGTTCATTTCTTCACTGGAAAAATCAATTTTAGGACTTAAAGATTTAAAAAGAAAAACTTATCCATTGTCTAATTTTTGCAACCCATTTGGGCTGGTCTTCTGTGTTCACAGAAGAAATCTGTGCCTTCCTTAGAAAGGCTGCAGTTCCTTAGGGTAATGCAAGATCTTTTACATATTGCTTTGAAGCTTTTGAGATTAGCTTTCTAATCTCAGATCTCAGGATCACACTCTGATATTCAAATCCCAACTGGAAAACTTATCTGAGCCACTAGAGTTCTACTGAGGAGTCGAGTACACACAAAGGAAATGATGTAATGTGTTTTTTCTATATCTTAAGAACATCTCAAGCAAAAAATATATTATGACTTTCAAAATGGTAGATTGTTATACATAAAACTGGAAGATGATAGTTGCTATCTGATTTGACCTGTTCAAAGCAATTTATCAATTAATAGAAGTTCTATGTGACAGGACAGTGGTGAACCAAAATTAAGCCAAAAATACCCATACAAGAATTGAGGATTATAAGGTCTTTAAGTAAACATTGTCAACTAAAAAATAATATAGTCACAACCTGAAAGTAAAGATTTTACTTGATGGTAATACTAAAGACTCTGAGACCAGGAGGCAGCATCTCAGTAGTCATGAGAAAACCATTCCAAGGAGGCAGGAGGGGCACTCAGGCTATACACAAATTTGCAACAAAGGGAACAGGGAATCAAAACATCTGAGATTATTGTGAGGTGGAGAAAATCAGATATCAAGTTAAGGAGTTTATTTTTCTTCTACATATGGAAAGATGCCAGCCTCTGGGCTCACTGAATTCATTCCTTTCATATGCATTTTAGCTGAGTTCAGTTCAGTCACTTAGTCCTGTCCAGACCCCATGGACTGCAGCGTGCCAGGCTTCCCTGTCCATCACCAACTCCTGGAGCTTGTTATCTGGGTCCAAATTCTGTCTCCTGATTGATTATATCCTTAAATCCTCACTCACCTTAAGTCGTGGCCAATGTGACAGATGGCTGCTGCTTGCATTCCCTGAGCTCTCAGCAAACACCTGTGGGGGTGGCAGGGTCTGCTGGTTCTGTTTTGGGAGCCCTCATTTACATTTGGAGGCCAGAAATCATGGATGGCTGTGACATTTCTTGTTTATGGATATGACAGCAGACATTTCACTTTACTGCATGAGAAAGTCAATGATGAATGGAGTTGACTGCAATATGTGTTATCTGTGCATCATGTTCAAGTAGAATTTTGGCCATCCGAGGTCAGAATTGAGCTGATAATCCTAACTCATTACAGACGTTTAATCTATGTATGTTTGCCAGCTGGTGTTCTGGATACAAATCAGAGAAAGGGAGGATAAATGGAACTCCTTATGAAGAATTTGGCAAACAGAGAATAGTGAACGAGAGACAAAACAGGAAAAAAAAAAGAAAGAAAGAAAGAAAGAAACTGAGTGGATACTGAAAATTTCACGGCATGATAGAAGGATTGAAATGAAATTTAGAGCAATGTTGTGTGTGTGTGTGTGTGTGTGTGTGTGTGTGTGTGTGTTATGGGCTTCCTTGGTGGCTCAGTGATAAAGGGTCCACTTGCTGATACAGGAACCAGAGGAGACAGGGGTTCGATCTTTGGGTTGGGGAGATCCTCTGGAGGAGAAAATGGCAACCCACTCCAGGATCCTTGCTTGGATAATCCAATGGACAGAGGAGCCTTGTGAGTTACAGTCCGTGGGATCACGAAGAATGAGACGCAACTGAGTGAGCACACACACACACAGTAAAATGAAGCGCAATATAATTATAAGAGAATGAGAAATTCATACAACTTCTTACAATTTGCAGGTAAGAGAGTGGCCAGATTATTTATGTGAAGACACTTAAAGAAATATAGAGAAAACTTTCTGTGTTTGTTTTACAGATAAGTTGGAGGAGCAGTCAGTATGCCTCCATTACTCCAGATGGGGTAGAGGGGAGTCTCGTACAGTGGATGGTGCACTGTCTATAAAGCCAGCCCAGCTCACCCATGGCAGTGGAAACTACACTACAGAGAGGGTTCTGTCTATGCAGATCAGTGGTGACATAGGCCTTGGCAAATGCAGGCTTCCAATGGAGAAGAAGGAAATGACAGCCTGAGGGTGATGAGAACCAAATGCTTTGTCTTAAACAGCAGAAAATGGTGTTAGGGATGCAAGTGTATGCTAAATTAATTGTTTTTGTTTTTGTTTTTGTTTTTTTCCTGAATTGGCAAGCAGATTCTTTACCTTCTTAGTCACCATATATATATATATATGGGCTTAGCAGGAGACACTGGTTTAATCCTTGGGTCAGAAAGATCCCCTGAAGAAGGAAATGGCAGCCCATTCCAGTATACTTGCTGGGAAATACCATGGACAAAGAAGCATGGCTATGGTCTATGGGAGTAACAAGAGTCACATGTGACTTAATGATTAAATAACAACAAACATATATAAAAGGGGATATGAATCACTTTTCTGTACACCTGTAACTAATACAACTTTGTCAATCAACTATATTTTAATTAAAAAAAAATATTTCCAAGAAGTGAAATTGTGTTTTATTTTTACAGCTGGAATAATTGCTAATTGGATATCAGGAGAACAGAACTTTAAAATTTTTATTATTCCAATTTATTTCATAGTTATGTAGAGAGATGGCATAAATCATTACACATGAAATGCTAACATAACTACTGCTTCTTTCTCCCCGGCCCACCCCCAACCAGGGGAATCTATTTTTATAAATAGCCTTCTTTTACAACTTAAATTATATCAACAGGGCATTCACTTTCTTTTTTATTTTTTTTTTTAAATTTTAACTAGTGTAGTGCTATGAACCCACTGGGGAGATGAAATTGTCCACTGGAAAAAAATGCAGAAAATTAAAATTGAGAATTATATTTTATTTGGCAGACATTCTGAGGACTTCAAGCCTGGGACACAGCATCTCAGATAGTGCTAAGAAACTGTTTTGCAGAGGCAATTTCTGAAGAGACAAGGGGGAGCCAGGAGAGATAGAAGAATTGCAACAAAAGATCAAATAATCAGAACACCAAAAGATTATTGTTAATAAAAGAAAACCAGATAAACTAAAGAATTTAGCACTTTTCCTATGTATGGGAAGGTGCAACAGTTTGGGCTCAATGACATTGTTCCTTTGATATGCACCTTAGCTATCTTGAGAGTCCCTTGGACAGCAAGGAGATCCAATCAGTCCATCCTAAAGAAAATCAGGCCTGAATATTCATTGGAAGGACTGATGCTGAAGCTGAAACTCCAATACTTTGGGCAGCTGTTGGAAAGAACCAACTCATTGGAAAAGACCCTGATGCTGGGAAAGATTGAAGGCAGGAGAAGAAGGGGATAACAGAGGATGAGATGGTTGGATGGCATCACCGATTCAATGGGCATGAGTTTGAGTAAGCTCCAGGAGTTGGTTATGGACAGGGAAGCCTGGTGTGCTGCAGTCCATGAGGTTGCATAGAGTTGGACATGACTAAGAGACTGAACTGAACTGAACAGAACTGAATTTAGCTATCTGGGGCCAGCCTATCTTGAGAAAGCCTATTCTGCGCTTTCTCATGTTTAATCCGCTCAGGGCTCACTGACCAGGCAGCTGCATTATGACAGCTTCATGACTGCATCCTCCTTTGTTTACTGATGCGGCTGGCAATAGTTTTCATTAACAATGTCCTCTCCAATGAATTCTGGAAAATCAGGGGATGTTTGGTGATAATAAGTGAGGCATAATGAAGAAAAACTGGGCCAATTTTTACATCAAATAACTCTTATCCCAGATTCTTATTTTTGCCTAAGGCAAAAGAGAACAGTGCAGATGGATTTCAGGTAAAGTGAACAGACTAGAATTAAATTAAGGAAATGGTTATTATTGCTTTTTTAATAAATTTACAAAGGTTCAATTTTCTATTAGTTTTTCAGGCTAATTCATTCATCAATTCAATGAATATTTTTGAATTGCATTCCATGGCTAAGCATTATAAATGGTAGACAACAGTGAACTAGACCGGAAGGACCAAACTTTTATGGAATATTTAGTCTAGGGAGAGAAATTTCTCATTCAGTCTTACAAATTGTTTTTTTCTAAATGTTATGATGGAACTTTGTTAGGGTGAAACAAACACATGAAAAAGATATAAACAAACCTAATTTGACCCACTAACCACTCCCATCTGACTCAGCAAGTTCATTGAGCCTATTATTAAAAATAAATAAATAAATAGGAGTCTTTAGGAAGGTAAGTCAAATTGACATGGGTTGGAGTTTCTCTGTGCATGACATCTCACTGAGACTTCTCTAAGAAAAGAAAAAAGAGGTGTAAAAACCCTCTCTGCAAAACAGAAAAGTGAAAGTGAAGTCGCTCAGTCGTGTCCGACTCTTGGCGACCCCATGGACAGTAACCTACCAGGTTCCGAGATCCATGGGATTTTCCAGGCAAGAATACTGGAGTGGGGTGCCATTTCCTTCTCCAGGGGATCTTCCCAACCCAGGGATCGAACCTGGGTCTTCTGCATTGCAGATAGATGCTCTACCATCTGAACCACTAGAGTGATCCTATTACTACTCTTCCTTAGTTTGGAGAGTTTAGTGTAATGACTGTTCCCTAAACTGATTTAGGTGAAAGTGTAAGTAGTGGAAAATATTCAGAAACTGTACTAGTAAGACTACAAGAATCTATGTAAAAGTACCTGCACTTCTTCTCTTAGAATCTTTAAATAGTTTAGGTTTACAGTATTGTATCACCCAGAACATAATTTAGTGCTGATTGTTTTTTTAGGGCAACTTTAACATGCTTATTCCTTAATCTATAGTTCCGTGGGTTTAACATGGGGATGACGACTGTGTAAAAGACAGAGGCTGTTTTGTCTGTGTCCGTGGAATAACTGGAGCTGGGTCTGAAATACACGAACAGGAGTGTACCATGAAATATAGCCACAGCAGTTAAGTGTGAGGCACATGTAGAGAACGCTTTGTGTCTCACCTCTGCTGAGTTCATCCTAAGGATGGTTGCTATGATGTAGTTGTAGGAGAGGAGGACAGTGATAATGCTTGTCCCCACATCACAACTACTGGATATGAACAGCATTATCTCATTGATGGATGTATCTGAGTATGAGAGGGTTAGTAAGGGTGGGATGTCACAGAAAAAAATATTGGTGATATTGGAATCGCAGAGTGACAACTGAAATGTACAACACGTGTGGATTGCCAAATCAACCAAGCCTACAATGTAGGCAATAACCACAAGCTAGGTACAGATTTCCCTGGACATGGTAATTGTATAAAGAAGTGGATTGCAAATGGCCACATAATGGTCATAAACCATGACAGCCAACATGAGACATTCCACATCTGCAAAGGTTCCAAAAAAGTACATCTGGATGGCATATACATCATACGGAATCCTTTTTTGCTCAGATAAGAAATCAGCCAGCATCTTGGGAGAGATAGTAGAAGAATAGCAGATGTCACAGAGGGACAGATTGCTCAGGAAATAATACATGGGTGTGTGCAGTCTGGGGTCCCTCTTGATCAGCAGGACCATCCTGACACTGGCAACCACAGTTATGTAGTAAATCAGCAGGAAGAGCACAAAGAGCCCCTGCTGCACATCTTATCTACCAGAAAGTCCTAATGATATGAAGTCAGTAAACACAGTGCAGTTCTCAGCAGTCGTCCCTCACACAGGGAAATTCCTATTTATGAAAAAGGAAATGGAAGTGAAGGGTTAATATCATCTTACTGTATTAATTGCCAAATTGCTATTTGTTTCTATATTTCAGTAATTAAAAGAAGAGATAAATAATGCTAAGATGCCTTGAAGTTAAATTGACCCTTTGGGAAATATTTCCAACTGGATATAACTGATAAAATGATAATAATAATGATACATTTGTAAACCACTGTAGAGTTTGCAGCACAAATTCATCTAAGCTAAATCAGGCTATTTCCACATCAATTTGTATAGAATTTATGATCATTTTTGCTACTTCAATCTAATATTAAGAAATTTGTGTTCTCAGATTGAAGCCAAGATTCTCACATTTAGTTGGTCCAGATAACCCAAGTCTTCTGACAAGATCTCCTCTTTGTTTTGTTTTGATGATGCATGGATGTGTCATATCCTGTAATAGAGAAGTATAGTTAATGAATGATGTAGATAACGAATATATTGCTTTGCAATTTCTTCATCTTCCATGACTGTGGAGCAGGAAGAGCTATGGCAAGTTTCTGAACATAACAAGAACTCATTTCCCCATTAAACTCTCAGGTCTGTTCAACTTTAGTATATGACATATAGACAGTTTCTGAAGACCCACTGGAGCAGAAAGGTGATAGCTTCAGCATAAGAGGGTGGAAGGGTGCCTATGTATGAAATGTTAGAGTGGAGAGGCAATTATAATCCAGGGCTGATATTCTTGCCTCTGAGAGCTGTTGCTACATAGGGGAGATGAATCATGAAGAACTTCTTGGACCCAGTTGTAGATATGCTGATAGCACAGATGACAGAGAGGCAAGAAGGGCAGTATGGTTTACTGTGTGGATCCTTCTGACCAAGTCTTCTCTTCTCACCATGATATATTTAACACAAGGTCAGTTATGTAAGACACATGATACAAATATTCATATGTTCACAGTCTCAGAGACAATCATGCATGAACGGTGTCCCCATCCAATTCTCTAAAAATTTTGATAGTTTCATTCTTTTAATTGATCCATATTTCTCTTGAATATCTCTGAGACCAGTCATCCTTGATTTAGGAGTCACTTGTCTTAGGGGGGCAATTGAATTTCATATCCCCTTGTTATACTTTACCCAAACCAACTGAGTGATATACAACATCATACCCGTCCTCTTACATTCTGTGAGAATATAAGAAAAGTGGAGTTGAACATAGGGCTTCCCAGGTGGCTCAGAGATATAGAATCTCCCTGCCAGTGCAGGAGATGCAGAAGACATGAGTTTGATCCTTGGGTCAGGCAGACTCCCCGAGGAGGAAATGGTGACTCGCTCCAGTATTCTTGTCTGGGAATTCCCATGGACAGAGAAGCCTGGCAGGCTACAGTCCATGGGATCACAAAAGTGTTGGACTATGTATATTTATCTGTGTATATCTCAAGAATTGATATTTTCAAAGTATGGTGTTGGAGAAGGCTCTTGAGAGTCCCCTGGACTGCAATGAGGTCAAACAAGTTAATCCTAAAGGAAATCAATCCTGAATACTTGCTGGAAGGGCTGAAGCTGAAGCTCCAATACTTTGGCCACCTGATGCAAAGAGCCAACTCACTGGGAAAAAACCTGACTCATTGGAAAAGACCCTGATGCTGGGAAATATTTAGGAAAAAATTAGAAAGGTGCAGCAGAGGATGAAATGGTTAGATAGCATCACCAACACAATTTGGTGCAAATGAATTTCAACAAACTCAAGGAGAGAATGAAAGGCTGGGAATCCTGGTGTGCTGCAGTCCGTCCGGTTACAGAGTCAGACGTGACTCAGCAACTGAGCAAATTGGAAAATAAACATTGGAAAAAGTAAGTAAAATGAAATTTTGTGTATATTTCATATCTTCCTTTGTTTATATAACATGCTTTCTCTCAAAAAAGGATTAAAATCCTAAGGAAATCTCAAATATATATCAGAGAAACAACAAAGATATCAGTACTTGTCCCAGAGCTCCTTACTTGTTTGTTGCATGCAGTTTTATCTGTAGGAGGATTCAGCATTGTCTCCTGCTTGACCTAGATTATATAATCATCTCTGTGTCTGGTCCCTTGATGGTGAACCCTTAGTCTCTCGGGAATAGTTAACAAACATCATAATGTAGTTTATCATCTGGCATTTCATACAAGTAAATTGATTGTGAATGGAATAAAAATTACAGTTAAATGATACCAATCAACAAGCATTCTTTATATCCAGTTCACAAATCCCTATACAGGCACTTTATTTTCATTTTATAAATTACAAAGCAAATGCAAAACCATTCACCCTTAGATAGTTACACAGACACACAAGCATCCCTATAAACACATTCACAAAGTAAAGATTTTGTAAAAACAGCAAATATCTGAACATATATATACTACCTACGGATAATTAGATTTTGTTTTCTATACCACTTGGCTTTTAATTTTTAAATAAAAATGTTACAGTGAATTATGTAATGACATACATATACATACATACATATATATATATATATACATAACACCACTCAGTGTATATTCAATTATTAATACCATAAAACTTGTGATGTGAGAAAATTAAATATATATATTTTACCATCTTTCTGCATTTTCATATTGTGTGGATCACAGCAAACTGTGGAAAATTCTTAAAGAGACGGGAATACCATACCGCATTACCTGCCTCCAAGGAAACCTGTATGCATCTCAAGAAGCAACAGCTAGAACCAAACATAGAGCAACGTGCTATTTCAAAATTGAAAAAGGAGTTACGTCAAAGCTTTATATATCACTGTGCTTATTAAACTTATGTACAGAGTACATCATGTGAAACGCTGGACTGGATGAAGCACAAGCTGGAATCAAGATTGCTGGGAGAAATATAAACAACCTCAGATATGCAGATGACACCACCCTTATGGCAGAAAGTGAGGGGAACTAAAGGGCCTTTTAATGAAGTTTAAAGAGCAAAGGGAAAAAGCTGGTTTACAACACAACATTCAAAACACTAAGATCATCGCATATAATCCCATAATTTCATGGGAAATAGATGGAGGAACAATGGAGACAGTGACATACTTTATTTTCTTAGGCTACAAAATCACTTCAGGGGGTGACTGCAGCCATGAAATTAAAAGACACTGTTTCCTTGGGAGAAAAGATATGGCCAACCTAGGCAGAATATTAAAAGCAGAGACATCACTTTGCTGACAAAGTTCAGTATAGACAAAGCTATGTTTTTTCCAGTAGTTATGTATGGATGTGAGAGTTGGACCTTAAAGAAAAGCTGAGCATCAAAGAATTGATGCTTTTGAACTGTGGTGTTTGAGAAGACTCTTGAGAGCCCTTTGGATAACAAGGAAATCAACCAGTCCATCCTAAAGGAAATCAGTCCTGAATATTCATTGGAAGGGCTAATGCTGAGGTTGAAGCTCCAACATTTTGGCCACCTAATGGGAACAGATGACTTATTGGAAATGACCCTGATTCTGGGAAAGATTGAAGGCAGGAGGAGAAGGGGACCACAGAGGACGAGATGGTTGGATGGCATCACCGATTCAATGGACATGAGTTTGAGCAGACTCCAGGAGACGGTGGAGGACAGGGAAGCCTGGCATGCTGCAGTCCATAGTGCCACAAAGAGTTGGACATGACTTAACAACTGCACAACAACAACATAGTTTATCAAAGTCAGATATTTCTTAAAATAAATTCTATGTGGGAACTTCCCTGAGGGTCCAGTGGTTAAGACTCTGTACTTCCACCACAGAAGTTGAGGGTTCCAGTTGGCGCCCTGGGTGTGGGTTAAGATCCCACATACCACATGGCAGGCCAATAAATAAATAAATAGAATTAAATTCCTAAAAATAAATTAATAAATTCTATAAATGATGTTTAGAAGCAAAGATTATTAAAATAACTTAAAACTTGCAATTTTTGCTTTTTCACTTATACTCATTTTATTATCCAATTTTCACTGCATGTTATTATAGATTTGACATATTATCACATATGTCCTGACATAATAGCCTCATAATATGAAACAGAAAGTGAAGCCCAGAGGGAATAATATTCTGCAATTCTGTAGACATTGTTTCTTTACTTCCATAGAAATACCTCAAAAATAGATTCCTGAATACAGCACAATGAAACACATTTGTCTTAAAATTAACTCTAAATAGTCTCTCAGATGTTACGGCTTGTTTATGTTAAAGTGACACCTGAAAACTCACAAAACAATGATGTATGGCTCCTAGATTTCTGGGAGAACTGATGGATCATACAAGTCCCATTTCTAAACCAAGGAGCAGTCCAGCAGTGACCGAGAGCAGAGGAGCAACTAGGAAGAGCTGTCACACTGGGAGGACGTCTGTTTTAGTTACATCACATTGACTCGAACATAATCAATGTCGGGGTGAAGAGAACGTGATGTGGGGGACCACTTCGTTGCAGTTTCAGGAAGGAATAGGAAGTAAAGACAGTGGTGTCCCTTGACATTGTACAACCTAACAGTTTTGAGGAGCTGGTCTCTGCATTATCCATCTGTTGTAATATTTTATCACACATGTGAGTCATTGCTGTATACCTTTGAGCACAGGTTGATATTTGTTCTTTAGACACCTATAGGTGATGAATATTCTTCCCAAATGTACTATAATCATGTATATTACCTCTAAAACTTCAGTCTTAATGCAGTTAATTTAATTGTCACAGATGTATAAATGTAAAATGTGAGCAAACAAGAAAAGATATACAAGTTTATGCATTCCAGTAATCCAGTAACTTTCATACTTTGTCTGATCTCTAACTTGGAGTAAATACAAAACAAATGATTTTCAGTTATTTTTGTTTATGTCTTCATACTGTTTACTGTTATAGTATTTCCCCTTGGTGTCTATAAAGCTAGAATATCCTGCAGACAAAATTCAACTAAATTAATAGTTTTCAGAAAAGAGATTTTTGTTACAATTATTAATGCTTTTCCTTAATGTATTCTCTTCTTTATGTGATGACCTCAATATGAAAATACCAAATGTACTTCTGTGGCAGATATTGACAAGAAAAATCTCAAAAACCCTATGTAATTGCTAAATGTATTTCAGCATGTATGTATAAGATGATGATATATATTGTGGTCATTAAGAATTTATTTCCATTCTCTATTTCTCTGTTGTGTATTTGGACGGAGTGAAGTCAATCATCGTTACCATAACCTGATTTATTTCCAGACTTATTTTTCTCAGATGCTTCTCTTTCTCTAAGAATACCATGTTTCCTCAGGCTACAGAACCCCATCTTATCTTCACAAACCTGACTGCCCTTTCAGGTCATGATGACTAATTCTCCCTAAATCTGTAACATGGATTGCAGTGCACTACTGATAATTGAATAACGTAAATTGCTTCCCGTGAATACCTTTTTGAATCATGAGGGCATAGAAGGAGAGACTGAAGATAGAATGTAAAATGCAAGACTTTGGAGGCAAACAATTGAAATAAATAATCTGTATCTAAACAAACTTCCTTGATGTCAATGATGTCCCTAAAAATAATACTGTATAGGTAACTATCTAAAATTTCAAAATAAAATTTGATTTAGTAAATATTCATATGGTTTTCTATAAAGTATATCAATTCACACAGCCACTATGACTTTTCAGTGTGAATCATCTGGGTTTTCCACATCTTGTGTTAGCTGCTCAGACGTGTCCAACTCTTTTTGATTCTATGGATTGTAGCCCACCAGGATGCTCTGTCCATGGAATTCTCCAGGCAAGGATACTAGAGTGGAGTGACATTCCCTTCTCCAGGGCATCTTCCCAACCCAGGGAATGAACCCGGGTCTGTTGAAGACAGATTCTTTACCATATAAGTCACCAGGGAAAACCTTCTATATCTTAGACAATACTTATTTGTTGTTGGCCTTTTCAATGCTGTGCATTGTGTAGAATATCTGATTCCCTGCTGATGCAAAAAAGCTGGAAATCAACTTATATGAATATCCCTTTTAACAAAATGTCTCTTAAAGTCAAAATTCTGCATAGGTTAGTTAATTGGGTTTGATTTATGAGATTGGGCCTCCTGTAACCCATTGGACTGGAGATGTAATTTTTTCCATCCATTGGTAAATATATATATATATATGAGAGAGAGAGAGAGAGAGCCCATCCCTCTGTTATACTTTTTAAATCATCCCAAATAGAAATTATTGATAGAAGCATATTGACATAGATATAGCACGTGGTAGCTGAAATGTTCAATAGTGATTATTACATTCATAACTCTCTTTTGACCAGTGGAAAATGAAGCCCAGGGAGGAAGTGATTTGTTGATGGTGACAGTTATTGTAAGTTGAGTGTTCATATAGACACAATCTTGTTTAAACTGCTTCTCCAGGTCATAGCTTATTTTTGGTAGCTCAGATGGTAAAGCATCTGCCTACAATGTGGGAAACCCTGGTTGGATCCCTGGATTGGAAAGATCCTCTGGAGAAGGAAATGACAACCCACTCCAGTATTCTTGCCTGGAAAATCCCATAGACCCTGTAGCCTGATAGGCTACAGTCCATTTGGTGGCAAAGAGTCAGATACTACTAAGCGACTTCACTTCAGAGAGGTTTTCAAGCTAAGTTAAATTTGCTGCCTCTGAAGAAAGAGACACATACTTATCAAATCAATGAGAACTATTACAGTTTTGATTCAACAAACTCTGCTAACTTTTCACCAGTATGAGCTCATGGCCTCTATCATTCTGTATATGATCTAACTACCATCCCTGGTTATGCTTATTTTTGGGGATACCAATTGCAGAGAAGAACGAAGGAACTGAGATAAAAAAACTAACTTAAGTTACAATCTCATTACACACGGTTCCTGAAGGAGGCCATGCAATGGGAGTCAGAGATGGCAAATGAAGCCTACAATTATTGGGATGATACCTTGATGAGAGGCTCACAAATGACTCAGAGGGAAAAAAAATAGGACTGGACAATATAAACAAAGAACTAAACTCAAAGTTGAGGTTGAGTAGTCAGAGAGAGGGTGAACTAGCAAGAGAGAAGAAAGCCTTCAGTAGTGAAAATGTACGCTGTGTAATAAATTGCATAAGAGTTGCATTTATTGCAGTGGAAACTATCTTTAACAGTAGTTTTTTCAGAGGAGGGAATAAGTTAGAAGGTTGGAATCAACATAAACACACTACTATGTATAAAGTAGATAATCAACAAGGTCTTACCCTACAGTATAGGGAACTCAAGACTCTGTAACCTATATGGGATAATAATCTGAAAAAGAATATATACATGGATTTGTATTACAAATCACTTCGCTGTACAACTGAAACTAAGACAAAATTGTTAATCAACTCTAACCCAATATAAAGTATAAATTAAAAAGTAGAATTTTGCCAGTACAGATCATTGTGAAGGTAAGGTGTGAGCAATGCTGGCTTTCAGTGGGGTAGAATGGAATTGTAGCTTGCAGGTCATGAGAATCAAGTATTTTGTCCTAAATATGGAACAGAAAATGTCTTAAGTGCATGAGTTCATCACAAAAGATAGACACTGTTTCCTTTGCAGCTAAATGTGCTATTTCAACTATGGCCCTTGGGACAGGACCAGAGAATTACATAAGAAAAGTACTCTGGGATTTATTAGCCAAATCATTTCTTGGCAAGGTGCAACCAGGGAATTACATCATTAGGGTGGTTTCAAGCATTTGGACTGATTTGGGAATGGCGTGCCCAACATAGATCACTGTGAAGTAACCTCTGGGAAACTTGGACAATGAATGAATGCAGGGTCTGGAAAAAACAGTCCTAAGGGCAAAGAAGTCCAAAAACGATATGATGCTGGGATGTGTAGTGAGATCTCAAACATTGGTTGACCTACCTCTGAAGTAGACAAAGATGGATGCTGAAGATGCCACTCAATGACCTGGTGCTCTGAATGATGCCATCTCTTTTCAGGGTTTGTCCCTGAGGGAGTTATGAAGCTCTGTATGCTTGCTGAAAGTGAAAGAGGAGAGTGAAAATGTTGGCTTAAAACTCAACATTCAGAAAACTAAGGTCATGGCATCTAGTCCCATCACTTCATGGGGGAAACAGTGTCAGACTTTATTTTTTGGGGCTCCAAAATCACTGCAGATGGTAATTGCAACCATGAAATTAAATGATGCTTACTCCTTGGAAGGAAAATTATGACCAACCTACACAGCATTTTCAAAAGCAGAGACATTACTTTGCCAACAAAGGTTCATCTAGTCAAGGCTATGGTTTTTCCAGTGGTCATGTACGGATGTGACATTTGGACTGTGAAGAAAGCTGGGCACCGAAGAATTGATGCTTTTGAACTGTGGTCTTAGAGAAGACTCTTGAGAGTCCCTTGGACTGCAAGGAAATCCAACCAGTCCATCCTACAGGAGATCAGTCCTGGGTGTTCTTTGGAAGGACTGATGCTAAAACTGAAACTCCAATGCTTTGGCCACCTCATGCAAAGAGTTGACTCATTGCAAAAGACCCTGATCATGGGAGGGACTGGGGGCAGTAGGGGAAGGGGACCACAGAGGATGAGATGGCTGGATGGTAATCACCAACTCGATGGACATGAGTTTGAGTGAACTCCGGGAGTTGGTGATGGACAGGGAGGCCTGGTATACTGTGATTCATGGGGTCGAAAAGAGTCGGACATGACTGAGTGACTGAACTGAACTGAACTGAACTGATGTAAAACAGATAGTGTGTGGGAGCCTGCTGTACACCACAGGGAGCTCAATGTGGTGCCTTGCGGTGACCTAGAGGGGTGTGGTGCCAAAATGTAGGGTGAGAGGGAAAGGATATATGCACACATATGGCTGATTTGTTCCATTGCACAGCAGAGCTAACATAACATTGAAAAGCAACTGTACCCCACTTAAAAAAAAAATCCAGATTAAATACTCACCTCTCTCACATCTTAATCATTATGTTGAAACAAAAATAAACAGAAACAAATGCAAAAATTCCTGGTTTCCTTATCATCTGTAAAGGTATTGATACAGTGTCATTAGATAAATAGTTAAAGGAACAAAGTAAAATTTACCTTTTTTTCCTTAAACATACAGTGGGTAGATGGTAAAAAAAAATCCATCTGCCATGAAGGAGACAAGGGTTCAATCCCTGGTTAGAAAGATCTCCTGAAGAAGGAAATCCAGTATTTTTGCCTGGAGAATTACATGGGCAGAAGAACCTCGTGGGCTACACTCCATAGACTCAGCAAAAGTCAGACACTACTGAGTGACTAAAACCTCAGCATCTTAAATGCGAATGATGTCCAGATAATTCAATTTTACATAACACAAATAAGCTTATTTTTAATAGGCATGATGATCTTTAATAGGTTTTTAACAAAGTACATATAATGTGGAAGGGGTTTGGACAATATTTAAGAGGTACTGATATATAAAATATACTGAGAAGAATCCATTATTTAAGATTATGAAAGAAAATAGGTTTTGGCCACAGCAATCAAACCAGAAAAAGAAATAAAAGGAATCCAAATTGGAAAAGAAGAAGTAAAACTCTCACTTTTTGCAGATGACATGATCATCTACATAGAAAACACTAAAGACTCCACTAGAAAATTACTAGAGCTAATCAATGAATATAGTAAAGTTGCAGGATATAAAATCAACACACAGAAATCCGTTGCACTCCTATACACTAATAAGGAGAAAACAGAAAAAGAAATTAAGGAAACAATTCCATTCACCATTGCAATGAAAAAAAATAAAATACTTTGGAATATATCTACCTAAAGAAACTTAAGACCTATATATACAAAACTATAAAACACTGGGGAAATAAATCAAAGAGGACACTAATACATGGTGATTATTACCATGTTCATGGATCAGAAGAATCAATATAGTGAAAATGAGTATACTACCCCAAAGCAATCTATAGATTCAATGCAATCCCTATTAAGCTACCAGCAGTATTTTTCACAGAGCTAGAACAAATAATTTCACAGTTTGTATGGAAATACAAAAAACCTCGAATAGCCAAAGCAATCTTGAGAAAGAAGAATGAGCTGGAGGAATCAACCTGCCTGACTTCAGGCTCTACTACAAAGCCACAGTCATCAAACACTATGGTACTGGCACAAAGACAGAAATATAGATCAATGGAACAAAATAGCCCAGAGATAAATCCACATACCTAAGGAGACCTTATCTTCCACAAAGGAGGCACGAATATACAATGGATTAAAGACAATGTCTTTAACAAGTGGTGCTGGGAAAACTGGTCAACCACTTGTAAAAGAATGAAACTAGAACACTTTCTAACACCATACACAAAAATAAACTCAAAATGTATTAAAGGTCTAAACATAAGACTAGAAACTATAAAATTCCTAGAGGAGAACATAGGCAAAACATTCTGTGACATAAATCACAGAAGGGTCCCCTATGACCCACCTCCCAGAATACTGGAAACAAAAACAAAAATAAACAAATGGGACCTAATTAAAATCAAAAGCTTCTGCACAACAACAGAAACTATGAGCAAGGTGAAAAGACAGCCTTTGGAATGGGAGAAAATAATAGCAAATGAAGCAACTGACAAACAACTAATCTCAAAAATATACAAGCAACTTATGCAGCTCAATTCCAGAAAAATAAACGACCCAATCAAAAAATGGGCCAAAGAACTAAATAGACATTTCCCAAAGAAGACATACAGATGGCTAACAAACACATGAAAAGAAGCTCAACATCACTCATTGTCAGAGAAATGCAAATCAAAACCATAATGAGGTACCATTTCACGCCAGACAGAATGGCTGTGATCCAAAAGTCTACAAGCAATAAATGCTGGAGAGGGTGTGGAGAAAAGGGAAACCTCTTACACTGTTGGTGGGAATGCAAACTAGTACAGCCACTATGGACAATAGTGTGGAGATTCCTTAAAAAACTGCAAATAGAACTGCCTTATGACCCAGCAATCCCACTGCTGGGCATACACACCAAGGAAACCAGAACTGAAAGAGACACATGTACTCCAATGTTCATCGCAGCACTGTTTATAATAGCCAGGACATGGAAGCAACCTAGATGTCCATCAACAGATGAATGGATAAGAAAGCAGTGGTACATATACACAATGGAGTATTATTCAGCCATTAAAAACAATGCATTTGATTCAGTTCTAATGAGGTGGATGAAACTGGAGCTGATTATACAGAGTGAAGTAAGCCAGAAAGAAAAACACCAATACAGTATACTAACTCATATATATGGAATTTAGAAAGATGGTAATGATAACCCTGTATGCGAAACAGAAAAAGAGACACAGATGTATAGAATAGTCTTTTGGACTTTGTGGGAAAGGAAGAGCATGGGATGATTTGGGAGAATGGCACTGAAACATGTATAATATAATATAAGAAAAGAAACTCCAGTCTAGGTTCGATGCAGGATACAGGATGCTTGGGGCTGGTGCAGTGGGATGATCCACAGGAATGGTATTGGGAGGGAGGTGGGAGGGGGGTTTAGGATTGGGAACATGTGTACACCCGTGGCAGATTCATGTTGATGTATGACAAAACCAATACAATATTGTAAATAATTAGCCTTCAATTAAAATAAATAAATTTAAATTTAAGAAAAAAAGAATGAAAATAGGTGGATCATGGAGAAAGCAAGAGAATTTCCAAAAAAATATCTGCTTCTGCTTCACTGGCTCTGCTACCATCTTTGACTGTGTGGATCACAAAAGTCTGTGGAAAAAATCTTAGAAGTGATGGTGTTTTGCCAAAAGTTTTCATTTCCATCTCAGGATAAAAGGATTTGTTAACAAAGTAAGCCACTCATTATATACAAATAAATAATGTATATTTATTAAATAATTATATAGCTTACTTCCAAGATACTACATTAATAGAGCAGATAATACATCACCAAGCTGGGTTTTGACCAACATCCAGACTTAAACAGTGCTGGGAAGTCCCATGTCATGGACATCTGGAGTCCCAACTGGGAAAAGGTCCCAGGCAGTACCTCCACTCTGCTCTGTGGGCGAGACTTCAAAGACTGTCCTGGTTTTGATTTATAATCCCAGGACAGATTCAAATGGATATATTCATCAATCTGGGACCAAATTGCAAGCTTGGTTTCAAGATAATGCCATTGGCTTTTCCATGGAAAACTTGGAATATGGCAAATCCCGGGGCTTGGTTGACAAGTCCCCTTTCAAGGGCTCAGCTATCTCAGGATTCCTCCCCCACCTTATCTATGATGCTGCCAGTCTTGCACTCACAGCAGTCAATTCCAGTCACTCCCAGTGAGGGCAGTGCCAAGAGGGTTAGAAGCAAGGTCACAGGCCTGCTCTGCTTTGTCTCTGAAGCCTAAACAAGACTATTTGTTTACTTTCTTTAACAAATGGGAGAACCAGATCACTCTACCGTTCTGTTGAGAAAACTGCATGTGAGTCCAGAACCAACAGTTAGAACTGGACATACAACAAATGACTGGTTCAAAACTGGGAAAGATATATGGCAAGGATGTATATTGTCATCCTGCTTATTTAACTTATATGAAGAATACACCATAAGAAATACTGGGCTGGATGAATCACTAGCTGGAATCAAAATTTCCAGGAGAAATATCAACAACCTTAATTGTGCAGGTGATACCACTCTGATGGCAGAAAGTGAAGAGGAACCAAAGAGCTTCTTAATGAAGGTCAAAGAAGAGAATGAAAAAGCTGGCTTACAACTCAACATTCAAAACACTAAGATCATGGCATCTGATCCCAACGTTTCATGGCAAATTTTGTTGTTCACTCACTAAGTCATGTCTAACTCTTTGCAGCCCCATAGACTGCAGCACACCAGGCTTCCCTGTCTGTCATCCTCTCCCAGAGTTTTCTCAAAATCATGTCTATTGAGTCAGCAATGCCATCTCATTCTCTGTTGTACCCTTTTCCTCCTGCCTTCAGTTCCCAAATTCAAGGTTCCAGACATTTGGCTCTTTGGATTAGGTAACCAACATATTGGAGCTTCAGCTTCAGCATCAGTCTTTCCAATGAATATTCAGGGTTGATTTCTTTTAGGATTAACTGGTTTGATCTCCTCACCGTTCAAGTAACTTTCAAGAGTCTTTTCCAGCACCACAGTTCAAAAACATCCATTCTTTGGACTCAGCCTTCTTTACGGTACAATTCTAAGCTCTGTACATTACATGGAAAAGCCATATTTTGACTACATAGACCTTTGTCGGAAAAGTGATGTTGCTGCTTTTCAATACTCTAAGCTTGTCATAGCTTTTCTTCCAAGGGGCAACCATCTTTTAATTTCATGGCAGCAGTCACCATCCACAGTAGTTTTGAGACCCAATAAAATAAAATCTGTCAGTTTCCATTTTCTCCCCCATCTGCTATGATGTTAGTTTTTTGAATGTTGATTTTTCAGCTATTTTTTTTTCACCCTCCTCTTTCACCTTCATCAAGAGGCTCTTTAGTTCCTCGTTACTTTCTGCCATTAAGGTGATATCATCTGCATCTTCGAGGTTGGTGATATTTTTGCCAGCAATCTTGATTTCAGATTATGATTTATCCATCCCAGCATTTCACATGACGTACTCTGCATATAAGTTAAATAAGTGTGGTGACAATATACAGCCTTGACACACTCCTTTCCCAATTTTGAAGCAATCCATTGTTCTATGTCTGGCTCTAACTGTTGCTTCTTGATCTGCATACAAATTTCTCAGGAGGCAGGTAAGGTGATCTGCTATTTCCATCTCTTTAAGAATTTTCCACAGTTTGTTGTGCTCCACACAGTCAAAGGCTTTACTGTAGTGATTTAACCAGAAGTCTATGTTTTTTTTCTGAAATTCTCCAGCTTTTCCTGTGATGAATCAGATGTTGGGAATTCAATTTCTGATTCCCCTGCATATTCTAAATCTAGCTTGTACATCTGGACACTCTGTTCATGTACTGATGAAACCTAGGTGAAAAATTTTTAACATCACCTTGCTAGCATGTGAAATAAGTGCAGTTGTGTGGCAATTTGAACATTCTCTGGCATTGCCCTTCTTTGGGATTGGAATGTAAACTGACCTTCATGACAAATAGAAGGAGATAAAGTGGAAGTAATGACAGATTTTGTTTTCCAGGGCTCCAAAATCACTGGGGACAGTGACTGCAGCCATGAAATAAAGAGATGCTTTTTCTTTGGAAGGAAAGTGATGACAAACCTGGACAAAGTATTAAAAAGCAGAGACATCACTTTGTTGATAAAGACCTGTGTAGTCTAAGCTATGGATTTTCTAGTTGTCATGTATGGATGTGAGAGTTAGACCATAAAGAAGGCTGAGTGCTTTTGAACTGTGGTTGAAAAAGACTCTTGGGAGTCCCTTGAAAAGCAAGGAGATCAAAACAGTTAAAACTAAAGGAAATCAACTCTGAATATTCATTCAGACTGATGCTGAAGCTGAGGCTTCAATACTTTGCCAACTTGATGCAAGGAACTGACTCATTGTAAAAAACTCTGGTGCTGGGAAAGATTGTAAGCAGAAGGAGAAGGCGATGACAGAGGATGACATGGTTAGACAGTATCATTCACTAAACAGACATGGATTTGAGCAAACTCTAAAAGATAGTAGAGGACAGAGGAGCCTGGCATGCTGTACTTCTTGGGGTTCCAAACACGACTTAGCCACTGAGCAACAAGGACAACAAATAGAATATGTTTCTTCTTGTTTAAACTTTGTGTGATAGGTCATTGATGACAAATAACTTGCTGAAATTTTCATTTTAAAATGTTGTTTCAGTCTTATGGTATTTGAGGTACATAACATACAACACATCATGTACACTGAAGGGATATACAATGTTAGGGAAGAGGATCTGAGGAAAAACCTTGTAGATCTCATTACTGTGTTTCCAGACTCTGAAAAGTGTGTTTACAGGATTCTTTCTTGACAGCAACATAAAGTAAAGCAAACATTCCTGATGACTTGACATAGTGCTATGTTTCTTTGTTTGTTTGTTTTTTAATAAATGGGTAAATAAGCAGTTAACTTAAATAAATTACTGGAATAAATACTACCTAACATTCAGATCTTTATGATGACTACTACTAAAATTCTGTTTAGAATAAAGTTCCTGTACATGTCGCAGATACACAGAGAGCCAATATCAATCATTGCAGATATAATCAATTCTAAACATTATCTTGTGTTTGTTTCTTATTTTCCTGTATACTAATACTTGATAACTTTCTCTTTCATTTAAAAGATAGCAATTGAGATTTTTTCTTTTTTTAATATTAACTGAGATAATGGCTCACTGGTAAGTGAAGTCGCTCAGTTGTGTCTGAATCTTTACGATTCCATGGATTGTAGTCTACCAGGCTTCTCTCTGTCCTTGTGATTTTCCAGGCAAGAGTACTGGAGTGGGTTGCCATTTCCTCTCCAGGGGATCTTCCTGACCCAGAAATCTAACTAGGATCTCCTGCACTGCAAGTGGATTTTTTACCAGCTAAGATAACCAACCTACATGTTCAGATTAATTATTTGATTAAATGTGAAGTGATTATTGTTTGTTTCATATTGTTTCCAATGATATGGATGGGTTTACAGTAATATGAGTAAAATATATTTACTGTACAATATAAAAGTAAAGTTTTATCTTTTAGAGGCAGATAATATCACCTGAAAAGAAACTTAGAGGTAATCTAACTTAATTCCGTCTTCTACACAGGGTGATCTGAAGAATAGAAAGCAACACTGTGGTATTTAGAGCGGTGTTCCTGCCTAGTTCATAGCATGGTTCTAACTAAAGAGAAACATCCAGGGAAGCTAAAGATTTCTGCCCCAAGCTTTAACCCAGATCCTTTTACTTACTGGTGTCATGAACATTACTGCTGTTCTATTTGTAAGTAGTTTACTTGTACAGCCTATAACAAGTACGAGTGTGTCTTTTCTCTGCATTAGACATTTACCAAATCTAACATTGCCTTGCCATGTTTCAGTTCAGTTCATTCACTCAGTCACAGCTCACTCCTTGCAACCCCATGGACTGAAGCATGCCCGGCTTCCCTGTCCATCACCAACTCCTGGAGTTGCTCAAACTCATGCCACTGAGTCAGTGATTGCTATGCTTATGCTAAACTATTTCAATGGTGAAGATGAAGAAAGAGGTCAAGATATAAGAATTTGACCATGATATTAAAGCATTACATCTGTCATTGATTAATTGCATTTGCAAAATGATATTTTCCATGAGTCATTGGTGCATGTATGAGGAAAATATAATATGAAGACATTAAAATGATAAAGAATGAAGAATACTGAAATTGACAGGCTAGAATAAATTTTGTGTTGTATTGTTCCTTTTTTTTTCAGATTAATATCGGGAAAGAAGAATCATTTTGCCCAAATTCATATCTGACTTAGAAATTATCTTTAAAAATTTCAATAATTTCCCATTAATTTTTTCAATTCAAGGAAAGGAAACCTACAATCAACTGAATCAGTTCTTTTTTTGGAAGTCAGTTTAATGGGTTTAAAATTTTCTCATCTTCACATATTACTCACTTCAGTTCAGTTCAGTCGCTCAGTCGTGTCCGACTCTTTGTGACCCCATGAATCGCAGCCAGCCAGGCCTCCCTGTCCATCACCATCTCCCGGAGTTCACTCAGACTCACGTCCATTGAGTCCATGATGACATCCAGCCATCTCATCCTCAGTCGTCCCCTTCTCCTCCTGCCCCAATCCCTCCCAGCATCAGAGTCTTTTCCAATGAGTCAACTCTTCTCATGAGGTGGCCAAAGTACTGAAGTTTCAGCTTTAGCATCATTCCTTCCAAAGAAATCACAGAGTTGATCTCCTTCAGAATGGACTGGTTGGATCTCCTTGCAGTCCAAGGGACTCTCAAGACTCTTCTCCAACACCACAGTTCAAAAGCATCAATTGTTCGGTGCTCAGCCTTCTTCACAGTCCAACTCTCACATCCATACATGACCACTGGAAAAAATATAGCCTTGACTAGATGGACCGTAGTCGGCAAAGTAATGTCTCTGCTTTTGAATATACTATCTAGGTTGGTCATAACTTTTCTTCCAAGGAGTAAGCGTCTTTTAATTTCATGGCTGCAGTGACCATCTGCAGCGATTTTGGAGCCCCCCCCAAAATAAAGTCTGACACTGTTTGCACTGTTTCCCCATCTATTTCCCATGAAGTGATAGGACCGGATGCCACCATCTTCGTTTTCTGAATGTTGAGCTTTAAGCCAACTTTTTCGCTCTCCTCTTTCACTTTCATCAAGAGGCTTTTTAGCTCCTCTTCACTTCTGCCATGAGGGTGGTGTCATCTGCATATCTGACGTTATTGATATCTCTCCCGGCAATCTTGATTCCAGCTTGTGTTTCTTCCAGTCCAGTGTTTCTCATGATGTACTCTGCATAGGAGTTAAATAAGTAGGGTGACAATATACAGCCTTGACATACTCCTTTTCCTATTTGGAACCAGTCTGTTGTTCCATGTCCAGTTCTAACTGTTGCTTCCTGACCTGCATACAGATTTCTCAAGAGGCAGGTTAGATGGTCTGGTATTCCCATCTCTATCAGAATTTTCCACAGTTTATTGTGATCCACACAGTCAAAGGCTTTGGCATAGTCAATAAAGCAGAAATAGATGTTTTTCTAGAACTCTTGCTTTTCTGATGATCCAGCGGATGTTGGCAATTTGGTCTCTGGTTCCTCTGCCTTTTCTAAAACCAGCTTGAATATCAGGGAGTTCACGGTTCACGTATTGCTGAAGCCTGGCTTGGAGAATTTTGAGCATTACTTTGCTAGCATGTGAGATGAGTGCAATTGTGAGGCAGTTTGAACATTCTTTGGCATTGCCTTTCTTTGGGATTGGAATGAAAACTGACCTTTTCCAGTCCTGTGATCACAGCTGAGTTTTCCAAATTTGCTGGCATATTGAGTGCAGCACTTTCACAGCATCATCTTTCTGGATTTGAAACAGTTCAACTGGAATTCCATCACCTCCCCTAACTTTGTTTGTAGTGATGCTTTCTAAGGACAACTTGATTTCACATTCCAAGATGTCTGGCTCTAGATTAGTGATCACATCATCATGATTATCTGGGTCGTGAAGATCTTTTTTGTACAGTTCTTCCATGCATTAATTCCACCTCTTCTTAATATCTTCTGCTTCTGTTAGGTCCATACCATTTCTGTCCTTTATCGAGCCCATCCTTGCATGAAATGTTCCCTTGGTATCTCTAATTTTCTTGAAGAGATCTCTAGTCTTTCCCATTCTGTTTCTCTTCCTCTATTTCTTTGCATTGATCGCTGAAGAAGGTTTTCTTATCTCTTCTTGCTATTCTTTGGAACTCTGCATTCAGACGCTTATATCTTTCCTTTTCTCCTTTGCTTTTCACCTGTCTTCTTTTCACAGCTATTTGTAAGGCCTCCCCAAACAGCCATTTTGCTTTTTTGCATTTCTTTTCCATGGGATGTCTTGATCCCTGTCTCCTGTACAATGACATGGACCTCCATCCATAGTTTATCAGGCACTCTATCAGATCTAGGCCCTCAGATCTATTTCTCACTTCCACTTTATAATCATAAAGGGATTTGATTTAGGTCATACCTGAATGGTCTAGCGGTTTTCCCTACTTTCTTCAATTTAAGTCTGAATTGGTAATAAGGAGTTCATGATCTAGACACAATAAAATGAACTAGTATTCATATTGAATCAGTCTTTAGATGCTGATGTAAAACTGATAATATATATGAAGATGGATTAATTAGATCCATGTTTATTAATCTCTCATTAATGATAATCCATTGACATCCAATTTGATTAACTATATTTTTTAACAGGTTCGCTGTCATGTTGCTGCCTTGTCGTTGCAACCAGTCAAAAGAAGTTTCAGTGAATTGATAAAGTATGCCAGAAGCACACATTTAAGTCTTTTATATTATGCAGGAATTTTAGAGTTTTTCTTAACATGTCATAGTGTTTTACAAATACCACTTTGAACAACAGAGGAATTATGTAGGCTTTATTTTTCCCTTCTGAAATATTGTCACATAAGGACTTTTACAATGGCGGCTAGAAGACCATCAGAGGCTTTTAATTTTATAATTTTTTAAAGTATAAATTTATTTATTTATAATTGCAATGAATAAATATCAGTCCCTTTCAGTACATTATGGTATTTAAAATACATTGTCACATCCTAGCTTTCTAAACAAACTAATTTAGTGCTTTAGCCTTCAGGAAGCCAGATCAAAGGTAGATGAAACAGTCAAATAGCAAGAGCTTAGAGCTTATTCTTTCTAGTGAAGTTAATAAGCATGTCTTTATAGTATATTATCTTAATGTCCACAACCATTTTATGTACCTTCCAAACAAACTTGTGTATATGTGTTCAATATGTTAACTGTATCCTGATATACATTTTTTAGCTACTAATCAAAACTTCATTTAATTTTGTATTAAGGAAAGTGAAAGTGAAGTCGTTCAGTCGTGTCTGACTCTTTGCGACCCCATGGACTGTAGCCCACCAGGCTCCTCAGTCTATGGAATTTTCCAGGCAAGAATACTGGAGTGGGTTGCCATTTCCTTCTCCAGGGGATCTTCCCGACCCAGGGATTGAACCCATGTCTCCCGCATTGCAGGCACATGCTTTACCATCTTGAGACACCAGGGATGCCCAATTTTGTATTGGCTATAATTGACATACAATTGTATTGACATATAATTAGCAGTGAAAAATGTGTTGTCTTCTATTTTTAGTTTATTACATATTTGTTTATTTGACCTTCCAGGCAACATGTAGTGCTTTGTTTACATAATGCAAAGCTCATTCTTAAGCAAAGAACTCTGATCAATGGGATGATATAAAATAATCTTTTAAATAGGTGTTTTATTTTTTTTTTTTTGAACCACAAGCTAACCACAGCTAAGAATAAGGAAAAAAGGAAGGAAATTGGTGTTCAGAGAGTCACAGAAGAATTGATAGTTGATAATGAAGCACAATTATGTACTTTACCATGATTCTGTCCACTGTCTCTTACCTTTTTTGACTGTGTGTCTGTGTGTGTTTTAGCTGTATTCAGATAAAATTGACAAATAACATGTATATGGTACAGGGCATGAATATTTAATATGTGTTACATTCTGAAATAATTACTACAATAAAGTTAGTTAACATATTCATCAATTTACAAAGCTATCACTTTGAGTGTGCATACCATGAAAACCCTTAAGGTCTACTTGCTCAGCAAATTTCAGTCTTACAATACACAACTGTTAACTGGAGTCACAGGGCACATTAGACACCCAGAAGTTATTCATCAAGCACCAGAAAGGCTGTAAACTTTGACCAACATCACCCATTGCTCCATCTTTCAGCCTGCAGCAATAGCCAATCTATTCTCTATTTCTATGTGTTTGACCAATTGGATTCTTCTTGTATGTGAGACCGTACAGTACTTGTCTTCCTCTGTGTGAATTATTTCACTTAGCATATGCCCCTCATGGTTCTTCCATGTTGTAACCAATGACTTCTTCTAACAGGCATGGACTCATACACTTCAAGATCAGAGTAACTGTCAGATCCTCTGCCTGCTATTTTTTTCATCTAAAAATTGAATCATTTTCTGGATTCAAATAGTGCTTGACTAAAAACTGAACAAAAACTAATATATTGTAAAAGTCAGAAAAAAAATTCCTGGAACCTAATGCCATAACAATTTCTGGAAATATAAAGAAGCATGACAGGTAGGGGAAATAGCAATATATTTCAAATAGAAATTATGTTTCTCATGTAACCTACCATTTAATTTTAACAAATCATCAGTCACCACATAAGTATGGCTGTACATGTGTGCACATATACAAAATATAAATTTTTTAAACCATTTATTCTTCGATTTTTTCAGGGTCTGTTTCACATCCTTATTCCTTAGGCTATAAATCAGAAGGTTTAACATGGGAACCACAAGGGTATGAAACAAAGAGGTCATTTTGTCTTCATCTAGAGAGTAGGAAGAACTTGGCCTGAAATACATGAAGACCATTATTCCCTTGAAAATTGCCATAGAAGTTAGGTGAGACGTGCAGGTAGAGAAAGCTTTTAACCCCCCTTTGGCAGAGTGGATCTTCAAGACCGATAGGATAATATATGAGACAAGAACTCCTGAAATTGTACTCAGTTCAATGAAGCCAAAAGCAGTAAATATCAGTAACTCATTGACCTGTGTATCTGGGCAAGATAGCAATAGGAGAGGAGCAACATCACAAAAAAAGTAATTAATCTCATTTGATCCACAGAAACATAAGTGAAATGCTAATGTCATGTGTATCAGAGCATCTGCTATTCCCACCAGATAAACCCCAGCGATGAGCAGGGAGCACACCCTGCTGGACATGCTGACTGCATAGAGCAAGGGGCTGCTGACTGCCTTGTACCAGTCATAGGCCATCACTGCGATCAGGAGACATTCACGATCCATAAAGGTATCAGTTCAGTTCAGTTCACTTCGGTCGCTTAGTCGTGTCCGACAATTTGCGACCCCATGAATCACAGCACACCAGGCCACCTCCCTGTCCATCACCAACTCCTGGAGTTCACTGAGACTCACGTGTCCATCGAGTCAGTGATGCCATCCAGTCATCTCATCCTCTGTCGTCCCCTTCTCCTCCTGCCCTCAATCCCTTCCAGCATCAGAGGCTTTTCCAATGAGTCAACTCTTCTCATGAGGTGGCCAAAGTATTGGAGTTTCAGCTTTAGCATCATTCCTACCAAAGAAATCCCAGGGCTGATATCCTTCAGAATGGACTAGTTGGATCTCCTTGCAGTCCAAGGGACTCTCAAGAGTCTTCTCCAACACCACAGTTCAAAAGCATCCATTCTATGGCGCTCAGCCTTCTTCACAGTCCAACTTTCACATCCATACATGACTACTGGAAAAACCATAGCCTTGACTAGACGGACCTTAGTCGGCAAAGTAATGTCTCTGCTTTTTAATATGCTGTCTAGTTTGGTTATAACTTTCCTTCCAAGGAGAAAGTGTCTTTTAATTTCATGGCTGCAATGACCATCTGCAGTGATTTTGGAGCTCCCAAAAATAGAGTCTGACACTTTCCCCATCTATTTCCCATGAAGTGATGGGACCAAATGCCATGATCTTCGTTTTCTGAATGTTGAGTTTTAAGCCAACTTTTTCACTCTCCTCTTTCACTTTCATCAAGAGGCTTTTTAGTTCCTCTTCACTTTCTGCCATAAGGATGGTGGATCTGCATATCTGAGGTTATTGATATTTCTCCTGGCAATAGAGCACCAATAACTGCAGAGCACAGCCATAGAAAGGAATTAATTTGTTCTTATCAAATAGATCCACCAGCATCTTGGGGCCAACTGTTGTGTAAATGCTGAGACCACTGAAGGAGAGGCAGCTGAGGAAAAAGTACATGGGTGTGTGCAGCTGGGGATCCATTCTGATCAGTGTTATTATTCCAAGATTTGCCAGAAGAGTAATGAGATAAACAAAGAGAAATATGGTAAATAGGATCACTTTGTTTACAGCATTATCAGTAATTCCCAAGAAAATGAAATCAGTCATGGAGGAGCAATTCCTTCTATCCGTTCTTCTTAGTTCTGATGTAAACTTTTGAGAAAATGATTTAAAAAAAAAATGACACTTGCATGTGGAACACTTTTTGGCATCTACAAAATGTCATAAGACAGAATATACTTTTCTATAAGTGTCTTTTTATACTTAGAAAATTATTCAGTCATGCACCCATTCTTTAAAGAGGCATAACTGTCTATTCTGAAATAATGAAAAAGTATCTTAGAAAGACTTTTGAGAAATTTAATGTAAATTTAGATGTCATTCATGAGGCTTGTTCCTTTCTACAAACTCTTCTCTGAGTGTTAGTTTCTTCATCCCAGAGAGTAGATTTAGAAAAATTTAACTCTTTACATCTTGAGGAAAACCTAGAAGAGACATCAGTGTTAGAGAGACCAGACAGTAAGATATAGGACTGAGCATTTATGAGGGCTGAAAATAGTCACTTAGATACAAAAATCAATAATAATTTCTTTGTTTCTCAAACAAGTATGATTGGTTTTAGATAATTTGACTTAGTTCCAGAAACAGTGAGCATATCAAAGGCTAGCAATAAAAGAAAAGTGATTATATTACTTATTTTAGTTTATGCTATGTTCAGTATTTGCTGAGACATGAATTAAGTATTATTGACCTGGTGTTCTAGAAATTTAGTCTTGCTTTCCCAAAATGCTCGTTACCTCTTTGTGTAGTGGTAGTTGTCAAAAGGTGAATCTCTTAATGAGTGGAAAAAAAGAGCTAAAAGGAAGTGAAAACACCATATTTATTGTATAATTTGCATCATTTTATATGTTGAATGGCCTGTTAGTTACTAAATTGGAAATAAGATGACGGACAATAATGTTTCTAAAATGCATAGGCTTTTCCCTTTGTAATATATATGAGTATATGTATTAATGTTCGTAAGAATAGAATGTAAGCAATGAACTTTTTCCCTCAGAACTAAGAAACATGGCATGTGGTTCTCATGGAGATGAATTTTACATGTTTTTATCTTTATTGTGTTACGTACTCTATTTTAATTAAACAAAATATGCTTTAATTCATGTATACATTTTTCCAAAGATAAAAAAAGAGTAAATATTTCCTGTGAATAAAGAACAAAATAAAACAAATAAACAGTTGCATTGTGGATATTAACAAGTTCAGATTCTTGTGATTCTGAAATCGAAATATTTCTAGCCATTGACTTCAGATTTTAATGAGTAAGCTGGCACAAAATGGTTCATTTACAATTTGTTTCTTCAAAATGTTAAGTATTTTCTTCTATATTCTTTAAGTTAGGAACTGGAAACCTACCTGAGATGAGCAAGTCTTGACTAGTTGAACAATAAACAGGTGACCTCTTATTTTACCTGGTACACTGGGACTTAAATCCCTGTGCTACTGACCCTTTGCTTTGATGTTATGCAAACATTTCATTAATTATATTTCTGCTTCTGTATTTCCCCCTGAGAATTCAGAAGCTACTTAGCACAAGCTCAGTTTTCATGCCTTCCTACTGTCATTAAATAGATCTATGGTAAAAAGAAAACTGCATAATTTTTTTGTATGATGTGCTTCACAGTTATTCTGAAATGATTTTGTCCTTCTTTAGTTAAAGAGTAAACCTACTGAAACTCAAAAAGATCCTCCCCCCATTATTTCCATTTCTTTAGATTTGTTCATAGTGTTCTGGAGTCTCCTTCACATCTCATTTAAGGATATTACCACGCGTGGTTCATGTTTTCCTTTTTACTGAAATTTAATGAGTACATCATAAAATGCACCTTTCTAATGTATACAGTTGTTTGTTTTTCATTGTGTTTTCAAGGTTCTTAGGTTATCATCAGTATTTACTTCCACAACATTTTCATTACTATTATAAGAAATCCATATGTATTAGCTGTCGCTTTCCCTTCCTTCCTCCTGAGCCCTGGCAACTACTAATTTACTTTCTGATTCTTTGTGTTTCCAATACTTGGCTTCCTTTTGAACAGAATTATGCAACATGCTTTTTTTTTTCCTTGTTGTTATTCTTTTCATCAGCCTTCTTGTATTCATTGAAATATTTTCAAGGTTCATCTATATTGCATGCATTGCATATTCATCCTTCTTTGAATTTTTGCCATACTTCATCTATTTTGACAAACAAAAATTAGCAAAATTATCATAAGTCATTTCTGGGTCTTGTCTTGAATAAGATAGTGTGTGAAAGCCACAAATTACCATATAGAAATTCCAACTACACATCTTATTTTACAATGTGGCACATTCTGATATTACATGAACTGAAAGGGGAGAATTTGGGTCTATCTTTCTAGATATCTCATCTACTCTCAATTATTAAAGAACTTGCAACCTAGCCCATCTTTCCACTGAATATTTCATGCAACCTCAGTAAACATGAGAAAGAACAAAATAAGGAGTCAGTGATCATTCTCTTAAGTTATTTAGTTTTGAAATACAGTTTTTGTAGGAAGAGATAACTAGAACAGTGTGCAAAAATAAATCAGAAACAAGTTTTTGAATATATATAAATGCATGAATATTCAAGTGTTTCCCAGGTGGCTCAGCAGAAAAGATTTGACTGTCTAGCAGGAGATGTGAGTTCGATCCCTAGGAAGAGAAAAGCCCCTGGAGTAGAAAATGGCAACTCACTCCAGTGTTCTTGCCTGAAAAGTTTCTTGGGCAGAGGAGCCTTACCATCCATGGGGTTGCAAAGAGTCAGGCATGACAGAGCACATATGGTCAGGTCATTCTCTTAAGTTATCTAGTTATGAAATGCAGTTTATATAGCAAGAGATATGTGGAACAGTGTACAAAAACATATTAGAGAAGCAATCTTTTGAATATGTATGTGCATATATATATATGCATGCATATTCAAAGATTGAGGTAAAATGTTTGAAAACCATATAGCCAAATTATATGAAGAATTCTCACAGACAGTAAGACAACAAACAACCTAATAAAAATTGAACAAAAAATTTGAACAAATTAAGTCTCATCAAGAAGATATATACAAAGAAACCCACTTCAGAGCTAGAAACACATGCAAACTGAAAATGAAGGGATGTGAAGATATTCCATTCAAATGAAAATCACAATAAAGCTGGAAAAGCAATACTCACAGCAGACAAGATAGACTTTAAAATAACAAATGTTAAAAGAGACAAGGAAAGACACTACCCAATGACCAAGGGATCAATCCATGAAGAAGACATAATAATTGTAAATATGTATACACTCAACACAGGAATACACCATCAATATATAAGGCAAGTGCTAATATCTATAAAAGGGGAAATTGGCAGTAATACAACAAAGGTGGGGAACTTTAACATTCAAATTACACCAATGGATGGATCACCCAGGCAGAAAATTAATAAGTAAACCAATTCTTAAATGGCACAATAGACCAGATAGATTTGATATTTATAGGACATTCCATCTGAAAGAAGCAGAATACACTTTCATCTCAAGTAAATATGGAACATTTTCCACAGTAGATCATATCATGGATCACAAACCAAAACCTGGTAAATTTTTTTAAAAAATTGAAATAATAACAAGCATCTCTTTCCAATGACAATATGAGAAGTCCATTACAAGATAAAGCTGTTTGTGTTTTTACACAAGTATATAGAAGCTAAACAATATGTGACTAAACAACCAATATCACTGAAGAAAACTAAGAGGAAATAAAAGAAATATCTAGAGAAAAATGACAACAAAATATGACAATCCAAAACCTAAGGTGCTCTGCCAGGGTCCAGCCCCAGTGAATCCGGGGAATTTGAAGCGGGGATGGAGTTGGCGATTAAAGAGAGATTAATTAGAAATTTAAAGAGAAATTAGAGAAGAATAATGTAGTGAAAAAATAGAGGAGAAAAGAGGCTGATATTCCTTGGTTTACATGGAAAGCTAATAAAGTCTCAAGACAAGAAACTTGAACCGTCTACGTAGGCCACAGGTGCCCGCTTGAATAGCATAGGGTGCCCCACCTTGGGCTCCCTCTCGCGTGGGACTTAGAAGCCCAGGCAAATAAGGAGACACAGCGAGCCTCTGTGTTCCAAGGGATCAGCCTGAAAAAGAGAGGGAGGGAGAAGGGGAGAGAGTTGACACGGGGGAGGCCAAGCTTGTGCAAAACCCCATAACTTTGTTTTCAAAAGTTGTTTATATACCCTAAGTTTTACACAATGGAAGATGCAGAGTCATGCAGGGGCAGCAGTCCTGACCCTTACCTATACCAGGCTTTCTTTCTGCATATCTTTCCGTATACAAAAGGTCTCAGGTGATTTACATTATCTTATGGCCAAGAGGCCTGTTAACACTTTATGGTTCTCTTCCTTAATGAATGTTAATCTCATTTTCCCTGAAGTGTTTTTCTTTAATCTACATCACCTTCAAAGGACTAAATAAAGTTACATCCCTGTAAAACAAATGTGCAGTGGGTTATAACAAAGAAAGTACTTAACTCAAAGATCTATGTTGCTACTTGTTTTTTCTATATACCAACTATATCAACAACAACAACAACAAAAGATATGAAAACTTGACAGCAAGTATTGGCTTAATAATGAAACCCTTAATCAGTCTTAGTCTAATGATTTTTTCCTAGAATTTTTTAAGCTTTCTGTGCCTCTTGCGGTTGGAAGGCTGTAAACAATCACATGCACAGTTGCAAATATCTGGACAGTCCTGTCGGGCAAGTTAGAAAGCTATCAGAGGGGTTTGAGCTAAGACACTCCTTTTATGCCCAGGAGACTTATTAACTAGAGCTCTAAGTTAATTTTCTTTAGAGAAAGGTGGTAGGGAATAGCCCCCCTGTAATGTCAGAAGAGTATAGTATGGCAAACAGTAAACAGACAAATTTTGGTTTGGGGGTAGATGCTCGGGCAAAGGACCCCTTGAGACCTGAGACTCGCCTTTGCCTGTCAAGCCTCTTCCTCATGACCTTTGTCATGGGTGAGATTCCTCATGCTGGCTCCCGGCAGTGCTCAGCAAAAACAGTTCTAAGAAGGAAGCTTATTGCAATACAATCTTACCTCAGGAAACAGGAAAAATCAGAAATAAACAAACTTGCATTACACCTAAAGCAACTAGGGAAAGAATAAGTGAAACTAAAGTTAATAGATGGAACCAAAACATAAACATCAGAAAATAAATAAATTAAAAATATAAAGAAAATAATAACAAAGGTCAGCGAAACTAAAATCTGATTCTTTGAGAATATGAAGTTGATAAACCTTCAGTCAGACTCATCAAGAGAAGAAAAGAGAAGACTCAGGTCAACAAAATTAGAAATGAAAAATGAGAAGTAACAACTGACATTACAGATATTTTCCATCAGTCATTGGTGATGTGTAAAAGGGTTGTGCTATGGAAAGAAGAAGGAAAGTTAGTGATGAGAACTGAAGTAGACAGCCTAAAATACATCAGAATCTTTTGATATGTTGTTCCCTATTTTTGTGGAATTTCAAGAATTTTCATGGAACAGAAGAGTATCTCCATGCCATTGCCACAACTTTGATTTGAATTGTGAATTTCATAGAAAAACACTCAGTTCTTCTTTAAGTTATCCAAATTCCAGACGAGGAAGCCTATTTTAATCAAATATTGTCTGCTGTAATATTATTTTTTACTTCCATTTAATGGGCTTAATTTTTTTTCTTTTTTTATATCATATTTATTAGATCCAATAAAATGGAGCAATATGTAGGTCAAATCAGTCTTTAGATGCTGTAATATACATCTGACATTTGAATGGAGACAAATTAACTAGATTACATGTATATATACTGCACAATACCTGCCAATCCACTGATGCATTGTTTGTCTTAGACTTTAATTTTCGGACAATATTTTCTGTTAGGATGCCTTTTATAAGCAACATTTGCAAAATAGTTCAGTGAATTGATGAAATATGGCAGGAATAGAAACCTATACATCTTTTATATAAAATAATAATTTTATGTTTGTAACTTTTTCCACAATGAGAACGTTTCCTAACATGTCATAATGTTTCACTGCTGCTGCTAAGTCACTTTAGTCATGTCCGACCCTGTGAGACCCCATAGATGGCAGCCCACTAGGCTCCCCTGTCCCTGGGATTCTCCAGGCAAGAACACTTGAATCAGTTGCCATTTCTTTCTCCAATGCATGAAAGTGAAAAGTGAAGGTGAAGTTGCTCAGTCGTGTCCAACTTTTAGCAACCCCATGGACTGTCTCACAAATGCCCTCAAATTTTTTATCCCATGATCATTTTGTGGTTCATTTATTACTAAACTGCTTAGGTCATTAATGCCTACTACTAGTATCAGCTTAAATTCATTAGTATATAATCTATAAGATGTACTATATTAAAAAAAAACTGAGTTCTGAAAGATCACTCAGCAAATCTTTTATTTAATTTAAGACAAAACCTTTAAGACACTGCATAATGTTTGAGTGAGACTGAAATAATGTTTGAATGACAATTGAATCAAAAATTAGCATAACTGAAAAGTCAAAAGGATTTTCCAAAACAGTAAGTGCCCTATATAAACGCTGCCCACATACTAAGCATGATATCCGAGGAAACCTGCAATATTTCTTAACAGTGAAGCTGTGCTTAGTCACTCAGTCATGTCTGATTCTGTGACCCCATTGATTGTAGCCCATCAGGCCCTTCTCTCTATAGGGATTCTCCAGGCAAGAATACTGGAGTGGGTTGCCACTTTCTCCCCCATGTGTCATGTCATCTAATTTTAATTACACAGTTACTATATGTGTGTGGTTGTGTGCACATATGCATAGTTCAAATATTTAAAAATATAGTTTAGCTTTCAATTTTACTAAAGCCTCTTTCACATTCTTGTTCCACAGGCTAAATACCAGAGAATTTAGCAGGGGAATCACAAAAGTGTAAAAGAAAGAGATCATTTTGTCTTCATCAAGAAAGTAGGATGAATTTGGCCTGAAATACATAAAGATTACAGCTCCCTGGAAAATTGACACTGCAGTTAAGTGGAAGGTGCAGGTGGTAAAAGCTTTGGCTCTCCCCTCAGCAAAGTGGATCTTCAAGAGTGAAATAAAAGCAGAAGATGGCGGAGGAATAGGACAGGGAGACCACTTTCTCCCAAACAAGTTCATCAAAAGAACTTTTAAACACTGAATAAATTCCAAAAAACTCCTGAATGCCGGCAGAGGATATCAGGCACCCAGAAAAAGCAGCCCATTGTCTTCGAAAGGAGATGTCTTATCAATGGTGCTGTATAGAAGGATAAGTCTTGAGACTACTGTAAAAATAAGTCTGAAAACCAGAAGTAGGAGGCGTAAGTCCGAACCCTGAGAACACCAGAGAACTCCTGACTCCAGGGAACATTACTCGGCAGGAGCTCATCAAACGCCTCCATACCTACACTGAATCCAAGCACCAACCAAAGGCCAACAAGTTCCAAAGCAAGACATACCATATAAATTCTCCAGCAACCCAGGAACACAGCCCTGAGCTCCAATATACAGACTGCCCGAAGTTACTCCAAAACCATTGACATCTCATAACTCATTACTGAACACTTCATTGTACTCCAGAGAGAAAAAATCCAGCTCCACCCACCAGAACACCGACACAAGCTTCCCTAGCCAAGAAACCTTGACAAGCCACCTGTACAACCCCACCCACAGCAAGGAATCTCCACAATAAAGAGAACTCCACAAACTGCCAGAATACAGAAAGGCCACCCCAAACTCAGCAATATGAACAAGATGAAGAGACAGAGGAATACCCAGCAGGTAAAGGAACAGGATAAATGCCCACCAAACCAAAGAAAAGAGGAAGAGATAGGGAATCTACTTGATAAAGAATTCCAAGTAATGATAGTGAAAATGATCCAAAATCTTGAAATCAAAATGGAATCACAGATAAATAGCCTGGAGACAAGGATTGAGAAGATGCAAGAAAGGTTTAACAAGGACCTAGAAGAAATAAATAAGAGTCAATATATAATGAATAATGCAATAAATGAGATCAAGAACACTCTGGAGGCAACAAATAGTAGAATAACAGAGGGAGAAGATAGGATTAGTGAAATAGAAGATAGAATGGTAGAAATAAATGAATCAGAGAGGAAAAAAGAAAAACGAATTAAAAGAAATGAGGACAATCTCAGAGACCTCCAGGACAGTGTTAAACGCCCCAACATTCGAAGTATAGGAGTTCCAGAAGAAGACAAAATAAAGACCATAAGAAAATACTTGAGGAGATAATAGTGGAAAACTTCCCTAAAATGGGGGAGGAAATAATCACCCAAGTCCAAGAAACCCAGAGAGTCCAAAACAGGATAAACCCGAGGTAAAACACCCCAAGACACATATTAATCAAATTAACAAAGATCAAACACGAAGAACAAATATTAAAAGCAACAAGGATAAAACAACAAATAACACACAAGGGGAATCCCATAAGGATAACAGCTGATCTTTCAATAGAAACTCTTCAGGCCAGGAGGGAATGGCAAGACATCCTTAAAGTGATGAAAGTAAATAACCTACAGCCCAGATTACTGTACCCAGCAAGGATCTCATTCAAATATAAAGGATAAATCAAAAGCTTTACAGACAAGCAAAAGATGAGAGAATTCAGCACCACCAAACCAGCTCTCCAACAAATGCTAAAGGATCTTCTCTAGACAGGAAGCACAAAAAGGGTGTATAAACTCGAGCCTGAAACAATAAAGTAAATGGTAACGGGATCATACTTATCAATAATTACCTTAAACGTAAATGGGTTGAATGCCCCAACCAAAAGACAAAGACTGGCTGAATGGATACAAAAACAAGACCCCTATATGTGTTGTCTACAAGAGACCCACCTCAAAACAGGGGCCACATACAGACTGAAATTGAAGGGCTGGGAAATGTTATTCCACGCGAATAGAGACCAAAATAAAGCAGGAGTAGCAATACTCATATCAGATAAAATAGACTTTAAAACAAAGGCTGTGAAAAGAGCAAAGAAGGACACTACATTGCCAGGAGCCAGTGTGAGGAATCACCGCCCCCCCCCCCCCCGTGCAAAGGTCATGAGAAAGGAGGCTTGGCATATGCAAAGGCAGGATCAAGCCTCAGGGGTCCCCCTGGAAATTCTCGAGCATCTACCCCCCCAAAACCAGAGTCTGCCTGCCTTACTGTTTTGTACTTTTACTTACACTTCTGATATTACAGGGGGCTGTCCCTCACCACATCTCTCTGAGAAGGAGTTAACTTAGAGCTCCAGTTAATAAAATTCCTGGGTGTGACAAGAGTGTTTCAGTTCACAAACTCCTCTGAAATTTCTCTAGCCTACCTGACAGATTCGTCTGGTCAAATGTGATTGTTCATAGCCTCCCAACCATGAGAGGCATGAGATGCTTTAACTTTCTAAATACAGATTATTTTGAGAAGTTAGAAAATTATTAGTATAGTATAGTGGGTTGGTTAGAAATTATACTGGTGAAGGCTTTTCATTTGTTGGGCCAATATTTGTTGCTAAGTCTCTGTAGCCCCTGCCCTTATACACATTAATGAATATGACTAACATTTGGGAGATATAAGTATTAACCTTAATATTAATCATGTTAAACCTTAGGCTAAGTAAATTTTTTCTTTATAACACACTGCACCTTCACCCTGTAGGAATGCAAATTTATCTGGTGCTTTTGGAGGATGGCGCCTGGGTTTAAGAAAAATCACCCCTGGAAAAAATAAGTTTTCTGGTTGACTGACGGTTATCAGAAAGAAAGGGTCATAAAATGTTAGCAGGCCTCATGGCCAGAAGGTGATGTAAAGCCCCTAAGACCTTTGTATACATTTGTATAAAGCACCTGATTTTGATAAAGGTCAGGTCTGCTGACCCCATGTGACTTTGTATTTCATCTCTATGTGTAACAAAAAGTATATAAGCGGACCTGAAAAATAAAGAAACAGATCAGTTCCTGGAAAGACTGGTCTCCTTATGTCGTTTTTTCTCTCACCTTCTGGCTGAATTCCCATCTGGAGCATGGACGTTCGCCAAGCCTAATAATTTTGCCAGGGCTTCTAAGATCTGACTGGGGAGGCCTTTGTGTCTCCACTCCTTCAGGAGACCAGGAAGACGCCTGTAGCCTACGTAGGTGGTGCAAACTCCTTGTCTTGGAGTTTTATTGGTTTTCCACATAAACCAAGTTATTCAGCATCCTTTTCTCCACTAAATTTTTCCATTACACTATCCTTTTCTAATCTCTCTTTATATCTGTAATTAAATAGTTCTTTCCTAGGTGCTGGCACCGTCCACCCTTCGAATTACCCTGGATCCACCAGGGCTGGACCCTGACACTACATAATGATTAAAGGAAGATATCTTCAAGAAGAAGATATAACAATTATAAATATATATACACCCAACAGAGGAGCACCGCAATAAGTAAGACAAATTCTAACAAGTATGAAAGGGGAAATTAACAATAACACAATAATAGTGGGAGACTTTAATAACCCACTCACACCTATGGATAGAGCAACTAAACAGAAAATTACTAAGAAAACAAAAACTTTAAATGATACAATAGACCAGTTAGACCTAATTGATATCTATAGGACATTTCACCCCAAAACAATTAATTTTACCTTTTTCTCAAGCACACAAGGAAACTTCTCCAGGATAGATCACATCCTGGGCCATAAATCTAGCCTTGGTAACTTTTTAAAAAATTAAAATCATTCCAAGCATCTTTTTTGACCACAATGCAGTAAGATTAGATCTCAATTACAGGAGAAAACTATTAAAAATTCCAACATATGGAGGCTGAAACACACGCTGCTGAATAACCAACAAATCACAGAAGAAACCAAAAAAGAAATCAAAATATGATAGAAACTAATGAAAATGAAAACACAACAACCCAAAACCTGTGGGACACTGTAAAAGGAGTGCTAAGGGGAAAGTTCATAGCAATACAAGCATACCTTAAGAAACAAGAAAAAAGTCAAATAACTAACCTAACTCCACACCTAAAGCGACTATAAAAGGAAGAAATGGAGAACACCAGAGTTAGTAGAAGGAAAGAAACGTTAAAAGTTAGGGCAGAAATAAATGCAAAAGAAACAAAAGAGACATAGCAGAAATCAATAAAGCCAAAATCTGGTTCTTTGAAAGTATAAATAAAATTGACAAACCATTAGCCAGACTCGTCAAGGAAAAAAGGGAGAAAAAATAAAATAAGAAATGAAAATGCAGAGATCACAACAGACAACACAGAAATACAAAGGATCATAAGAGACTACTATCAGCAATTATATGCCAATAAAAAGGACAACGTGCATGAAATGGACAAATTCTTAGAAAAGTACAACTTTCCAAAACTAAACGAGGAAGAAATAGAAAATCTTAACAGACCCACCACAAGCATGGAAATTGAAACTGTAAACAGAAATCTTCCAGCAAACAAAAGCCCAGGTCCAGATGGCTTCACAGCTGAATTCTACCAAAAATTTAGAGAAGAGCTAACACCTATCCTACTCAAACTCTTGCAGAAAATTGCAGAGGAAGGTAAACTTTCAAACTCATTCTATGAGGCCACCATCACCCTAATACCAAAACCTGACAAAGATGCCACAAAAAAAGAAGACTACAGGCCAATATCACTGATGATCATAGATGCAAAAATCCTCAACAAAATTCTAGCAATCAGAATCCAACAACACATGAAAAAAAATCATACACGATGACCAAGTGGGCTTTATCCCAGGGACACAAGGATTCTTCAATATCCACAAATCAATCAATGTAATATACCATATTAATAAATTGAAAAGTAAAAGCCATATGATTATCTCAATAGAGGCAGAGAAAGTCTTTGACAAAATTCAGCATCCATTTATGATAAAAAAAAAAAAAACTCCAGAAAGCAGGAATAGAAGGAACATACCTCAACATAATAAAAGTGATGCATGACAAACCAACAGCAAACATTATCCACAGTGGTGAACATTGAAAACATTTCACCTAAAGTCAGGAATAAGACAAAGGTTCCTAGATTCACCACTGCTATTCAACATAGTTTTGAAAGTTTTGGCAACAGCAATCAGAGCAGAAAAAGAAATAAAAGGAATCCAAATGGAAAAAGAAGTAAAACTCTCACTGTTTTCAGATGACATAATCATCTACTTAGAAAACCCTAAAGACTCTACCAGAATATTACTAGAGCTAATCAATGAATACAGCAAAGTTGCAGGATATAAAATCAACACACAGAAATCCTTTGCATTCCTATACACTAATAATGAGAAAATAGAGAAATTAAGGACACAATTCCATTCACCATTGCAATGATAAAAATAAAATACTTAGGAATATATCTACCTAAAGAAACTAAAGACCTATATATAGAAAACTATAAAACACTGGTGAAAGAAATCAAAGAGAACTCTAATAGATGGAGAAATATACCATGTTCATGGATCAGAAGAATCAATATAGCGAACATGAGTATACTACCCAAAGCAATCTATAGATTCAATGCAATCCCTATCAAGCTACCAATGGTATTTTTCAGAGCTAGAACAAATAATTTCACAATTTGTATGAAAATACAAAAAACCCTCGAACAGTCAAAGCAATCTTGAGAAAGAAGAATGGAACTGGAGGAATCAACCTGTCTGGCTTCAGGCTCTACTACAGAGCCACAGTCATCAAGAGAGTATGGTACTGGCACAAAGACAGAAATATAGATCAATGGAAGAAAACAGAAAGCCCAGAGATTAAATCCACACACCTATTGAGGCCTTGTCTTCCACAAAGGAGGCAAGAATATAAAATGGATTAAAGACAATGTCTTTAACGAGTGATGCTGGGAAAACTGGCCAACCACTTATAAAAGAATGAAACTAGAACACTTTTTAACATCATACACAAAAATAAACTCAAAATGGATTAAAGATCTAAATGTAAGACCAGAAACTATAAAACTCCTAAAGGAGAATACAGGAAAAACATTCTCCAACGTAAATCACAGCAGGATCCTCTATGACCCACGTCCCAGAATATTCGAATTTCAGTTCAGTTCAGTTCAGTCACTCAGTCGTGTCCAACTCTTTGTGACCCCATGAATTGCAGCACGCCAGGCCTCCCTGCCCATCACCAACTCCCAGAGTTCACACAGACTCACTTTCATCAAGTCTGTGATGTCATCCAGCCATCTCATCCTCGATCATCCCCTTCTCCTCCTGCCCCCAATCACTCCCAGCATCAGAGTCTTTTCCAAGAAGTCAATACTTCGCATTAGGTGGCCAAAGTACTGGAGGTTCAGCTTTAGCATAAGTCCTTCCAAAGAAATCCAAGGGTTGATCTTCAGAATGGACTGGTTGGATCTCCTTGCAATCCAAGGGACTCTCAAGAATCTTCTCCAACACCACAGTTCAAATGCATCAATTCTTCGGTGCTCAGCTTTCTTCACAGTCCAACTCTCACATCCATACATGACCACAGGAAAAACCATAGCCTTGACTAGACGGACCTTAGTCGGCAAAGTAATGTCTCTGCTTTTGAATATACTATCTAGGTTGGTCATAACTTTTCTTCCAAGGAGCAAGTGTCTTTTAATTTCATGGCTGCAATCACCATCTGCAGTGATTTTGGAGCCCCAAAAAATAAAGTCTGACACTGTTTCTACTGTTTCCCCATCTATTTCCCGTGAAGTGATGGGACCGGATGCCATGATCTTCATTTTCTGAAATGTTGAGCTTTAAGCCAACTTTTTCGCTCTCTTCTTTCACTTTCATCAAGAGGCTTTTTAGCTCCTCTTCACTTCTGCCATAAGGGTGGTGTCATCTGCATATCTGAGGTGATTGATATTTCTCCTGGCAATCTTGATTCCAGCTTGTGTTTCTTCCAGTCCAACATTTCTCATGATGTACTCTGCATATAAGTTAAACAAGCAGGGTGACCATATAAGCCTTGACGTACTCCTTTTCCTATTTGGAACCAGTCTGTTGTTCCATGTCCAGTTCTAACTGTTGCTTCCTGACCTGCATACAGATTTCTTAAGAGGCAGGTCAAGTGGTCTGGTATTCCCATCTCTTTCAGAATTTTCCACAGTTTAATGTGATCCACACAGTCAAAGGCTTTCACATAGTCAATAAAGCAGAAATAGATGTTTTTTTTTTTTTCTGGAACCTTCTTGCTTTTTCCATGATCCAGCAGATGTTGGCAGTTTGATTTCTGGTTCCTCTGCCTTTTCTAAAACCAGCTTGAACAGCAGGGAGTTCACGGTTCACGTATTGCTGAAGCCTGGCTTGGAGAATTTTGAGCGTTACTTTGCTAGCATGTGAGATGAGTGCAATTGTGCAGTGGTTTGAGTATTCTTTGGCTTTGCCTGTCTTTGGGATTGGAATGAAAACTGACCTTTTCCAGTCCTGTGGCCACTGCTGAGTTTTCCAAATTTGCTGGCATATTGATTGCAGCATTTTCACAGCATCATCTTTCAGGATTTGAAAGAACTCCACTAGCTTTGTTCGTAGAGATGCTTTCTAAGGAAAACATGACTTCACATTCCAAGATGTTTGACTCCAGAGGAGTGATCACATCATCATGATTATCTGGGTCATGAAGATCTTTTTGTACAGTTCTTCCATGTATTCTTGCCACCTCTTCTTAATATCTTCTGCTTCTGTTAGGTCCATACCATTTCTGTCCTTTATAGAGCCCATCTTTACATGAAATATTCCCTTGGTATCTCTAATTTTCTTAAAGAGATCTCTAGTCTTTCCCATTCTGTTCTTTTCCTCCATTTCTTTGCATTGATCGCTGAAGAAGGCTTTCTTATCTCTTCTTGCTATTCTTTGGAACTCTGCATTCAGACACTTATATCTTTCCTTTTCTCCTTTGCTTTTTGCCTCTCTTCTTTTCACAGCTATTTGTAAGGCCTCCTCACACAGCCATTGTGCTTTTTTGTGTTTCTTTTCCATGGGGATGGTCTTGATCCCTGTCTCCTTTACAATTTCACAAACCTCATTCCATAGTTCATCAGGCACTCTATCTATCATATCTAGGCCCTTAAATCTAATTCTCACTTCCACTGTATAATCATAAGGGATTTGATTTAGGTCATACCTGAATGGTTTAGCGGTTTTCCCTACTTTCTTTAATTTGAGTCTGAATTTAGCAATAAGGATTTCATGGTCTGAGCCACAGTCAGCTCCTGGTCTTGTTCTTGTTGACTGTATAGAGCTTCTCCATTTTTGGCTGCAAAGAATATAATCAATCTGATTTCAGTGTTGACCATCTGGTGATGTCCATGTGTAGAGTCTTCTCTTGTGTTGTTGGAAGAGGATGTTTGCTATTACCAGTGTATTTTCTTGGCAAAATTCTATTAGCCTTTGCCCTGCTTCATTCCATACTCTAAGGCCAAATTTGCCTGTTACTCCAGGAGTTTCTTGACTTCCTACTTTTGCATTCCAGTTCCCTATAATGAAAAGGATATCTTTTTCGGGTGTTAGTTCTAAAAGGTCTTGTAGGTCTTCATAAAACCATTCATCTTCAGCTTCTTCAGCATTACTGGTTGGGACATAGACTTGGATTACCATGATATTGAATGGTTTGCCTTGGAAACAAACAGAGGTCATTCTGTCATTTTTGAGATTGCATCCAAGTACTGCATTTCTGACTCTTTTGTTGACCACGATGGCTACTCCATTTCGTCTGAGGGATTCCTGCCCACAGTAGTAGATATAATGGTCATCTGAGTTAGATTCACCCATTCCAGTCCATTTTAGTTAGCTGATTCCTAGAATGTCGACATTCACCCTTACCATCTCTTGCTTGACCACTTCCAATTTGCCTTGATTCATGGACCTGACATTCCAGGTTCCTATGCAATATTCCTCTTTACAACATCGGATCTTGCTTCTATCACCAGTCACATGCACAACTGAGTATTGTTTTTGCTTTGGCTCCATGCGTTCATTCTTTCTGAAGTTATTTCTCCACTGATCTCCAGTAGCATATTGGGCCCTACTGACCTGGGAAGTTCCTCTTTCGGTGTCCTATCATTTTGCCTTTTCATACTGTTCATGGGGTTCTCAAGGCAAGAATACTGAAGTGTCTTGCCATTCCCTTCTCCAGTGGACCACATTCTGTCAGACCTCTCCACCATGACCCGCCCAATTTGGGTTGCCCCACACGGCATGGCTTGGTTTCATTGAGTTAGACAAGGCTGTGGTCCTAGTGTGGTTAGATTGACTAGTTTTCTGTGAGTATGGTTTCAGTGTGTCTGCCCTCTGATGCCATCTTGCAACACCTACCATCTTACTTGGGTTTCTCTTACCTTGGGCGTGGGCTATCTCTTCATGGCAGCTCCAGGAAGCACAGCCGCTGCTCCCTACCTTGGACTGGGGATATCTCCTTACAGCCGCTGTTCCTGACCTTCAACTTGGGATAAAAGGAAAAATAAAAAATGATACCTAATTAAACTTAAAAGCTTCTGCACAACAAAGGAAACTATAAGCAAGGTGAAAAGAGAGCCTTCGGAATGGGAGAAAATAATAGCAAATGAAGCAGCTGACAAACAACCAATCTCAAAAATATACAAACAACTCCTGTAGCTCAATTCCAGAAAAATAGACGACCCAATCAAAAAATGGGCCAAAGAACTAAATAGATATTTCCCAAAGAAGACATACAGATGGCTAACAAACACATGAAAAGATGCTCAACATTACTCATTATAAGAGAAATGCAAATCAAAACCATAATGAGGTACTATTTCACACCAGTCAGAATGGCTGTGATCCAAAAGTCTACAAGCAATAAATGCTGGAGAGGGTTTGGAGAAAAGGGAACACTCTTACATTGTTGGTGGGAATGCAAACTAGTAGAGCCACTATAGAGAACAAGATGGAGAATTCTTAAAAAAATGAAAATAGAACTGCCTTATAACCCAGAAATCCCAATGCTTGGCATGCACATCAAGGAAACCAGAATTGAAAGAGACATGTGTACCCCAATGTTGATCACAGCACTGTTTATACTAGCCAGGACATGGAAGCAACCTAGATGTCCATCAGCAGAGAATGGATAAGAAAGCTGTGGTACATATAAACAAGGAAGTATTACTCAGCCATTAAAAAGAATGCATTTGAATCAGTTCTAATCAGGTGGTTGAAACTGGAACCTATTATACAGAGTAAAGTAAGCCAGAAAGAAAAACACCAATTCAGTATACTAACGCATATATATGAAATTTAGAAAGATGGTAACAATAACCCCGTATGCCAGACAGCAAAAGAGACACAGATGTATGGAACAGGCTTTTGGACTTTGTGGGAGAGTGAAAGAGTGGCATGATTTGGGAGAATGGTATTGAAACATGTGTAATATCATATCTGAAATGAATCACCAGTCCAGATTCAATGCATGATACTGGATGCTTGGGGCTGGTGCACTGGGCTGACCCAGAGGGATGGTATGGGGAGGGAGGATGGGGGGTGGTTCAGGATAGGGAACACGTGTGTACCTGTGGCTGATTCATGTTGATGTATGGCAAAACCAATACAATATTGTAAAGTAATTAACCTTCAATTAAAATAAATAAATTTATATCAAAAAATGTGAGCAACTACTCCTAAAATAGTACTCAGTTCAATAAAACCCAAGGCAGTGAATATCACTAACTCATTGACCTGTGTATCTAAGCAGGACAGGAAAAGATAAACAAACAAACAAACAAATAAATAAATAAATAAAAGCTGATGTAAATTACACAGAAAATGGTTAATCACATTTGACCCACAGAAGCATAAATGGAATGTTAATGCTGTGTGTATCTGAGAAACTGTTATCTCCACCAGGTAAACCCCAGCCATGAGCAGGAAGCACACCCTTCTGAATATACTGACTGCATAGAACAAGGGGCTGCTGATGGCCTGTACCAGTCGTAGACCATCGCTGTCCACAGTAGAGATTCAGAATCTGGAAACATACAGAAGACCAAGAATTACAGAGCACAGCCATAGAAGGGGGCAGTTTTGTTCTTTATAAATATTTCCATCAGCATCTTCAGCCCAATTGCTGTGGAATTGCAGAGGCCACAGAAGGAGAGGTGGCTGAGGAAAAAGTACATGGATGTGTGCAGCTGGGGATCCATCCTAATCAGGATTATCATTTCAAGATTTGCCAGAATATTGATGAGATAAATAAGGAGAAACATTGTAAATAGAATCACTTTGTTCTCAGTGTTATCAGTAATTCCCAGGAAAATGAATTCAGTCAAGGAGGAACAATTCCCTCTATCCATTCTTCTTTATTCTTGCATAAACTTCTGAGAATATGATGAAGACAATGACACTTGCATGTGGTAACACTTCTGCGCATCTGTAAAATATCATAAGGCAGAACATTTTTTTTTCTGTAATAATCTTTTTAAAATCAGCAATATTCTACCCATGCACCCTCTCTTCAAAGAGGCATAGCTGTCTGTTCTGTAGTAATTAAAATTATTCGAAAAAGACCTTTGAGAAAGTTTGATGTAAATCTAGATGTCATTGTAAATCTAGATGTCATTTATAGTGTGTTTCTTTCTACAAGCTCTTCTCTGAGCCTTAATATATATTTTTTTAATGTCAGAGTGTAGATCTTAATGAATTTACATTTTTTCACCAGTTCAAAACCATATAGAAGAGAAACTACTGTTGGGGAGAGCATACTCTAAGACATAAGACTAAAAATTTCCTATGCTTGAATATATTCAGTTGGATACAGAAAGTGATTACAATTCATTTTTCTGAAAAAATGTGATTGGTTACAGAATCTTTGCCTTAGTTCCAGAAGTAGTTAGTATATCACTAATTAGTAATAATAAAAAATAATTTTGTTACCTGTTTTAGTTTATCTTGTATTTGGTGAGATATGAAGTAAGAAAATTATTACTTCTTCTATTCTAGAAATTATTATTTCTCTTTCACGTTGTTCATTATCTCTTTGTAGGGTGGTTGTTGTCAAAGATAACTTTTTTGACCAATGAAAGAAAAAGGCTAAAAGGGAGTGAAGACAATGGAATGTACCATATATGTTTGAATTAATTCATATTTTAAACGTTTTTTACATTATAAAACAGAAATGAAATTAAGGATAGTACATGCTTTGAAAACACATAGACCTCTATCTATACAATATGTGTGTATTTATGTTTGAGCATGTGTTTATATTTTAATGTATACAAGAATAGAATGCATTTAATGGATTCCCCCACCCCACCCCACCCCCTCAGGTCAGTTCAGTTCAGTTCAGTTCAGTCGCTCAGTCGTGTCTGACTCTTTGCGACCCCATGAATCGCAGGACTACAGGCCTCCCTGTTCATCACCAACTCCTGGACTTCACTCAGACTCACGTCCATCAAGTCAGTGGTGCCATCCAGCCATCTCATCCTCGGTCGTCCCCTTCTCTTCCTGCCCCCAATCCTTCCCAGCATCAGAGTCTTTTCCAATGAGTCAACTCTTCACATGAGGTGGCCTTTAGCATCATTTCTTCCAAGGGAATCCCAGGGTTGATATCCTTCAGAATGGACTGGTTGGATCTCCTTGCAGTCCAAGGGACTCTCAAGAGTCTTCTCCAACACCAGAGTTCAAAAACATCAATTCTTCGGCTCTCAGCCTTCTTCACAGTCCAAATGTCACATCCATGCATGACCACAGGAAAAACCATAGCCTTGACTAGACGGACCTTAGTTGACAAAGTAATGTCTCTGCTTTTAAATACACTATCTAGGTTGGTCATAACTATTCTTCCAAGGAGTAAGCGTCTTTTAATTTCATGACTGCAGTCACCATCTGCAGTGATTTTGGAGCCCAAAATAATGAAGTCTGACACCGTTTCCTGTATTTCCCCATCTATTTCTCATGAAGTGATGGGACCGGAAGCCATGATCTTCGTTTTCTGAATATTGAGCTTTAGGCCAACTTTCTCACTCTCCACTTTCACTTTCATCAAGAGGCTTTTTTGTTCCTCTTCACTTTCTGCCATAAGGGTAGTTTCATCTGCATATCTGAGGTTATTGATATTTCTCCTGGCAATCTTGATTCCAGCTTGTATTTCTTCCAGTCCAACATTTTTCATGATGTACTTTGCATATAAGTTAAATAAGCAGGGTGTCAATATACAGCCTTGACGTACCCCTTTTCCTATTTGGAACCAGTCTGTTATTTCATGTCCAGTTCTAACTGTTGCTTCCTGACCTGCATACAGATTTCTCAAGAGATTTCCCCCTTCAGGTCCAAGTAAACTGACGTATGGCTTACAAGGAGATGAAGTTGTACATGTTTTTATTTTCGTTGTGATATCTGCAGTATTCCTTCAATAAAATAAAACAAAATATACCTTAAATTCACGTGTACACTTGCCCAAAAATAAAAGAAATAAAGGCTTTTTCGTGACCCAATAACAAATAAAATAAAATAAAATGCTATATTGTGGATATTAACCTATTCAGACACATTCTTTGAGAATTTGAGATTCTGAGAAAAAAAGAGATTATTTCTAGTCATTAAATACAGGTTTAATAAGTAAGCAGGCATAGAAGCCTTCATTTACATTTTGTCCTCAAAAACCTAAGTATTTTCTCCTATATTCTTTAAGTTAGAATCTGGAAACCTACCTGAGACGAACACATCTTAGGTAGCTGAACAATAGGTAGAGGACTTTTTATTTTACTAGGTACAGTATGACTTAAATCACAGAAGCTATTGAACTTAGATGCTGGTGTTATTTGAGGAAGGACATGACAACCCACTCCAGTATTCTTGCTAGAGAATCCCGTGGACAGAGGATCCTGGTGGGCTGCTGTCCATAGAGTCGCATTGAGTTGGACACGACTGAAGCGACTTAGCATGCATGCATGCATTGGAGAAAGAAATGGCAACCCACTCCAGTATTCTTGTCTGGAGGATCCCAGGGACAGAGGAGGCTGGTGGGCTGCTGTCTATGGGGTCGCACAGAGTCGGACATGGCTGAAGTGACTTAAAAGCAGCAGCAACAGCAGCCGGCTGCTGGTGTTATTAAAACACTCCATTAATTACTTTCCTACTTCTCTATATTCCCATGTGAATTCACAAACAACTTGCCAAATATTGAGTTTTTTACTTCACTCTTGTCACCAAATTGATCTGTTGTAGAAAGGACACTGCAGGCTGTTTATATGGTGTGCTTCACAATTACCCTGAAACTATCTCCTTCTCTAGTTAAAGAGGAAACTTAAGGGAACTCAAAAAGTTCACCCCCTTCATCATTTCCAGTTCCTCTGTGTTTTTGAAACATTCTCCCTTTATACCTCATTCAAGAATATTACTGCACTTTGGTTGTATTTTTTTCATATTGAAATGTAATCCCTGAATCATAAAATTCATCATTTTAATAAGTACAGTTCTTTGGCTTTTAGTATATTTTCCAGGTTGTTCAGTCATTATCACTGTCTACTTCCAGAACTTTTTCATCGGTTCAATAAAAAGCTCATAGTTATTAGCTATCATTGCCCCTTCCTCCCTCCCTGAGCCCTGGAAACCATTAATCTATTTTTGATTCCATGTGGTTTCCTGTTCTTTGCCTTGTCCATAAACAGAATCATGCAGTATGTTTGAGTACCTACATTTATTATTTTAAGTTGGATAACAAAATATCACCCAATGAGATTTTTGTTTCATTAAAAATAGATATCTTAAAATAATTAAAAGCATGTCTTAAGAAGAAAATGTCTTCCTTAGATACAATTAAGATAAAAATAATCTATATTGGGGGTTTTTCTGGATCCCCTGGCGACAGTAAAATCCTGTAAGCAAATGTCTACCCAGACAATATTTTTACAGAACATAGTTGTCTGTTCCTCAAACATGGAATATTGTGATACAGGGTTCACTGCACTATAGGGTACCAAAGTTCAGTATGTCTCCCTGGCGCAGGGAGAATGACTACAGGAGTTAGTAAGGGCATAAAGACAGGGTTGTTCTACAAGCAGGGCATCACTTCGGGTAATATAAAGATACATTGAGATGTTCCAAGAACTTATGCACCACATCAATATAAAAAATATATAATGCACACTTCTTTTGCACAAGATACTGTTAGATTTTAACAATTTGACAGTGAAAATACTTTGTGGAAACATTTTTAGAGTATGCTTTATCAAGAAAACTTTATCTACTAAAGGATACTGAAAATAAACGTCAGGCATGAAAATATCCCTTTTCTCAGAAAAAGGCAAAAGCATTATTAAGATCTCAGAAATCATCTCCATGTCCATCACAAATTGATGTCCAGTATGATCCTTTAATTTAGATATTTTGAGTTATATAGTAGTAAAAGCATATAGCTTTTACATTTTTATATGAAACATTTCATTCAATTTTTTTTTTTTTGGTATATGAAATTTCTCTATACTTACGTATGTCAAGATAGTTTATTCATCCTAATAGTTATTTAGTTTTCCCAGGTGCAAACTTATATACAGTTATCTAATCTAGAGGAGCAGTCAGTATACTTGATCTATAAAGTTTCATTGGAACTGGACACACCAATTATTTATTTATATATATTCATGATTGCTTTTATGATACAGGGGAATCTTGAGAGCAGTGACAAACATATTTGCGATGTAGTAATGGAACCGGATGCCATGGTCTTAGTTTTCTTTAATGTTGAGTTTTAAGCAAGCTTTTTCACTCTCTTCTTTCACCCATTAAGAAACTCTTTAGTTCCTCTTCACTTTCTGCCGTTAGAGTCATCCTCTGCACATGTGAGGTTATTGATGCTTTCAAATTGTGGTGCTGGAGAAGACTCCCTAGAGTCCCTTGGATAGCAAGGAGATCCAACAAGTCCATCCTAAAGGAAATAAACCCTGAATATTCATTGGAAGGACTGATACTGAAGCTGAAGCTCCAATACTTTGGCTACCTGATGAGAATAGCCAATTCATTGAAAAAGACCCTGGTGCTGGGAAAGATTGAGGCCAAAAGGAAAAGAGGGTGGCAGAGGATGAGATGGTTGGATAGCATCACTGGTTCAATGGGCATGAAATTGGGCAAATTCTTGGAGAGTGAGGGATAGGGAACCATGGTTTCCCTTCATGGGAACAGAGAGGAAGAAAAGTTCCTGCTGCAGTCCATGGGGTGGCAAAGTGTCAGCACAACTTAGCAACAGAACAAAAACAGCAACTTTTTACATCTGTTTTGCTTACTGGAGGGCTAATAAATGTAAATATCCTCTCCTATGAGCAGTCTATTAGATTCCTGAATTGGAATAACAGGTCACACAAAAGTTATGTTTGAAAGTGTTTGGTCTTCTGAATCTCATCCTATCTAGATGGCTTCATGTCACCTCTATTTAAGATTAAAACAGCCAACACATACAGCCCAATTACTATTTTGAAGATGAAGTAGCTCCCTGTATTTTTTTAAACAGTTTTCAAATCTTTTCCAATACTGGGATGGATTTACACAGCAGGAGGGTCATATTTTATAGAGACAGATTGTATCACCTGGAAAGGAACTTGGAGGTATTCTAGTTAAAGTCTCTGTCTTACATAAGGGAATCTGAGGGTCAGAAAGGAATAGCTATGTTCTAAGTTTAGAGTGGCATTGCTACCTGGTGCATAATACACGTCTAAAGCCAGAGATCTCCAAGAAGGTTGAAAGTTGCTGCTTTTGTGTTTATCACAGAATTTTATACCTACTGGATTATTGAACATTATTTTTTATGAGTGTAGCTATACAATCTATGACCCATATATTCTCTGCTTTAGCCATACAGTGATATCTACGATTAGAGAGAGAGAGAAAGTCACTCAGTAATGTCCGGCTCTTTGCGATCCCACAGACTGTAACCCATGAGATTCCTCTGTCCTTGGGATTCTCCAGGCAAGAGTACTGGAATGGATTGCCATTTCCTTCTCCAGGGGATCTTCCTGACCCAGGGACCAAACTCGATTCTCTGGCCTGGGAGGCAGGAGATTGTTTACCATCTGAGCTACAGGGAAATCCATTATCTACTATTGTTATGCCATATTTCTACTCAAGTATTTAAGTGTCAAGGAGAAGGGGTCAAGATATGGGACTTGCCTGTAGTTTTAGCCTACTGCACTGTCATTGATAATGTTGCATTTATATAATATTGCTACCTGTCATTGTTATGGGTATGATAAAAAATGTGAGGTAGACGTATTTAGAAGGGGAATATAGAGATGAGAGCTGATGTAGATGGACTAGAATACACCAAAATATTTAGTGCAGTTTTCTTATTTTGCAGAATCCTGATAGAAGAGCATTATACATTCTTGTTCAAACTTTTGAGCTATAAATTACTTAAAATATATTTCCAAAATTTGTTACTTAACCGTACAATTTCTGGGAGAAGTGGAATCGTCAATTCTCTTTTTGGTCTTCCATTTAATGGGATGAATTTCTTTTTTCTTTTTTGTATGACACAAGTAGATCTGATAAAATGGGTCAATACTTAGATCAAATAATTCTTTAGATGCAGTAATAAATTTCTGTTATATAGATGGAAATATGTTATTCATGGCAGCATGATGACATCCTATTTTGATTGGACTTTATTAATTTTTCAGAGGCTTTCTGCCATACTGTTGCCTATAAGCAAAAATTCCAAAAGAATTTAGGTGTATTAATGAAATATGCTAGAGTTAAACTTTTAAAACTTTTATCTATTCATCTGAGCTGTGGTACATATACACAATGGAGTATTACTCAGCCATTAAAAATAATACATTTGAATCAGTTCTAATGAGATGGATGAAACTGGAGCCAATTATACAGAGTGAAGTAAGCCAGAAAGAAAAACACCAATACAGTATACTAACACATATATATGGAATTTAGAAAGATGGTAATGATAACCCTGTATGAGAGACAGCAAAAGAGACACAGATGTATAGAACAGACTTTTGGACTCAGAGGGAGAGGGAGAGGGTGGGATGATTTGGGAGGATGACACTGAAGTATGTGTACTATCATGTAAGAAACGAAGTGCCAGTCTATGTTCGATACAGGATACAGGAGGCTTGGGGCTGGTGCACGGGGATGATCCAGAGACCTGATATGGGGTGGGAGGTGGAAGGGGGCTTCAGGACTGGGAACTCATGTACACCCGTGGCGGATTCATGTCCATGTATGACAAAACCAATACAGTATTGTAAAGTAAAATAAACTGAAGTGACTTTGAAAAAAAAACAAAAAAAAACTTTTATCTAAAATAAAAATTATGACATTTTCCTAACATGTTATAATGTTACACAAATATCACCCTGTGTAACAGAAGCATTTTTTTAGGCTTTACTGCCATTCTAAGATATTTTCTCATAATGGTATTTTACAATGGCAGTGAGAAAACCTAAGAACTTCAGTGGACTTTAACTTTTACAATTTTAACGAATAATTAAGAATGCCTTTCTGTCTTAAGAGATTTTTCAAATATATGGTCAAATTCACACTTTCACAAGGAACAAAGTTAATGCTCTATCCTTCAATAAAGAAGGGGAAAAAAGGAAATACAATATTCGAATATCAAGAACTATAGCTCTTTACTCCTAGTGTAATTAACATGAATGTCTTTATCAATCCATTATATTAGTATTCACACCACTTTATGTATCTTCTAAATAATCTGTTGAGTGTATGCATATAATTTATATGCTATAATGTAAATAAATATATATATATATATATATATAGAGAGAGAGAGAGAGAGAGAGCAAGAGAGAGAGAGAGAGAGAAAGAGAGAGAGAGAGAGAGAGAGTAGATGTTATCCCTCTTGGACAGTTGTTATCCCTCCATGGACAGTTGATTTTGCCACTGAAATAAAATTAATACTAGAAAATGTTTTCAGTTTACTATGTATTTATTTACTCCTCCATTGTGATGTGGAAAACATGGAGTTTTTTTGGATAATGGAGTTGATTTCTCACAAACAAGGTGAAATAAAATAATGCTTTAAGTAGATGGTTGTATGTGAATGACAAAGGGATAAAGAGGACATTCAACAAGGGCCAAGAAGAGGAAAGAAGAGAAAGAAATTTTCATGGAGAAAGTTATAAAAATATTGATAACTGATAATGATAGTCCAATGATGTACTTTGTCAAGGTCTTTTCCACTGTCCCCTAAACTTTCTTTCCTTTCTTTTTTTAAGATTTATTCAGACAAAATTGACAATTATCATGTGTAAGGTGTACAAGGTGAAGATTAGACACATGTATGCATTATGACTGGGCTTTCCAGATGGCAGAAATGGTAAAGGTCTCACATGCCAATACAGGAAACAGAAGAGACATGGTTTCAATTCCTGGGTCTGAAAGATCCCCTGGGGAAGGGCATTGCAACCCATTCCAGTATTTTGCCTAGAGAATCTCCATGGACAGAGGAGCCTGATGGACCTCAGTCCATGGGGTTGCAAAGAGTTGGACATGACTGAAGTGACTGAGAACACATTGTGACATGACCACTACATAAAATTAGTTAACACATTCATTAATTCACATAGCTACCATTTGGAGTGCAGCTATAATGAGGACAGTTAAGATCTAATTTTCTAGAAAATTTAGAGTTTAAATTACAGAATTGTTAACTAAAGTCATAGTATACATTAGAGTCCCAGAACTTACTCATCATACAATAGAAAAGTTGTACACTTTGACAAATATTTCAAACTTCTTTCACATACCAGACCTTGGAAACAATTAATCTACTCTGTATTTCTATAAATTAATCCTTTTTGTATTCAACATGCATGTGAGAGAATACAGTAGTTATCTTTCACTGTCTGACTTTATTCACTTAGAGTAATGACTTCATGGTTCTTTCATGTTGTGGTGAACCAGACTTCTTTACTTCTAAAATACATGAGCTTGTCCACCTCATAGCTCATTTAATTATCAGATTCCCTGACTAATATTTTTTCATTTACCAACTTGAATAAATTTTAGATTTGCGACTGAATATATCTATCCAAGACATACTAGTTTTATATTTTGCTTTGGATTCATAACACTCAATATTTTATTTCATGATTGTTGGGCTTCTGCTGAATTACTTACCTGCTTAGTTAATTAATGCTTGTTGGTGACACTAGTTTATATTCATTAGTACAGATGGTACAGTATGTCCCATTAAATATAAATAATGCTCAAAAATCTCTCAGGAAGCACATAACAAATCTTCAGATAAATTGAAACGTTGTTTGAATGAAAGAATAAACCAATGAAATTTGATCAAGTTAGAAAATTCAGGAAAATTTTCAACAAAGAGGAGGTGCTATATATACATTTTTGATATATATGAGCATGCTGTATTTGGAGACTGTAACATTTCTAAAATTTGGGCTATATAGCAAATGCTCATTTATAACATTTTAAGCATTGGGGAATTTTTGGTTCTCTTGTGTGATGAAATATAATTCTATAAATACAAAACCAAAAATGTGTTTTTGTGTGTGAAATATATACATTTAACCCCATCTTTTAAGTTTCACTTTTTCCAGAGCCTGTTTCACATATTTGTTCCTTAGACTGTAAATCAGAGAGTTTAACATTGGAGTCACAAGACTGTAAAACAATGAGGTCATCTTTTCTTGATCTAGAGAATTAGGATGAACTAGGCCTGAAATACATAAAAAGCAGAGTTCCTTGGAAAATTGCCACTGCAGTTAGATGGGAGGTGCAGGGGAAGAAAGTTTTGAACCTCCCCTCAACAGAGTGGATCTTCAAGACTGAACGAGTAGTATAACAATAAGAGACAAGGACTCCTGAAATGGTACTCAGTTCAATGAATCAAAAAAGCAGGAATAATGCCAATCCATTGACCTGTATATCAGAGCAGGAAAGGAGGAAAAGTGGAGGTAAATCACATAAGAAATAGTTACTTTCATTTTACCCACAGAAACATAAGTGGAATGCTAATGTGTGGATCTATCATTCCCACCAGGTAAACCCCAGCCACGAGCAGGGAGCTCACCCCGCTGAACATGCTGACCACAAAGAGCAAGGGGCTGCTGATGGTCTTGTAACAGTCATAGGCCATCACTGCCAGCAGAAGAGATTCAGAATTCGTAGAGATACAGAAGACAAGGAACTGCAGAGCACAGACACTGAAGGAGATTGACTTGTTCTTGCCAAATTTGTCCACCAGCATCTTGGCCAACAAAGGTCCATCTAGTCAAGGCTATGATTTTTCCATTAGTCATGTACAGATGTGACATTTGGAGTATAAAGAAAGCTGAGCACCAAAGAATTGATGCTTTTGTACTGTGGTGTTGGAGAATACATTTGGGAGTCCCTTGGACTGCAAGGAGATCCAACCAGTCCATCCTAAAAGAGATCAGTCCTGAGTGGTCATTGGAAGGACTGATGTTGAAGCTGAAACTCCAATACTTTGGCCACCTGATGTGAAGAGTTGACTCATTTGAAAAGACTCTGGTGCTGGGAAAGATTGAAGACAGGAGGAGAAGGGGACGACAGAGGATGAGATGGTTGGATGGCATCACCAACTCAATGGACATGCGTTTGGGTAAACTCCAGGAGTTGGTGATGGACAAGGAGGCATGGCATGCTGCAGTCCATGGAATTGCAAAGAGTCAGACATGACTGAGTGACTGAACTTTTTCCTTAGGCCTACTTAAGTATACATGCTCATGGTTCACATGCATATGAATTTGTCCGTTTTTCTTTTTATTGTGGTACTGAAAGGGTAACAGGCAGGAAGGCCAGGGGTCTCCAAATGGAGAAAATAGGCTGCAAGTGTCAGACATTTTTATCTCCCTTAAGCGGCAGGAGGAAACAAACTAGCGGTATACTTTTTCCTTCTCTATACAAATTTAAACGAAAGTTTCTCTTAAAATACTGTGTTGTCATAATGACATCTGGTTTCACATGAAGTTAACTATTCTCAAACCTTGAGTTAACCAATGCATTTTTCTTGTGGAAACATTTGTCTTAAGCTATGTTAATGTACTATGCATTTACCCCAGATTCTGTTTTCAAGTCAGTTCTGCCTAATGGCTCAGAACCTACTTGATAAACCAGTATGTTATATTCAGATATTGTTCCCCTAATCTATGTAAATGAAACTATTTGTATGGTGATCTGCCCTTCTACAAGATTCAGGTCAATCGTTTTATGGCCTGGGATGAATCATCTGGTGCCAAGATTATTCCAAAATGCATCTTATGGATGAGGAGCATGGTGCCATTCTGAATTTTAAGACATTCCTTTCTTTCATTAACAGACTGCTAGTGACTATATAACATTAAGCTGAAGACTAACAGAGGGGTACTCTTTCTGCCCCCTTCTGATGCCTAGGTCAGAAACTTTCTCTGTCTCCTTTATACTTTAATAAAACTTTACTACACAAAAGCTCTGAGGGATCAAGCCTTGTCTATGGCCCCGGATTGAATTCTTCTCCTCCGGAGGCCAAGAATCCCGGCATCATATTGTTCAGCAACAACATTTTAGTACCCACACGAATTTTTCAATAAAACAAAATATACCTTAAATTTCTGTATACACTTGCCCAATGATGAAAGGATTAAAGGTTTTCCTTTGAACTTCCCTGGTGACTCAGACGGTAAAGCGACTGTCTACAATGTGGGAGACCTGTGTTCCATCCCTGGTTTGGGAAGATCCCTTGGAGAAGGAAATGGCAATCCACTCCAAGACTATTGTCTGGAAAATCCCATGGACAGAGGACCCTGGTTGGTTAGAGTCCATGGGGTCGCAAGGAGTCAGACACGACTGAGTGACTTCACTTTCTTTCACTTTATGAACTAAGAGTAAATAAAGTAAATAATAAATTGTTATATCATGGATATCAGTAAGTTTAGACAGATCCTCCTTATTCTGAAAAGAAAACATTATTTCTTGTCATTAAATGGAGGTTTTAACAGGTAAGCTGGCATAAAATGCTTCACTTATAATTTTTTTTTTCTCTAAAAGTTAAGTATTTTCTCTTATGTTCTTTAAGTTAGGATCTGGAAATCTACCTGAAATCAGGTCTTGGGTAGCTGAACAATAGGCAGATAGCTTTTTATTTCACCAGGTACACTGGGACTTAAATCCCTAAAGTTAATGCTCATACACTTTTATTAATTATTTCCCTGCTTCTGTATATTCTGTTGTGAACTCAGAAACAGCTTGGCAAAAGGCGACTTTTTGTGCTTCATTGTTGTCACCCAATTGTGCTATGGTAAGAAGGATAGTGTAAATTGTTTGTAGGATTGTTTTACAGTTACCCTGAAACTATCTCCTTCTTCTGTAGTTACAGAGGAAACCTAATGAAACTCAAAAAGATCTCCCTCAATCATTTTCAAAGCTTTTGGATTGTTCATTGTGTTTTTGAAACTTTATCCTTCATAACTCATTTAGGAATTAAATTGTATTTCAACTGTATTTTCCTTAATATTGACATGTAATACATATACCATAAAATTCACCCTTCTAATATATACAGTTTTTCTATTTGTTTTGTTTTTATTATATTTTCAAGGTTGTTCAGTTATCACCAGCATCTGCATTCAGAAAATGTTCATCAGTCTCATAAGGAAAAAGGTACTTATTAGCACTTGCTCCCTCTCTGAAACTTCCCCCACCCCTGAAACCTTTAATTTACGTTCTGAGTCTATGTGGTTTCCTATTCTTGGTTTTGAATATAAACAGAAGCATACAATGAAAAAAAAATTTTTTTTTTTCCTTTCAGGCTTCTTTTCTTTAGTGAAATACTATACTATATTTGCTTCATGGAAAGGGAAACGGCAACCCACTCCAGCATTCTTGCTTGGGGAGTCATGTGGATGGAGGAGCCTAATGGGCTGCCGTCTATGGGGTCACACAGAGTCAGACATGACTGAAGTGACTTAGCATGCATGTGTGCATTGGAGAAGGAACTGGCAACCCACTCCAGAATTCTTGCCTGGAGAATCCCAGGGACAGAGGAGCCTGGTGCGCTGCCATCTATGCAGTCGCACAGAGTCAGACACGACTGAAGCAACTTAGCAGCAACAGCAGCATATTTGCTTCAGTAAAATATTTAAGTAAATATAATATCAGCCACATTGTGCTTGTGTCAGAAATCTGTTTCATTAGTTAGCATAATAATATTTCATTATATGGATGGATATAACACAGTTTATTGATCCTGTCCTCAGCTGGATGAACATTTGGTAATCTCTACTCTTTGGCTATTTAGAATAATGATGCCATGTCATTCTGTTATTGCTACCTTTCAAGCAGACTTCATCATCAGAGAACCTTTTATTCCCATCCTCCATCCACATGTCCAATAATATTTCATTAACTTTGTAACTTCCTCATATTCTCTAAGCAGTGCACCCTTCTCTGAATTATGCTTATTTTATTCATGTAAGAATCTCTTTACTACATTTAAGGCCTCAAGAATATCAGCATGTTTATTTTCTATTTTCTAAACCCCTTGATAAAATGATTTGGGTAGGTAGTGCTTTTAAAATATTGATCTCTCAGTACTTCTGTCTATTAAAGTGGAGAATGATATACAAAGAAAAGAAATATACCTATTTTGGGATTTTTCTTTGGATATACATGTGTTGCCCTGACAGCTCAGTTGGTAAAGAATTTGCCTGCAATACAGGAGACCTGGGTTAGATTCCTGGGTTGGGAAGATCCCCTGGAGAGGGAAATGGCAACCCACTCCAGTATTCTTGCCTGGAGAATCCCATTGATAGGAGCCTGGCAGGCTATAGTCCATGGGACTGCAAGAGTCAGGCATGACTTAGCAACTAAACCACAATAGCCCATATGTGCAAAAATGACTACTTTAAAATAATTATGCATGGAGAAGAGTTTTCTACATCAGTAGAGTTCTGCTTTATTTCTTAAAATAATTTGCTTGCAATTATGCATATTAGTTCTTAAGAAAATATATATCAAAATTTTCACTTTATGGTCTTCCCCAAATCCTTCTCAACAGAGAGCAATGAAATTCTCTGTACTCCTAAAACTCACTCTAACGTCTCTGTATCTGGTGTTATAAGGGTACTTCCTGAGGTCTCTGAACTAATCTTCCTTTCACAGTGACCTGAATGATTTAAATGCCAATCATTCTTTTTTTTAATTTAAATTTATTATTTTAATTGGAGGTTAATTACCAATCACTCTTGATTTTTATGTGTGCTGTAGATGTACTGCTTCAGTCAGGGATTTTGTGTAAGTATATGTACAACAAAATCGAAAAAGATTATACACAAGCTCTGACAGATCTAATTAAAAAGTTAAAGCTATTAATAAATCTATCTGGAATTAGAAATTACAGAGTTCTACAATGGGAAAATGACAGTTTGGGTAGATTAAAGATAACTGTCATTTTTTCACACATATTTTTTATAGATACATTATCTATTTATCCTCTCTTTAAATATTTGCTACACGTTAGCTGCTTTTGGAGAAGGCAATGGCACCCCACTCCAGTACTCTTGCCTGGAAAATCCCATGGGTGGAGGAGCCTGGTAGGCTGCAGTCCATGGGGTTGCTAAGAGTCAGAAACGACTGAGCGACTTCACTTTCACTTCTCACTTTCATGCATTGGAGAAGGAAATGGCAACCCACTCCAGTGTTCTTGCCTAGAGAATCCCAGGGACATGGGAGCCTGGTGGGCTACCGTCTATGGGGTCGCACAGAGTCGGACACGACTGAAGCGACTTAGCAGCAGTAGCAGTAGCTGCTTTACCCAAAAGATATTGGCAGAAATAATGTAAGTCAGTTTTGTGTTTCTCCTCTCTGCCCACTCTGCACTACACAATATGTGGGATCTTATTTCCCAACCAGGGATGGAAGTGTGCCTGTGGTAGAAACATGGAGTCACCCATTGGGCCTCCAGGGGAACCCCTGTGAGTCAATCCTGCATTAACCCTTTAAAGACAATATCTTAAAGCCATGTGATGCCACGTAGGAAGTCCATCTAACCATCTGAGAATACCTTGTGACAGATTCTGAGATTGCTTAAAGGCGGAAGAGGAGAATATGAGCTCATCTGTCCAGCCATTCTCATCCAGTGACAGATGTGAGTTATCTTATAACCTAGCCTATCCTTCCACTTAATATTTCATGTGACCTCAGTCAACATGAGGATGAACAAAAAAATGAATCAGTGATTATATTTAAGTACTACTCAGCCATTAAAAATAATACATTTGAATCAGTTCTAATGAGGTGGATGAAACTGGAGCCTATTATACAGAGTGAAATAAGCCAGAAAGAACAACACAATACAGTATACTAACGCATATATCTGGAATTTAGAAAGATGGTAACAATAACCCTGTACGCGAGACAGCAAAAGAGACACAGATGCATAGAACAGTCTTTTGGACTCTGTGGGAGAGGGAGAAGGTGGGATAATTTGGGAGAATGGCATTGAAACACGTGTAATATCATATATGAAATGAGTCACCAGTCCAGGTTCAATGCATGATACTGGATGCTTGGGGCTGGTGCACTGAGACGACCCAGAGGGATGGTATGGGAAGGGAGGAGGGAGGGTGGTTCAGGATGGAGATCACGTGTATACCTGTGGCAGATACATGTTAAGGTATGGCAAAACCAATACAATATTGTAAAGTAATTAACCTCTAATTAAAATAAATAAATTTATTAAAAAAAATTAAAAATATATTAAAGAAAGATACTGCTAAGTCATGTCCAACTCTTGTGAGCCCATAAGTAGCCTGTCGAGCTCCTCTGTCCATGGAATTCTCCAGGCAAGAATACTGGAGTGGGGTGACCTTTCCTTCTCCAGGGGAACTTCCCAACCCAGGAATTGAATCCAGGTCTCTGGCATTGCAGGGAAATGTTTACCAACTAAGCTACACAGGAAGCTATTTAAGTCATGTGGTTTTGGAATACTGTTTAGGCAGCAAGAGATAACTGCTGCAGTGTGGATATATAAATAAGATAATATTTTAGGGGTAATTATTTTCTATATATATTTTTATATATTTGCATTATATATTTATTATATATATTAGTATACATCTGAAAAGTGAATAAAATATTTGAAAAGAATATCTACACATCTGAAAAAGAACTAGTATCCAAACTTTATGAAATGCTCTCATCAATAATAGAAAAACAAATTACAATAATAAAATTTAGGCAAAGCATTGAGTAGATATGCCCACCAAGAAGATGTGAAAATTGAAACATTGTATATGAGTTTGCTCAGTATTGTCTGTTTTTAGGAAAATGACAATAAAGTGACAATATTGCTAAATGGGTTAAAATTAGAAATACTGATCACACCTAATTTTTCCCGTTTCATCTGAATTCTCAATTGGGATTTAACAATGACACAGATTTTTGGAATTACTTCTCTGATTATTTCTTTTAATTTTTTCTAGCTTTTAACCTACCTTTTCTTCTCTAAAGCTAGGAAACTCATCAAACTAAATTTCATGTAATTACTGTGCTTTTTTGTTTTGGGAAAATAATAGGGATACTTTATTATGTATTTTTGTATGTCACTGCCATTCTTGGTGTGACCACCTCAATCCTCAAATACCAACTGTCCTCCTGTGGAGAAACAGCTGAGGCAAAGCTTAAGTCACATAACTAATTGTCAATAATGTTCCATCAGTTAAAATCAAGGAACTGATATCTCTGTCTTACAAAAGAGTTTGCGACCATTATCTTTTTATTTTCTGGCACACTGTGGATGTGTGTAGCAAATTCCTTGGTCACCTAATTCTCTTCCAGTCCTAATTAATTTTTTCCTGAGGGAAAAATTAATGCTATTTTCTGGGATTAAAAATATCCCTTGGGTTACATTTTAATCAACCAGACCTGGTATCAGCTTTTTGTCAGTGCTGCTCCTCAAGACCACACAGGATAACCTCCTTTCAATCTAATCCCACCCAACAATTTCAACCTGGCTTTGGGTAGCTACATTATTAATACAAGCTGGGTAACCTAAAATATCTCCCAGTGGGATTTGTGTTTCAAAAAAATGGAGATATGAGATAACTGAAAAGCATGTGTCAAGGAGAAAATGTATGCATTGGATAAGAGCAAGTGAGAAAAAATTTCAGGATTTCCTTGTGCCCATTTTGGACTCCCCTCGTGGCTCAGATGGTAAAGCATCTGCATACAATGCAGAAGACCTGGGTTCGAACCCTGGGTCAGGAAGGTCCTCTGGAGAAGGAAATGGCAATCCACTCCAGTACTCTTGCCTGGAAAATCCCATGGATGGAGGAGAATGGTAGGCTACAGTCCATGGGGTCACAAAGAGCTGGACACGGCTGAGCGACTTCACTCACTCACTCATGGTGACAGTAAAATCCTGGGTAGGCAACTACCTACTCAGAAGATAACTTTCTCAGAACATGGTTTTATTTTCCTCAAATCTGGAGTACTGTGATGCAGAGTTCACTGCATGATCAGGTACCAAATTTCATTAAGTCTCATGGCTGCTGGAAGAATGACTAGGAGAGCCAGGGGGTGGCTATAGACAGTGTTGTTCTACAAGAAAGGAGTACTTCTAGTAATATAAAGATTAATTGTTTACTAAGATATGAATGTGTGCACTACATCAATTTCACAAATATGTAATCAATACTTATTTTGTATAAGAAACTATCATATTTTTAAAAAATAGTACTCTGATAGTGAATATGATTTGTTTAAGGAAAACTCTTTTTTAAGAGTACAATACATATTTAGAAAAGTTCTTCTATAAATGTATGGCTTAGTAATGAAGAAATTCTGCTTCCAGAACAAAAACAAAGAGAAAACATTACTAACATCTCAGAAATTGTCCCCCCGCATCCATCACAAATTGATACCAAATATAATACTTCAAGGCTTTTCCCAGGTGACTCAACTGGATAAGAATGCAGCTACCAAGAGGGGAGATAAAAGAGACACAGGTTCAATCTTTGAGTCAGGAAGATCCCCTGGAGGAGGGCAAAACAGCCCACTCCAGTGTACTTGACTGGAGAATCCAACGTACAGAAAGAAGATACTGGCACGCCACAGTCTATAGGGTTGAACAGAGTCAGACAGGATTGAGGAGATTTAATAGGCACACATGATACTCAGTTTGGATACTTTTGAAGTATACAGTAATAAAAAACATACAGTTTTCACAGCTTTATTTTTGACTTCTTTTACACAATTCACACTCATTTTTGTGTAGTTTTCCCAGGTATAAACTCATCATAAGGTAATTTATCTAAATTAGAGATGGGGTCAGTATATTGACCTCTAAAGTTTCATTGGAGATGGACATACCATTTATCTGTATATTTTCATAGTTGTTTTTGTGATAAAGGGAAAATCTGAGAATTGTGACAATGTTTAGTTCAGTTCAGTTCAGTCACTCAGTCGTGTCCAACTTTTTGCAACCCCATGAATTGCAATACGCCAGGCTTCCCTGTCCATCACCAACTCCCAGTGTTCAACCAAACTCATGTCCATTGAGTCGATGATGCCATCCAGCCATCTCATCATCTATCGTCCCCTTCTCCTCCTGCCCCTAATCCCTCCCAGCATCAGGGTCTTTTCCAATGAGTCAACTCTTTGCATGAGGTGGCCAAATTACTGTAGTTTCAGCTTTAACATCATTCCTTCCAAAGAACACCCAGGACTGATCTCCTTTATTTTATTTTTTTTTTTGATGCTTTTGTTATTTTATTTTTTTTTTGTCTTTTATTTTTACTTTATTTTACTTTACAATACTGTATGGTTTTGCCATACATTGACATGAATCCCCATGGATGTACATGCGTTCCCGAACATGAACCCCCCTCCCACCTCCCTCCCCATAACATCTCTCTGGGTCATCACCGTGCACAAGCCCCAAGTATGCTGTATCCTGCTTTGGACATAGACTGGCGATTCAATTCTTACATGATAGTATACATGTTACAATGCCATTCTCCCAAATAATTCAACCCTCTCCCTCTCCCTCTGAGTCCAAAAGTCCGTTATACACATCTGTGTCTTTTTTGCTGTTTTGCATACAGGGTCGTCATTGCCATCTTTCTAAATTCCATATATATGTGTTAGTATACTGTATTGGTGTTTTTCTTTCTGGCTTACTTCACTCTGTATAATCGGTTCCAGTTTCATCCATCTCATCAGAACGGATTCAAATGAATTCTTCTTAATGGCTGAGTAATAGTCCATTGTGTATATGTACTACAGCTTTCTTATCCATTCATCTGCTGATGGACATCTAGGTGGTTTCCAGGTCCTGGCTATTATAAACAGTGCTGCAATGAACATTGGGGTACATGTGTCTCTTTCAATTCTGGTTTCCTTGGTGCGTATGCCCAGAAGTGGGATTGCTGGGTCATAAGGTAGTTCTATTTGCAATTTTTTAAGGAATCTCCACACTGTTCTCCAAAGTGGCTGTACTAGCTTGCATTCCCGCCAATAGTGTAGGAGGGTTCCCTTTTCTCCACAGCCTCTCCAGCATTTATTGCTTGCAGATTTTTGGATCACAGACATTCTGACTGGTGTGAAGTGGTACCTCATTGTGGTCTTGATTTGCATTTCTCTAATAATGAATGATGTTGAGCATCTTTTCATGTGTTTGTTAGCCATCCGTATGTCTTCTTTGGAGAAATGTCTATTTAGTTCTTTGGCCCATTTTTTGATTGGGTCGTTTACTTTTCTGGAATTGAGCTGCATAAGTTGCTTGTATATTTTTGAGATTAGTTGTTTGTCAGTTGTTTCATTTGCTATTATTTTCTCCCATTCAGAAGATTGTCTTTTCACCTTGCTTATATTTTCCTTTGTTGTGCAGAAGCTTTTAATTTTAATTAGATCACATTTGTTTATTTTTGCTTTTATTTCCAGTATTCTGGGAGATGGATCATAGAGGATCCTGCTGTGATTTATGTTGGAGAGTGTTTTGCCTATATTCTCCTCTAGGAGTTTTATAGTTTCTGGTCTTACATTTAGATCTTTAATCCATTTTGAGTTTATTTTTGTGTGGGGTGTTAGAAAGTGATCTAGTTTCATTCTTTTACACGTGGTTGACCAGTTTTCCCAGCACCACTTGTTAAAGAGATTGTCTTTACTCCATTGTATATTCTTGCCTCCTTTGTCAAAGATAAGGTGTCCATAGGTGTGTGGATTTATCTCTGGGCTTTCTATTTTGTTCCATTGATCTATATTTCTGTCTTTGTGCCAGTACCATACTGTCTTGATGACTGTGGCTTTGTAGTAGAGCCTGAAGTCAAGCAAGTTGATTCCTCCAGTTCCATTCTTCTTTCTCAAGATTAGAATGGACTGGTTGGATCTCTTTGCAGTCTAAGGGACTCTCAAGAGTCTTCTCCAACACAATAGTACAAAACCATTAATTCTTCAGCACTCAGCTTTCTTCACAGTCCAACTCTCACATCCATACATAGCCACTGGAAAAACCATAGCCTTGACAAGACGGACTTTTGTTGGCAAAGTAATGTCTCTGCTTTTGAATATATTATCTAGTTTGGTCATAACTTTCCCTCCAAGGAGTAAGCATCTTTTAATTTCATGGCTGCAATCACCATCTGCAGTGATTTTGGAGCCCCAAAAAAGTAAAGTTTGATGTTGTTTCCACTGTTTCCCCATCTGTTTCCCATGAAGTGATGGAACCAGATGCCATGATCTTAGTAGTTCTGAATGTTGAGCTTTAAGCCAAGATTTTCACTTTCCTCTTTCACTTTCATCAAGAGGTTTTTAGATTCCTCTTCACTTTCTGCCATAAGGGTGGTGTCATCTGCATATCTGAGGTTATTGATATTTCTCCCGGCAATCTTGATTCCAGCTTGTGCTTCTTCCAGCCCTGTGATTCTCATGCTGTACTGTGCATATAAGTTAAATAAGCAGGGTGACAATATACAGCCTTTTCCTATTTGGAACCAGTCTGTTGTTCCATGTCCAGTTCCAACTGGTGCTTCCTGACCTACATATAAGTTTCTCAAGAGGCAGGTCAGGTGGTCTGGTATTCCCATCTATTTCAGAATTTTCCACAATTTATTGTGATCCACACAGTCAAAGGCTTTGGCATAGTCAATAAAGCAGAAATAGATATTTTCTTTAACTCTCTTGCTTTTTCAATGATCCAGTATATGTTGGCAATTTGATCTCTGGTTCCTCTGCCTTTTCTAAAACCACCTTGAATATCTGGAAGTTCACAGGTCACATATTACTGAAGCTTGGCTTAGAAAATTTTGAGCATTACTTTGCTAACATGTGAGATTAGTGCAATTGTGTGGTAGTTTAAGCATTCTTTGGCATTGCCTTTCTTTGGGATTGGAATGAAAACTGACCTTTTCCAGTCCTGTAGCCACTGCTGAGTTTTCCAAACTTGCTGGCATATTGAGTGTAGCACAACTGGAATTCTGTCACCTCCTCTAGCTTTGTTCATAATGATGCTTTCTAAGGCCCACTTGACTTCATATTCCAGGATGTCTGGCTCTAGGTGAGTGATCACACTGCCATGATTATCTTGGTATTGAAGATCTTTTTTTGTACAGTTCTGTGTATTGCCATCTCTTCTTAATGTCTTCTTCTTCTGTTAGGTCCATACCATTTCTGTCCTTTATTGAGGCCATATTTGCATGAAATGTTCCCTTGGTATTCCTAATTTTCTTGAAGAGATCTCGTCTTTCCCATTCTGTTGTTTTACTCTACTTATTCGCATTGATCACTGAGGAAGGCTTTCTTATCTCTCCTTGCTATTCTTTGGAACTCTGCATTAAGTTGCTTATATCTTTCCTTTTATCCTTTGCTTTTCACTTATCTTCTTTTCACAGCTGTTTGTAAGGCCTCCCCAGACAGCCATTTTGCTTTTTTGCATTTCTTTTCCATTGGATGGTCTTGATCCCTGTTTCCTGTACAATGTCATGAACCTCCAACTATAGTTCATCAGGCACTCTATCAGATCTAGTCCCTTAAATCTATTTCTCACTTCCACTGTATAATCATAAGGGATTTGATTTAGGTCATACATGAATGATCTAGCAGTTTTCCCTACTTTCTTCAGTTTGAGTCTGAATTTGATAATAAGGAGTTCATGATCTGAGTCACAGTCACCTCCTGGTCTCATTTTTTGCTGACTCTATAGAGCTTCTCCATATTTGGCTGCAAAGAATACAATCAATTTGATTTCAGTGTTGACCATCTGGTGATGTCCATGTGTAGAGTCTTCTCTTGTGTTGTTGGAAGACGGTGTTTGCTGTGACCATTGTGTTCTTTTGGCAAAACTCTATTAGTCTTTGCCCTGCTTCATTCTGTATTCCAAGGCCAAATTTGCCTGTTCCCCCAGGTTTATGGACTATAAATTCTAATATATACTCTATTTAACACTTTAAGGATATTTGTCAATTCCTTATCTAAAGTGTTGAAAATCTGGGGATTGTCTTCAGTTTTATATTATTACAGTTAATTCAATGAGAAACATTTTTATATAAGTATTTGTTGTCATATTCCATTTTTGAACCATAGGAAATATATTATTATATGTTCTACAGTATTAGACACAGTTTAGAGTTTTAGAAAGTATACAGACAATTCTTATCCAATTGTAAATTGTAAAAGCCATACTTGTTCCACATCCTCATTAATAGTTGCTAATTCAATCATTTACATCTTACTATTATTTAGGTGACTCATAATGTTTTTTATTTGCTACTAACTTTTTATTTCAGTTTTACTTACTAGAGAGCTGCTACATTTGGATATTCACTTCGATAAGGAGTCTATGTATTCTGACTTTGAATTATGAGTCACATAAAAGGACTATGTTTTAACGTATTTGGTCTTCTGAATTTCCTACCCCTTAGATGGCTTCATGAAACCACTATTTAAGGTTAAAACAGTCTACATGTACAGTACAGTTTCTGATTTCAACATAAACTAACTCCTTTTTTTTTAATGTTTTCCAAATCTTTTCCATTACTGGGATTGATTTACACAGCAGTAGAGTCACATCTTATGTAGACAGGTTGTATCATCTGGAAAAGACATTATAGGTAACCTAGTTGAAGTCTCTGTCTTATATAAGGGAATAGAAAGGCTAGAAAGGAAGAATGATGTGCTAAGTTTAGAGTGACATTACTGTCTGGTACATGTTACATTTCTAGAGACAGAGATGTCCACGGAGGTTGAAAGGTCACTGCCTCTGTATTTAGCAGAGACCTTTGTACTTATTGGATTACTAAACATTACTTTTTACAAATATGGTTATATGTCCCATATCTATCTCTCTCTCCTCTGCCTTAGACATACACTCAAATCTACCATCGTTATGCCATGTTTCTACTTAAGTATTTCAGTGACAAGGATGAAATGTTCAAGATGTAAAAACTTGGCTGTAGTATTAGCCTACTACACACTGTCATTGATAATATTGCATTTTTACAATGACATTTGCTGTATTTGTGGATGCATGAGAAGGATGTGATATAAAAAAGGAAGTGTAGGGATGGGGATTGAAGTAGAGAGAAATACATCAAAATTTTTAGTGTCAGTTTCTAATTTTTTAGAATCCTAAAATAAAAAAAAATATTATATGTTCTTGTTCAAACTTTTATTTGAGTTGTCAATTCCCCCAAGAAATATTTTCATAATTTGTTATTTAACCAAGCAATTTATGGGAGAAATAGAATCAGTGAATTCCATTTTTGGTCTTACTTCAATGGGCTCAGTTGTTTTTTTTCTTTTTCATATTATACAAGTAGATCAAATAAAATATGCCTGTTTTAGATCAAATAAGTATTTAGATATGGTAATGAATTTCTACCATATGGAGTGAGATGGCTTATTCTTAGCAGTCTAGTGACACCCTATTTTGATTGGTCTTTATCATATTTCAAACTATGTTTTTTCTGCCATATTGTTGCTCATAAGATACAACTCCAGAAGAGTTTGGCTGAACTGATAAAATATACTAGAGATAGACTTTTAACACTTTTATCTAAAATAAGAATTTTCTGTAGCTTTTTATCCACCGTGACATCTTTTCCTAAACTATCATGATGTCTTACAAACACTACCCTGAAACAGAGAGGCATTTTTTAGACTTCAGAGCCATTTAAAAATATTTTCACATAAGGAAATTTTGCAATGGCAGTGAAAAATCCTAAGAACATTAATGACTTTTTTTGCAGTTTAAATGGATTATTGTAAATTTTATAAGGTTTTTCAGATATATGGCCAAAAAACACACTTTCTAAAGGAACAGATTATTCTGAAGGAAATAGTCAAATATCAGGAGCTCATAGTTCTTAACTCTTAGTATAACCAATATGTGTGTCTTCATGGAGAGATTATTTTAATATACACACCATGTTATGTACCTTCTCAAAAATCTGTTGTGTGTATGCATACAACATATATAATATAGTATATATACTATAGTATATATACAGCAGAGGCTATCTCTGTGCTAATTTTGCTACTGAGATATAATTAACCCTCAAAAATGCCATCTAGCATTTTTAGTTTCTTATATGTATGTTTATGTATTTGTTTCTTATGTGTTTGTTTATTTCCCTAAACAACATGGAACATTGTGGATGTAATGGATAGAATGCTCAATCCATTAGCAGAAAATGCTCACAGACAGAGTGAAAGAAATAAGGCTTTAAGTAGATAGCTGTCTGTGATTCACAAAGAGACAGAGAGAGACATTCAACCAGGACCAAGAGGAAAGAGGGAAAGGAAGTTATCATGGAAAAAGTGACAGAAAAACGAATAGTTGATAATGACTGCACAATGATGTACTTTACCCAGATCTTTTCCATTGGCACTTAAAAACTTTTTTTTTTTCAAGCTTTATTCAGATAAAATTGACAAATAGCATTTGTAAGGTATTTAAAATGAAAATGTGATATATGCATGCATTATGACATGTTTACCACAATAAAATTGATTAGCACATTCACTAATTCACATAGTTACAGTTTAGAGTATGTGTTTGATGAGGACAGTTAAGATCTACTCTTCTAGCAAATTTAAAGTTTACTGTACAGAAGTGTTAACTAGAATAATCATGTACGTTAGACCCTCAGAACTTATTCATTGACTAACATTTATTCACTTTGAATAACATATCCAATCTCTTCCACCTTTTAGACTCTGGAAACAACCGATCCACTCTCTATTTCTATTAGTTCATCGTTTATAGATTCAACATATATGTGAGATTATACAGTATTTGCCTTTTACTGTTTGATCTCACGTAGCATGCTGCCTTCAAGTTTTTTCCATGTTGTGGCAAACAAGGATATTGTACTTCTAAAGGACATAGGCTTGTCCACCTTAAAATCCATCTAATTGTCCCATCCTCTGACTAATATCTTTTCATTTCCTAACTTGAATCATTTTTAGATCTGCGACTAAGTATATCTATCCAAAGTTATACTAGTTTCATTTTTAGATTTCAGTTTATAACCTTTTTTTGTTTGTTTTTATCAATTGTTTATTTAGCTTATTACAATTAACATTACTGAAATTACACCATGCATGTTAGTTTGCCAGATGCAGTAGTCATATAAAGACAACAATAATAGGTCTTTATCACTAAGCAGCTGGTAATTTCACCTCTTTTCTCCTATAACTATCATTTTTCTAAATTTTTTGTCTTCCTTTTTATATTCAAATGGAATTTTCATTGTATCAGAGTAATTAGGAGCTATCATTTTTATTGAATATGTCATTGTATCAATTTTTGGTATTATTTTATTCTCATGTGTTCACCTACTTTGTATGTTAACTTAAAAACATTTCCTTGTAAGTTTATAAATAAATCAATCATTTAAAATTTGGTTGTACTTGCCATCCATAGCATATCATGGTGTACTCAGTATTAGTTTCATTATCAGTATCATATTAAAACTAATAATAATAATAATTATTATTATTATTATTATTATTTGCTTTACAATACTGTATTGGTTTTGCCATATGTTGACATGAATCAGCCACGGGTGTACATAAGTTTCCAATCCTGAAACCCCCTCCAATCTCCCACCCAATATCATCTCTCTGGATCATCCCCGTGCAATAGCCTCAAGCATCATGTATCCTGTATTTAACATAGACTGGTGAAAACCCTAATTTTTTAAATAACATGACGATTTCGGGAATCTTATGAATTTTTTAGCTAGTTACCAAATGCTTATGGTTAGCACTAGCTTATATTCATTAGTTAGTTCAGTTCAGTTCAGTCTCTCAGTCGTGTCCGACTCTTTGCAACACCATGAATTGCAGCATGCCAGGCCTCAATGTCCATCACCAAATCCAGGAGTTCACTGAGACTCATATCCATCGAGCCCGTGATGCCATCCAGCCATCTCATCCTCGGTCGTCCCCTTCTCCTTCTGCCCCCAATCCCTCCCAGAATCAGAGTCTTTTCCAATGAGTCAACTCTTCACATGAGGTGGCCAAAGGACTGGAGCTTCAGCTTTAGCATCATTCCTTCTAAAGAAATCCTAGGGCTGATCTCCTTCAAAATGAACCGGTTGGATCTCCTTGCAGTCCAAGGGATTCTCTAGAGTCTTCTCCAACACAACAGTTCAAAAGCATCAATTCTTCAGTGCTCAGCCTTCTTCACAATCCAAGTCTCACATCCATACATGACCACAGGGAAAATCATAGCCTTGACTAGATGGACCTTAGTCGGCAAAGTAATGTCTCTGTTTTTGAATACAGTAAGTTTGTTATAACTTTTCTTCCAAGGAGTAAGCGTCTTTTAATTTCATGGCTGCAGTCACCATCTGCAGTGATTTTGGAGCCCAAAAAGATAAAGTCTGACACTGTTTCCACTGTTTCCCCATCTATTTCCCTGGAAATGATAGGTCTGGATGCCATGATCTTCGTTTTCTGAAAGTTGAGATTTAAGCCAACTTTTTCACTCTCTCCCTTCACTTTCATCAAGAGGCTTTTTATTTCCTCTTCACTTACTGCCATAGGGGTGGTGTCATCTGCATATCTGAGGTTATTGATATTTCTCCTGGCAATCTTGATTCCAGCTTGTGTTTCTTCCAGTCTAGCATTTCTCATGATGTATTCTGCATATAAGATAAATAGGCACAGTGACAATATACAGCCTTTACGTACTCCTTTTCCTATTTGGAAACAGTCTGTAGTTCCATGTCCACTTCTAACTGTTGCTTCCTAGCCTGCATTCAGATTTCTCAAGAGGCAGGTTAGGTGGTCCAGTATTCCCATCTCTTTCAGAATTTTCCACAGTTTATTGTGATACACACAGTCAAAGGCTTGGCCTAGCCAATATAGCAGAAATAGATGTTTTTTCTGAACTCTCTTGTTTTTTCCATGATCCACTGGATGTTGGCAATTTGATCTCTGGTTCCTCTGCCTTTTCTAAAACCAGTTTGAACACCAGGGAGTTCACAGTTCACGTATTGCTGAAGCCTGGCTTGGAAAATTTTGAGCATTACTTTACTAGCTTGTGAGATGAGTGAAATTGTGCAGTATTTTAAGCATTGTTTTGCATTGCCTTTCTTTGGAATTGGAATGAAAACTGACCTTTTCCAGTCCTGTGGCCACTGCTGAGTTTTCCAAATTTGCTGGCATATCGAGTGCAGCACTTTCACAACATCATCTTTCAGGATTTGAAACAGGTCAACTGGAATTCTATTACCTCCACTAGCTTTGTTCGTAGTTATGCTTTCTAAGGCCCAGTTGACTTCACTTTCCAAGATGTCTGGCTCTAGATTAGTGATCACATCATCATGATTATCTGGGTCATGAAGAACTTTTTGGTACAGTTCTTCCATGTGTTCTTGCCACCTCTTCTTAATATCTTCTGCTTCTGTTAGGTCCATGTCATTTCTGTCCTTTATTGAGCCCATCTTTGCATGAAATGTTCCCTTGGTATCTCTAACTTTCTTGAAGAGATCTCTATTATTTCCCATTCTGTTGTTTTTCTCTATTTCTTTGCACTGATTGCTGAAGAAGGCTTTCTTATATCTTCTTGCTATTCTCTGGAACTCTGAATTCAGATGCTTATATCTTTCCTTTTCTCCTTTGGTTTTCACTTCTCCTCTTCTCACAGCTATTTGCAAGGCCTCCCCACACAGCCATTTTGCTTTTTTGCATTTCTTTTCCATTGGATGGTCTTGATCCCTGTCTCTTGTACAATGTCACAAACAGCATTCCATGGTTCATCGGGCACTCTATCTATCAGATCTAGGCCTTTAAATCTATTTCTCACTTCCGCTGTATAATCATAAGGGATTTGATTTAGGTCATACCTGAATGGTCTATCAGTTTTCCCTATTTTCTTCAATTTGAGTCTGAATTTGATAATAAGGAGTTCATGATTTGAGCCACAGTCAGCTCCTGGTCTTGTTCTTGTTGACTGTATAGAGCTTCTCCATCTTTGGCTGCAAAGAATATAATCAATCTGATTTCGGTGTTGACCATCTGGTGATGTCCATGTGTAGAGTCTTCTCTTGTGTTGTTGGAAGAGGGTGTTTGCTATGACCAGTGCATTTTCTTGGCAAAACTCTATTAGCCTTTACCCTGCTTCGTTCTGCATTCCAAGGCCAAATTTACCTGTTACTCCAGGTGTTTCTTGACTTCCTACTTTTGCATTCCAGTCCCCTATAATGAAAAGGACATCTTTTTTCGGTGTTAGTTCTAAAAGGTCTTGGAGGTCTTCATAAAACCATTCAACTTCAGCTTCTTCAGCATTACTGGTTGGGGCATAGACTTGGATAACTGTGATATTGAGTGGTTTGCCTTGGAGATGAACAGAGATCATTCTGTCGTTTTTGAGATTGCATCCAAGTACTGCATTTTGGACTCTTTTGTTGACCATGATGGCTACTCCATTTCTTCTGAGGGATTCCTGCCTGCAGTAGTAGATATAATGGTCATCTGAGCTAAATTCACCCATTCCAGTCCATTTTAGTTTGCTGATTCCTAGAATGTTGATGTTCACCCTTGCCATCTCTTGTTTGACCACTTCCAATTTGCCTTGATTCATGGACCTGACATTTCAGCTTCCTATGCAAAATTGTTCTTTACAGCATTGGACCTTGCTTGTATCACCAGTCACATCCACAGCTGGTATTGTTTTTGCTTTGGCTTCATTCTTTCATTCTTTCTGGAGTTATTTCCCCACTGATCTCCAGTAGCATATTGGGCACCTACTGACAGGGGGAGTTCCTCTTTTGGTATCCTATCATTTTGCCTTTTCATACTGTCCATGGGGTTCTCAAGGCAAGAATACTGAATTGGTTTGCCATTCCCTTCTCCAGTAGAACAGACTCTGTCATACCTCTCCACCACGACCCGCCCATCTTTGGTTTCCCCATGGCCATGGTTTGGTTTCATTGAGTTAGATAAGGCTGTGGTCCTAGTGTGATTAGATTGACTAGTGCACAGGTCAGGAGGGCCTAGAGTAGCTATCCCACGTTGAAGGCCAGGAACGGTGGTGATAAGGAGATACCCCTCGTCTAAGGTAAGGAACAGCGGCTGTGCTTTGCTGGAGCACTGTGAAGAGATACCCCACAAAAAGGTAAGAGAAACCCAAGTAAGATGGTAGGTGTTGCAGGAGGGCATCAGAGGGCAGACACACTGAAACCATATTCATTAGTACAGAAAGTATACGGCCGGGGTCCAGCCCTGGTTGATCCAGGGTAATTCGAAGCGGGGACAGTGTGGCAAGAAAAAACTTATTTATTTAGAAATATAAAAGAAATTAGGAAGAAATAGCATAGTAGCAAAATTTAGTGGAGAAAAGAGGCTGAATAACTTGGTTCACATGGAAAATCAATAAAGTTCCAAGAGAAGGAACTTGCACCATCTACGTTAGGCCACTGGCGTCATCTTGAATAGCAGGGGGTGCCCCGCCTGGGCTCCCTCTAGTGTGGATTTTAAAAGCTGGGGCAAGTAAGTAGACATGGCGAGCCTCCATGCCCCAGATGAGAATTCAGCCTGAAAATAGAGTAAAGACACAGGGGAAACCAGTCCAGTGACTGGCCCGTCCTCTATTGTTGTGAAGGCTTTTTATACCTTTTTTTTGTACATAGTGATGAATGGATAATATAAAATTATGCAGCATCAGCAGCCCTGACTCTTATCGAGACCAGTCTTTCTCTCTGCATACCTAGTTGTATACATAAGTCTTAGGTGATTTACATAATCTTCTGGCCAGAAGGCCAATTAATTTTTTATGACCCTTTTCTGATAAGTGTTTGTCAACCAGAAGGCTTATTTGTATTTTTATTCCCAAAGTCTGCTGCCACTCTCAGAAAGCACTAAATAAAGTTGCATTCTTACATAGCAAGGATGCAACAATTTATAACAAGTAAAAGGAGTATAGTGATTTATAAAATGAAAAGTAAGTAACTCAAAAGTCTAGTGTTGCTAACATCAAAACTACTATATTTCTATTTCTGCATCCTGATTACATTGATTGATATCCTCCCAGTTGCCTAAAAGATAAAGAATATGGAGGCCTGGCAGCAGTCATAAGTCAACAGTGAAAACCATCACCATATAATTTTTAACTCTTTAGAAAAGGTTCTGTATCTTTAAGACGCTTTAAGTTTTGTGCTTCTTGCAGTTGGGGGGCTGTAAGCAATTCACAAGTTGTAAAAAGTCCAGGGGAACCTGTCAGCAAGTTAGAGAGCCATCAAAGGGGTTTGAGCTGAAACATTCCTTTCATATGCAGGAGACTGTTAACAGGAGCCCTAAGTTAATTCCTTTTAGAAGCAGGAGAGTGGAAAGCACAGTACAATAAAATAAAGCCAACTCTGATTTTTGTGAGTAGATGTTCAGGAAAACTCGGGGGAACCCCTGAAGCCCGATCATGCCTCTGTGTTTTGTCAGGCTTCCTTCCTCATGACCTTTGCCATGGGTGGGATTCCTCACGCTGGCTCCTGGCATCTCCCCCTTTCTTTTTATTTTTTGAAACAGCCAGGTGTAATTCAGTTGTGAAATTCTAAATGCTCCTTCGAAGACAATACAAGGAAGAATGCTCTGACAATACAAGGAAGGATGATTATGAGGGGCAAGATTAGAGCACCCATAGCAACATAGCTAGGAATAGTAGACAGAATAGTCTTTCCAGAAATGAATTTAGAGAAGCTGTGGAAAAAGTCATTAGCTGCTCCTGCCACAGTAAAATCTAATCAGGAGTGTTTCATGGTCTCTATCTGACCGTGAAGTTTTCCCAAATCCAAACGAATGTTGGAGCCGTTCTATACCCCTGAAACATGATTCTCATTTCCCTCCTAGCCACAATCTGTCTCATTTACCCTCAGGGGTGTCACACAAGTCTACTGTAGTTGGCACGATAAGACAATGTTAACTCTACTTTCAAAACCTACAATTCAGTCCCAACATGCATCATTGCTTCCTCTAGGGCATCCGTCCCCACTTCTCACTTCCTTTCTACAACTTCCTGTGTTGCCAACACCAAAGAAACATTTCCAGACATAGTATCAACATACTGGGCAGTATGCACTTGTTGAGTCGATGATGTTGCTGCCAAAGTAACAATAACAGTAACAGTAACAGTTGTTGTTACACAGCAAGACCATAATTATCATACCAATAAGTGGTTACAGTTACAGGCACCATAAGATAGGGTTTTAGAACCACAAAAGAACAAACATTATATTGAAGAGTTAAACAAGATGAAAGCATACATTGTTCACAAGTTATTACATTAGGTCCATTTCTACATAAAGATTTCCGGAATCATTGGTGAAAAGAAAAACATAAAGAGAGGGTAAACAAGCCAAAATAGAGTAAACAGAGTCATTTTCTGGTTGGAGTTTGCACTGCAGTAGCTGTCAGTCGCACTGGGATCTCCATGTTCCTCTTGCCTCTCCTGCCGGAGGGCGTGGCAGCCCGCGCCCCACCCTCTGCTGAACCGGTGTTGGGTCTAGTTGCAACCACGCGAGACAAAAAATTGCACAAATAGTATACAGTTTCCATATATCTCCTCTCTCTATCAACCCTCTATCCCATAGTTTTGCAGATGGATGCTGGCACTGCTACCAGCTGCAAGTGCTGCTCCCTGGGTCCCGTCAGTCAGTCAGGTTGGCCCCGCCCATGGCTCTCGGCCGTGGCTGTTTCCTGCAGCAGTGGCAGCAAAGGAGTTCCCTTTTTCTTTTGTGGTGAATCAGGTGTCTGGTGGACTGTGACATGGCGAATCTGTCCTGTGGAAAAAATACAAGCACATCCTCGACCTCCAGTTAATGGGTCAGGACCTTTCCATTGTCTGGAGAGGAGGTACTTCTACTTTACCAACGGCTTTACATTTTGTCTTTCTGGACGAATCAGCATTTAATTTATTACAAAGAGAGCATGTTGTAAAATCTGATGGGAGAAAACTACTTAAATTCTCCTTTCTTAATTTTTGAATTAGCAAAGCTTGTGAGGGTAAATGATGTAGAATTTGATCACAATAATTTCCTATAGCAATCTGCCAATCATCATCAAACATCTGAAAAGCATCAAGTTGTTCTCTGTTAAAAGGAATTACAATTTTTGATGGCTCTTTACCAAACAATTTAATAAATCAATATACTTGAATTAATCTTTATAATTAACATATTAATTAATATATATTGCAACAATACAACATGCACACAACTAATACCAACTGACACAAACCAATGCACTGTAATAATGTATGTCACACACACACACAATATAATTATATAGTATATACAACATATATCATCACAGCACACCATTCTTTACCAATTAATATCATCCACGTACACATTATATTACTGCAATACATATATTATATATATAATATAATTATACAGTTTATATCTAATATGCATATATAGTATACATATTAACTTATATACCAATTAAGTATAGATTTATAAACAAAATTAGGTATACCTTCTTTTTTTTTTTTTTTTGCACTGTGTAATTCCTTTATTTTCTGCATATTAGTGCTTTTCCAACACTACAACCATAAAGAACACAATTCCAAGTACTATACTTTTTAGTTTTCGCAGATCACAGTCTACAGACTCATTTACTTATATTAGACAAAATTAACCCATTCAACTTATTGCAGTTTTTAAATGCACATAAAATACAGAAATTGAAAATTGATGCAATTCAACAAAATCTTAAGGATCTTATTTTTTAAATTCTTAGATTGTAATTTTTTTCTGCAGGCTTAATTACTGGTCCTCACGATCACCAATGGTTATGGCCCAGTTTAACTACACCAATTTATCAACCTTTTATATCTTGAAGATAACATAAGCGAAAATTACAATTTTTTACAAAAGGTTTAGAGTTTCCCAAATTTTAAATATTTGTTCTCCCTCCTCCCCCCACCTTAAGACATTTCAAATAAACTAAAAATAACCACATCTCACCTGCAACAGTTTTTAGCAATCATTTGATGTATAAAATTTTAACTATGCCCCAGTTATTTTAAGACACAAAAAAATGGCTGCCTACCAATCTGTCTTGTTTCAAGTTAGAAATACTACATTTAAGAATAAAGTAAAAATAAATAAATAAATAATAAAATAAAAGTTAAAAAAAAAAAAAAAAGAATTAACATGAGGGTTTTAAGTTTCTTCCAGTTTAGGCATTTATACCTTTGCGCTTGTCACTTCAGGATGTTACTGCAACATTGACATTTGTATAACTCATGTTTATGTACCTTATATGCAATGCTTTAAAACTCCAGTAATTTAAAACACTAGTAGGTACACCTTTATTATATTTTATTTATACCCATACCCAATTAGGCAAACTGTAATTAGGCAAATATATTTTTTATGTATTTATAACAATATATAAAATATTGTTAATTGTACCACCCATTGATAAATAAGAAATTGAGAAATCCTTTTTCTGAGCAACTCCTATTTGAGACAGCACGTCCCTCCCCCAGAGGGTAAAGGGAAGCAAAGGAACTACATAGAGTTTGGAAAGTTTCACAGGTATCTTCAAACTGCCAATTTAATATTTTTGAACTTTTAGCTACTGTGGGGGCTTGAGGGCAAATGAAACAAAATTTGACCCCTGAAATCTATCAGAGCAACTCACCAGTCATCACTATTTTGTAAAAGACTTGCAATTGATCCTCATTGAATGGAATTACTATATTTGTTACTTCTTTTCCAAGAAGTTCCACACTTCTTTTTCTTCCTTTTAAAATTAATTGTGTCACCAAGTTGGGATAAGATAAAACTATTTTTCTTGGGGTCACTGGCAGATGGAACCAATGGGCCTTCTTGTCACAAGCATCCTGTTTTGTGGCAAGAATAAACTAATCTCATCTTTTGGTAATATTAATCTTAATTAACTGATCATTTAAAGCCTCATCCACTTTAACAAAAGCCAACTCTGTCTCACTAGTCAACTTTCTTTTAGAACTGGGATTAGGATTGTGTTTTAAGCAATCAAACAAAAGGCTTTAAATCTGCAGTAGTCAGTTTTAAATGTGGGCATATCAAATTAACATCCCCTAATAATTTCTGGAAATCATTTAAAGTTAGTAAACAATCTCTCTGCAGCTTTAAAAGGGCATTATCAGTTTTTAAACTTTTGGCAGATTGAAATATGAGAAACAAGTAAAGAGCTGTTAGACAATATCTTTATAAGCTTTTCCAATTATCCTTCTATAACCCAAATCTGGTCTATAGCTCTTTAGGTGACAAGTAACTATCTAATCTTTGCTCGAATACCTCTAGCAACGGGGAACTCACTACTCACCAAGGTTTTAAACTCTCTCTCACCTTTTCCTCTACAGCATTCCCATCCTGCATACCACTTTCTCTAATCTCACCAGTTCATTTTCAGTAGTATGTGTTGGCCAGGAGCTGGGCCAGTCTTTCCCAGCAATGCAAGAAACATCTGCTCTAGTGTCTAACAGCCATGACATTTTATTTCTTTGAATTAAAGAAATATTTTAAAGGCCCAGAAGCTGTAATTTTCTGCACCCAAAAAGCTAGATCACTAGATTTAAATCCTTTGGGGCCCCTAGCTTGAGAAGTCAAGGTTTTTCCTGTCTGATAATAAGGTAAAAGCAAAAGCTGTGCTATTCCTTAACCTTTATTAATTTGCACAGTTTTAGCATGCAGCAACATCAAAACTTTAATTTCATCAGTATAATCAGAATCTACTACACCAGACACCACCGAAATTCTTTGAAAAAAAAAGCAAGCTACGCCCTAGCACAAGTCTTACAATGTCCTCAGGCAGGGGGTCAGCCACTCCCATTGGAATCAGAGTAACCGGCACATCAGGGGTTAATATTGTTGCCTTAGTGGAGCTGAGGTCTAGTCCTGAGCTACCTGGGGTTAACTGGCACTGCTTGTCGTCTCTGTTTAGCAGAACATTGCCAGCAAAAATGTTCCATTTGGCCTCAAGAGAAACATTTTTTATTTATAAAATCCTTATTATTATGATTATTTTTCTTTCTTTTTCTCTTTTTCTCTTCTTTTTCTCTTTCTCTCTCTCTCTCTTTTTTTTTTTTTGTTTGGGTGAGGCCCTCCTGAGGGGATTTTTTAAAAGCTCATTTTTAAAATGAGCAGGCTCTGTTTTAAAAGCTCATTTAAAAAAAAAAAATTCTGCTTATCTTTTTCAACTTTAAGCAATGTTCTTGGAGGTTTTAGAGGCAAAAAGGGGAATTCTTAAACCCTGGGGGGTGCAGTCAGAGGTGGCGGTCAGTCGTCTTAAATCAGAAAATGTTGGATAAATTTTTTAAGGTTTGTGTAGAGGGGGAGGGAGCTCGACAGGGCTCCCGGCTTCAGTGTCCTGTAAGCACTCTTCTACCTTGGGAGGAAGTCTCACTCCTTTTCTTTGTCAATGGCAGAAAATATGATCTGCGTAGAATGTGGAGACCCACTACCATCCACCGCTATAGCCTCTCCCATAGGCTGTCTAACAGCCTCATGACAGGGGTCCAGAACATTTTTAATCATATTCCACAGAGCAAAAGCATCTACAGAAACATTTTTTGGCTCATGTAAAGTATAAGAAGTTTTTAGCTGCTTTTCCACCTTCAGCCAAGTATCCAAAATAACAGTGTCTTTTTCTGGAAACTAACGACATTGCTGTTATACAAATTTTAAAAGAAATTGAAAACTAGCCTTTTTATCTTTATCTTTTGTTTAAGAGTTGCAAAATTACTTCTATAAAGAGTTGTCATTCTTTTGACTCATTGTTACCCATGTCAGAAAATTAAGTCTTATAGAAAAGTCTGCCTTGTCAAGGTTTTACCTTAGCCAAGGGGGGTTTTCTTTTAAACCCATAAAAGTCTGCCTTGTCAAGGTTTTCACCCTTGCCAAGGGGGGTTTCTTTCAACCTGTCCACCCTTCTCTAAGAGGGGGTTTCTTTCAACTCGTTGGTTTCTTTCGACCATTCAACTGGGTTTCTTTCAACCCGAAATTCCCCACCCCTCTTTCCCTACCTATCTTATGCTGGGGGGTCTGAGACACCCTGAGTGGGGTCCTAGCCATCCCAAAAACTGCACACTGGGGGAGACCTACCTTCAAATAGCCTGTTCCAGACACCACTTGCTGGGGTCCAGCCTTGGTGGATCCAGGGTAACTTGAAGTGGGGACAGCATGGCGAGGAAAAACTTATTTATTTAGAAATATAAAAGAAATTAGGAAGAAATAGTATAGTAGGAAAATTTAGTGAAGAAAAGAGGCTGAATAACTTGGTTTACATGGAAAACCAATAAAGTTCCAAAATAAGGAACTTGCACCATCTACATTAGGCCACCAGCGTCCTCTTGAATAGCGGGGGGTGCCCACCTTGGACTCCCTCTCACGTGGATCTTAAAATCCAGGGCAAGTAAGTATACATGGCGAGCCTCCATGCCCCTGATGGGAATTCAGCCAGAAAACAGAGTAAAGACACAGAGGAAACCAGTCCAGTGACTGGCCCGTCCTCTATTGTTGTAAAGGCTTTTTATACCTTTTTTTGTACGTAGTGATCAATGGATACTACAAAATTATGCAGCGTCAGCAGCCCTGACTCTTATCGAGACCAGGCTTTCTCTCTGCATACCTAGTTGTATACATAAGTCTTAGGTGATTTACATCATCTTCTCGCCAGAAGGCCAATTAACATTTTATGACCCTTTTCTGATAAGGGTTTGTCAACCAGAAGATTTATTTGTGTTGTTCTTCCCAAAGTCTGTTGCCACTCTCAGAAAGCACTAAATAAAGTTACATTCTTACATAGCAAGGATACAACAACTTATAACAAGTAAAAGGAGTACAGTGATTTATAAAGAGTAAAGCAATTAACTCAAAAGTCTAGTGTTGCTCACATCAAAACTTCTATATTCCTTTTTTTTAAGTATTATATTCCTATTTCTGCATTCTGATTACATTGATTGATATCCTCCCAGGTGCCTAAAAGATAAAGAATATGGAGGCCTGGCAGCAGTCATCGAGTCAACATTGAAAACCGTCACCAGTATAATTTTTAGCTCTTTAGAAAAGGTTCTGTATCTTTAAGATGCTTTAAGCTTTGTGCCTCTTGTGGCTGGGGGGCTGTAAGCAATTCACAAATTGTAAAAAGTCCGGGGGAGCCTGTCAGGCAAATTAGAGAACCATCAAAGGGGTTTTAGCTGAAACATTCCCTTCTTATGCACGGGACTGTTAACTGGAGCCCTAAGTTAATTCCTTTTAGAGACAGAAGAGTGGAAAACACTGAACAATAAAATCAGGCCAACTCTGGTTTTTGGGGTAGAATTTCAGGAAAACTCAGGGGGACCTCTGAAGACAGATCATGCCTTTGCGTTTTGTCTGGCTTCCTTCCTCATGACGTTTGCCATGGGTGGAATTCCTCATGCTGGCTCCCGGCAGTATAGTACATGCCATAGAATATTAAAAAAAAAAAAAAAAGTTAAAACATCAGTCTGTGTAAACACATGAGAAGTATCTAGTAATTAAAATAGTACATAAATGAAAATATGAATCAATATGATGTGGCAAAATTAGAACACTCAGGAAAGTTTTCAACAAAAAGGACATGCCATATATAAATTCTTGATACATATGAGCACGCTGTATTTGGAAGGTGTAACGTTTCTAAAATCTGGGGTTCATAACCAATGCTTATTATTGAATTACATATTTAGTGAGATAACTTCTTTTCTCTTGTATGATGCAACATAATTTTACAGAGACAAAAACCACAATGTGTGTGTTTTTCTGTGTGTGAAATATGAACATTAAGCATCATCTTTTAAGTCCCCCCCCTCCGCCCCAGGGCTTGTTTCACATCCTTGTTTCTTAGGCTGTAAACCAGAGGGTTTAACACTGGAATCACTAGAGTATAAAACAGCTAAGTCATTTTGTCTTGATCTAGAGAGTAGGATGAACTTGGCCTGAAATACATAAGGAGAATGTATCTCACTGAAGTTAGGTGAGAAGTGCAGGTAAATAATTATTTGAACCTCCCCTCTACAGAGCGGATCTTCAAGACTGAAAGGATGATATAAAAATAAGAGACAAGAACTCCTGAAATGGTACTCGGTTCAATGAAACCAAAAACAAGGAATAATGCCAACTCATTGACCTGTATATCAGAGCAGGAAAGGAGGAAATGTGGAGGCAAATCACAGAAGAAATGGTTAATCTCATTTGATGCACAGAAACATAAGTGGAATGCTAATGTTGTGTGTATCAGAGCATCTGTCATCCCCACCAGGTAAATCCCAGCCACAAGCAGGGAGCACACCCTATTGGACATGCTGACTGCATAGAGCAAGGGGCTACTGATGGCCTGTATTGGTCACAGGCCATCACTGCCAGCAGGAGATACTCAGAATCTGCAAAGATACAGAAGACCAAGAATTGTAGAGCACAACCATAGAAAGAGACTAACTTGTTCTTGGCAAATATGTCCACCAGCATCTTAGGGCCAATGGCTGTGGAATAGCAGAGGTCACAGAAGGAGAAGTGGCTGAGGAAAAAGTACATGGGTGTGTGCAGCTGGGGATCCATCCTAATCAGGGCTATCATTGCAAGATTTGCCAGAAGATTGATGAGATAAACAAGGAGAACCATCATAAATAGAGTCACTTTGTCCTCGGTGTTCTCAGTAATTCCCAAGAAAATGAATTCAGTCATGGAGGTGTAACTGTCTCAGTCCAACCTTCTTTGTTCTTGTTTATACTCTTAGGGAAAAAAAAAAAAAAAAAATATATATATATATATATATATATATATATATATATACACATATAACAAAGATACATGGATAGGTAATATTTCTTCACATCTTCAAAATATCATAAAGCAGAACACATTTCTTTCTATAAATGTGTTTTTGTATTCAGAAAAGCATCCAGTCATGTGCCCATTATTTAAGGGGCTATCTATTGGGGCTTCTTTGTTGGTTCAGACAAAAAAGAATCTGCCTGCAACATGGGAGACCCAGGTTTGATCCAAAAGTCGGGAAGCTCCCTTGGAGAAGGGAATGACACTCACTCCAGTGTTCTTGCCTAAAGAATTCCATGGACAAAGGAGGCTGGTGGGCTACAGTTCTTGGGGTCACAGAGTCCAGCATGACTGAGTGACTAACACTTCTTCAGCTATCTATTACCCAATAACAAAAATCAACTAGAATAGACTGTTGAGAAACTGAACCAAATCTATTATGTCATTTATGAGCCATGTTACTTCCTACAAGGTCATGTTAGAGTCTGATTTTTTTTAATCTCAATTGATAGATTTGAATTAATTTACTTCTCTTTTCCTCTTCAAAATAATATGAACAAGATTCTAATTTATTAGAGATGTTGAGCTGTAAGACAAGGCTAATGAGTCTCTATACTTGAAAATGTTTACATGGAAACAAAATGGGATTGCAGTTATAATGCTTCTCACTACATGATTGGTTTAAGAATATTTGTATTAATTCCTGGAATAATGACCATGCCACTGACTAATAATGATCACTATTTTTGTCACTGGTTTTATGTTATGTTTAATAGTGAGACATCTGAGTATTATCAACCTTTATTCCTGGTAATTTATTATTGATTTGTCACAATACTCGTTACCCCTTTGCAGAGATAGTTGTCAAAAATCAAGTCACTTGATGAGTGAAAGAAAAGATCTAAAAGGAATTGAAAACAATAGAACACATTTGCATCTGTTTGGATTTTAAATGGGCTCTAATATTATAAAATGGAAATGAGATCAGAGACAATAAATTCTTCTGACAGAGACACATACCCTCTCTTATGTATGTGTCTTTGTGTGTGTGTTGTGTCTTGTTTGATATTTTTTAATTGGAGTAAAATTGCTTTACAGTGTTGTGTTGGTTTCTGCCATACAGCAAAGCGACTCAGCCATAATTATAAATATATTACCTCCCTCTTGACTTGCATATGTGTTTGATATATATGAGAATAAAATACATTTAATGAACTTCTTCCTTAAGTCTTAATAGATACGACATTTTTTTCACATGAGTATTAATTTGCAAGTTTTTATTTTTACTGTGGTAGTTGTATTATTTTTTAAACAAAATGAAACTAACCTTCAATACATGTATACATTTATCCAATGATAAAAGTAGTAAAAGATTTTTGTGAGCCAACAAAAAAATAAAATCATTAAGAAGTTATACTGTGGTTATTAACAAGTTCAGGAAGATGGTTCCCAATCAGAGAAATCAATATCATTTCTGGCAAATAAATGCAGAGTTAATTTAATTGTGTAAGTAGTCATAAATGTTTCACTTACAAATACATTTATTTTTTTTCTCAAAATGTTATTTCCTCTTATATTCTTTAAGATAGGACCTGGAAACCTACCTGAAATGAGCAGGTCTTGAGTAGCTAAACGATAATAAGCAGATGGTCTTTTATTTTACCAGGTATATCGGGACTTAAATCCCTGAGTTACTGCCCTTAGGTTTGCTGTTAGCAAACATTTCATTAATTGTGTTTCTGCTTCTGTGTATTCCCCCTGTGAATTCAGAAACAACTTTGCAAAGGCTGAGTTTTGAAGCTTCACTGTTGCTGCCAAATTGATTTATGTTAGAAGAAAATAACAATTTGTTTATATGGAGTGCTTCACAGTTACCCTGAAACTATCCCCTCCTTATCCAGTCAAAGAGGAAACCTAATGAAACTCAGCAAGATCCTCCATCCATCATTTTAACCCCCTTGGATTTGTCATTATGTCTTTGAAACAGTCTCCTTCACTACATTATTTAGGAATATTGCTACACTTTGACCATATTTTCTTTTTTTATTGAAATACGAGGCATATACCATACAATTTATCTTTCTTATGTAAGTATACAGTTCTTGTTTTTGCTGTTTTTTATTATACTTTCAAGATTGTTCAATTATCTCCAGTGTCTATATCCAGAATATTTTCATCATTTCAGTAAGTAACCCCCACCTGCTAACCAACAGTTTTCCTTCCTTAGCCCATAGCAACCACAAATTCTATGTGGTTTCCTATTATGGATGTCTCATACAAACAGAATTATGTGATACTTTTTTTAAAAAATATGTTTTGTTCATTTGTTTATTTTATTTTCCTGTCAGCCATCTTTCCTTGAAGAAAAATTTGCATCCATGTTGCTCCACTTATCAGTGTTTTGTTTCTTCATTTTAGGAGAGTAATATTTAATTTTAAAGATATAATGCACTTTGTAGATCCCCTCTTCAGTTAAATGATTATCAGGTTTTTTTTTCTACTTTTCATCTATTATGAATAATGATGCTATAACAGTAGTAACAATGCTACCTTTCAAGGTAGCTTTCATCACTACACATTGTTTGATTCTCATCCTACCACATTTCTTACAGGCATTTCATTGATGTTATGACTCCCTCACATTTCCTAAATAATGTACTTTTTCTTTCTGAATTATATTTTATTTAGATAAGAATATTTATATTACATTTAAGACCTCAGGAATAAAATCAATATTTTTTTATTTCCTAAAATTTCTCTCTAAATATTTATTTACTACTAAGTATAGTACTAATATTTCTGTTGATTAAAGTGGAGCTTGAGGAACAAAAATAAGAATGTAACAGTGTTCAGAATTTTCTACTGATAAAGTTCATATATGCAAAGATGACTCATTTAAACAATTTTACAAAGATGATTTTTTAAATAAACAGAGCTCATAATTTTTTTTTAAAATGTTTTTTCCTATTATCCACATTCATTTTATGAAACAGAAGTACCAATATTACATCCTCCTAAATTCTCCCTTCGAGACAGCAACAGAACTCTTTCAGTCAGTCAGTTCAGTCACTCAATCGTGTCTGACTCTATGCTACCCCATGGACTGCAGCATGCCAAGCTTCCCTGTCCATCACTAACTCTGGGAGCTTGCTCAAGCTCATGTCCATTGAGTCAGTGACTTTGGTGCTCAAGAAAATAAAGTCTGTCATTGTTTCCATTGATTTCCCATCTATTTGCCATGAAGTGATGGAACCTGATGATGCCATCTACTCAATGAACATGAGTTTGAGTAAGCTCTGGGAGTTGGTGATGGGCAGGGAAGCCTGGCATCCTGCAGTCCATGGGCCTGCAAAGAGTCGGACATGATTAAGCATTTGAACTGAACTGAACTGACTTGGTGATGCCATCCAACCATCTCATTCTCATCCTCTTCTCCTCCTGCTTTCAATCATTCCCAGCATCAAAGTCTTTTCCAATGACAATCATAGTCATTGGACACTCATTTTCCAGTGAGTCATAGTCCTGGTATCATTGGAAGTAGCCCAATCATACCAGATACAAAGATCTTAGAGTAAACTTTGAGTATGAGTCCCATGGACTGCAATGAGAGCAAAGCAGTCAATCCTAAAGAAAATCAGTCCTGAATATTCATTAGAAGGACTGATGCTGAATCTGAAACTCCAATACTTTGGCCACCTGATGCAAATAACTGACTCTATAGAAAAGACCCTGATGCTGGGAAACATTGAATGCAGGATGAGAAGGGGATGACAGAGGATGAGACGGTTGTATGACAGCCTAATGGACATGAGTAAGCTCTGGGAGATAACGAAGGACAAAGAGGCCTGGCATGCTGCAGTCCATTATGTTGCAATGGGTTGGACATGGCTAAGTGACTTAACAACAATAAATCCTCCATTATAAATATGTACTGCATCTTCTTTATTCATTCATCTGTTAACAGACATTTAGGTTACTTCTATGTCTTGGCTATTGTAAACAGCACTGCAGTGAACATTGGGGTAGACATATCGTTTCAAACTACAGTTTTCTCTGAATATAGTCCCTGGATTGGGATGGTTAGATCATATGCTAGCTACATTTTTTTAAGTTTTTAAGGGACCTTCATACTGTTCTCCTTTGTGGTTGTACCAATTTACATTTCCACAACAGTGTGGGAGGTTTTTCTGTTCTCCACATCCTCTCGTGATCATCCTCCTGAGAAATCTGTAGTCAGGTCAGGAAGCAACTGGACATGGAACAATAGACTGGTTCCAAATAGGAAAAGGAGTACATCGAGGTTGTATACTGTTACCCTGCTTATTTAACTTATATGCAGAGTACCTCATGAGAAACTCTGGGCTGGAAGAAGCACAAGCTGGAATCAAGATTGCTGGAAGAAATATCAATAACCTCAAATATGCAGATGACACCACCCTTATGGCAGAAAGTGAAGAGGGACTAAAATGCCTCCTGATGAAAGTGAAAGTGGAGAGTGAAAAAGTTGACTTAAAGCTCAACATTCAGAAAACGAAGATCTTGGCTTCTGGTCCCATCACTTCATGGGAAATAGGTGGGGAAAGAGTGGAAACATTGTCAGACTTTATTTTTTGGGGCTTCAAAATCACTGCAGATGATGATGGTAGCCATGAAATTAAAAGACACTTACTCCTTGGAAGAAAAGTTATGACCAACCTAGATAGCATATTGAAAAGCAGAGACATTACTTTGCCAACTAAGCTCCGTCTAGTCAAGGCGATGGTTTTTCCAGTGGTCATGTATGGATGTGAGAGTTGGACTATGAAGAAAGCTGAGTGCCAAAGAATTGATGCTTGTGAACTGTGGTGTTGGAGAAGACTCTTGAAAGCCACTTGGACTGCAGGGAGATCCAACCAGTCCATTCTGAAGGAGATCAGCTCTGGGTGTTCTATGGAGGTAATAATACTGAAGCTGAAACTCCAGTACTTTTGCCACCTCATGTGAAGATTAGACTCGTTGAAAAAGTCTCTGATGCTGAGGGGGGTTGGGGGTAGGAAGAGAAGGAGATGATAGAGGATGAGATGACTGGATGGTATCACTGACTCGACAGATGTAAGTCTGAGTGAATTCAAGGAGATGGTGATGAACAGGGAGGCCTGGTTTGCTGGGATTCACGGGATCACAAAGAGTTGGACACGACTGAGCAACTGAACTGAACTGAACGGAACCTTTCACTCGTACAGCAAATCACTCACTCTTGTATTATGTGCTCCTCAGTCTCACCCTAGGGAGCCCTCTTATTCCCATATTCCCAACACATCAGGCTTGAAGGCACATCCCAGGACAGGACTGGCAAACTGACTTCACTCACATGCCTCCAACATAAAAAATAAAACTCATACTCACTCTAGTAGAGAGCATTGGACTTTACTGCCATCCCAGTCATATCCACAGCTGGGTGTTGTTTTTTCTTTGGCTCCATTTCTTCATTCTTTCTGGAGTTATTTCTCCACTGTTCTCCAGTAGCATATCAGGCACCTACCGACCTGGGGAGTTCATCTTTCAGTCCTATCTTTTTCCCTTTTCATACTGTTCATGGGATTCTCAAGGCAAGAACAATGAAATGGTTTGCCATTCCCTTCTCCAGTGGACCATAATTTGTCAGAACTCTCCACCATGACCCATCCATCTTGGGTGGCTCTACATGGCATGGCTCATAGTTTCATTGAGTTAGAAAAGTCTATGGTCCATATGATCAGATAGGTTAGTTTCCTGTGATTGTGGTTTTCAATCTGCCTGCCCTCTCATGGAGAAGGATAAGAGGCTTACTGAAGTTCCCTGATGGGAGAGACTGAGTGATGGGGAAAGTGGGTCTTTTTATGATGGGTGGAGTAATGCTCAGTAAATTTTTAGTATATGTGCTGCAGAAACGAGCACTCTCAGTAAATTTTTAATCCTATTTTCTGTTGAAGGGTGGGGCTGTGTTCTGCCCCTGTTATTTAGCTGGGGCCAAATGTTCGAGGTCACTGGCGGCCAGGAGGAGACACCCCACGTCCGAGGTCAGGGGCAGCAGCCGAGAGGAGCTACCCTGCATCCGAGGCCAGGGGCGGCAGCCGAGGTGAGCTACCCCACGTCCGAGGTCAGGGGCAGCCAGGAGAAGCTACCTCGCACCCGACGCCAGGGGCAGCGGCCCAGAGGAGCACCCGAGAAGCGATGGCTGTGCAGGCATAGGAGGGCCTGGAGGAGCTATCACAAGTTGAACACAGGAAGGGCGGTGGTAAGGAGAAACCCCTCGTCCAAGGTAAGGAGCAGCGGGTGTGCTTTGCTGGAGCAGCCGTTCTCTTACCCTACGCCCAAGGTAAGAGAAACGCAACTAAGATGGTAGGTGTTGCAAGAGGGCATCAGAGGGCAGATACACTGAAACCATACTCACAAAAAACTAGCCAATCTAATCACATTAGGACCACAGCTTGTCTAACTCAATCAAACCAAGCAATGCCCCCGGCAACTCAAGACGGGCGGGTCATAGTAGAGAAGTTTGACAGAATGTGTTTCACTGGAGAAGGGAATGGGAAATCACTTGAGTATTCTTGCCTTGAGAACCCCATGAACAGTATGAAAAGGCAAAATGATAGGATACTGAAAGAGGAACTCCCCAGGTCAGTAGGTGCCCAATATGCTACTGGAGATCAGTGGAGAAATAACTCCAGAAAGACTGAAGGGATGAAGCTAAAGCAAAAACAATACCAGCTGTGGATGTGACTGGTGATAGAAGCAAGCTGTGATGCTGTAAAGAGGAATATTGCATAGGAACCTGGAATGTCAGGTCCATGAATCAAGGCAAATCGGAAGTGGCCAAACAAGATATGGCAAGGGTGAACGTCGACATTCTAGGAATCAGAGAACTAAAACGGACTGGAATGGGTGAATTTAGCTCAGATGACCATTATATCTACTACTGCAGACAGGAATCCCTCAGAAGAAATGGAGTAGCCATCACGGTCAACAAAAGAGTCCAAAATGCAGTACTTGGATGCAATCTCAAAAATGACAGAATGATCTCTGTTCATCTCCAAGGTAAACCATTCAATATCACAGTTATCCAAGTCTATGCCCTGAACAGTAACGCTGAAGAAGCTGAAGATGAATGGTGTTATGAAGACCTAGAAGACCTTTTAGAACTAACACCGAAAAAAAAGATATCCTTTTCATTATAGGGAACTGGAATGCAAAAGTAGGAAGTCAAGAAACACCTGGAATAACAGGTAAATTTGGCCTTGGAATGCAGAACGAAGCAGGGCAAAGGCTAATAGAGTTTTGCCAAGAAAATGCACTGGTCATAGCAAACACCCTCTTCCAACAACACAAGAGAAGACTCTACACATGGACATCACCAGATGGTCAACACTGAAATCAGATTGATTATATTCTTTGCAGCCAAGATGGAAAAGCTCTATACAGTCAACAAGAACAAGACCAAGAGCTGACTGTGGCTCAGACCATGAAATCCTTATTTTCAAATTCAGACTAAATTGAAGAAAATAGGGAAAACCGCTAGACCATTCAGGTGTGACCTAAATCAAATCCCTTATGATCATACCGTGGAAGTGAGAAATAGATTTAAGGGCCTAGATCTGATAGATAGAGTGCCTGATGAACTATGGAATGAGGTTTGTGACATTGTACAGGAGACAGGGAACAAGAACATCCCCATGGGAAAGAAATGCAAAAAAGCAAAATGGCTGTCTTGGGAGGCCTTGCAAATAGCTGTGAAAAGAAGAGAGGTGGAAAGCAAAGGAGAAAAGGAAAGATATAAATATCTGAATGCCGAGTTCCAAAGAATAGCAAGAAGAGATAAGAACGCCTTCTTCAGCGATCAATGCAAAGAAGTAGAGGAAAACAACAGAATGGGAATGACTAAAGATCACTTCAAGAAAATTAGAGATACCAAGGGAATATTTCATGCAAAGATGGGCTCGATAAAGGACAGAAATGGTACGGACCTAACAGAAGGAGAAGATATTAAGAAGACGTAGCAAGAATACACAGAAGAAGTGTACAAAAAAAAATCTTTATAACCCAGATAATCATGATGGTGTGATCACTAATCTAGAGCCAGACATCCTGGAATGTGAAGTCAAGTGGGCCTTGGAAAGCATCACTATGAACAGCGCTAGTGGAGGTGATGGAATTCCAGTTGAGCTGTTACAAATTCTGAAAGATGATGCTGTGAAAGTGCTGTACGCTACATGCCAGTAAATTTAGAAAATTCAGCAGTGGCCACAGGATTGGAAAAGGTCAGTTTTCATTTCAATTCCAAAGAAAGGCAATGCAAAAGAATGCTCAAACTAACACATAGTTGCACTCATCTCACATGCTAGTAAAGCAATGCACAAAATTTTCCAAGCCAGGCTTCAGCTATACGTGAACTGTGAACATCCAGATGTTCAAGCTGGTTTTATAAAAGGCAGAGGAACCAGAGATCAAATTGCCAACATCCTCTGGATCATGGAAAAATCAAGCGAGTTCCAGAAAAGCATCTATTTCTGCTTTATTGACTATGCCAAAGCCTTTGACTGTGTGGATCACAATAAACTGTGGAAAATTCTGAAAGAGCTGGGAATAACAGATCACCTGACCTGCCTCTTGAGAAATCTGTAGGAATGTCAGGAAACAACAGTTAGAACTGGACAAGGAACAACAGACTGCTTCCAAATAGGAAAAGGAGTTCGTTAAGGCTGTATATTGTCACCCTGCTTATTTAACTTATATGCAGAGTACCTCATGAGAAACGCTGGACTGGAAGAAACACAAGCTGGAATCAAGATTGCCGGGATAAATATCAATAACCTCAGACATGCAGATGACACCACCCTTATGGCAGAAAGTGAAGAGGGACTAGAAGCCTCTTGATGAAAGTGAAAGTGGAGAGTGAAAACGTTGGCCTAAAGCTCAACATTCCGAAAACGTAGATCATGGTATTCGGTCCCATCACTTCCTGGGTAATAGATGGGGAAACCGTGGAAACAGTGTCAGACTTTTATTTTGGGGGTCTCAAAAATCACTGCAGATGGTGTTTGCAGCCATGAAATTAAAAGACGCTGACTCCTTGGAAGAAATGTTATGACCAACCTAGATAGCATATTCAAAAGCAGAGACATTACTTTGTCGACTAAGGTCCGTCTAGTCATGGCTATGGTTTTCCCTGTGGTCTTGTATGGATGTGAGGGTTGGACTATGAAGAATGCTAAGTGCCGAATAATTGATGTGTTTGAACTGTGGTGTTGGAGAAGACTCTTGAGAGTCCCTTGGACTGCAAGGAGATCCAACCAGTCCATTCTGAAGGAGATCAGCCCTGGGATTTCTTTGGAAGGAATGATGGTAATGCTGAAACTCCAGTACTTTGGCCAGCTCATGCAAAGAGTTGACTCATTGGAAAAGACTCTGATGCTGGAAAGGATAGGGGGCAGGAGGAGAAGGGGACCACAGAGGATGACATGGCTGGATGGCATCACTGACTCGATGGACGTGAGTCTGAGTGAACTCCGGGAGATGGTGATGGACAGGGAGGCCTGGAGGGCTGTGGCTCATGGGGTTGTAAAGAGTTGGACACCACTGAGTGACTGAACTGAACTGAAACTATGGTGGTGTAATGAAGATCATGGTGACCTCCTTCAATAGTTTCCATGCATGCACTGCTACAGTCAGTGCCCCAACGTGAAGCAGGCCACCACTGACCCAGGTCTCTGCAAAAGACCCCTGGACACTCACAAGGAATTCTGGGTTAGTCTCTTCTGTAGTCACTTCTTTCTCCTGTGTCCTGGTATGTACAAGGTTCTGTTTGTGTCCTCCATGAGTCTGTTTCCCCAGTCCAGTGTAAGTTCTGGCAGCTCTATGGTGGAGTTAATGGCAAACTCTTCCAAGATGGCTTATGCCATACCCAGAGCTGCAGCACGCAGAGCCCCTGCCTCTGTGGAAGCCCACTACTCTCCCATACTTCCACACGAGACATTCAAACACAGTTCTGTCTCAATCTCTGTTGGGAGTCTGCATCCTGGTGGGTATAAGGTATGTTTAAGCCCTCTAAGTGTCTCTGGCGGGTATTGGGTTTAATTCTACATGCAATTTTGCCCCTGCTACCATTTTTACTGGGCTTCTTCTCTGCCCTTGGACAAGGGGTATCTTCTCACAGCTTCTCTAGTGCTGCATAGGAACCTGGAATATTAGGTCCATGAATCAAGGAAAATTAGAAGTGGTCAAACAGGAGATGGCAAGAGTGAACATCAACATTTTAGGAATCAGTTAACTAAAATAGACTGAAATGGGTGAATTTAACTCAGATGACCATTATATCTACTACTATGGGCCAGAATCCCTTAGAAGAAATGGAGTAGCTGTCATAGTTAACAAAAGAATCCAAAATGTAGTCTCTTGGATGCAGTCTCAAAAACAACGGAATGATCTCTGTTTGTTTTCAAGGCAAACCATTCAATATTACAGTAATCCAAGTCTATGTCCCAACCAGTAATGCTGAAGAAGCTGAAGTTGAATGAGCCTATGAAGACATACAAGACATTCTAGAACCAATACCCCCCAAAATATGTCATTTTCATCATAGGGGACAGGAATGCAAAGTGGGAAGTCAAGAAATACCTGGAGTAACAGGCAAATTTGGTCTTAGATATACAGAATGAAGCAGAGTAAAAGCAAATAGAGTATTGCCAAGATAATACACTGGTCATAGCAGATACCTTCTTTCAAGAACACAAGAGAAGACTCTATATTTAGACTTCATCAGATAGTCAATAGGAAAATCAGATTTATTGTATTCTTTACAGCCAAAGATGGAGAAGCTCTATACACTCAGCAGAAACAAGGAGCTAACTGTGGCTTAGATCATGAACTCCTTATTGCCAAATTCAGACTTAAACTGAAGAAAGTAGGGAAAACCACTAGACCATTCAGGTATGACCTAAATCAAATCCCTTAAGATTGCACATTGGAAATGACAAATAGATTCACGGGTTTAGATCTGATACACAGAGTGCCTGAAAAACTATGGACAGAGGTTTGTGACATTGTACAGGAGGCAGGGATCAAGACCATCCCCACGAAAAAGAAATGCAAAAGGAAAAATGGTAGTATGAATGAGGCCTTACAAACAGCTGAGAAATGAAAATAAGTTAACAATGAAGGAGAAAAGGGAAGATATACCGATTTGAATGCAATGTTCCCAAGAATAGCAAGGAGAGATAAGAAAGCCTTCCTCAGCTGTCAATGCAAAGAAAAAGAGAAATATAATAGAATGGTAAAGACTAGAGAGCTCTTCAAGAAAATTAGAGATACCAAGGGAATATTTTATTCAAAGATGGGCAAAATAAAAAAAAAAAAAAAAGCAGAAGTGATATAGACCTAACAGAAAGAGAAGATATTAAGAAGAGGTGGCAAGAATACACAGAAGAACTGCAGCAAAGATCTTCATGACCCAGATAATCATGATGGTGTGAATACCCGGCAGTGATCACACATCCTGGAATGCAAAGAAAAGTAGGCATCACTATGAACAAAGCTAGTGGGAGCAATGGAATTCCAGTTGAGTTATTTCAAATCCTAAAAGGTGATGCTGTGAGAGTGCTGCACTCAATATATCAGCACATTTGGAAGACGCAGCAGCGGCCACAGGACTAAAAATTGCCAATTTTCATTCAATCCCAAAGAAAGACGATGCCAAAGAAGGTTCAAACTACTGCACAATTGCACTCATCTCACACACTAGCAGAGTAATGCTCAAAAATTCTCCAAGCTAGGCTTCAATAGTATGTGAACCATGATTTGCAGATATTCAAGCTGGATTTAGAAAAGGCAGCAGAACCAGAGATCAAGTTGCCAAAATCCTTTGGATCGGCAAAACAGCAAGATAATTTGAGAAAAACATCTACTTCTGCTTTATTGACTATGCAAAAGCCTTTGATTGTGTGTATCACAATAAACTGTGGAAATTCTGAAAGAGATGGGAATACAAGACTACCTGACCTGCCTCTTGAGAAATCTGTATGCAGGTCAGGAAGCAACAGTTACAACTGGACATAGACGAGCAGACTAGTTCCAAATCAGGAAAGGAGTACGTCAAGGCTGTATATTGTCACCCTGCTCATTTAACATGTATGCAGTATACATCCAGAGAAACGCTGGGGTCGATAAAGCACAAGCTGAAATCAAGATTTCTGGGAGCAATATCAATAACCTCTGATACACAAAGTACACCACCGTTATGGAGAAAGTGAAGAGGAACTAAAAAACCTCTTGATGAAAGTAAAAGAGGAGAGTGAAAAAGTTCTTAAAACTCCACATTCAGAAAACTAAGATCATGGCATCTGGTCCCATCACTTCATGGCAAATAGATGGAGAAACAGTGGAAACAGTGATAAAGTTCATTTTTTTAGCTCCAAAATCACTACAGATGGTGACTATAGCCATGAAATTAAAAGATGCTTGCTCCTTGAAAGGAAAGTTATGACCAACCTAAACACCATGTTAAAAAGCAGAGACATTATTTTGCCAACCAAGTCCATTTAGGCAAAGCTATTTTTTTTCAATAATTATGTATGGATGTAAGAGTTGGACTATAAAGAAAGCTGAGCTCTGAATAGTTGATGCTTTTTAACTGTGGTGTTGGTGAAGACTCTTGAGAGTCCCTTTGACTGAAAAGAGATTCAATCCGTCCATCCTAAAGGAAATCAATCCTGAATATTCATTGGAAGGACTGATGCTGAAGCTGAAACTCCAATACTTTGGCCACCTGAAGTGAAGAACTGACTCATTTGAAAAGATCCTGATTCTGGGAAGTTTGAAGGCAGGAGGAGAAGGGGACGACAGAGGATGAGATGATTGGATGGCATCACCGGCTCAATGGACATGAGTTTGAGTAAATTTCGGGCATTGATGATGGACAGGGTGGCCTGGCATGCTTCAGTCTATGGGATCAGAAAGAGTTAGACATGACTGAGCAACTGGACTGAACTGATGGATGCCCTTTTCTCTGAGGCCAATTTCCTTCTGCAAGCCCTTTGCTGGAGATTATATTCCTGCAATTAACCTTCTTATACTTCTCATAAAACAGCATGCAGATCTTCTCTCCCAAAGCCTCATCAAATGATTTCAGTTGTCTTCACACTCATACCTGAAGACTGAATCCTACTTAGGCCCTTATGCCATAAAGGTCTCAAGCCTTGATGGGTAGGTTGTTTGAGGTCATTCTAACCACACCAACTGCCGCTATACTGGCAAGTCATTCTTGTTGGTTTCCTATCTCTAGATTAAAATGGGCCCCAGAAGACTCTCCATCTCTACCAAGAAACATTCCCCACTCAGATGCTCCTCACCAGCTCTGATCTGGGACCAACCCAGCTTCAACTGTAGCAAATTCCTGAAGAAATAGAACAGTCAAAAACAAATACTGATAAGTAAAACAAAAACAGATGTATTAATTACTAATTAGACTGGGTTTCACCTACTTACCTTATTTGCAATATGACTGTACTCTGTCTCTTCTCATAAGTGGACGTTCAAACGCTTTCCCTCTGTTTGACATACTTCTCCATATTTCTTGTTTTTCTTTAGTGTGTGTGTGTGTGGGGGGGGGTGCTCCTCTTACAGTAATCAGCCTACATGAATTCATTATCCATTTTCCTTTTCACAGTAACACAAGCCCTTGCCTTTCCTTGAAACACCATTGTTACTGATCTCCCTTTACTCCTTGACTTTATAACTGATGTTTGGCTCCAATGAGATTTCATAGAGTTCACACCAACCCAAATTCATTTATTTTTATATAAATTAATTTATTTTAGCTGGAGGTTAATTATTTTACAATATCATATTGGTTTTGCCATACATCAGCATGAATCAGCCACAGGTACACACACGTTCCCCATCCTGAACCCCCCTCCCTCCTCCCTCCCTGTACTATCCCTCTGGGTCATCCCAGTTCATGAGCCCCAAGCATCCAGTATCACGAATCAAACCTAGACTGGTGATTCGTTTCATATATGATACTATACATGTTTAAATGCCATTCTCCCAAATCATCCCACCCTCGCCCTCTCCCACAGAGTCCAAAAGACTATTTTATGCATCTGTGTCTCTTTTGCTGTCTCTCTTACAGGGTTATTATTACCATCTTTCTAAATTCCATATATATGCGTTAGTATACTGAATTGCTGTTTTCTTTCTGGCTTACCTCACGCTGTATAATAGGCTTCAGTTTCATCCACCTCATTAGAACTGATTCAAATGTATTCTTTTCAATGGCTGAGTAATACTCTATTGTGTTTATGTACCACAGCTCTCTTATCCATTCATCTGCTGATTCATCTGCTGATGGACATTTCTCCAAAGAAGACATAGAGATGGCTAAGAAACACATGAAAAGGTGTTCAACATCTCTCATTATCAGAAAAATGCAAATCAAAGCCACAATGAGGTACCATTTCATGCCAGTCAGAATGGCTGTGATACAAAAGTCTACAAGCAATAAATGCTGGAGGGGGTGTGGAGAAAAGGGAACCCTTGTACACTGTTGGTGGAATGCAAACTAGTACAGCCACTATGGAGAACAGTGTGGAGATTCCTTAAAAGACTGGAAATAGAACTGCCTTATGACCCAGCAATCCCAGCTGGGCAGACACACCAAGGAAACAGAATTGAAAGAGACACGTGTACTCCAATGTTCATCGCAGCACTGTTTATAATAGCCAGGACATGGAAACAACCAAATTTATTTCTACACCTGGATTCTTACTTTATATCATCTTCTCCCCTTAGACATGAGATGTCACGTTATTTTACTCTTCTTCCCTCTTCTTTTACCCAAAGGTCACATTAATACCTATATCTCACCCTGCCTCAAACCTTGCCTACCTATTCAGAACTCTAAATCTGACTCATCATTTATTCAATACTTCAAACTCGACCCTGATTGGCCAGTGATTGCTGGATCTGCTTATCTATCTCCTTGTCTGGAGGATCGACACTCCCCATTTCCACACATCAATGGACAATGCATAAACACTTCTCTTTATCACACATTTAGAGGAAAACCTCTGGTCCATTGGTTCACATAGAGTCAGACATGACTAAAGTGACAGAGCACCTACACACTCTCTTTTTATCATGCTTACTTTATTTACATTCAATTGATCAAATTCACAATCTGGACAAGATACTGACCTCCTTCCTTACAGATCTCACTTCTACTCATAAAGGACTAGATATAGGAGGACCTACCACCTCTGACATTCATCTACAACAGGCTCCTTCCTGTTTTTCCAGACAAAACTTTATAAACAATTGTTACCCTCAACTAGGAAATATACTGTCACACCTCTGTAATCATACTTCACATCTCTCCTCCCCTTCAGGCCAATCCACGTACTACATCTCTGGAACTGCAGAATATTCTCTTGTTTTCTCAGGGAAACTCTCTTCTGCATATGGTGTAAATACTCCTCTTATGGGGGCTCCATTGGTGAGTTCACTGTCCATTTCAGAGACTACTAATAAGTTCCCAGAAAGACTCTTAGTTGATGTCAATTAGAGTTGTTGTCTTCTTACTCCTGAAATATTTTTCTTATGTGAAACCACCACCTATTTTTGTCTTTCCATTAACTGGACAGGAATATGCACCCTAGTATAAGTAGCCTCAGAAATTTCTAATGCTCTTAACAATCAGACCCTTACCTTTTGTAGGCCCTCTTCTTCTACTTCAGTTCGGTTCAGTCGCTCAGTCATGTCTGACTCTTTGAGACCCCATGAATCGCAGCACTCCAGGCCTCCCTGTCCATCACCAACTCCCAGAGTTCACTCATACTCACGTCCATTGATTGAGTGATGCCATCCAGCCATCTCATCCTCTGTGGTCCCCTTCTCCTCCTGCCCCCAATCCCTTCCCAGCATCAGAGTCTTTTCCAATGAGTCAACTCTTCCCATGAGGTGGCTGAAGTACTGGAGTTTCAGCTTTAGTATCATTCCTGTCAAGGAAATCCCAGGGTTGATCTCCTTCAGAATGGACTGGTTGGATCTCCTTGCAGTCCAAGGAACTCTCAAGAGTCTTCTCCAACACCACAGTTTAAAAGCATCAATTCTTCAGCACTCAGCCTTCTTCACAGTCCAACTCTCACATCCATACATGACCACAGGAAAAAACATAGCCTTGACTCAGTTCAGTTCAGTCGCTAAGTTGTGTCCGATTCTTTGCAACCCCACGAATCACAGCATGCCAGGCCTCCCTGTCCATCACCAACTCACAGAGTTCACTCAGACTCGCCTCAATCGAGTCCGTGATGCCATCCAGCCATCTTATCCTCTTTCGTCCCCTTCTCCTCCTGCCCCCAATCTCTCCCAGCATCAGAGTCTTTTCCAATGAGTCGATTCTTCACATGAGGTGCCCAAAGTACTGGAGTTTCAGCATTACCATCATTCCCTCCAAAGAACACCCAGGGCTGATCTCCTTTAGACTGGACTGGTTGGATCTCCCTGCAGTCGAAGGGAATCTCAAGAGTCTTCTCCAACACCACAGTTCACAAGCATCAGTTCTTCAGTGCTCAGCTTTCTTCACAGTCCAACTCTCACATCTATACATGACCACTGGAAAAACCATAGCCTTGACTAGATGGACCTTTGTGTATAATGCGCGTTTTTTCAACATTTCTTCAGGACCGCTTACCAATTGAATTATCCATGAGCTACTTCTAATTCACTCAAATTATTAGAAACTTTTACTCCATATGAATCATCTTGATCCATATTCCAGCCTTTTCCTATCTCACTCCCACGATGCCTCTCTCCCAAAGGAAGCAGTTATGAAAGATTTTCCTTTGGCCCTTACTCTAAATCAAAAAGGCTGGAATGCTATGGCCTACATGGGGGCTAATTGTTCAAGTGGCTCATTATGTTGACCTTACAAACAAAGGATAACTTGCAGTGATGCTTGAAACTGACCAAACTGCCCAAATAACATTCTGTTTTCCCTCTGATGCCTACCTTCTCAAGGCTATTAGACAGCCGGACTCCAGACCTCCAGATACGTGACCATAGAAGTCAGCTACAGGCTAAATATTAACCATTTCTTTAGAGAATCTTTCATTGGTGGTATATAAGAAAGACGCCATCAGAAAGGGAGGTTTTCCTTAAGGGCCAGACACACTCTCATTTTCCCTCTAATAAACTTATTTTTCTTGCCTGACTGCCCAGCTCTCTTTTTTTCTCTGTGCTTGCCTTATATATTTCAATCACTAAGGCATGTCCAACTTTTTGTGACTTCATGGACTCCAGCAAATCACACTCTTTTGTCCTCCACTACCTCCCAGAGTTTTCTCAAATCTCATCCTCTGCTGCCTTCTTCTCCTTTTGCCTTCAATCTTTCACAGCATCAGAGTCTTTTCCAATGGATCAGCTCTTTGCTTCAAGTGGCCAGAGTATTGGAACTTCAGCTTCAGAAAAAGTCCTCCCAATGAACTTTCATGGTGGATTATATTTAGGATTTACTGATCGCCTTGCTATCCAAGGGACTCTCAAGAGTCTCTTCCAGCACCACAATTCAAAAGCATCAATTCTTTGGCTCTCAGACTTCTATATGGTCCTCCTCTCACATTGGTTAGGACTACTGGAAAGAAAAAAAAAAAAAAACACATAATTTTGACTATACCAACTTTTATCAGTAAAGTGAGGTCTCTTCTTTTTAATACATTGTCTAAATTTGTCATGGCTTTCTTTCTAAGGAGGGAGCGTTTTCTTTTTCTTTTTCTTTTTTTTTAATTTCATGGCTGCAATCACCATCCACAGTAATTGAGAGTCCAAGAAAAAGAAATCCGTCACTGCTCCAACTTTCTTCCATTCTATTTGCCATGAAGTGATGAGACTAGATGCCATGGTCACAGGTGCTTTTTCCTTTTTCTTTCTTCTTCTTTTTTTTTTTTTAATATTGAGTTTCAAGCTAGATTTTTCACTCTCCTCTGTCATCCTCATCAAGAAGCTCTTTAGTTTATCTTCACTTTCTGCATTAGAATGGTATTATGTGCATATCTGAAGTTGTTGATATTTCTCAGGGCAATCTTGATTACGGCTTATGATTCACTCTGCCTAACATTTCTCACAATGTACTTTGCATAAAGGGCTTTGCAAGTGGCACTAACGTTAAAGAATCCACCTGTCAACAGGAGATGTGTAAGAGAGGAGGGTTCAATCCCTGGGTAGGGAAGACACCCTAGGGGAGGGCATGGCAACCCACTTCAGTGTTCTTGACTGGAGAAACCAATGGACAGATGATCCTGGTGAGATACAGTCCATAGGGTCACAAAGAGTCAGACACCATAGAAGTGACTTGGCACATGCATACATTCTGCACAGAAGTTAAATAAAGTGACAATATACAGCCTTGTTATATTGCTTTCCATATTTTGAATAGTCAGCTGTTCCATGTCCCATTCTAACTGTTGCTTTTGACCTGTGCCTAGGTTTCTAAGGAAACCAGTAAAATGGCCTGATACTTCTATATCTTTAAGAATTTTGCATAGTGTGTTGTGACCCACATAGTACAACAATGTGTGTGTGTGTGAGTCACTCAGTCCTGTCCAACTCTTTGTGACCCCATAGACTGTAGTCTGCCAAGCTCCTATGTCCATGGAATTCTCCACGCAAGAATACTGGAGTGGGTTGCCATGCCCTCCTTCAGGGAATCTTCCTGACACAGAGACTGACCCTGGATCCCCTTGGGTTGCACATGGCAACCCATTCCACTATTCATACCTGGAGAATCCTATGGACAGAAGAACCTGGCAGACTATGATCCATAGGGTCACAAGGAGTAAGACATGACTGAAGTGAATTAGCACACATGCACATAGTACTTTCCACGATGTCTATTTGACATTGTATTAGAGACCATGGACAATGCCACAAATTCAGGAACAATGCACGTGTCACACAATCATAAGAAGAGATACAAACTTTTTTTTTGCTTTTAATTAACTTGATTATGTAGAAAATCCAGCAATTAATTTTTCAAGCCATTTTAATTATTTCTAATTAATATGATAATTAAAATAGCTGATTAGTTAAAAATATTTATATATAATATCAAAATTAAAAATACAGCTAGGAATAAACCTAGCAAAAGACACAAAAAGTTTCTTAGGAGATAGTTACACAAATAATAGAAAGACAGAAAGGCAACCTAATTGTTCATGGATGACCTGACTGTTCATTCACTGACATGAATTGTTCACTAAAGTAATATATTAACCCACCCCTAAATTAATCTACAAGGGTATTAGGACTTGCTAGCAGAAATATTCTATAAATTTATAAAAGTCAGACATATATAAAAAAAAGACTGAAATATTGGTGATGGTAGAGACATCAATCTATGCAACAGAAAAATATCATTAAAATTAGTTAAAATATGCAGTAATTACATAAGGCAGTTGTAGTTTTATAAATTGTTGAAAGTGAGTGAAATTTAATAAATTACAATAACATTAAAATGCATTTTAATGCAATAGGTAATGTCATAAAGAAATTTTAATAAAGAACACACAATTAAGGATAATGCTAAAATACATAAACTAACAATCATTAATATACAGAACATTTACAAATCAAATTGGCCTTTTTAAACCACTAAATATTCAATATAAGGAAAAATAATTTTCAGTTTAGTTAAGTTTAGTCACTCAGTCATGTCCAACTCTTTGCACCCCCATGGACTGCGGCACTCCAGGCTTCCCTGTCCATCACCAACTGCTGTAGCTTGCTCAAACTCATGTCCATCTTGTTGGTGATGCCATCTAACCATCTCATCCTCTGTTGTCCCTTTCTCCTCCTGCCTTCAACTTTTCCCAGCATCAGGGTCTTTTCCAGCGACTCAGTTCTTCCCATCAGGTGACCAAAGTATTGGAGTTTCAGCTTCTGCATCAGACCTTCCAATGAATATTCAGGACTGATTTCCTTTAGGATTAACTGGTTGATTCTCCTTGCAGTCCAAGAGACTCTCAAGAGTCTTCTCTAACACCACAGTTCAAAAGCATAAATTCTTCAGTGCTCAGCTTTCTGTATAGTCAATCTCTCAAATCCATGCATGACTACTGGAAAACCCATTGCTTTGATTAGACAGACCTTTGTTGCCAAAGTAATTTCTCGGCTTTTTAATATGGTGTTCAGGTTGGTCATAACTTTTCTTCCAAGGAGCAAGCATCTTTTAATTTCATGGCTGCAGTCACCATCTACAGTGATTTTGGAGTCTGGGAAAATAAAGTCTATCACTGTTTCCATTTTTTTCCCCATCTACTTTCCATGATATGATGGGACCAGATGCTATGATCTTAGTTTTTTGAGTGTTGAGTTTTAAGGCAGTTTTTTCACCCTCCCCTTTCACTTTCTTCAAGAGGCACTTTAGTTCCTCTTCACATTCTTACATAAGTGTGTTGTCATCTGTGTATCTGAGGTTACTGATATTTCTGCCAGTGACCTTGATTCCATCTTGTGCTTCATCTAGCCTGGCATTTTGCATAATGTACTCTGCATAGAAGTTAAATAAGCAGGGTGACAATATACAGCCTTGACAAACTCCTTTCCCAATTTGGAAGCAGTCTGTTTTTCCATGTCCATAACTGTTGTTACTTGACCTGCATGCAGACTTCTCAGGAGGCAGATAAGGTGGTATGGTATTTCCCTAATTATAAAATAATTATATTGGTTTAGTCATTTGCTGAAGTAAATATCTTACTGTAATTTGTATTAAAATAACTTTCAATTATTATCAAGTAAAGACACAATATGAAATCTTAAAAGTAATATGTAACTGTAAAATTCTGAATTTATAAAATAAAAATAAATAATTCTTAATAAAAATGTTCTTATTGGCAAGTATTTTATAACTTCCATGCATACCTTCCATTAAAAACATTATAATGGATTTATACAATATGACTCCTTATATTTCATGTTGCTTTCTCTCTTTTCTAAATATACAATATAGAGAGAAAGAAAAGCACAGTGCATGCAAATTATCAGAAATGACACTATACAATGTCAAAGTCATCCTGCCTTCTAGAAGCACCATCTTCTAAGATAATATATGCCCATTGGTCACCCCTAATTCATATTACCTAAACACTAGCCTTCTCTAAAATATATATCTGAAAACCATTCGTTTAGGTTTCAGTCTTGCCCAGGATATAGACCAATATGCACTAAGCAATTCTTCATATATAGATTTGTTTCTTTGCCAATAGGTAGGACTTTAAAAGATTCTGCAGCCCTAAACCTGTAACCTGAGGTGCTAGCACTAAGCTCTGGTTGTCCTAAGATGGAATAAGTAGTATTCCATTTATATTCCTTCTCCTTTTGCTTGTTTCCATCATTAATATTAGACTTTCATTTGCATATGAACTCAGTTTCTTACTGTTACTGTAACCCACCCTGAGCTGAAGTTCACATTCCAAATTTCTGCATCCATTATGGAAGATAAATTTTATACTTTGAATGTTTGCCTTTGAAATATGCTCTGATTTAACCTGAGTGCACATTTTTACAAAACTACTCTTTGAAGAAGATACCTTCTTAGCTTACTACTCTTATCTATGGGTGATCACTTTGGAAGGACTGATGCTGAAGCTGAAACTCCAATACTTTGGCCACCTGATGTGAATAATTAACTCATTGAAAGAGACTGTGATGCTGGGAAATATGGAACACAAAAGGAGAAGAGGACGTCAGATGATAAGATGATTAGGCATAGCATCACTGACTCAATGGACCCGAATCTGAGCACACTCTGGGAGATAATGAAGGAGAGAGAGGATCGGCATGTTGCAGTCCCTGGGGTCACAAAGAGTCAGACACAACGTAGTGACTTAACAACAGTCTAACTTTTGATAACTACAACTTAGATTTAGGCCTGCATCTGTAGAGTACTATAACACCTCCCCTTCCCTTTTTGGCTTATTCTCTATTATGAAATTTAGAATGAGGTTCCAGCAAAAAGGCCCATGTGAGCATGGATGCTTTTTTTAAAGCTGATAAATTAGCAAATGTAATAAATACTATCAAAACATGAATTTAAAAATTAATGTTTGTGATGATCTTGTTGAGCAAATTGCATTGGAGATTATGGAAGTTTTGTTCATAGGTAATTATGTTTCCTAGTGTAGTGGAAAGGGCATCAGGTCAAAACCTAACTGTTCATGAACTGATGATATTTTGGAAGTGAGAGATTCTAACCCCCATGTTTATTTTATGTAAGTATAAGCAGTAAAAGAAGAGCTTTCTTATATCATAATGGAAATCAAGAAAGCTGTATGAAAGTATTTTGTTAAATTGTTTGCAAATATCATAACAAAAAACTAGTGCCCTGCTGATTAAAATGTAAATATTCAGTCTCTTTTCTCATTAAAAAAAGAATGAAATAAATAAAATTATCCTCAGAATTTTAAATAGTGTTTCATAGTATCGTTTTGTCATGAAGTTATGTATTTGCAATTTTTTTAATAGTGAAAGGAACTTAGTCTATTTTAGGTATGCAACAACTTGATGCCAGCGTGTGACCAAAAGGAATCAAATAAAAACCTCAGCTGACTATCATGAGGATGAACAAGAGTTAGCACCTTATAACTACATTTCTGATCTGTGTCAGTTCAGAAGACTAGATGCTGGCAGATTATCTTGTCTGTAGTGTATGTTATCAAATTTTAGGCTAAAGTGCAACAGAAGATAAATAAAAGAATAAATTTAGATTTTCACTTAAAATATTTATAGAGCAATTACACTGGAGGTAGGGCAGGAAACAAACCGAATACTACTGCTGTTCTAGGAGTATAAAATGTAGTTAAGGAGATAGAACATAACACATGGAAAAGGAGATATTGTGGTAGACTCTTGTTCAAAGATCATTGTTAACTCACTAAGTCATGTCCAGTTATTTGCAACTGCATGGACATTAGCATCCCAGGTCTCCCTGTCCTTTACTATTACCTGGAGTTTGCTCACGCTAGTGTCCATTAAGTCAAAGATGCCATCCTACCATCTCATCCTCTGTTGTTCCCTTCTCCTCCTTCCTTCAGTCTTTCTCAACATCAGGGTCTCTTCAAATCAGTTGGCTCTTTGTATCAGGTGGCCAAAGTATTGGAACTTCAGCTTCAGCATCAGTCCTTTCAATGAATATTCAGGGTTGATTTCCCTTAGGATTGATTGGTTTATTCTCCTTGCAGCCCATGGGACTCTGAAGAGTCTTTTCCAGCAGCACAGTTGGAAAGGCATGTTTAAAGATAACCAGTACCATTTCCTTGCCTTGGACACACAGCACAGATAGATGCAGTTTCCAGTCTCCCTTTCAATTATAATGGACATGCCTAAGTGGGTGCTAGAAAAGGAAAGAATTAAGGTATGCCACTTCCATAGTGGCTGAGTTGGTAAAGAATCTATCTGCAAAGTGGGACACCTGGGTTCAATCTCCAGGCTGGGAAGATCACGCGAAGAAGAAAATGGCAAACCACTCCTGTGTCCTTGGCTGGAACATCCATGGATAGAGGAGCCTAGTGAGCTGTAGTCCATGGGATCACAAAGAGTCAGGCACAACTGAACAACTAACACACTCCTAAACTTGACCATTCTGCTTTATTCTTTACTGTCTATCTCTCTCTATGTTAATTCACTGACATGCCAAAGACCCTAGAATATGACAGAAGTACATAAGGAAAGAATACACGATTCAAGGTTCAGTGCTTGCAGCACAAACTCTCAACAAGAATCTAAAGAAGAATGTGAATGAAAAATCAAATTTTGCTGAATTAACAGGGATGCTGCCGGGAGCCAGCACAGGAGATCCCACCCATAGACAAGGTCATGTGGAAGAGACCTGACGAGCAAGGCAGATCAGAACTCAAGGGACCCCCTGGACCTGCTTTGAGCATCTACCCCACAAACAGGAATCTGTCTGTCTTACTATTCTGTGTCTTTCACCAACTCTTCTGACATTAACAGGGGTCTATCCCCGACCACCTTCTCTGGAAAAATCAACTTAGGCTCTAGTTTATTGGACATGAAAGGAATATTTCAATTCAAACCCTCTGATGGCTTTCTAGCTTACTTGACAGGTTATCCAGATTCTTTCAGCTACTTTTGTGATTATTTACAGCCTCCTAACTGTTAGAGACATGGGAAGCTTAAAACTTTCTAAAAAATATAGCCTTTCAAAGAGTTAAAAACTATTAGAGTGAAGCTGGTGTAGGATTTCACTGTTGAGCCAATGCTTGCTGCCAAGTTCTGATATCCTTATCCATTATGCACCTGGGAGTGCATTAGTTAACGTAGTTGAATTTAAGAAAAACAAGTAGTACCTTCGAATTAACACATCAGACCTTTGAGCTAATTGATCCTTTCTTTTTTGTAACTCACTGCTCCTTTGCTGCATGAGAATGTAACTCTGTTTAATACTTTCTGAGGCTGACACAGATTAGAAATATAAAGAAAAAAACCTTTCAAGGAAAATAAGTTTTCTGGTTGAAACAGCCTTATCAAAAAGGGTCATAATATGTCACAGGCCTCAAGGTCAGAAGATAATGTACACAACATTGTTATGGGAAAGGTATGCAGAAAAAATCCTGATTTCGATAAAGACAAAACAGATGTAATGTTTGGGCTGACTCTGCATGACTGTTTCATCTTTCATTTCCCCTATGTACAAGTCAAGGTGTAAAAGTTCTTTTGAAAATAAAGTTATAGCCCTCACTCACAAGCTTGGTCTCCCCGTGTCATTTTTTCTTCTCTCTCGTGGATCCAGGGAATCAAAGTGGCGATGGCGTTGCGAGGAAAGACTTTATTTATTTAATATAAGATTAGATTAAGAAACAATAGTATAGTGAAAATTAAGTGGAGAAAGAGGCTGAAAACTTGCTTACGTGGAAAACCAATAAAGCTCCAGACAAGGAACTGCACCATCTATGTTAGCCACTGGTGCCTGTTTGAATATCGGAGAGTGCCCCGCCTTGGGCTCTCTCTCTTAACGGATCTTAGAAGCTGGGACAGTAAGCAGACATGGTGAGCCTCCACGCCCAGAAGGGAATTCATCCTGAAATTAGAGTAAAGAGGAGACACGGGGGAAACAGTCCAGGACTGCCCTAGCTCTATTGTCTAGAAAAGCCTTTTAGACCTTTTGATTGTACATAGAGATCAATGGGTAATACAAAATATGCAGTGTTAGCAGCCCAGACTCTTATCAAAAACAGGCTTTTCTCTCTGCATACTGATTGTGTACACAAGTCTTAGGTGATTTACATCATCTTCTGGCCAAAAAGGCCACTTAACATTTTACAGCCTTTTTTCTGATAAGGGTTTGTCAACCAGAAGACTTATTTGTGTTGATCTTCCCAAAGTCTGGTGCCACTCTCAGAAAGCACTAAATAAAGTTACATTCTTACATAGCAAGGACACAAGAGGATGCAGTGATATATAACAAAAGAAAAATAATTAACTCAAAAGTCTAGTGTTGCTAACATCAAAACTACTATATATCTTATCCCATATCTCGTTTACCTTGATTAACATACTCCCAGGTGCCTAAAAGATAAGGAATATGGAGGTCGGGCAGCAGTCATTGAGTCAACAGTGAAAACCCTCTACCAATATAATTTTTAACTTTTTAGAAAAGGCTCTGTGTCTTTAAGATGCTTTTAAGCTTTGTGCCTCTTGTGGTTGGGGGACTGTAAGCAATTCACAAGCTGTAAGAGGTCTGGGGAACCTGCTAGGCAAGGCAGAGAATTATCAGAGGGGGTTTAACTGAAACATCCCTTTCAAATGCAGAAGACTAAAGCCCTGAGTTGACGTTTTCCAGAGAATATCAGAAGAGTGGAAAAGCCGAGTACAAAGGCAGGCAGATTTTTGTTTTTTGGGGTACATGCTCAGGAAATTCCTGGGGGAACCCTGAAACTTGATCACATCCTTGCGTTTTGTCAGGCTTCCTTCCGCATGACCTTGTCACGGCGGGATTCCACATGCTGGCGCCCCTGGCACTGTCTCCCTTTCTTTTTCAGGCTGATCCTTTGGAGTGCAGAGGCTCTCTGAGTTCACTTTCCTTCCCGGGCTTCTAAGATCCTCTCGAGAGGGCCCCTGTGCTGATGAGAACAGAGTAAGTCCCATGCTGGGCTTTATTGCTTTCTGCATAAACCAAGGAATATCAACCTCTTTTCTCCCTCTATTTGCTTTAACTGCAACATTGTTTCTTTCAGTTCAGTTCACTTCAGTTGCTCAGTCCTCTCTGACTCTTCTGACATCATGAACTGCAGCACTCCAGGTCTCCCTGTCCATCACCAAATCCCAGAGTACACTCAGATTCATGTCCATCAAGTAAGTGATGCCATCAGCCATCTCATCCTCGGTCGTCCCCTTCTCCTCCTGCCCCCAATCCCTCCCAGCATCAGAGTGTTTTCCAATGAGTCAACTCTTCACATGAGGTGGCCAAATTACTGGAGTTTCAGCTTTAGCATCATTCCTTCCAAAGAAATACCAGGCTGATCTCCTTCAGAATGAACTAGTTGGATCTCCTTGCAGTGCAAGGACTCTCAAGAGTCTTGCTGGCAGATTATCTGTCTGTAGTATGTATGTTGATCAAATTTAGAGCTAAAGTGCAACAGAAGATAAATAAAAGAATAAATTTAATTTCACTTAAAATACTTTATAGAACAATTACACTGGAGGTAGGCCAGGAAACAACCGAATACTACTGCTGCTTCTAGGAGGTATAAAATGTATTAATGGAGATGAAACATAACAGCATCGGAAAAGGAGATATTGTGGTGACTCTTGTGCAAGATCATTGTTAACTACACTAAGTCATGTCCAGTATTTGCAACTGCATGGACCATTAGATCCCAGTCTCCCTGTCCTTTTACTATTACCTGGAGTTGCCGCCACGCTAGGTCACATTAAGTCAAAAGATGCCACCTCACCATCATCATCCTCCTGTTAGTTCCCCTTCTCCCTCCTTCCTTTAGTCTTTCTCAACATTCAGGGTCTCTTCAAATCAGATGGCTCATTTGCATCAGGTGGCCAAAGTATTTGGAACTTCAGCTTTCAGCATCAAGTCCTTTCCAATCGAACTATTCAGGTTTGTATATTCCCTTAGGATTGATTGGATTATTCCTTCCTTGCAGCCATGCCGACTCTGTTAAGAGTCTTTTCCAGCGAGCCACAGTTGGAAAGCATGCTTTAAGGATAACCAGTTACCTTTCCTTGCCTTGGACACACAGACGATTAGATGCAGTTTCCAGTCTCCCTTCAATTATAATGACATGCTAGTGGGTGCTAGAAAAAGGAAAGAATTAAGGTATGCCACTCCATAGTGGCCTGAGTGGTTAATGAATCTATCTGCCCAAAGTGGCGACACCTGGGTTCAAATCTCCAGGCTGGGAAGAATCACCGCGAAGCCAAGAATAATGGCAAACCACTCCTGTGTCCGGCTGAACGATCCCATGGCATAGAGGAGCCTAGTGAGCCTGTGAAAGTCCATGGATCACAAAGAGGTCAGGCACAACTGCAACAACTAACATCACGTCCTAAACTTGACCATCTGCTATTATTCTCTTATCTTCTATCTCTCTCTATGTGAATTCACTACGCCAACAGACCCTAGAATATGACAGAAGTACATCAAGGAAAGAAGACACCGATCAAGTCAGTGCTTGCAGCACAAACTTCAACAAGATCTAAAAGAAGAATTGAATGAAAAATCAATTTTGCTATGAATTAACAGGATGCTGCGGAGCAGCACAGAAATCCCACCATGACTAAGGTCATGTGGAAGCAAGCCTGACGAGCAAGGCAATCAGAACTCAGAGGGACCCCCTGCGACCTGCTTGAGAATCTACCCCACAACAGAATCTGTCTGTCTTACTATTCTGTGTTTCACCAACTTTCTGACATAACAGGGGTCTAATCCCCCGACCACCTTGCTATGAAAAAATCAAACTTAGGTCTATTTATTGGACGGAGGAATATTTACAATTCAAACCCCTCTGATGGCTTTTAATATGGTGTTCAGGTTGGTCATAACTTTCTTCCAAAGGAGCAAGCATCTTTTAATTTCATGGCTGCAGTCACCATCTACAGTGATTTTGGAGTCTGGGAAAATAAAGTCTGTCACTGTTTCCATTTTTTTCCCCATCTACTTTCCATGATATGATGGGACCAGATGCTATGATCTTAGTTTTTTTGAGTGTTGAGTTTTAAGGCAGTTTTTTCACCTCCCCTTTCACTTTCATCAAGAGGCACTTTAGTTCCTCTTCACATTCTTACATAAGTGTGTTGTCATCTGTGTATCTGAGGTTACTGATATTTCTGCCAGTGACCTTGATTCCATCTTGTGCTTCATCTAGCCTGGCATTTTGCATAATGTACTCTGCATAGAAGTTAAATAAGCAGGGTGACAATATACAGCCTTGACAAACTCCTTTCCCAATTTGGAAGCAGTCTGTTTTTCCATGTCCATAACTGTTGTTACTTGACCTGCATGCAGACTTCTCAGGAGGCAGATAAGGTGGTATGGTATTTCCATAATTATAAAATAATTATATTGGTTTAGTCATTTGCTGAAGTAAATATCTTACTGTAATTTGTATTAAAATAACTTTCAATTATTATCAAGTAAAGACACAATATGAAATCTTAAAAGTAATATGTAACTGTAAAATTCTGAATTTATAAAATAAAAATAAATAATTCTTAATAAAAATGTTCTTATTGGCAAGTATTTTATAACTTCCATGCATACCTTCCATTAAAAACATTATAATGGATTTATACAATATGACTCCTTATATTTCATGTTGCTGTCTCTCTTTTCTAAATATACAATATAGAGAGAAAGAAAAGCACAGTGCATGCAAATTATCAGAAATGACACTATACAATGTCAAAGTCATCCTGCCTTCTAGAAGCACCATCTTCTAAGATAATATATGCCCATTGGTCACCCCTAATTCATATTACCTAAACACTAGCCTTCTCTAAAATATATATCTGAAAACCATTCGTTTAGGTTTCAGTCTGCCCAGGATATAGACCAATATGCACTAAGCAATTCTTCATATATAGATTTGTTTCTTTGCCAATAGGTAGGACTTTAAAAGATTCTGCAGCCCTAAACCTGTAACCTGCAGTGCTAGCACTAAGCTCTGGTTGTCCTAAGATGGAATAAGTAGTATTCCATTTATATTCCTTCTCCTTTTGCTTGTTTCCATCATTATATTAGACTTTCATTTGCATATGAACTCAGTTTCTTACTGTTACTGTAACCACCTGAGCTGAAGTTCACATTCCAAATTTCTGCATCCATTATGCGAAGATAAATTTTATACTTTGAATGTTTGCCTTTGAAAATATGCTCTGATTTAACCTGAGTGCACATTTTTACAAAACTACTCTTTGAAGAAGATACCTTCTTAGCTTACTACTCTTATCTATGGGTGATCACTTTGGAAGGACTGATGCTGAAGCTGAAACTCCAATACTTTGGCCACCTGATGTGAATAATTAACTCATTGAAAGAGACTGTGATGCTGGAAATATGGAACACAAAAGGAGAAGAGGACGTCAGATGATAAGATGATTAGGCATAGCATCACTGACTCAATGGACCCGAATCTGAGCACACTGCTGGGAGATAATGAAGGAGAGAGAGGATCGGCATGTGCAGTCCTGGGGTCACAAAGAGTCAGACACAACGTAGTGACTTAACAACAGTCTAACTTTTGATAACTACAACTTAGATTTAGCCTGCATCTGTAGAGTACTATAACACCTCCCCTTCCCTTTTTGGCTTATTCTCTATTATGAAATTTAGAATGAGGTTCCAGCAAAAAGGCCCATGTGAGCATGGATGCTTTTTTTAAAGCTGATAAATTAGCAAATGTAATAAATACTATCAAAACATGAATTTAAAAATTAATGTTTGTGATGATCTTGTTGAGGCAAATGCATTGGAGATTATGGAAGTTTTGTTCATAGGTAATTATGTTTCCTAGTGTAGTGGAAAGGGCATCAGGTCAAAACCTAACTGTTCATGAACTGATGATATTTTGGAAGTGAGAGATTCTAACCCCCATGTTTATTTTATGTAAGTATAAGCAGTAAAGAAGAGCTTTCTTATATCATAATGGAAATCAAGAAAGCTGTATGAAAGTATTTTGTTAATTGTTTGCAAATATCATAACAAAAAACTAGTGCCCTGCTGATTAAAAATGTAATATTCAGTCTCTTTTCTCATTAAAAAAAGAATGAAATAAATAAAATTATCCTCAGAATTTTAAATAGTGTTTCATAGTATCGTTTTGTCATGAAGTTATGTATTTGCAATTTTTTTTAATAGTGAAAGGACTTAGTCTATTTTAGGTATGCAACAACTTGATGCCAGCGTGTGACCAAAAGGAATCAAATAAAAACCTCAGCTGACTATCATGAGGATGAACAAGAGTTAGCACCTTATAACTACATTTCTGATCTGTGTCAGTTCAGAAGACTAGATGCTGGCAGATTATCTTGTCTGTAGTGTATGTTATCAAATTTTAGGCTAAAGTGCAACAGAAGATAAATAAAAGAATAAATTTAGATTTTCACTTAAAATATTTATAGAGCAATTACACTGGAGGTAGGGCAGGAAACAAACCGAATACTACTGCTGTTCTAGGAGTATAAAATGTAGTTAAGGAGATAGAACATAACACATGGAAAAGGAGATATTGTGGTAGACTCTTGTTCAAAGATCATTGTTAACTCACTAAGTCATGTCCAGTTATTTGCAACTGCATGGACATTAGCATCCCAGGTCTCCCTGTCCTTTACTATTACCTGGAGTTTGCTCACGCTAGTGTCCATTAAGTCAAAGATGCCATCCTACCATCTCATCCTCTGTTGTTCCCTTCTCCTCCTTCCTTCAGTCTTTCTCAACATCAGGGTCTCTTTCAAATCAGTTGGCTCTTTGTATCAGGTGGCCAAAGTATTGGAACTTCAGCTTCAGCATCAGTCCTTTCAATGAATATTCAGGGTTGATTTCCCTTAGGATTGATTGGTTTATTCTCCTTGCAGCCCATGGGACTCTGAAGAGTCCTTTTCCAGCAGCACAGTTGGAAAGCATGTTTAAAGATAACCAGTACCATTTCCTTGCCTTGGACACACAGCACAGATAGATGCAGTTTCCAGTCTCCCTTTCAATTATAATGGACATGCCTAAGTGGGTGCTAGAAAAAGGAAAGAATTAAGGTATGCCACTTCCATAGTGGCTGAGTTGGTAAAGAATCTATCTGCAAAGTGGGACACCTGGGTTCAATCTCCAGGCTGGGAAGATCACGCGAAGAAGAAAATGGCAAACCACTCCTGTGTCCTTGGCTGGAACATCCCATGGATAGAGGAGCCTAGTGAGCTGTAGTCCATGGGATCACAAAAGAGTCAGGCACAACTGAACAACTAACACACTCCTAAACTTGACCATTCTGCTTTATTCTTTACTGTCTATCTCTCTCTATGTTAATTCACTGACATGCCAAAGACCCTAGAATATGACAGAAGTACATAAGGAAAGAATACACGATTCAAGGTTCCAGTGCTTGCAGCACAAACTCTCAACAAGAATCTAAAGAAGAATGTGAATGAAAAATCAAATTTTGCTGAATTAACAGGGATGCTGCCGGGAGCCAGCACAGGAGATCCCACCCATGACAAGGTCATGTGGAAGAGACCTGACGAGGCAAGGCAGATCAGAACTCAAGGGACCCCTGGACCTGCTTGAGCATCTACCCCACAAACAGGATCTGTCTGTCTTACTATTCTGTGTCTTTCACCAACTCTTCTGACATTAACAGGGGTCTATCCCCGACCACCTTTCTCTGGAAAAAATCAACTTAGGGCTCTAGTTTATTGGACATGAAAGGAATATTTCAATTCAAACCCCTCTGATGGCTTTCTAGCTTACTTGACAGGTTTATCCAGATTCTTTCAGCTACTTTTGTGATTATTTACAGCCTCCTAACTGTTAGAGACATGGGAAGCTTAAAACTTTCTAAAAATATATAGCCTTTCAAAGAGTTAAAAAACTATTAGAGTGAAGCTGGTGTAGGATTTCACTGTTGAGCCAATGCTTGCTGCCAAGTTCTGATATCCTTATCCATTATGCACCTGGGAGTGCATTAGTTAACGTAGTTGGAATTTAAGGAAAAACAAGTAGTAGCCTTCGAATTAACCACATCAGACCTTTGAGCTAATTGATCCTTTCTTTTTTGTAACTCACTGCTCCTTTGCTGCATGAGAATGTAACTCTGTTTAATACTTTCTGAGGCTGACACAGATTAGAAATATAAAGAAAAAAACCTTTCAAGGGAAAATAAGTTTTCTGGTTGAACAGCCTTTATCAAAAAAGGGTCATAATATGTCCACAGGCCTCCAAGGTCAGAAGATAATGTACACAACATTGTTTATGGGAAAGGTATGCAGAAAAATCCTGATTTCGATAAAGACAAAACAGATGTAATGTTTGGGGCTGACTCTGCATGACTGTTCATCTTTCATTTCCCTCTATGTACAAGTCAAGGTGTAAAAGTTCCTTTTGAAAATAAAGTTATAGCCCTCACTCACCAAAGCTTGGTCTCCCCGTGTCATTTTTTCTTTCTCTCTCGTGGATCCAGGGAATTCAAAGTGGCGATGGCGTTGGCGAGGAAAGACTTTATTTATTTAATATAAGATTAGATTAAGAAACAATAGTATAGTAGGAAAATTAAGTGGAGAAAGAGGCTGAAAAACTTGGCTTACGTGGAAAACCAATAAAGCTCCAGACAAGGAACCTGCACCATCTATGTTAGGCCACTGGTGCCTGTTTGAATATCGGAGAGTGCCCCGCCTTGGGCTCTCTCTCTTACGGATCTTAGAAGCTGGGACAAGTAAGCAGACATGGTGAGCCTCCACGCCCCAGAAGGGAATTCATCCTGAAATTAGAGTAAAGAGGAGACACGGGGGAAACCAGTCCAGCGACTGGCCCTAGCCTCTATTGTCTAGAAAGGCCTTTTAGACCTTTTTGATTGTACATAGAGATCAATGGGTAATACAAAATTATGCAGTGTTAGCAGCCCAGACTCTTATCAAAAACAGGCTTTTCTCTCTGCATACCTGATTGTGTACACAAGTCTTAGGTGATTTACATCATCTTCTGGCCAAAAAGGGCCACTTAACATTTTACAGCCTTTTTTCTGATAAGGGTTTGTCAACCAGAAGACTTATTTGTGTTGATCTTCCCAAAGTCTGGTGCCACACCCAGAAAGCACTAAATAAAGTTACATTCTTACATAGCAAGGACACAAGAGGAGTGCAGTGATATATAACAAAAGAAAAATAATTAACTCAAAAGTCTAGTGTTGCTAACATCAAAACTACTATATATCTTATCCCATATCTCATTTACATTGATTAACATACTCCCAGGTGCCTAAAAGATAAGGAATATGGAGGTCGGGCAGCAGTCATTGAGTCAACAGTGAAAACCCTCTACCAATATAATTTTTAACTTTTTAGAAAAGGCTCTGTGTCTTTAAGATGCTTTTAAGCTTTGTGCCTCTTGTGGTTGGGGGACTGTAAGCAATTCACAAGCTGTAAGAGGTCTGGGGGAACCTGCTAGGCAAGGCAGAGAATTATCAGAGGGGGTTTAACTGAAACATCCCTTTCAAATGCAGAAGACTAAAGCCCTGAGTTGACGTTTTCCAGAGAATATCAGAAGAGTGGAAAAGCCGAGTACAAAGGCAGGCAGATTTTTGTTTTTTGGGGTACATGCTCAGGAAATTCCTGGGGGAACCCCTGAAACTTGATCACATCCTTGCGTTTTGTCAGGCTTCCTTCCGCATGACCTTGTCACGGGCGGGATTCCACATGCTGGCCCCTGGCACTCTCTCCCTTTCTTTTTCAGGCTGATCCTTTGGAGTGCAGAGGCTCTCTGAGTTCACTTTCCTTCCCGGGCTTCTAAGATCCTCTCGAGAGGGCCCCTGTGGCTGATGAGAACAGAGTAAGTCCCATGCTGGGGCTTTATTGGCTTTCTGCATAAACCAAGGAATATCAACCTCTTTCTCTCCTCTATTTGCTTAACTGCAACATTGTTTCTTTCAGTTCAGTTCACTTCAGTTGCTCAGTCCTCTCTGACTCTTCTGAACATCATGAACTGCAGCACTCCAGGTCTCCCTGTCCATCACCAAATCCCAGAGTACACTCAGATTCATGTCCATCAAGTAAGTGATGCCATCCAGCCATCTCATCCTCGGTCGTCCCCTTCTCCTCCTGCCCCCAATCCCTCCCAGCATCAGAGTGTTTTCCAATGAGTCAACTCTTCACATGAGGTGGCCAAATTACTGGAGTTTCAGCTTTAGCATCATTCCTTCCAAAGAAATACCAGGGCTGATCTCCTTCAGAATGAACTAGTTGGATCTCCTTGCAGTGCAAGGGACTCTCAAGAGTCTTCTCCAACACCACAGCTCAAAAGCATTAAATCTTCGGTGCTCAGCATTCTTCAAAGTCCAACTCTCACATACATACACGACAAGTGGAAAAAACATAGCCTTGACTAGATGGACCGTAGTTGGCACAGTAATGTCTCGGCTTTTGAATATGCTATCCAGATTTCTTATTACTTTTCTTCTAAGGAGTAAGCAGTTTTTAATTTCATGGCTACAATCACCATCTGCAGTGATTTTGAAGCCCCCAAAAATAAAGTCTGACACTGTTACCCCATCTATTTCCCATGAAGTGATGGGACAGGATGCCATGATCTTCGTTTTCTGAAAGCTGAGCTTTCAGTCAACTATTTCACTCTCTTCTTTTGCTTTCATCAGGAGGCTTTTTAGTTCCTCTTCACTTTCTGCAATAAGGGTGGTGTCATCTGCATATCTGAGGTTATTGATATTTCTCCCGGCAATCTTGATTCCAGCTTGTGCTTCTTCCAGCCCAGCATTTATCATGATGTACACTGCATGTAAGTTAAATAAGCAGGGTGATAATATACAGCCTCAACACACTCCTTTTCTATTTGGAAGCAATCTGTTGTTCCATGTCCAGTTCTACCTGTTGCTTACTGACCTGAATACAGATCTCTCAAGAGGCAGGCCAGGTGGTCTTGTATTTCCATCTATTTCAGAATTTTCCACAATTTATTGTGATCCACACAGTCAAAGGCTTTGGCATAGTCAATAAAGCAGAAGTAGATGTTTTTTTCTGGTACTCTCTTCCTTTCTCCATGATTCAGTGAATTTTAGCAATTTGATTTCTGGTTCGTCTGCCTTTTCTAAAACCAGCTTGAACATCTGGAAATTCATGGTTCACGTATTGCTGAAGCCTGGCTTGGAGAATTTTGAGCATTCCTTTCCTAGCATGTGAGATGAGTGCAATTGTGCGGTAGTTTGAGCATTCTTTGGCATCGCCTTTCTTTGTGATTGGAATGAAAACTGACCTTTTCCAGTCCGGTGGCAACTTATGAGTTTTCCAAATTTGCTGGCAAATTGAGTGCAGCACTTTCACAGCATCATCTTTTAGGATTTGAAACAGCTCAACTGGAATTCCATCACCTCCACTAGCTTTCTTCATAGCGATGCTTTCCAAGGCCCACTTGACTTCACATTCCAGGATGTCTGGCTCTAGATTAGTGATCACACCATCATGATTATCTGGGTCATAAAGATTTTTTTGTACACTTCTGTGTATTCTTGCTATCTCTTCTTAATAACTTCTGCTTCTGTTAGGTCCATACCATTTCTCTCCTTTATCAAGCCCATCTTTACACAAAATGTTCCCTTTGTATCTCTAATTTTCTTGAAGAGATCTCTAGTCTTTCTCATTCTGTTGTTTTCCTCAATTTCTTTGCATTGATCGCTGAAGAAGGCTTTCTTATCTCTTCTTGCTATTCTTTGGAACTCTGCATTCAGATGCTTACATCTTTCCTTTCTCCTTTGCTTTTCACCTCTCTTCTTTTCACAGCTATTTGTAAGACCTCCCCAGACAGTCATTTTGCTTTTTTGCATTTCTTTTCCATGGGGATGGTCTTGATCTCTGTCTCTTGTACAATGTCATGAACCTCATTCCATAGTTCATCAGGCACTCTATCTATCAGATCTAGGCCCTTAAATCTATTTCTCACTTCCACTGTATAATCATAAGGGATTTGATTTAGGTCATACCTGAAAAGTCTAGCGGTTTTCTCTACTTTCTTCAATTTGAGTCTGAATTTGGTAATAAGGAGGGCCTAGAGGAGCCATCCCACGTTGAAAGTCAGGAAGGGCGGCTGTTAGGAGACACCCCTCATCCAAGGTAAGGAGCAGTGGCTGGGCTTTGCTGAAGAAGTCGTGAAGAGAGACCCCACACCCAAGGTAAGAGAAACCCAAGTAAGATGGTAGGTGTTGCAAGAGGGCATCAGAGGGCAGACACACTGAAACCATACTCACAGAAAACTAGTCAATCTAATTACACTAGGACGACTGCCTTGTCTAACTCAATGAAACCAAGCCATGCCTACGGGGCAAACCAAGACGGGTGGGTCATGGTGGAGAGGTCTGACAGAAGGTCGTCCACTGGATAAGGGAAATGCAAACCACTTCAGTATTCTTGCCTTGAGAACACCATGAACAGTATGAAACGGCAAAATGATAGGATACTGAAAGAGGAACTCCCCAGATCAGTAGGTGCCCAATATGTTACTGGAGATCAGTGGAGAAATAACTCCAGAAAGAAAGAAGGGATGGAGCCAAAGCAAAAACAATACCAGCTGTGGATGTGACTGGTGATACAAGCAAGGTCCAATGCTGTAAAGAACAATATTGCATAAGAACCTGGAATGTCAGGTCCATGAATCAAGGCAAATCGGAAGTGGCCAAACAAGAGATGGCAAGGGTGAACGTCAACATTCTAGGAATCAGCGAACTAAAATGGACTGGAATGGGTGAATTTAACTCAGATGACCATTATATCTACTACTGCAGACAGGAATCCCTCAGAAGAAATGGAGGAGCCATCATGGTCAACAAAAGAGTCTGAAATGCAGTACTTGGATGCAATCTCAAAAACGACAGAATGATCTCTTTTTGTCTCCAAGGAAATCATTCAATGTCACAGTAATCCAAGTCTATGCCCCAACCAATAATGTTGAAGAAGCTGAAGTTGAACGGTTATATGAAGACCTACAAGACCTTTTAGAACTAACACCCAGAAAGATATTATTTTCATTAAAGGGGACTGGAATGCAAAAATAGGAAGTCAAGAAACACCTGGAATAACAGGCAAATTTGGCCTTGCAATGTGAAATGAAGCAGGGCAAAGACTAATTGAGTTTTGCCAAGAAAATGCACTGGTCATAACAAACACCCTTTTCCCTCAACACAAGAGAAGACTCTACACATGGACATCACCAGATGGTCAACACCAAAATTAGATTGATTATATTCTTTGCAGCCAAAGATGGAGAAGCTCTATACAGTCAACAAAAACAAGACCAGGAGCTGACTGTAGCTCAGATCATAAAATTCTTTCTTTATCTCTTTCTAAATCTCTCTTGCTGACATCATCTCTTTTAAGGGAACCCCTGGACCCTTCTGGGTCTGGACCCTAGCAGGATGTCTTATTCACTGTTACTGAAGCTAAAAATTGTATACTGTGAAAAATAAATTATAGAGAAAGGATATATGGAGGGAGCAAGTGGTATAATATAATCAGAAAAACCCTTTTTTGCTTTTTTGAAGATTATATAAAGAGATGAACAAAGTGAGGGTGGAAACCATGTGAATGTCTGCGAAATGGGCATCCTCTAGGCACAGAACATCTATAAATGTTCTGAAGGAAAATGATGCTTAACTTTCTTTTGAGGAACTGAGAAAAGAAATAATGTTTTCGTTTGGTAAGAAAGAAAGGAGAGGGAGCTAAGAGACAGTTCCTTTGTAAGCCACAGTAAGGATGTGTTTTGAAACTAAGAAGATAGTTGATCAAAATGATTCCATTAAGATCATAATGATGGACAACAAAATTGCAGTCCAATGAAAAGGTCACGTATGTTGTAAGTAACTGCAATGGTTACAGATTAAGTTTCATGTGGCTTTAATGTATTCAACAGTTTTAGAATAATTCTAAGCATTCTAATAATGCTTTTTATGTATGGAAGAAGGAAAATATATTTCTAAAATAATATGAGTCATTTAGAAATCTGTATTATCTATTTATTTTTATTTTTATTAATATATTTTCCCCTAGACACTAAGGGGCTTCCCTGTTGGCTCAGCTGCTAAAGAGTCCACATGCAATGTGGGAAACCTGGGTTCAATTCCTGGATTAGGAAAGTTCCCTGGAGAAGGGAATGGTTACCCATTCCAGTTTTCTGGCCTGGAGAATTCCATGGACAGTATAAGTCCCTGGGATCACAAAGAATTGGATATGAGTAAGCAACTTTCAGTTCACTTCATTAGACTCTAAAAGAAAAAGTAATCGAGTATTTAGCATAACTATATTTTTATTTTATTTTTATTACTTAAAATTTGCAGTAAGAAGCGGTCGATTGAAAAATGATGCACAACATGAGACTTAAGTTTTATTTGGGGGCAAATGAGGACTCCAACCCAGGAGGCAGCACCTTAGAGAACTCTGAGATACAGTGTCAAACTTTATTTTTTGGGGCTCCAAAATCACTGCAGATGGTGACGGCAGCCATGAAATTAAAATACATGTACTCCTAGGAAGAAAAGTTATGACCAACCTAGATAACATATTCGAAAGCAGAGACATTACTTTGCCGACTAAGGTCCATCTAGTCAAGGCTATGGATTTTTCTGTGGTCATGTATGGATGTGAGAGTTGGACTATGAAGAAGGCTGAGTGCCGAAGAATTGATGCTTTTGAACTGTGGTGTTGGAGAAGACTCTTGAGAGTCCCTTGGACTGCAAGGAGATCCAACTAGTCCATTCTGAAGGAAATCAGCCCTGGGATTTCTTTGGAAGTAATGATGGTAATGCTGAAACTCCAGTATTTTGGCCACCTCATGAGAAGGGTTGACTCATTGGAGAAGACTCTGATAATGGGAGGGCTTGGGGGCAGGAGGAGAAGGGGACAACAAAGGATGAGATCATTGACTCAATGGACATGAGTCTGAGTGAACTCCAGGAGATGGTGATGGACAGGGAGGCCTGGCGTGCTGCAATTCATGGGGTCGCAAAGAGTCGGACACGACTGAGCAACTGAACTGAACTGAAAAATTCCAATGGCCTAAAGGCCTGTCCCACCAGATTCCCTAGAGCACAGAGTGCCTTACTCCACCTGAACGTCCCTCAGGGATTGTTGGAAGTCAACAGCTATAGCAGCACAGGGTTTAGTCTCAGTTCAGTCCAGTAGCTCAATTCTGTCCAACTCTTTGCTACCCCATGAATCGCAGCAAGCCAGGCCTCCCTGTCCATCACCAACAATTTTGTATATATCAATCAAATCTATCTGGACCAAAATGCCATTTAAGGCTTCTGTTTGCTTATTAATTTTCTATCTGGATGAACAATCCATTGGAGTACCCAGAACTTAAAATCCCAAGTTATTTTGGGGATAATGTAAACTTCCTCTTTTTAGCTGTTAGTATTTGCCTTATGTACTGTGGTCTTCTACATAAGATGTGTGTGTGTGTGTGTTTACAATTGTTATAGATTTCTCTTATATTTTTAAATATAGAAATGTTAAATAGGAAAATATATAGGATGTGTGTATATATATATACACACACATATATATTTATATATATTTAAAATTGTTATATCTTCTTATTGAATTGATCCCTAGATTCTTATATTGTGTACTTCCCTGTCCCTCTAAAGTATTTTAAAGTATATTTTGTGTGAATAGAGTATTTCTACTCTATCTTTTTTCAAATTTCCATTTGCATGTAGTAACTTTTTCCATCCCCTCGTTTCAGTGTACATGTGTGTCTAGATCTGAAGCAGGTCTCTTACAGACACCATAAATGTAGGTCATGAATTTTATCCATTTAGCCAGTTAATATTTTTTGTTTGGAGCATTTAGTCCATTTATATTTAATGTAATTATTGATATCTAAGTTTCTTGTTCAGTTCAGTCATGCAATCATGTCCAACTCTTTGAGACTCCATGGACTACAACAAACAAGGCCTCCCTGTCTATCACTAATTCCCAGAATTTAATGGAAATCATGTCCACTGAGTCAGTGATGCCTCACAACCATCTCATCCTCTGCCGTTCCATTCTCCTCGTGCCTTTAATCTTTCCCAGCAGCAGAGTCTTTTCAAATGTGTCAGTTCTTGGCATCAGGTGCTCAAAGTATTGGAATTTCTATTTCAACATCAGCCCATCCAATAAAAATTCAAGGCTGGTTTCCTTTAGGATGGACTGGTTGGCTCTCCTTGCAGTCCATGGTACAGCCAAGAGTCTTCTACAACACCATGGTTCAAAAGCATCAATTGTTTGATGCTCAGCTTTCTTTGTAGTCAAACTCTTACTTCCATACATAACTACTGGAAAAAACAGCTTTGACTAGACTAACCTTTGTTGGGAAAGTACTGTCTCTGCTTTTTAATATACTACCTATATTGATCATAACTTTTCTTCCAAGGAGCAGTGCTTTTAAATTTCATGGCTGCAGTCACCATCTTCAGTGATTTTGATTCAGATTCAGATTAGTCGCTCAGTCGTGGCTGACTCTTTGCGACCCCATGACAGCACACCAGGCCTCCCTGTCCATCACCAGCTCCCTGAGTTCACTCAAACTCATGTCTATTGAGTCAGTGATGTCACCCAGCCATCTCATCCTCTGTTGTCCTCTTCTCCTCCTGCCCCCAATCCCTCCCAGCTTCTGAGTATTTTCCAATGAGTCAGTTCTTCCCATGAGGTGGCCAAAGTACTGAAGTTTCAGCTTTAGTATCATTCCCTCCAGAGAACACACACAGGTGATCTTCAGAATGGACTGGTTGGATCTCCTTGCAGTCCAAAGGACTCTCAAGAGTCTTCTTCAAAACCACAGTTCAAAAGGGTCAATTCTTCAGTTCTGAGCTTTCTTCAAAGTCCAACTCTCACATCCATACACGACCACTGGGGGACAGTGGGGGGGGGGAAGCCTTAACTAGACCTTAGCTTTGACTAAACAGACCTTTGTTGGCCAAGTAATGTCTCTGCTTTTGAATATGTTATCTAGGTTGGTCATAACTTTTCTTCCAAGGAGTAAGTGTCTTTTAATTTCATGGCTGTCATCACCATTTGCAGTGATTTTGGAGCCCCAAAAAATAAAGTCTGATACTGTTTCCACCATTTCCCCGTCTATTTGCCATGAAGTGAATGGACCAGACGTCATGATATTCGTTTTCTGAATGTTGACCTTTAAGTCAACTTTTTCACTCTCCACTTCCACCCTCATCAAGAGGGTTTTTAGTTCCTCTTCACTTTCTGCCATAAAGGTGGTGTCATCTGCATATCTGAGGTGATTGATATTTCTCCTGACCATCTTGATTCCAGCTTGTCTTTCTTCCAGTCCAGCATTTCTCATGATGTACTCTGCATAGAAGTTAAATAAACAATATACAGCCTTGATGTACTCCTTTTCCTATTTGGAACCAGTCTGTTGTTTCATGTCCAATTCTAACTGCTGCTTCCTGACCTGCATATAGGTTTCTTAAGAGGCAGGTCAGGTGGTCTGGTATTCCCATCTCTTTCAGAATTTTCCAGTTTATTGAGATCCACATAGTCAAAGGCTTTGGCATAGTCAATAAAGTAGAAATAGGTGTTTTTCTGGAACTCTGTTGCTTTTTCCATGATACAGTGGATGTTGACAATTTGATCTCTGGTTCCTCTGCCTTCTCTAAAACTATCTTGAACATCTGGAAGTTCACGGTTCATGTATTGCTGAAGCCTGTCTTGGAGAATTTTGAGTATTACTTTACTAGCATGTGAGATGAGTGCAATTGTGCTGTAGTTTGAGCATTTTTTGGCATTGCCTTTCTTTGGGATTGAAATGAAAACTGACCTTTTCCAGTCCTGTGGCCACTGTTGAGTTTTCCAAATTTGCTGGCATTTTGAGTGCAGCATTTTCACAGCATCATCTTTCAGGATTTGAAATAGGTCAACTGGAATTCCATCACCTCCACTAGCTCTGTTTGTAGTGATGCTTTCTAAGGCACACTTGACTTCACATTCCAGGATGTCTGGCTCTAGGTGAGTGATCACACCATCGTGATTATCTTGGTCATGAAGATCTTTTTTGTATAGTTCTTCTGTGTATTATTGCCACCTCTTCTTGATATCTTCTGCTGTATCAAACCTAGGCACAATGGAAATATTTTGCTTAATGTTAATGACTATTAGTCATATCTATATTAGTCAGGTCAACAAACAAACATTAATACCAGGTATTTAATACTGAATGTTTCTTAGTTCATGTGAAGTTGAAATTAACTGAAGTCAATATCTGTTGTTTATATTTAGAGTTGTTTGATTTGTAATCAGTTACTTTCCTTTAGGCCAATTAGATTAGAGCTCATGTGCAAACTAATCTCATCAGCAATGTTATCAAAGAAAGAGACATACACTGAGACATACATATATCCAAATAGACTATGAATCAAGTACCAGAATACTCACTAATCATAAGTAACAGCTTGAAAAAAACATTATTAAGGCTTTTGTTTGTTTGTTTGTTTCAGGCATTACAGATGATTTAGATACGTGATCCAGAGAGCACTGGTCTAAAGTTAAAGGAGGAGCTATTTCCTTATGGCAAGAATTCTTAAAGAGATACTTTTTTTTTTCAAGGTTTCTCTGGAGTCTAAAGAAAATTGTGACCACATTTAAAAAAATTATGTTTTCTCCAGTTATAGTTTTATACCCCAAATTTAGACTAGATAGTGCTCAAACAAGCCCTGATAACAAAGGCAGATTGGTCCCAGCAGGGATTGTCCCTCTGGGGAAGTGAGGGTGTTAGTTTGATCAGCCCTGGGCTGTTGATTATAGGAGAAAAAGTCCTGAAAATAAGGGAAATTTTCCCATACTGTGTAAAGAAACATGTAATATTTTTAGAGCATTTCTCTTGTCATCGGATCATAGCTATAGGTTGATCAGTCATTTAAGAATTTTTCCAAGGGATTCCCAAGTGGGGTTTGGAAACTTAGAGGAAGCATTTCCCGTATTAGCTTGAGCAATTTGTACCAGATGTCTGCCTGTTCATACCAAATTAGCAAAACCAGACCAAACCAGAACCTCCCCAGCCAGGAGTCACACTCCAAATATAACAAAATGCAAAAAGATGACCAGAAATCAAAAGAAAAATGGCATGAGTGCCAAACATGACTGACCTGCGACCTAGCAGAGTCAGTGCTATTAGCTTTTTAAAATTCTGATATAGTTTCAAGTAATTTCTTGTTGGTTTCCTGCAAAGAAGTTACTCTATCATTTCCCCTCTTAGAAGCGTCTAGATACCAATCAAAGTAAGTATAGTCGGTCTTTTCTAATTATGCACACAAACATATCAACTTTGGAATATCAAGAGCTCCAGTTTGGCCATTTTAGGCTGCAATCTCTTGTGATAGTTTCTTCAGTTAACTAGGTATTTGTAAGTATGAGCTCTCTATATAGACTTCCCTGGTGGCTCAAACAGTAAAGTGTCTGTCTACAATCTGGGAGACCTGGGTTCAGTCCCTGGGTCAGGAAGTTCCCTGGAGAAGGAAATGGCAATATAATGTACACAAATCTGGCTGAAGTGCTAGTCAGAGATTGGCATTCTGATAAAAACTGGCTTCATTTTTGAGGTGGAAATTACTAGGCCGTTAGTGAAGAATTTTGAGACCTTGGTCTTTTTTTCAATAAACATTTTGCTCCATCGTCCTGAATTCCTGGAATGTGTCTTTAGTCTGATAAATTATCAGCACTCAGATCGAGGGAAAGGCACTAATTAAATTCTGTTCCATACGCTTAAGAGAAAAACAACTGGTGATCATCAGTCTTAAACACATACATCCGGTCTGTGGTTAAATGGCCAGAATATGACAAAGATTCCTGTTCCAATTCAGCCGCTCATTCCTGTCTGATATCTGCTACCTCCCTGTCTATCACCAACTCCCGGAGTTAACACAAACCCATGTCCATTGAGTGTGTGATGCCATCCAGTCATCTCATTCTCTGTTGTTCCCATCTCTTCCTGTTGAAGTTTCAGCTTCAACATCGGTCCTCCCAATGAACACTCAGGACTGATCTCATTGAGGATGGACTAGTTGGATCTCCTTGCAGTCCAAATGACTCTTAAGAGTCTTCTCCAACACCACAGTTCAAAAGCATCAATTCTTCAGCGCTGAACTTTCTTTACAGTCCAACTCTCACATCCACAAATGACTACTGGAATAACTATAGCCTTAACTAGATGGATCTTTGTTGACAAAGTAATGTCTCTGATTTTTAATATGCTGTGAAGGCTGGTCATAACTTTCCTTCCAAAGAGCAAGCATCTTTTAATTTAATGGCTGCAATCACCATTTGCAGTGATTTTGGAGCCCCCTCCCGCCCCAAAAAAAACAAAGTCTGACACCATTTCCACTGTTTCCCCATCTATTTGCCATGAAGTAATGGGACTGGATGCAATGATCTTAGTTTTCTGAATGTTGAGCTTTAAGCAAAATTTTTTAGTCTCTTCTTTCACCTTCATCAAGAGGCTCTTTAATTGTTCTTCACTTTCTCCCATGAGGGTGGTGTCATCTGCATATCTGAGGTTATTGATATTTCTCCCAGCAATCTTGATTCCAGCTTGTGCTTCCTCCAGCCCAGTGTTTCTCATGATGTACTCTGCATATATGTTAAATAATCAGGATGACAATATACAGCCTTGACGGACTCCTTTTCCTATTTGGAATCAGTCTGCTGTTCCATGTTCTGTTCTAACTGTTGCTTCCTGACCTGCATATAGGTTTCTCAAGAGGCAGGTCAGGTGGTCTGGTATTCCCACCTCTTTCAGAATTTTCCACAGTTTATTGTGATCCAAGCAATCAAAGGCTTTGGCATAGTCAATAAAGCAGAAATATACTCTCCCCCCCCCCCCCCGGAGCTCTCTTGCTTTCTCAATGACCCAGCAGATATTGGCAATTTGATCTCTCGTTCCTCTGCCTTTTCTAAAACCAGCTTGAACATCTGGAAGTTCACGGTTCACATATTGCTGAAGCCTGGCTTGGAGAATTTTGAGCATTACTTTACTAATGTGTTGGATGAGTGTAATTATGTAAAAGTTTGAGCATTCTGGACTTCCCTCATGGCTCAGAGACTAAAGTGTCTGTCTACAATGTGAGAGATCTGGATTCGATCCCTACGTTGGCAAGATTCCCTGGAGAAGAAAATGGCAACCCACTCCAGTACTCTTGCCTTGAAAATCCCATGGACAGAGGAGCTTGGTGCAGGCTACTATCCATTGGGTCGCAAAGAGCCGGGTGTGACTGAGCGACTTCACTTTCTTTCTTGAGCATTCTTGGGCATTGCCTTTCTTTGAGATGGGAATGAAAACTTATCTTTTCCATTCCTGTGGCCACTTCTGTGCTTTCCAAATTTGCTGACATATGGAGTGCAGCACTTTCACAGCATCATTTTTAAGGATTTGAAATAGCTCAACTGGAATTCCATCACCTCTACTAGCTTTGTCCATAATGATGCTTCCTAAGGCCCACGTGACTTTACATTCCAGGATGTCTGGCTCTAGGTGAGTTATCACACCATCGTGATTATCTGCATCATGAAGGTGTTTCTTGTTCAATTCTTCTGTGCATTCTTGACCCCTCTTTTTAATATCTTCTGCTTTTGTTAGGTCCATAATATTGTTGTCCTTTATTGATCCCATCTTTGCATGAAATGTTTCCTTGGGATCTCTAATTTTCTTTAAGAGATCTCTAGTGTTTCTCATTCTATGGTTTTCCTCTATTCCTTTATAATGATCACTGAGGAAGGCTTTCTTATCTCTCCTTGCTATCCTTTGGAACTTTGCATACAAGTAGGTGTATCTTTCCTTTTCTCCTTTGCTTTCTGCTTCTCTTCTTTTCACAGCTATTTGTAAGGCCCCCTCAGGCAGCCAAATTGCTTTTTTGCATTTATTTTTGCCTGGGGATGGTCTTGATTCCTGTCCCCTGTACAATGTCACAAACCTCCGCCCATAATTTATCAGGCACTCTGTCTATCAGATCTAGTTCTTTAAACCTATTTCTCACTCCCACTGTATAGTCATAAGGGATTTGATTTACATCATATCTAAACGGTCTAGTGGTTTCCCCCACTTTCTTCAATTTCAGTCTGAATTTGCCAATATGGAGTTCATGATCTGAGCCACAGTCTGCTCCCACTCTTGTTTTTGCTGGCTATATAGAGCTTCTCCATCTTTGGCTGAAAATAATATAATCAATCTGACTTCTTTGTTGGCCTTCTGGTGATGTCCATATGTAGAGTATTCTCTGGTGTTGTTTGAACAGTGTGTTTGCTATGACCATTGTGTTCTCTTGGCTGAATTCTATTAGCCTTTGTCCTGCTTCATTCCATACTCCAAAGCCAAATTTGTCTTTTGCTCACTAACCTAGAGCCAGACATCCTGGAATATGAAGTCAAGTGGACCTTAGGAAGCATCATTACGAACAAAGCTAGTGGAGGTGTTTCTTGACTTCCTACTTTTGCATTGCAGTCTCCTATAATGAAAAGGACATGTTTTTGGAGAGAGATCTGACAGAATGTGGTCAACTGGAGAAGGGAATGGCAAACAATCTTCAGTATTCTTGGCTTGAGAACCTCATGAATAGTATGAAAAGGCAGAAAGATAGGACACTGAAAGATGAACTCCTCATGTTGGTAGGTGCCCAATATGCTACTGGAAATCAGTGGAGAAATAACTCCAGAAAGAATGAAGGGATGAAGCCAAAGCAAAAACACACCCAGTTTTGGATGAGACTGGTGATAGAAACAAGGTATGATGCTGTAAAAAGCAGTATTGCATAGGAACCTGGAATGTCAGGTCCATGAATCAAGGCAAATTGGAAGTGGTCAAAGAGGAGATGACAAGAGTGAACATCGACATTTTAGGAATCAGCGAACTAAGATGGACTGGAATGGGTGAATTTAACTCAGATGACCATTATGTCTACTACTGTGGGTAGGAATCCCTTCGAATAAATGAAGTAGCCATCATGGTCAACAAAAGAGTCTGAAATGCAGTACTCGGATGCAATTTCAAAAACGACAGAATGATCTCTGTTCATTTCCAAGGCAAACCATTCAATATCATGGTAATTCAAGTCTATGCCATGACCAGTAATGCTGAAGAAGCTGAAGTTGAATGGTTCTATGAAGACCTACAAGACCTTCTATAACTAACACCCCCCAAAAGATGTCCTTTTCATTATAGGGGACTGTAATGGAAAAGTAGGAAGTCAAGAAATACCTGGAGTGACAGGCAAATTTGGCCTTGCATGAAAAAGGGTGGTGAGTTAATACAAGAATCAAGATAAGCCATAAAGAAGTTAAGTAACTTGTCCTTTAAATTGATTGGTTAGAAATAATGTGATTTAAGGAAGGGTATAAAAACTGCTCTAAGAGCCACCTTGGGGGGATTCTTATCCCCTCTCAATGTCTATGCTGATAGTTTTCTTTAATAAATCCTGCTTCATTGCTACCATGAGTGTTTGGGTGTGTTCGTGGATTCCATTCTTTGTTTCTGTGGACAAGAACACGGATTGCTGCCTCATTTTGGCTTTTGGAATCTTTCCATTTTAAGTTGAATTTGCCAGGGATAAAAATCACTAGTGAAACTGTGGAGTGGCCCGTGTCATGTTTGTGAGGTTTACTCCTCCAGTAGTCACCCCAGAGTCACTTCAGCCCATCTTGGATTTTGACTGGCAACCTGAGATCACTGTGGCTGTTCAGGTCACTGAATGGCCAGTTCTTATGTGCAATCCATTGATGAGAAAACATTTTAATTAATGAATGGGTTTCCCTATGAGACCACCACAGTGATGAGGCCTCCATCACTTCCAAAAATTTCTTAGTCACCTCAGAAAGCCAAAACTGGCCGAGAGGAGTCTTGTCCTTTTTCTTCAGAGCAAAGCTCTCATATATTCTCTTCATGTTTATCCTGACAAATTCTATAAAGTCAGTTGAATTGAGGAAAATTTTCAGATCATCCTACTACTTAACCATTCAGCCAAGACCATCCAATGCCCTAAAATGGGATGACTTTTGAAACTTTCAGCTCAGCCCTGGCTAGTTCTTGATATTTTTTCCCCCAATCAAGACCCCCCCCCCCACCTACCTTTCCACTGGTTGGGTTATCTGCTTATTTCTTTCCGCCAGCCCCTCACTCAGTATCTTGATTGGGTAGGAATTTCTCAGTATTTTCCAACAGAGGCCCTCTCAGTGTCTAGAGCCTAAATGAGTATTCCTCCAATATTTTACCTGGGCTCCCAAACCCCAGTCTCTTTCCAACTGGGAGGAGTCAGGTGACCTGCTCCACTGCCAAATAAACTCAGAATCTCAACCAATATGTGAGATTAGAGAACTAAGAGAGACACACAAATTCATCTGCACTCCTGGAGGAGGCAGATGGGCACAAGGCGCCAATGATGGTAATAAAGATCTCGTTCTTCATGTAGTTCAGGCAAAGGAACGTGGTTCACTCTGGGTCATTTTTATTGACCAAAAAAGATGCACAATGTGAGTTGTGAGTTAAGTTTTATTTGTGGCAAAATGAGGACTGCATCCTGGGAGACAGCACCTCAGATAATGCTGAGAGACTGCCCCAAAGTGGCAGTTGGGAAAGGTCAGTGTGTAAGGTTTTGGTAAAGGGGAAGTTCAATACTATTAAACATTCATTTTACCAAAGGATTTCGCTAGTCATAATGATCTGATGTCACCATGAAGGGATATGTTTTTGTTCAGTTTTTCAGTCATGTCCAACTGTTTGTGACCCCATGGACTTCAGCACACCAGGCTTCCCTGTCCTTCACCATCGGTGATGTCATCCAATCATTTCATCCTCTGTCGTTCCCTTCTCCTCTTGCCTTCAGTCTTTCCCAGGATTAGGAAAATGAGTCAGTTCTTCACAGCAGGTGGCCAAATATTGGAGCTTCAGCTTCAGCATCAGTCCTTCCAATAAATATACAGGACTGACTTCCTTTAGGGTTGACTGTTTTGATCTCCTTGCAGTACCAGGGACTCTCAAGATACTTCTGTAACACCACAGTTCAAAAACATCTATTATTTGGCACACAGGCTTTTTATGGTCAAACTTTCACATTCATACATGACTACAGCAAAAAGCGTAGCTTTGACTGTATGGACATTTGTTGGCAAAGTAATTTAATATGCTGTGCAGTTTTGTCGTAACTTTTCTTAAAAGGAGCAAGTGTCTTTTAATTTCACGGCTGCAGTCACCATCTGCAGTGATTTTGGAGCCCAAGAAAATAATATCTGTCACTTTTTTCATTGTTCCCCCATGTATTTGCCATGAGTGATGGGACCAGATGCCATGATCTTCCTTTTTTGAATGTTAAGCTTTAAGCCAACTTTTTCACTCTCCTCTTTCACTTTCATGAAGAGGCTGTTTAGCTCCTCTTTGCTTTCTGCCATAAGAATGGTGTCATCTGCATATCTGAGATTGTTGATATTTCCCCTGGCAATCTTGATTTCAGCTTGTGCTTCATCCAGCCTTGCATTTTGCCTGATGTATGCTGCATATAAGTTAAATAAGAGTGACAATATACAGCCTTAATATTTTCCTTTCCCAATTTTTAACCAGTTAATTGTTCCATGTCTGGTTCTAACTGTTGCTTCTTGAGGTGCATACAGATTTCTCTGGAGGCAGGTAAGGTGGTCTGGTATTCCCAACTCTAAGAATTTCCCATAATGTATTGTGATCCACGCAGTCAAAACTTTCATATAATCAGTGAAACATAAATGCATGTTTTTCTGAAAGTCTCTTGCTTTGCCTATGATACAAAGGATTTTGGCAATTTGGTCTCTTGTTCCTCTGCCTTTTCTAGATCCAGCTTGAACATCTGGAAGCTCACAGTTCACATACTGTTGAAGCCCGGCTTGAAGAATTTTGAGCATTATTTGTTAGTGTGTGTGATGAGTGCTATTGTGTGGTAGTTTGAACAATCTTTGACATTGCCTTTCTTTGGGATTCAAATAAAAACTGGCTTTTTCCTGTCCTGGGGCCACTGCTGAGTTTTCCAAATGTGCTAGCATATTGAGTGAGCACTTTATAAGCATCTTAGTTTAGGATTTGATATAGCTCAGCTGGAATTCCCTCACCCCCTCTAGCTTTGTTCATAGTAATACTTCCTAATGCCCACTTGACCTGCACTCCAGGATGCCTGACTCTAGGTAAGTGATCACACCATCGTGGTTTTCTGGGTGATTAAGATATCTTTTGTATAGTTCTTCTGTGCAATATTATCACCTCTTCTTAATGTATTTTGCTTCTGTTAGGTCCATACTGCTTCTGTCCTCCATGCTTCTCTAGATTGGAGGAAATGGAGGGTTGAGATAATAAAATATGTTCCTTAAAACATCCAACTATCTAAATACCTGTCCCACCAGATTCCCCGGAACACAGAGTGCCTCAGTCCAATCTGAACTCCCTCAGGGTTTGTTGAACGTCAATAACTATAGCAGCTAGGGGCTCAATCTCCAGAGGCAGATGACAAATACCCTTGTTTTTTGGTCGTTGGCAATGTGCTTGGCAAGTGACAAAGCAAAAAAAAAAAAAAAAATTCAGTCTATGAAAATAGTGGTGGTCATTGGTCATAAATGCCTCTGGTCATGTGCTGCCACACATCATAATGAAAGTTTCCACTATTTGAATAATTTTCATAATCAAAGAAAACTAAGACTTTTTAATTGAGTTGTTTTTTTTTTTTTTGGGGGGGAGGCAAGGAAGAAACTTTAATTGAGAGCCAGCAGACATGCTAGTGCCTCTAAATATTCATATTATTGGTATCTGGATTCCAGGTTCTTTTGTAGATCAGAGAGAAAGAAGCAATGAGGAGCTGAAATTATAAGACCGAGTAGATAGGGAGAGGCAGTGGGGAAGTAAAGTGAAAGGGTCTTCAGTCTTGCAAAACGTCTCCAAGGGAATGGCCAAGGGAATCATGTCCAACTCTTTTGCAACCACATGGACTGTAGCCTGCCAGTCTCCTCTGTCCATGGGGTTTCCCAGGCAAGTATCTTGAAATGGGTTACTGCTTCCTTCTCCATAATCAAGAGATTTAAAAAGCTAAAACACACATAGGAACGTTTTAATATGATAGTTTGATTACAAATTGCTTTTCCACAGGTCAAATCCACCAGTTAAATGCACTATTTTTACAGCAAAGTGATTTACATTTTCTGCTCCACAATTTTCCACTAAAAAATGTGGAAAAACAACCACTGAAATAATATAAATAATAAATTGGTCTTAATTAAATAATGCTTAATATGTCATTGAAATCTCATAACAAACATATTATAGTACATCATATATTTTCTCTAAATTTCCAATATTTAAGTGCAAGTATATCTTTCAGTTTATTCAATAAACAATTAGACTGGATTGAAAACAAGAAAAAAAAATGGTAATGGAGTCTAAAATAGCCACTATGCAATATTAGTCAGGAAATATGCTACCTGGACTTTGCCATTGTTATTTTAAAGCTAAGTGTGGAAAATCTAAGACGACCTGAAATGATTTTTAAATGCTTTATGAAACATTTATTCTTTAAATTCTTTTTCACATATTTTTGAAGTGCATAATGGAAATCTAGTTATTGTGTTCTGGCATTTTCAATTGTGCATCATGATTAACATAATTTGATCAATTCTGGTTGTTATCCCCCATTGTTACCATAGAATATACAAATAACAAGAATGACTCAACAGTAAAGAATTCCATTTGAAAACTAGAATTTTTTAATGACTTGTTCAATATAAACCATTTTCAGTAGTTTCTGTTTATTCGATAACATCTTTATTGTCTGTTCAATAAAGAATAGAAATTTAATTGGTTTTCATCGAACAAAAACTCATGATCTGAAAGGGTTATCATTAAGAATTACCATTAAGAAAATTTTCCAATGTATGGGCTTCCTCTTATTTTCTGGTGCTGTAAATAATCCAATGGCTTTGCAGAGAGCAGGAAGTCAGCAGCATTTTCTGAATTGAACATATTAACAAATGAAAGTATACTTTTATAACAGAGAGAATAATTTTTGTTATGCTTCAAACAAATTATGTTTTTGAACACGATCCAAGTAGCAGTTTCTTTGAGAATAAAAATAGTTTTTATCTGTAAAATATATAAATTAACTGACAAAGGATCTGACTTTAATCTTAGGCTTAAAAGAGAGACAGGTTTTACAAACACAGCTAGACATCTATAAGTAAATAATAGTAATAGGATTTTTTCCTGAGAGTTAAGTATCCCTTCAAAGTAATCTGTTGCTTTCATAAACCAGCAATTGAAAGAAAACTATAACTCATTTTTTAAAAGAATTCTTCACCTCAGTTCAGTTCAGTCACTCAGTCGTGTCCAACTCTTTGCGACCTCATGAATTGCAGCACTCCAGGCCTCCCTGTCCATCACCAATTCCCGGAATTCACCCAAACCCACGTCCATCGAGTTGGTGATGCCATCCAGCCATCTCATCCCCTGTCGTCCCCTTCTCCCCCTCAGTTCCTCCCAGCATCAGGGTTTTTTTCCAATGAGTCAACTCTTTGCATCAGATGGCCAAAGTACTGGTTTCAGCTTTAGCGTTAGTCCCTCCAAAGAACATCCAGGACCGAACTCCCTTAGGATACACTGGTTGGACATCCTTGAAGTCCAAGGTACTCTCAAGAGTCTTCTCCAACACCACAGTTCAAAAGCATCAGTTTCTTGGCGTGCAGCTTTCTTCACAGTCCAAATCTCACACCCATGCATGACCACTGGAAAAACCATATCCTTGACTAGATGGACCCTTGTTGATAAAGTAATATCTCTTTTTTAATATGCTGTCTATGTTGGTCATAACTTTCCTTCCAAGGAGTAAGTGTCTTTTAATTTCATGGCTGCAATCACCATCTGAGTGATTTTGGAGCCCCCCAAAATAAAGTCTGACACTGTTTCCACTGTTTCCCCATCTATTTCCCATGAAGTGATGGGACCAGATGCCATGATCTTTGTTTTCTGAATGTTGACCTTTAAGCCAACCTTTTCACTCTCCTCTTTCACTTTCATCAAGAGGCTTTTTAGTTCCTCTTCAATTTCTGCCATAAGGGTGGTGTCATCTGCATATCTGAGGTTATTGATATTTCTCCCAGCAATCTTGATTCCAGCTTGTGCTTCTTCCAGCCAAGCATTTCTCATGTACTCTATGTATAAGTTAAATAAGCAGGGTGACAATATACAGCCTTGATGTACTCCTTTTCCTATTTGGAACCAATCTGTTGTTCCATGTCCAGTTCTAAAGGAAAAATGTGTTAAATTTCAGTATTGTGAATATTATGAATTCTTAATGAAATCCTAATAGAATCTCATTGGACTGCAAGGAGATCCAGCCAGTCTATTCTGAAGGAGATCAGCCCTGGCATTTCTTCGGAAGGAATGATACTAAAGATGAAACTCCAGTACTTTGGCCACCTCATGCGAAGAGTTGTCTAGTTGGAAAAGACTCTGATGCTGGAAGGGATTGGGGGCAGGAGGAGAAGGGGACAACCGAGGATGAGATGCCTAGATGGCATCACTAACTGAATGGATGTGAGTTTGAGTGAACTCTTGGAGTTGGTGATGGACAGGAAGGCCTGGAGTGCTGCGATTCATGGGGTTGCAAAGAGTCAGACTCGACTGAGCGACTGTACTGAACCGAACCAAATCAAGAAAAAATCATGCTATAATATTTAGCATGTGTTTTATTTTATGTTTGAAGATTGTGCTTGGTGGTACCATTAGTGTCTAAATCTAGTAGCCGTGACTCTGAATGGAGAAGTAATTCTGAGGATATAGCAATAGCATAACTGAGGGATTAGTTTGAGTTGACTACATTGATTGACTAAGTAGGCTCTTTTCTTTTTTCACCCTTTAGAATTTTCCTCATGTTTGTGATCTTAGCACAAAGACTCCATTTCAAAGATCATAACTGTTTCACTAAGTACTGTGAATGGATTCTTAAAGTATGGACATGACAATGTAAGTTTGAAATATTGAAAGAAACATTTCATTAGAAACCAACAGTATCCAACTCAAATAGTAAGTTAAATATGAAAGAAATATTTTGAGATAACTAATGCATCTTGTTTGAACAACTCAAAAAATTTCATGGAGGTCTATTTTCTGTCATGAGGAAATTTTAATGCCCTATAGAATGGTAATGTATGATAAAACTATGAGCCAAATATGTAATTTTAAAATTTTAAATAAACATTTTTACATAAAAAAGAAATATTAAAACAATTTAACAATGCTTTATTTAATTCAACACAAACAAAATATTATTGTAACAGGGACCCAACCTATTAGTGGGCTTTCCAGGTGGCACTAGTGGTAAAGACCCTGGCTACCAATGCTGGAAAATTAAGAGGCTAAGGTTCAATCCCTGGGTCAGGAAGACCCCCTGGAGGAGGGCATGGCAACTCCTTCCAGTATTCTTGCCTGGAGAAACCCATAGACAGAGGAGCTTGGTGGGTTATGGTCCATAGGGTCACAAAGAATCAGACACGACTGAGGTAACTTAGCACAAGAAACATATTTGTTGGTTATTGTAGTGTTACACATTCTTTCTATTATGCTGTCTTTGAAATCTATTTTACATTTTAAATTTTCATGCATCTCAGTTCAGCCCAGCCACATTTCAAGTTCTTAATAGCCACATCTTACCATTTTATAAGAGAAACTTGCATCCTAGCAATGTGAAGTGATGGCCCCAAAATTTCATGACTTATAGTGTTAGAAATGTGACTACATTACATATCATTTGACTTACAATCAATCCAGTATTATTATTTTCTCTAATGCATAAAACACTATAATATATCTGTGGTAGATGGGGAAAAGAATGTACAGTTCTTTCTGAGGGGTTAATTTTCATTTTCTCTCTTTAACTGGTTTATTGTTTAAAGTAAAGAAGAAGGAGAAGGGCAGCCAAAAATTGACCAGGAGAAGAAAGTGTGATGTGAAGGAAATCTAAGAGTAATTTATCAAATGGAGATAATTATTTTTACTGAATCTACAAAGTCAGTAAAAGTATAATAATGTAAATGATTATTAACTGAGAAAACAAAGCTACTCTACAACAGGGCCAAAAAAAATGTTTCTTAATATTAATGAGATTGTTACAAAAGTTAAGATTCTTACAATAGGCAGCATAGTAGAATTTCCTTTAAACCATTCTGGATAGATCTTGCTAATGTACTTACACTGTCCATTCTCATTATGTGTTCTATTTGGGAAGGTGAGCGATTGATTCCATCGGTTGAGACCATTTAAATCAGTGCAGTTTTAAATGACTTACTGTTACGTTAGTTTTAGCATGCATTTTGAAGTGTGTGTGTGTGTTTTAACTACTCTCATTGTTACACTTGAAATAATGAAAAGTCTCATAAGAAAGTCAAGTCAAGTAGCTTATGACTCTAAGATTAAATGGGCTTTCAGAGTAAGCTTTGGGTTAATTCATTGACTTATGTTTAAAGTAGTTTCCAGTAGCAAGAGTAAAGTGCTTACCCTTTAATCTATATAAAACTAGATTGTGGGACCTTCAGGCAACATGTTTTTCCATGTCAAAGATGTTAACAATGTTTTTATCTACCAACTTAATCATGAATATATGTCTGCTGGGTTCTTTTATTTGAAGTGAAGTGAAACTGTAAAGCTCTCATTTTGTATCTGAAAACTTTTTCCATGTACTTATTACATCTTGCATCCCCATGGAGAACTATAGGTTAACCCTTGTCTTCAGTCACTTAGTCACATCTGACTCTTTGTGATCCCATGCACTACAGCATGTCAGTCTTCCCTATCCTTCACTATCTCCTGGAGATTTCTCAAACTCATGTACACTGAGTCTGAAATCTCATCCAACTATCTCATCCTCTGTGATCCCCTTCTCCTCCTGCCTTCAGTCTTTCCCATTATCAGGGTCTTTTCCACTGAATTGGGTCTTTGCATCAGGTGGCCAAAGTATTGAAGCTTCAGCTTCAGCATTAGTCTTTCCAATGAATGTTCAGGACTGATTTCCTTTAGGATAGACTGGTTTGATTTCCTTGCAGTCTCAAGTGTCTTCTCTAACACCACAGTTTGAAGGAATCAATATTTTGATGTCCAGCCTTGTTTATGGTCCAACCCTCACATCCATACATGGCTACTGGAAAAAAAATATATATAGCTTTGACTATTTTGTCAGTAATGTCTCTGGGTTTTATTATGCTTGCTATGTTTTTAACAGCTTTCCTTCCAAGGAGAAAGCATGCTTTATAATTTCATGGCTGCAGTCACTAACTTCAGTGATTTTGGAGCTCAATAAAATAAACTCAGACTGTTTCCATTGCTTCCCATCTACTTGTCATGAAATGATGGGACCAGATGCCACGATCTTAATTTTTGAATGTTGATTTTTAAGCCAGGTTTTTCATTCTTCTCTTTCACTTTCACCAAGAGGCTCTTTATTTCCTCTTCACTTTCTGCCATAAGAGTGGTGTCATCTGCATATCTGAGGTTATCAATATTTTTCCCGGCAATCTTGATTCCAGCTTGTGACTCATCAAACCTGTCATTTCTCATGATGTACCTTACATTTAAGTTAAATAAGCAGGGTGACAATACAGAGACTTGATGTGCTCCTTTTCCAATTTTGAATCAGATCATTGTTCCATGTCTGGTTCAAACTATTGCTTATTGACCTGCATATAGATTTCTCAGGAGGCAAGGCAAGTGGTCAGGTATTGCCATCACCTGAAGAAGTGTCCACAGTTTTTGTGATCCACACAGTCAAAGGCTTTAGCAAGATCAATAAAGCAGAAATAGATGTATTTTTTTTTCTGGAATTTTCTTGCTGTTTTGATGATCCAGTGGGTGTTGGCAATTTGATCTCTGATTCCTCTGCTTTTTCCGAATCCAGTTTGAACATCTGGAAGTTCACAGTTCACTTATTGTTGAAGCATGGCATGGGGAATTTTGAGCATTACTTTGCTAGCATGTGAGATGAGTTCAGTTGTGTGGTAGTTGGAACAATCTTTGACATTGTCTTTCTTTGGATTGGAATGAAAACTGACATTTTCTAGTCCTGTGGTCACTGCTGAGTCCTCCAAATTTGCTGGCATACTAAGTGCAGCACTTCAGAATCATTACCTCTTAGGATTTTAGCTCAATTAGAGTTCCATCACCTCCACTAGCTTTTTTCACAGTGATGCTTTCTAAGGCCCACTTGACTTCACATTCCAGGATGTCTGGCTCTAGGTGAGTGACACACCTAGATAACACCACACCATTGTGGTTATCTTGGTCATGAAGATCTTTTTTGTATAGTCCGTCTGTGTATTCTTGCCACCTCTCCTCTTCTGCTTCTGTTAGGTCCATAAATTTTCTGTGCTTTATTTTGCTGATTTGTATGAAATGCTCCTTTGATATCTCTAATTTTCTTGAAAAAAGTTCTCTAGTCTTTCCCATTTAATTATTTTCCTCTATTTCTTTGCATTTTTCATTTAGGAAGGCTTTCTTCTCTCTCCTTGATGCTTTTGGAACTCTATATTCAGATGCATGTATCTTTCCTTTTCTCCTTTGCCTTTCACATCTCTTCTTTCCTTAGCTATTAAAAACAATAATTATTTAATTTCAATTGTAGGCTAATTGCTTTACAATATTGTAGTGTTTTTTGCTATACATTAACATGAATCAGCCATGTGTGCACATGTGTCCCCCATCTGAAAACCCCTCCCTCCTCCCTCCCCATCCCATCCCTGAGAGTTGTCCCAGTGCAACAGCTTTGAGTGCCCTGTTTCATGCATAGAACTTGGACTGGTGACCTATTTCACATACGGTAATATACAAGTTTCCATGCTATTCTGTCAAATCATCTGACTCTCCCCTTCTCCCACAGAGTCCAAAAGTCTGTTTTTTTACATCTGTGTCTCTTTTGCTGTCTTGCATACAGTGTCATCATTACCATTTTTCTAAATTCCATATATATACATTATTTTCGTGTGCAGTGTTAGAAAGTGATCTAGTTTCATTCTTTTACAAGTGGTTGACCAGTTTTCCCAGCACCACTTGTTAAAGATATTGTCTTTACTCCATTGTATATTCTTGCCTCCTTTGTCAAAGATAAGGTGTCCATAGGTGTGTGGATTTATCTCTGGGCTTTCTATTTTGTTCCATTGGTCTATATTTCTGTCTTTGTGCCAGTACCATACTGTCTTGATGACTGTGGCTTTGTAGTAGAGCCTGAAGTCAGGCTAGTTGATTCCTCCAGTTCCATTCTTCTTTCTCAAAATTGCTTTGGCTACTCGAGGTTTTTTGTATTTCCATGCAAATCTTGAAATGATTTATTCTAGTTCTGTGAAAAATATCTCTGGTTGCTTGATAGGGATTGCATTGAATTTGTAAATTGTTTTGGATAGTATACTCATTTTCACTATATTGATTCTTCCAATCCAAGAACATGGTATATTTCTCCATCTATTAGTGTCCTCTTTGATTTCTTCCATCAGTATTTTATAGTTTTCTATATATAGGTCTTTAGTTTCTTTAGGTAGATATATTCCTAAGTATTTTATTCTTTTCATTGCAATGGTGAATGCAATTGTTTCCTTAATTTCTTTTTCTACTTTCTCATTATTCGTGTATAGGAATGCAAGGGATTTCTGTGTGTTGATTTTATATCCTGCAACTTTACTGTATTCATTGATTAGCTCTAGTAATTTTCTGGTGGAGTCTTTAGGGTTTTCTATGTAGAGGATCATGTCATCTGCAAACGGTGAGAGTTTTACTTCTTTTTTTTTCCAATCTGGATTCCTTTTATTCCTTTTTCTGCTCTGATTGCTGTGGCTAAAACTTCCAGAACTATGTTGAATACTAGCAGTGAAAGTAAAAATGGATTAAAGATCTAAATGTAAGACCAGAAACTATAAAACTCCTAGAGGAGAACATAGGCAAAACACTCCCAGACATAAATCACAGAAGGATCCTCTATGATCCACCTCCCAGAATTCTGGAAATAAAAGCAAAAATAAACAAATCGGATCTAATTAAAATTAAAAGCTTCTGCACAACAAAGGAAAATAGAAGCAAGGTGAAAAGACAGCCTTCTGAATGGGAGAAAATACATAGCAAATGAAGCAACTGACAAACAACTAATCTCAAAATTATACAAGCAACTTATGCAACTCAATTCCAGAAAAATAAACGACCCAATCAAAAAATGGGCCAAAGAACTAAATAGACATTTCTCCAAAGAAGACATATGGATGGCTAACAAACACATGAGAAAATGCTCAACATCACTCATTATTAGAGAAATGCAAATCAAAACCACAATGAGGTACCACTTCACACCAGTCAGAATGCCTGCGATCCAAAAATTTGCAAGCAATAAATGCTGGAGAGGGTGTGGAGAAAAGGGAACCCTCTTACACTGTTGGTGGGAATGCAAACTAGTACAACCACTATGGAAAACATTGTGGAGATTCCTTAAAAAATTACAAATAGAACTACCATATGACCCAGCAATCCCACTGCTGGGAATACACACCGAGGAGACCAGAATTGAAAGAGACACATGTACCCCAATGTTCTTTGCAGCACTGTTTATAATAGCCAGGACATGGAAACAACCTAGATGTCCAACAGCAGATGAATGGATAAGAAAGCTGTGGTAAATATACACAATGGAGTATTACTCAGCCATTAAAAAGAATACATTTGAATCAGTTCTGATGAGATGGATGAAACTGGAGCTGATTATACAGAGTGAGGTAAGCCAGAAAGAAAAACACAAATACAGTATACTAACACATATATATGGAATTTAGAAAGATGGTAATGATGACCCTGTATGCAAGACAGCAAAAAAGACACAGATGTATATAGTGGACTTTTGGACTCAGAGGGAGAGGGAGAGGGTGGGATGATTTGGGAGAATGGCATTGAAACATGTATACTATCATGTAAGAATCGAATCACCAGTCTATGTCCAAAGCAGGATACAGCATGCTTGGGGCTGTTGCATGGGGATGACCCAGAGGGATGTTGTGGGGAGGGAGGTGGGAGCGGGGGTTCATGTTTGGGATCGCATGTATACCTGTGGTGGACTCATGTCAATGTATGGCAAAACCAATACAGTATTGTAAAGTAAAATAAAGTAAAAATAAAAATAAAATAAAAATAAATTCCATATGTATACATTAATATACTGTATTGGTGTTTTCCTTTCTGACTTACTTCATTCAGTATAATAGGCTCCAGTTTCATCCACCTCATTAGAACTGATTCAAATGTGTGTTTTTTTTTTAATAACTGAGTAATATTCCATTGTATATATGTACCACAGCATTCTGATTTGTAAGGGGCCCTAAAACAACTATTTTGCCTTTCATATTCCCCAACCCCCCACCCTCCTTCGGGATGGTTTTGATCACTGCCTCCTGTACAGATTTACAAAATTTCATCCATAATTCTTCAGGCACCCTATCAGATCTAATCCCTTGAATCTATTTGTCATTTGCACTGTATAATCATAAGGGATTTGATTTAAGCCATGCCTGAATGACTTGGTGATTTTCCCTACTTTCTTCATTTAAGTCTGAATTTTGTAATAGGGAGTACATGATCTGAGCCACAGGCAGCTCCTGGACTTGTTTTTACAGACTGGTTAACTCTGTGTGTAAGAAATCTGTGGACTTTCCCCTGGTTAGTAGATAATTGTACATATATATAAGTGAGTGAGTGAAAGTCATTCAGTCACGCTTGACCCTTTTCTACCCCATGGGCTATATCAACCATTTTATTTTCCAGGCAAGAACACTGGAATTAGTATCCTTTCCCTTGTCCCAGGGAACTTTCCAACACAGAGATTGAACCCAGGTCCCCTGCAGTAAAGGTGAATTCTTAACTAGCTGAGCCACAAGAGAAGCCCAAGAATACTGGAGTGGATAGCCTGTCCCTTCTCCAGGGGATTTTCCCAACCAAGGAATTGAACCAAGGTCTCCTGTATTGCAGGCAGATTGTTTACCAACTGAGCTATCAGGGAATCCTCACACATACATACAGAGAGAGAGAGGGAGAAAGGAAATGACACTCCACTTGTCCATTCCAGTATTCTTGCCTGGAAAACCCAATGGATGGAGGAGCCTGGTAGGCTACAGTCCATAGGGTTGCAAAGTGTTGGACATGACAGAGTGACTTCACTTTCTTTCACTTTCATATATATACACACACACACATTTCATTGGCATAATTCTCTTGTGATTATATATTTGAAAGAATGCATCACTGTTCAGTTCAGTTCAGTTCAGTTCAGTCTCTCAGTCGTGTCCGACTCTTTGCGACCCCATGAATCGCAGCACACCAGGCCTCCCTGTCCATCACCAACTCTTGGACATCACCAACCCCGTCTCCTCCTGCCCCCAATCCCTCCCAGCATCAGAGTCTTATCCAATGAGTCAACTCTTCGTATGAGGTGGCCAAAGTACTGGAGTTTCAGCTTTAGCATCATTCCTTCCAAAGAACACCCAGGACTGATCTCCTTCAGAATGGACTGGTTGGATCTCCTTGCAGTCCAAGGGACTCTCAAGAGTCTTCTCCAACACCACAGTTCAAAAGCATCAATTCTTTGGCGCTCAGCCTTCTTCAGAGTCCAACTCTCACATCCATACATGACCACAGGAAAAACCATAGCCTTTACTAGACGGACCTTAGTCGGCAAAGTAATGTCTCTGCTTTTCAATATGTTATCTAGGTTGGTCATAACTTTTCTTCCAAGGAGTAAGCATCTTTTAATTTCATGGCTGCAGTCACCATCTGCAGTGAATTTGGAGCCCCCAAAAATAAAGTCTGACACTGTTTCCACTGTTTCCCCATCTATTTCCCATGAAGTGATGGGACCGGTTGCCATGATCTTCGTTTTCTGAATGTTGAGCTTTAAGCCAACTTTTTCACTCTCCTCTTTCACTCTCATCAAGAGGCTTTTTAGTTCCTCTTTACTTTCTGCCATAAGGGTGGTGTCATCTGCATATCTGAGGTTATTGGTATTTCTCCCGGCGTGTTTCTTCCAGTCCAGCGTCACTTCATGAAAGTTGTAAATTCTATTCATTTTTTTAAAAATATGAAATCCAAAGCTGAACTAAGTAAAAACACTACCAAAGAAATATGAAGAACTGTTGCCATTTAGGAGAGCTTGTTTTAGATAAAGCACTGTTTTGTTTTGTTTTGTTTTGTTTTCTGAAGGCAAGGCTCTAATAACTAAAAAAGTAGTAAATGGTCATGAGCCATTTGGTTACCACTGTCTGAAAATATTTCAATATAATCTATAATTGAATACTCAAGTTTCTACATGTACTTACTATTTATTTTGGCATAATCCCATTGAATAACATTTTAAAGTACTTGCATTCACATCAAGAACAGAATAATATAATTGAGTGCTCTGCATAATAAATCAAAACATAACTGGTCATACAAAAACTTTTCCTTTGAGAGGATAAAAAAGTGCATAATTGGAATAATCCTTTATACTGCAGCAGGGAAATTTCTTTTAATATAAATTTATTTATTTTAATTGGAGGCTAATTGTTTTACAATATTGTATTGGTTTTGCCATACATCAACATGAATCCACCATGGGTGTACACATGTTCCCCATCCTGAACCCCCCTCCCACCTCCCTCCCCATACCATCCCTCTGGGTCATCCCCATGCAGCAGCCCCGAGCAGGAAATTTTTTTAATGAAAATAATAGTCTCATTAATTGTCAAATCTCCAATGCCACGAAATTTGTTTTAAAGTTTTTCTGTACCCTTTGCTAGTTAGCAAGGACTCAAGCTATTAGTAGTAACCATTCAGTCTAATTTACAGTCTTTTTGTGAAAAGAAGAAATGAAAAATTAGCTCTCCTTCTGTTAATTTTATTTAAATCATCACCACCCCCAGCTCTTTCAAAATGTGCTCCAGAAATCATTTGGTTTTTATATTATCCACCAGCACCACCAAATGGTGAAATTTTTACTTTCTCTTACAGTGTGATCTGGAGAGTTGCAATGAGCGACTTCACTTTCACTTTTCCTTTCATGCATTTGAGAAGGAAATGGTAACCCACTCCAGTGCTCTTGCCTGGAGAATCCCAGGAACGGTGGCTCCTGATGGGCTGCCATCTATGGGGTCGCACAGAATCAGAGACGACTGAAGCGACTTAGCAGCAGCAGCATAGTGTGATCACTTGAAGATGAAATTAAAATAGTACTGGGATAATGTTTGGAATAATTAAAGCTTTTGAAGTGCATCTAGTAAAACATACAACTCAGAATCCCTAGACTCTAGCAGAAAGCCACTGAAAATAATACATTTCAGTAACAAGATAATTTAGTCAATTAATTGTTCAGGTATGCTTATTGTTCTTGATTTTTATATTATCTATATTCTGTTCCTCAAGGAGAACTTTTCTCTTTTGCAATGTATTTTATTTCACCAAACCTCCTATCTTACTCTAATAGCATAAAATATATAATTTTCTGGTTATATACTATTTGGTTTGGTGGCAGAATTTTGAAGAATCAAAAGAGAATTGATAGACAAATATTTGTTATTTAAGTGGAATAATTTACTAATGGCTTTGAATTTTTAAATTGTTGTAAGAACATTATTAAATTTAGTGATAATATAAAAATAAAGCATAAAGAACATTCTTATTATAATTAAAATTGCATAAACACATACTCATATATAATTAAAATTGTATAAACATATACTAAAATTGTACACACATAATATTGCACATACATATACACTAGGCTTCCCTAGTGGCTTAGTTGGTAAAGAATCTACCTGTAATACAGGAGACCTGGGTTTGATCCCTGGGTCAGGAAGATCCCCTGGAGAAGAAAATGGCAACCCACTCCAGTACTCTTGCCTGGAGAATTTCATGGACAGAGGAGCCTGGCAGGCTACAGTCCATGGGATTGCAGAGTAAGACACCACTGTCCGGCTAATTTCCACTTTTCGTTTTCTTATACATATACACATTTTGATATATTTGTTGTAAAAATGGTAGTTTTTAAGTGCTATCATTTTAGAGTTTTAGATATCTAATTTACTAAAAATTAATACGTCACTTCATGGGAAGTAGATGGCAAACAATGGAAACAATGGCAAATAGTGGAAACAATGTCAGACTTTATTTTTTGGGGCTCCCAAACCACTGCAGATGATGATTGCAGCCATGAAAAGAGAATGGCACTGAAACATGTATAATATCATATATGAAACAAATCTCTAGTCCAGGTTCGATACATGATACTGGATGCTTGGGGCTGGTGCACTGAGACAACCCAGAGGGATGGTATGGGGAAGGAGGAGGGAGGGGGGTTCAGGATGGGGAACATGTGTATATCTGTGGCGAATTCATGTTGATTAATGGCAAAACCAATACAATATTGTAAAGTAATTAACCTCCAATTAAAATAAATACATTCATATAAAAATAATAAAAGACACTTACTCCTTGGAAAGAAAGATATGACCAACCTAGATGGCATATTCAAAAGCAGAGACATTACTTTGCCAACAAAGGTCCATCTACTCAAGGCTATGGTTTTTCCTGTGGTCATGTATGGATGTGAGAGTTGGACTGTGAAGAAAGCTGAGCGCTAAAGAACTGATGCTTTTGAACTGTGGTGCTGGAGAATACTCTTGAGAGTCCCTTGGACTGCAAGGAGATCCAACCAGTCCATTCTAAAGGAGATCAGTCCTGGGTGTTCTTTGGAAGAAACGATGCTGAAGCTGAAACTCCAGTACTTTGGCCACCTCATGCAAAGAGTTGACTCATTGGAAAAGACTCTGATGCTGGGAGGGATTGGGGGCAGGAGGAGAAGGTGACAACAGAGGATGAGATGGCTGGATGGCATCACCGAATTGATGGACATGAGTCTGAGTGAACTCCGGGAGTTGGTGATGAACAGGGAGGGCTGTTGTGCTGGAATTCATGGGGTCACAAAGAGTTGGACACGACTGAGACACTGAACTGAACTGAACTGAATACATCATTTCATACTGTTCATACAGTTCATGAGGTTTTCAAGACAAGAATACTGAAATGGTTTGCCATTCCCTTCTCCAGTGGACCCAGTTCTGTCAGACCTCTCCACCATGACCCCACATGGCATGCCTTAGTTTCACTGAGTTAGACTAGATTGTGGTCACTGTGATCAGACTGAATAGTTTTCTGTGATTATGGTTTCAGTGTCTCTGCCCTCTAATGCTCTCTCACCTACAGCCTTACTTGGGTTTCTCTTACCTTGGACATGGGCTATCTCTTCATGGCTGCTCCAGCAAAGTGCAGCTGTTGCTCCTTACCTTGGATGAGGAGTATCTCCTCACGGTCGCCCCTCCTGACCTCGAATGTGGAGTAGCTCCTCTAGGCCCTCCTGCTCCTGCGCAGCCGCCATTCCTTGGATGTGGGCTTGCTCCTCTCAGCCGCCATCCCTGACATCTGGCCTTGGGTAGCTCCTTTTGTCCACCACCCCTGATCTTGGGTGAGGGGTAGCTCCTCTCAGCCATGCTTCTGCACGATCTTTCCAAGCCAGCATGCCAAATGGGCCTTATAAAGCGTCACTACGAGCAAAGCTAGTGGAGGTGATGGAATTCCAGTTGAGCTGTTTCAAATTCTGAAAGATGATGCTGTGAAAGTGCTGCACACAATTTGCCAGCAAATTTGGAAAACTCAGCAGTGGCCACAGGACTGGAAAAGGTCAGTTTTCATTCCAATCCCAAAGAAAGGCAATGCCAAAGAATGCTCAAACTACTGCACAATTGCACTCATCCCCCACGCCAGGAAAGTACTGCTCAAAATTATCCAAGCCAGGCTTCAGCAATACATGAACTGTGAACTTCCTGATGTTCAAGCTGGTTTTAGGAAAGGCAGGGGAATGAGAGATCAAATTTCTAACATCTGCTGGATCATCAAAAAAGAAAGAGAGTTCGAGAAAAACATCTATTTCTGCCTTATTGATTATGCCAAAGCCTTTGACTGTGTGGATCATAATAAACTGTGGAAAAATCTAAAAGAGATGGGAATACCAGACCACCTCACCTGCCTCTTGAGAAACCTATATGCAGATCAGGAAGCAACAGTTAGAACTGGACATGGAACAACAGACTGGTTCCAAATAGGAAAAGGAGTACGTCAAGGCTGTATATTGTCACCATGTTTATTTAACATATATGCAGAGAATATCATGAGAAACACTGGGCTGGAAGAAGCACAAGCTGGAAATCAGGATTGCCAGGAGAAATAGCAATAACCTCAAATATGCAGGTGACACCACCCTTATGACAGAAAATGGAGAGGAACTAAAAAGCTTCTTGATGAAAGTGAAAGAGTAGAGGGAAAAGGTTGGCTTAAAGGTCAAGAATTGATTCTTTTGAACTGTAGTGTTGGAGAAGACTCTTGAGAATCCCTTGGACTGCAAGGAGATCCAACCAGTTCATTCTGAAGGAGATCAACCCTGGGATTTCTTTGGAAGGAATGATGCTAAAGCTGAAGCTCCAGTACTGTGGCCACCTCATGCGAAGAGTTGACTCATTGGAAAAGACTCTGATGCTGGGAGGGATTGGGGGCAGGAGGAGAAGGGGACGACAAAGGATGAGATGGCTGGATGGCATCACTGACTCGATGGACGTGAGTCTGAGTGAACTCCAGGAGATGGTGATGGACAGGGAGACATAGCGTGCTGCTATTCGTGGGGTCACAAAAAGTTGGACACGACTGAGCGACTGAACTGAACTGAACTGAAAGGTCAACATTCAGAAAACTAAAATCATGGCATCTAGTCCCATCACTTCATGGGAAATAGATGGGGAAACAGTGGAAACAGTGTCAGACTTTTTTATTTTTGGAGGGGGGGTGGGGCTCCAAAATCACTGAAGATGATGATTGCAGCCATGAAATTAAAAGACGCTTACTCCTTGGAAGGAAAGTTATGACCAACCTAGGTAGCATATTAAAAAGCAGAGACATTACTTTGCCAACAAAGGTCCATCTAGTCAAGGCTATGTTTTTTCCAGTGGTCATATATGGATGTGAGAGTTGAACTGTGAAGAAAGCTGAGCGCTAAAAAACTGATGCTTTTGAACTGCGGTATTGGAGAAGATTCCTCTTAGAGACCAATTAAACTTATAGAATGCCATTATTATTAAACACGAAATATATATTTTCTACCTATGCTATCTTGTCAAGTGATGATTAAATATTCAAAATTAATATCAAATTTACAAATCACCAACTAATGGAAAATGTTGACCTTTTAAAATTATTCTATACCCATTCTTAACCTGAATATATTTATTGTTGATCAAGCAAAGCTAATGTCATTAGACTTATGGAAAATAAATGGACCACCAACTTGACAAATCCTAAACAGTGTCTCAGAAAGAAGATGTTTCAGATGCTGCTATGATCTGCGTATTTGAGTTTCTCAAGCAATTTTTGAAATCCCAAACATAAGTGTGATGCTTTAGGAGGTGAGGTCACTGGTAGGTGACTAGGACATGTGCATGGAGCCCTCATGAATGGATTTAGTTCCCTTATAAAAGAGGCTTAAAAGACCTTACCTCTTCTCAACCATGTAAGAGCACTGCAAAAGGAAGGTCATCTTAGACACAGGAAACTCTTATCAAACACCCAATCTACTGACACCATGATCATGGGCCTTCAGCCTCCAGAACTGTGAGAAATAAATGTTTGTTGTTTACAAACCCCCACGTCTGTGGCATTTGGTTATATAGCATCCGGAACAGACTACACTAGATGGATTTTAGAGGCTCGGCTGTGTAACTTTTATAGTCTTACAAGATTGGCGTTAGTGAAACCAATGAAATATTATAGTTTTAGCTCCCCATTTCTGAAAACAACAATAACAAAAATAACATTTGCAAAATTATGTATGCTACCCCTGCTACACCCCACTTGCATAACTTTTAAGTATTAAACACAAAATCAAGCATAAGGTCTTTGACCTGGATGATCTTTTCAAGGATGTTTGTATAATGACCAGTCTTAGAAAGTAGAATTAGTGGCTTCTTCTCGAGCTAAATAAGGGATTCCCAAGGCTGAAATAAATGGTGTTAGTAATGATATGCTCAATCAATTTATAGCATTAGATCTAATTTACAACTTTAGATCAAAACCAGATATATACAATGGAATATTGCTCAGCCATAAATATGAACAAAATAATGTGATTTGTAGTAACATGGATGGACATACAGATTGTCATTTTGAGTGAAGTAAGTTGGACGATGGTAAATATCATATGATATTGCTTATTTGATGTTGTTCAGTTAGTATGTCATGTCTCATTCTTTGTGATCCCATGGACTGTAGCATGCCAGGCTACGCTCTTCTGTCCTGTACTATCTTCCAGGGTTTGTTCAAATGCATGTCTATTGAGTCAGTGATGTTATCTAACCATCACATCCTTTGTCACATCCTTCTCCTTTGACCTTCAATCTTTCCCAGCATACAGGTCTTTTCAATGCGTCAGCTCTTCACATGAGGTGACCAAAGTATTAAAGCTTCAGCTTCAGCATCAGTCTTTCTAATGAATGTTCAGGGTTGATTTCCTTTAGGAAAAACTGATTTGATCTTACTACCCAAAAGACTCTGAAGAGTCTTCTTCAGCTCCACAGTTTGAAAGTATCAAGGCTCTAGTAGTCAGCCTTTTATATGGTCCACTTCTCATAACTGTACATGAGTATGGAGCGGAAAAAAAGAGCTTTGACTTTACAGACTTTTGTCACAAAGTGTTGTCTCTGTATTTCATATGCTGTCTAGGTTTATCATAGCTTTCCTTCCATCCAAGGAACAAGTATATTTTAATTCCATGGCTGTAGTCACCATCCATGTGATTTTGGAGCCCAAGATAATAAAATCTGTCCTTGGTTCCAATTTTTCTCCATCTACTTGCCATTACCTGATGGTACTGGTTGCCATGATCATAGTTTTTTTTTTTTTAATGTTGATTTCAAGCTGGCTTTTTCACTCTCTTCTTCCATCCTCATTAAGAGGCTCTTTAATTCCTCTACACTTTCCACCAAGTGGTATCATGTGCATATCTGAGGTTGTTGATATTTCTTCTAGCAATCTTGATTTTACCTTATAATTCATCAATTCATCCATCCATACATCCATATGATGTACTCTGCATATAAGTTAAATAAGTAGGGTGACAATATACAGCCTTGTTGTATTGTTTTCTGTTATGAACAGTCAGTAATTCCATGTTTGGTTCTAACTGCTGCTTTTTGATTAGCATGCAGGTTTCTCAGGAGACAGGTAAGGTAGTCTGATACTTCCATCACTTTAAGAATTTTTCACTGTTTGTTGTGATCCACATAAAGACTTTAATGTAATCAATGAAGCAGAAATAGATGTTTTTCTGGAATAACCTTACTTTCTCCATGATCCAGTAAATGTTGACAATTTAATCTCTGCTTCAAAACACACCTTGTACATCTGGAAGATCTCAATTCACATAGAGCTGATGCCTAGCTTGAAGAATTCTGAGCATAACATTGCTAGCATGTGGAATGAGTGAAAATGTACACAAGTTTGAACATTCTTTGGCATTGCCATTCTTTGGGATTAGAATGAAAATTGACATTTTCCAGCCCTGCGGCCATTGTTGAGTTTCCAAATTTGCTGACATATTGACTGCAGCACTTAAACAGCATCATCTATCAGGATTTTAAATAGGTCAGCTGGAATTTCAACACCTCCACTAGCTTTCTTCCTAATAATTCTTCCTAAGGGATCCTTGATTTCACACTCTGGATGTCTGGCCTTCAGTGAATAACTACACCATTGTGGTTATCTTGGTAAACAAACAAAATTATAGTTCTTCTGTGTATTCTTGACACCTCTTCTTAATCTCTTCTACTTCTGTTAAGGCCTTATTGGTCTATCCTTTAGAGTGCCTCTCCTTGCGTAAAACATTTTCTTTTCCAATTTTCTTAAACTGATAGCTAGTCTTTTCTATTCCATTGTTTTCCTCTATTTCTTTGCATTATTCATTTTAAAAGGTCACTTTATCTTTCCTTGTCTCTGGAATTTTGCATTCAGATGAGTGTATCTTTCCCTTTCTCCCTTGCCCTTCACTTCTGTTCTTTACCCTTATTTGTAAAGCCTCCTCAGACAACCATTTTTCCTTCTTGTAGTACTTTTCTTTTGGAATGGTTTTGGTTACTGCCTTCTATACAGTGTTGTGAATATCCATCCATAGTTCTTTACTCTGTCTACCAGATTTAACCTCTTGAATATATTTGTCACTTCAACTGTATAAATCATAAGGGATTTGAATTAAGTCATATGTGAATGGTCTAGTTTTCCCTTATTTCTTCAACTGAATCCTTGATTTTTCAATAAGGAGCTCATAATATTTATCACAATCAGCTTCAGGTCTTGTTTTTACTGACTGTATAGAACTTCTCCATCTTTGACTGTAAAGAATATAATCAATCTGATTTCTGTATTGACCATCTGGTGATGTCCATGGGTAGAGTCTTTTCTTGGGTTGTTGAAAATGGTAATGGTGTTTGATATGACCAGCATATTCTCTTGAGAAAATTCTACTAACCTTGCCTCTGGAGAAGGCAATGGCAACCCACTCCAGTACTCTTGTCTGGAAAATCCCATAGGTGGAGGAGCCTGGTAGGCTGCAGTCCATGGGGTCACGAAGAGTCAGACATGACTGAGTGACTTAACTTTCACTTTTCACTTTCATGTATTGGAGAAGGAAATGGCAACCCACTCCAGTGTTCTTGCCTGGCGAATCCTAGGGACGGAGGAGCCTGGTGGGCTGCCATCTATGGTAGGGTCACAGAGTCAGACATGACTGAAGCTATTTAGCATCCTCAGCAGCAGCAGTCTTGTGGGTATCTCTTGACTTCCTTCTTTTGCATTTCCAATCTGCTTTGGTGAAAAGGACATCTCTCTCTTTTTGTTTTTTAATGTTAATTCTAGACCACATTTGTAATTCTTTACAGAACTAGTCAGCTTCAGCTTCTTTAGAAGCAGTGGTTGGGACATGGATCTGGATTCCTGTGATGTTGAATGGTTTGCCTTGGAAATGAATAAAGGCAATTCTATCATCTTTGAGACTGCATGCACGTCCTGCATTTTGGACTCTTTCAAGGACTATGAGGACTATGCCATTTCTGCTAAGGGATTACTGCCCACAGTAGTACACATAATCACCCATTTCCATCCATTTAATTCACTGATTCCTAAAATGTTGACTAGTGCCTGATGAACTGTGGATGGAGGTTTGTGACATTGTCCAGGAGACAGGGATCAAGACCATACTCATGGAAAAGAAATGCAAAAAAGTAGAGTGGCTCTCTGGGGAGGCCTTGCAAATAGCTGTGAATGGAAGAGAAGCATCTCACATACAGGGGTATCATTACCATCTTTCTAAACTCCTTCAATTAAAATCAATAAATTTATATCGTAAAAATAAATGCATAAAAGAAAAAGAAAAAAAAAAGAAGAGAAGCAAAAAGCAAAGGAGAAAAGGAAAGATATAAGCATCTGAATGCAGAGTTCCAAAGAATAGCAAGGAGAGATAAGAAAGCCTTCCTCAGCAGTCAATGCAAAGAAAACAACAAAATAGGAAAGACTAGAGATCTCTTCAAGAAAATTAGAGACACCAAGGGAACATTTCATGCAAAGATGGACTCGATAAAGGACAGAAATGATATAGACATAACAGAAGAAGAAGATATTAAGAAGAGATGGCAAGAATACACAGAACTGTACAAAAAGATCTTCATGACCAAGATAATCACGATGGTGTGATCACTCACCTAGAGCCAGACATCCTGGAATGTGAAATCAAGTGGGCCTTAGAAAGCATCTCTAGGAACAAAGCTAGTGGAGATGCTGGAATTCCAGTTGAGCTATTTCAAATCCTGAAAGATGATGCTGTGAAAGTGCTGCAGTCAATATGTCAGCAAATTTGGAAAACTCAGCAGTGGCCACAGGACTAGAAAAGGTCAATTTGCATTCCAATCCCAAAGAAAGGCAATGTCAAAGAATGCTCAAACTACTGCACAATTGTACTCATCTCACAAGCTAGTAAAGTAATGCTCAAAATTCTCCAACACAGGCTTCAGCAATATGTGAACCATGAACCTCCAGATGTCCAAGCTGGTTTTAGAAAAGGGAGAGGAACCAGAGATCAAATTGCCAACATCAGCTGGATCATTGAAAAGGCAAGAGTGTTCCAGAAAAACGTCTATTTCTGCCTTATTGACTATGACAAAGCCTTTGACTGTGTGGATCACAATAAACTGTGGAAAATTCTAAAAGAGATGGGAATACCAGATCACCTGACCTGCCTCTTGAGAAACCTATATGCAGATCAGAAAGCAACAGTTAGAACTGGACATGGAACAACAGACTGGTTCCAAATAGGAAAAGGAGTCTGTCAAGGCTGTATATTGTCACCCTGCTCATTTAACTTATATGAAGAGTACATGAGAATTACTGGGCTGGAAGAAGCACAAGCTGGAATCAAGATTGCTGGGAAAAATATCAATAACCTCAGATATGCAGATGATACTACCCTTATGGCAGAAATTGAAGAGGAACTGAAAAGCCTCTTGATGAGGGTGAAAGAGAAGAGTGAAAACATTGGCTTAAAGATCAACATTCAGAAAACGAAGATCATGGCATCTGGTCCCATCACTTCATGGGAAATAGATGGGGGAAACAGTGGAAACAGTATCAGATATTTTTTTTGGGGGGTGGGGTGGGGGCGCTCCAAAATCAATGAAGATGGTGATTGCAGCCATGAAGTTAAAAGACGCTTACTCCTTGGAAGAAAAGTTATGACCAACCTAGAGACATATTAAAAAGCAGAGACATTACTTTGCCAACAAAGGTCCGTCTAGTCAAGGCTATGTTTTTTCCAGTGGTCATGTACGGGTGTGAGAGCTGGACTGTGAAGAAAGCTGAGCGCCAAAGAATTGATACTTTTGAACTGTGGTGTTGGAGAAGACTCTTGAGATTCCCATGGAATGCAAGGAGTCCATTCTAAAGGAGGTCAATCCTGGGTGTTCATTGGAAGGACTGATTCTAAAGCTGAAATTCCAGTTCCATGGCCACCTCATGCGAAGAGCTGACTCATTGGAAGAGACTCTGATGCTGGAAGGGATTGGGGATAGGGGAAGAAGAGGATGCCAGAAGGTGGGGTGGCTGGATGATGTCACTGACTCTGATAGACATGAGTTTGAGTAAACTCCTAGAGTTGGCGATGGATAGGGTGGCCTTGCGTGTTGTGATTCATGAGGTTGCAAAGAGTCGGACACTGCAGAGCATCTCAACTGAACGGACTGATGGTTCATATGGCTCATCTTAAAGAGATGGGAATGCCAGACCACCTTACTTTGCTCCTGAGAAACCTGTGTGCCTGTCAAGAAGTAATAGTTAGAACTGGACGTGGAAGTACAGACTGGTTGAAAATAGGGAAAGGAATACATCAAGCTGTATATTGTCACCTTGTTTACTTAACTTATATACAAAGTATATCATGCACAATTCTGGATGGATGAAGCAAAAACTAGAATCAACATTGCTGGGAGAAATATCAACAAACTCAGACATGCAGATGACATCATCCTTATAGAAGGAAGCAAAGAGGAACTAAAGAGCCTCTTGATGAAAATAAAAGAGGAGAGTAAAAAGCTCATTTAAAACTCAACATTCAAAAAACAAAGATCATCCAGTCTCAACTGAACAGACTGATGGTTCATCCAGTCTCATCACTTCGTGGTAAATAGTTGAGGAAACAATGGAAACAGTGACAGACTTTATTTTCTTGGGCTCCCAAATCACTGCAGATGGTGACTTCAGCCATGAAAAGAAAAGACACTTGCTCCTTGGAAGAAAAGCTATGACAAACCTAGACAGCACATTAAAGAGTAAAGGTATTACTTGGCCGACAAAAGTCCTAATAGTCAAAGCTATATTTTTTCCAAGTAGTCATGTATGGATGTGAGATACGGGCCATAAAGAAGACTAATAGCCAAAGAATTGATGCTTTTGAACTGTGGTGTTGGAGAAGACTCTTCAAAGTCCCTTGGACAGCAGGGAAGCAAACTGTCAATCCACAAGGAAATAGTCCTGAATATTTTTTGAAAGGACAGATGATGAAGCTGAAGTTCCAATACTTTGGCCACCTGATGCAAATAACTGACTCATTTCCACTGATGCTGGAAAAGATTGAAGGCAGGAGAAGAAGGGGACGACAGAGGACGAGATGGTTGGATAGCAACACTGACTCAATGAACATGAATTCGAGCGAGCTCCAGGAGATGGTGAAGGACAGGGAAGCCTGGTGTGCTGCAGACCATGGAGTCACAAGAGTTGGACACAATTGAGTGACTGAGCAACACAGAGAATGGCCTAATTTTTACCAGACTGGCTCTTACTTGACTTTGATAGACCTTGTTATAGCCTGGCATACCATGTAATGTTTAGTATTATTAGAGTCTATTAACAATTAAACACTCCATAATATTCTAAGAGATGAAATAATTTTATAGGCATTCAGTTCAGAAATTCCTTCATTGCTTTATTGTTGTTATATAAAAGTAAACTGAGTGTATGAACATACTATATATTCATGTGAAAAAATAATACAACTATTGCATAGGTTTTCTAATCACAAGACTGTACAATGCTATAATTTTTTTTTTTATACTTCTGAGGAAATAGTAAATCTATAAGCTAAAGGGCTTCATGCATGATCTCTCAGGCTTTACTGTACTGGCAGTAGCTGGGAGAATATATTTGCATACTTTTTATAGGTCAGTCTTTTTATCATACTCTTTTACAAGCATTACCAGTTCAATCTTTCCTGTCTTCTGAGAAAGATGCAAAAAGTAAATTGAAAGATGCATGTAAGAAAAAACATATTCTTACCTGTGTTCCATATTTCACTGAATTCAGTCAGATTGACACAGTAACTAAATTTAAAAAATTAACCTATATGTTAGGAGTGAATGTATGCTGCATCTGTGTTCATTCACTCAGTCATGCCTGACTCTTTGTGACCTTATAGACTGTAGCCCACCAATGTCCTCTTTCCATGGGATTATCCAGGCAAGAATACTGGAGTGGGCTACCATTTCCTCCTCCAGGGGATCTTCTAGACCAAGGGATGGAATCCTCACCTCCTGCACCTCCTGAAATGACAGGTGGATTGACCTGTCCAGGACCCATGAGCCACTAGGAGTAAATAGCATATGTCAGGAGATAATAAACCAATTTGCCATGAGCAATATACATGTGACACAACCCAGTATATTCACTTGTGTGGCTAAAATATTAATTTGTCAAGACAAATCACAGTCAGAAATTTTCATCATAAGCATAGACATTACAAAAAAGCAATTTTTCATGGTCCAAATATTAGATGTCATCAGGTTCTGATTGTGCTTCCCATTCGGTGCTAGTGGTAAAGAACCTGACTGCCAATGCAGGAGATGCAGGAGACCAGGTTTGATCCCCTGAGTCAGGAAGATCCCCTGAAGCAGGGCATGGCAATCCACTCTAATATTCTCGCCTAGAGAATCCCACAGACAGAGGAGACTAGTGGGCTACAGTCCATAGGATGGCAAAGATTTGGACATGACTGAAGTGACTTATCATGCATGCATGCTTCTGATTACTTCATATACAAATTTTTACTGTTGAAAGACATATATCATAAACACCAAAGCAGTTGAGTTTTATGGCAGAATTCTTTTCCCCTGAAGGTAGTCAATTTTGTTTCCCTGTTGCTCAATTTTCTTATTGCTTAATTTTCTTATTCCATTTCAGACTCTTTCTCATCTTTCTTCTCATCTGTGTCCTTCCACTCCTTCTATTTTTTTTTTTTTTTAAGATTTGCTAAAGCCATTTAGTTATTGTCAAGTTTCACACTGTTCTGGGAATTGGCCTCTATATCTGTTATTCACTAAAAAAATTCTTAATTAAAACCTCATTTTCATTATTTATTGGTATCTATTAATTATTATTCAGCTACATTTATTTCTATTCATTGTATAGTTTTACAAGGTATATAAAGTAGGATTTATTTCATTTTTATTTAATAGGAAAGCTAAAAATAACAGTGATATAAGTATTCACAGAATTGTCCGAAGAAGTAGTCCAAAGCAGCATAGTGTAGACAGCAGGAAATATGATATTTCTGTTTACTCTCCTTGGTAATGGTTTTCATCATCAATGTTACCTCATGGTTCACGAAGTTTATCAAAGAACTACCCAGAACAGTGCTTTGTAAATGACCTAGTACTCTGCCATCAATAGTGTAGTAATTACACAGAAAAGATGATTAGGTTTTATCTACCTCAATTTATATTAGTAAGTGTATGGAGCACTAGCATATGCTTGGCAGAGTCTGGAGAGGTCTTCAGGAAACCTGAAAGTGGTTTTAGTCTCTTCCATTAACTGGCTATATTGTCCCATAGCTAAAATAACCTTTTGTTTCCTCATGCATATAGTTTGCCTACTTGATGAGTAACAGTGAGAGAAAAAATGAAACCATTTTTTAAAGTACAAAACAGTTTCTTGTCTTACGTTTAGATCTTTAATCCATTTTGAGTTTATTTTTGTGTATGGTGTTAGAAAGTGATCTAGTGTCATTCTTTTACAAGTGGTTGACCAGTTTTCCCAGCACCACTTGTTAAAGAGATTGTCTTTACTCCATTGTATATTCTTACCTCCTTTGTCAAAGATAAGGTGTCCATACGTGTGTGGATTTATCTCTGAGCTTTCTGTTTTGTTCCATTGATCTATATGTCTGTCTTTGTGCCAGTACCATACTGTCTTGATGACTGTGGCTTTGTAGTAGAGCCTGAAATCAGGCAAGTTGATTCCTCCAGTTCCATTCTTCTTTCTCAAGATTGTTTTGGCTATTTGAGGTGTTTTTTTTTTTTTTTGTATTTCCATACAAATCTTGAAATTATTTGTTCTAGTTCTATGAAAAATACCTCTGGTAGCTTGATAGGGATTGCATTGAATCTGTAGATTACTTTGGGTAGTATATTCATTTTCACTATATTGATTCTTCCAAGCCATGAACATGGTATATTTCTCCATCTATTAGTGTCCTCTTATATTTCTTTCATCAGGGTTTTATAGTTTTCTATATATAGTTCTTCAGTTTCTTTAGGTAGATATATTCCTAAGTATTTTATTCTTTTCGTTACAATGGTGAATGTAATTGTTTCCTTAATTTCTTTTTCTACTTTCTCATTATTAGTGTATAGGAATGCAAGGGATTTCTGTGTGTTGATCTTATATCCTGCAACTTTACTATATTCATTGATTAGCTCTAGTAATTTTCTGGTGGAGTCTTTAGGGTTTTATATGTAGAGGATCATGTCATCTGCAAACAGTGAGAGTTTTATTTCTTCTTTTCCAATTTGGATTCATTTTATTTCTTTTTCTGCTCTGATTGCTGTGGCCAAAACTTCCAGAACTTTGTTGAATAGTAGTGGTGAATGTGGGCACCCTTGTCTTGTTCCTGACTTTAGGGGAAATGCTTTCAATTTTTCACCATTGAGGATAATGTTTGCTGTGGGTTTGTCATATACAGCCTTTATTATGTTGAGGTATTCTATTCCTGCTTTCTGGAGGGTTTTTATCATAAATGGATGCTGAATTTTGTCAAAGGCCTTCTTCGCATCTATTGAGATAATTATATGGCTTTTATTCTTCAATTTGTTAATGTGATGAATTAAAAAAAAATAAAGACATTGTACATTCTACTCAGAAAAAAAAAAAGTACAAAATAAGTGAACACATTTTTACGCCATGAAAAAAAGAGAAAGTGTTAGTTACTCAATCATGTCTGACTCTTTGCAACTGTATGAACTGTAGCCCTCCAGGCCCCTCTGTCCATGGAATTCTCCAGGCAAGAATACTGGAGTGGGTTACCATTCCCTTCTCCAGGGGGTCTTCGTGACCCAGGGATCAAACCTGGGTCTTCTGCATTGCAGGAAGATTTTTTACAATCTGAGCCTCCAGGAAGCCCTACGTATATGTAAAAATGTGACTTCATTTTTTTTTCTTCCAAAAATTAAATTTAGCTCTATTCAGAATTTATTCCATCAGTGGTAGAAAGATGAAATCTTTCTTGGAAAAATCAGGATATACTTAGCCAACTTCATTTCTGAACAAGTCAGTTCAGAATGACCCCTTGTTTTTATTTTATTATTTTTTTTTAATCTTTCCAAAATTATGACTAACCTGAGGCACTCTTTCATTATAGATTTCTCCATGTTAGTTAACATTTACCCATTCTGCTTTGTGGAAGGTTCTACTGCTCTCTGACTTTGGAAATACAACTTCCAATTCCAAAATCATTTCTGTATATATATTTCTTGGCCCCTCATCCATTTCTTCTTTTTTCAAAGTCTCCAATCAGCTGGGTAATCTGAATAAATTGGAATTATCATTCTAACTGATCATGCAGATTTATATGTGGATCAGATCAGAATTTTGGACTGTGTTTGCAACTTGAAATGATGTAACTTGCAAAGCTATTGTCTTTAACTTTAGCTTCTAAAGTATTTTATTTCTTTTTAGAATTTAGAGTGTATCCATTATTTTTCTTTAGTTTAACACACAAAAAATAAATGTTCTAGAAATAAAAGGAAATAAGATTTTCTAGGAAATGATGAATTGGGGAAGAGTAGTGGAATTTCTACCTGGTCACATTCCTTTGACAACTCATTATGTCCATTCTGGTCTCACTTTTTTCTGTAACTCAGAAATAATAATAACCCTGCTGGATAGGGGGATGGAGAATTACAAGTTGTGTTTATGTGTCAATAACACTGCACTGAGCAGTATGTAGATATATGAACATATTGTTGAGTAAGAAAATGAAGAATGTCCATGAAATTGACATAAACACAAATAGAAATTATGGTTTAACATTAAATTTTTTTTGAAAACTGATATTTTCAAAGCTCTTAAATAAAGCTTCCATTATTCAGCTTGTAATTCAATTGTGACTGATCCCAAGACACCTTAGTTCTATCTTATCCCTGTTATTTATCACCACAAAAATCACTGACATTGTCCAATTAGTTCAAATGTTAGGACAGAAAAACAGTAATGGATAAAACAAGTGGAATTTTTTTCATCCTTAATACTTAAACCAAGTGGAACCAGTTTTCTCATACCATGTTATGGTGTGTGAGCAAATCAGAGAAAGCAAGTAAAAGAAAAGAAATATTTTCTCTATTCGACTCAAGAAATGAAAAGCTGTTTTTTTTTTCCCCCATCAAAGCAACATTCCCAATTTCCAAAATCTATCAGATTTTTTAAGAACCTGATCAATCTATACTTTCCCTCTGTCTACCATATTTTGTAAAACAATTCTTAAGGGACAGAATTAAAAATACCAGTCTCACATAGACATGAGCTAATACTGCCATTTTACTGAGTTATTATTAAAATAACACGAGGTTGGCCAGCCAGTGATGCCTTCCTTTTCCACAGACTTTCTTTCATCTATTAATATGAGCATTAAAATATAGATTAAGATTTGCAGGTAATTTCTCCTTTCTCACCAAATGTATTAATAGAAATCAAACATAATATAATTTTTATACAAGATCTAGCAAATTGTTTCTTAAAATTGCTTGAATTTATTATATTTGCAAATATCACATTTGTGTTATATAGGGTTTCTACAACCCATATGTGTAATATAGTATATGTGTATATATACACTTGAACTTTTAAGAAACTGTTGAAGATTCTCAAATAAACCTGGAATTCAGGCAATTCAGAATCAATTTATTGGTCTAAGAAATGTGTTTTGCAGATGGGAATATAATAATCTAGAGAGATTCAGCTAATTCACAGCCAAGCTAAAACCAGAGACCTGACCTTCAAATTAACAATCTATATTTTTCCCAGCATAAATATTTTGTGTAACTTGATGTACCTCATATTAAATTAAATCAAGAACATTGTAGTACAGACAAGCTAGTTTTTTTATGCAATCCATTTTCCCTTAATCCTAAGCACCTGATAGTAGTTATATCAGTCCTTCCCAGTTATGTGTATCTGAGACTCTCAATTCTGGCCACAGGAATATGAGTACAAGTAATGACAAAACTTCTAGGCCTGTGTGTGTGTGTGTGTGTGTGTGTGTGTGTGTGTGTGTGTGTGTGCACTCAGTTGCTTGGTAGCTTCTGACTCCTTGCAACCCCATGAATTGTAGCCCACCTGGCTCCTCTGTCCATGGAATTTTCTAGGCAAGAATACTGATGTGGGTTGCTATTTTCTACCTCAGGGGATCTTCTCCAACCAGGTAACAAACCTGCATCTCCTGCACTTATTCTTTAAGCAAGCATATTCTTTACCACTGCACTGCCTGGGAAGCCCCCTTCTAGGGTTGACTTATGATAAACACCCATGTAAATTTCAAACTATTTCTCCCCTTGTCTATAGGATAATGATTAATAATAGGGGAACCTATCATTAAATGATAGGAAAATGATAGGAGGACACAGACAAATGATGTAGCACATGCTGGCTTGAGAATCTAAACACCTTTGTGAGGCAGAGGTCATAAATGAATATCAAAGATTCCATTTATAGCCTTTTTAAGAGTTCACATAAAGAATTAAAAAATCATTTAGATTTGTGGAATTACAGGATACTGAATGTAACATTATGATAGGTAATTCAGACTTACTAAGGCTATTATCTTGAAATGGAATTTAGGTCTCTAGTTCGAAACTGACCTTATATATTTTAAGTGAGAAAAACACAATCAGTTCTACTTTATATCTATTTGATAGGCTCAGGGATACTTGTGTAAAGAAATACTTCTTTTAAATAAGGAATAGCAATCAAAATTGTAACTAAAGCATTTTATTTAAAACACAGGCTAGTTGTGTAAGGTGAAATGAAATCCAAAAATCTCTTTCAGAAAGCCAAAGAAGGAAAGTTTTACATTTTTGAATAAAAGGTTACTGTTCATTTAGTGTTTTTACATAAATATGTTATGAAAATATGAAAATATTTCTTCATATGAAATTTTTCATAGTATGAAAATGATGTGATAGCACCATTGAGTATTACATAATAAATTAATGATGATGCACATAAATAAAGGCTTCCCTTGTGGCTCAGTTGGTAAAGAATCTGCTTGCAATATGGGAGATCTGAGTTTGATCTCTGGGTTGGGAAGATCACATGGAGAAAGAAAGGCTACCCATTCCAGTATTCTGGCCTGGAGAATTCCATGGCCTGTATAGGCCATGAGCTCACAAAGAGTTGGACACGACTGAGCAACTTTCACTTTCACTTCACTTTCACATAAATAAGGAATATATTTCAGAATTTTTACTGTACCTCAATTCAACAAACTTGGAGATATCAAGGGAACATTTCATGCAAAAAATAGGAACAATACAGGACAGAAGAAATGTCAAGGACCTAAAAGAAGTAGAAGAGAATAAGAAGAGGTGGTAAGAATACACAGAAGAACTATACAAAAGAAAAAAAAAAAAAAAAAAAAAGACTTAGTGACTCAGATAACCACAGTGGTAATGATCACCCATTTAGAGCCAAACATCCTGGAGTGTGAAGTCAAGTGGGTTTTAGGAAGCATTACTATGAACAAAGCTAGCAGAGGTGACAGAATTTCAGCTGAGCTATTTCAAATCCTAAAAGATGATGCTGTTAAAGGACTAAACTCCATATGCCAGCAAATTTGGAAAACAACAGTGGCCACCAGATTGGAAAAGACCATTTTAATTCCAGTCCCAAAGAAAGGCATTACCAAAACAAACAAACAAACACAAAAAACTACCATACAATTGCACTCATTGCACATTCTAACAAGGCTATGCTTAAATGCCTTCAAGTTAGGCTTCAGCAGTAACTGAACCAAGAATGTCCCAATTAACAAACTGGATTTTGAAGAGGCAGAGGAACCAGAGATCAAATTGTCAACATTTGATGGGTCATAGAAAAAACAAGGGAATTCCAGAGAAACATCTATCTCTGGTTCATTGACTGTGCTATAGCCTTTGTGTGGATGAGATGGTTGGATGGCTTCACTGAACAAATGGATATGAACTTAGGCCAATGCTGGGAGATGGTGAGGGGCAGGGAGGCCTTGCATGCTATGGCCTATGGGGTCACAAAAGAACTGGACAGGACTTGGAATCTGAACAATGACAATGTATGTATTGGTTGACCCAAATTTTCCAAGAAATGTGTATATATGGCTGTTTTTTTCTTTACTACAGCATTTTTAAAATTTTTTTAAAAACTATTCACTTTTTATTAATACTTTTAATTCTTTATAAAAATTGAATAGATTTTAAGAAATATTTATAAAATATAAGTAATAGACAAAAACCATTATTCAAAGACACCATATGTCATGTAGGATCTTAATTTCACAAACAGAGATTGAATCAGTACTCTCTGTGTTTGAAGTGCAGTGTCCTAAACACTGGACCACCAGGGAAGTTTCTAGTATAGAAGTTTTGATCAATGACTAAGAGAATGATTAACAATGCCATTAAAAACAATTAACTTATCCGGGGGAAAAATAAAATCTTAAATGTTTCTTTAAAATGGCTCCATATAATAATTTACTCAAAATCTAGAATATAAGATGATGATACCATTTTATCTATAACATAAAATTTAAAAATCACAAATTTAATATTGGCAGGGTGGAATAATATATAATACTAAAGTAAAATTTTTCAAGAAAATTGCATGGCATTAAGTATTACCTTTTTTCTAATTTACCATAAATTATTCTGTGAAAATGTGATTGACTAATTGAAAAAAAGAACCTTATTCTCCGCTACCCATTCATCCATGAATAAGAAAGCAGGACTTCAACAGACACTGAATCTGCCAGTGCCTTTGTCTTGGACTTCCCTCCTTCCTTAACTGTAAACAATAAATTTCGGTTGCTTATAAGCCAGTCAGTTTATGGCATTCTTGTTACAACAGTCCTCATGGATTAAGATACCTAAATTGCTATCGTCTATCTATTTTGCACATGGTATTATAACTTTCCATGTTACCTTCTCCATACAGTTCACTCTCTCCCTTCTCCTTTCCCCCCATATCCTCAGGTCTGTTATCTATATCTGTTTCTCCATTACTGTCCTGATAATAATTTCATCAGCACCATCTTTTTATATTCTGTATATGTATGTCAGTATATGTATTTATTTTCCACAGTTTATTTTGATCCACACAGTAAAAGGCTTTGGCATAGTCAATATAGCAGAAATAGATGTTTTTCTGGAACTATCTTGCTTTATCAATGATCCAGCAGATGTTGGCAATTTGATCTCTGGTTCCTCAGCCTTTTCTAAAATTAGCTTGAACATCTGGAAGTTCATGGTTCACGTATTGCTGAAGCCTGGCTTGGAGATTTTTGAGTATTACTTTACTAGCATGTGAGATGAGTGCAACTGTGCAGTAGTTTGAGCATTATTTGGCACTACCTTTCTTAGGGATTGGAATGAAGACTGACCTTTTCCAGTCTTGTGGCCACTGCTGAGTTTTCCAAATGTGCTGGCATATTGAGTTCAGCACTTTTACAGCATCATCTTTCAGGATTTGAAATATCTCAACTGGAATTCCAGCATCTCCACTCGCTTTGTTCCTAGAGATGCTTTCTAAGGCCCACTGGACTTCACATTCCAGGATGTCTGGCTCTAGGTGAGTGATCACACCATCGTGATTATCTTGGTTGTGAAGATCTTTTTTGTATAGTTCTGTGTATTCTTGCCACCTCTTCTTAATATCTTTTGCTTCTGTTAGGTCCATAGAGTTTTTATCCTTTATTGAGCCCATCTTTGCATGAAAGGTTCCCTTGGTTTCTCTAATTTTCTTGAAGAGATCTCTAGTCCTTCCCATTCTGTTGTTTTCCTCTATTTCTTTGCATTAATTGCTGAGGAAGGCTTTCTTATCTCTCCTTGCTATTCTTTGGAACTCTGCATTCAGATGCTTATATCTTTCCTTTTCCCTTTTGCTTTTCATTTCTCTTATTTTCACAGCTATTTGTAAGGCCTCATCAGATAGCCATTTTGATTTTTTGCATTTTTTTCCATGTGGAAATTTCTGAAAGAGATGGGAATACCAGACCACCTGACCTGCATCTTGAGAAACCTATATGCAGGTCAGGAAGCAACAGTTCGAACTGGACGTGGAACAACATACTGTTTCCAAATAGAAAAAGGAGTAAGTCAAGGCTGTATATTGTCACCCTGCTTATTTAACTTATATTCAGAGTACATCATGAGAAACGCTGGGCTGCAAGAAGCACAATCTAGAATCAAGATTGCCAGGAGAAAAGTCAATAACCTCAGATATGCAGGTTACACCAACCTTATGGCAGAAATTGAAGAGGAACTAAAAAGCCTCTTGATGAGAGTGAAAGAGGAGAGTGAAAAAGTTGGCTTAAAGCTCAACATTCAGAAAATGAAGACATGGCATCCGGTCCCATCACTTCATGGGAAATAGATGGGGGAAACAGTGGAAACAGTGTCAGACTTTATTTTTGGGGGCTCCAAAATCACTGCAGATGGTGACTGCAGCCATGAAATTAAAAGATGCTTACTCCTTGGAAGAAAACTTATGACCAACCTAGATAGCATATTGAAAAGCAGAGACATTACTTTGCCAGCAAAGGTCCATCTAGTCCAGGCTATAGTTTTTTCCAATAGTCATATATGGATGTGAGAGTTGCACTATAAAGAAGGCTGAGCACCGAAGAATGATGCTTGAACTGTGGTGTTGGAGAAGACTCTTGAGAGTCCCTTGGACTGCAAGGAGATCCAACCAGTCCTTTCTGAAGGAGATCAGCCCTGGGATTTCTTTGGAGGGAATGATGCTGAAGCTGAAACTCCAGTACTTTGGCTACCTCATGCGAAGAGTTGACTCATTGGAAAAGACTCTGATGCTGGGAGGGTTTGGGGGCAGGAGAAGAGGGGAACGACAGAGGATTAGATGGCTGGATGGCATCACTTACTCAATGGACGTGAGTCTGAGTGAACTCTGGGAGTTGGTGATGGACAGGGAGGCCTGGCATGCTGCGATTCATGGGGTCGCAAAGAGTCGGACACGACTGAGTGACTGAACTGAACTGGTATATATTTGTAATTCTCATTCTGTCTCATGTCACTCTGTATAATAGATTCTAGGTTCATCCACCTAATTAGAACTGACTAAAATGTGTGTTATTTATTTATTTTTTTTATGGCTGAGTGGTAAAGTATCACAGAATCTTTATCCATTCATCTGTCAATGGACATCTAGTTTGCTTCCATGTTCTGCCTATTATAGATAGCGCTGCAATGAATATTGGGTTACGTGTGTCTTTTTCAGTTTTGGTTACCTCAGGGTATAAGCCTAAAAGTGGGATTGCTGGATCATATGGTGGTTTTATTTTTAGCTTTTTAAGGAATCTCCATACCATCTTCATAGTGGCTGTATCAGTTTACATTCCAACCAACAAAGCAAGAGCATTCCCTTTTCTCCACATGCTCTCCGTAAATTTATTGTTTGTAGACCTTTCAATGATGGCCATTCTGACTGGTGTTAGCTGGTATCTCATTATAGTTTTGATTTGCATTTATCTAATAATGAGTAATATTAAATATATTTTCATGTGTTTGTTAGCCATCTGTATGTCTTCTTTGGAAAAATGTCTTTTTAGGTTTTTTTTTTTCCAACTTTTTAATTAGACTGTTTGTTTTTAGGGTTTTGAATTGTATGAACTGCTTGTGTATATTGGAAATTAATTCTTTGTCATTTGTTTCCTTTGCTATTATTTTCTCCCATTCTGAAGTCTGTCTTTGCGCCTTGTTTGTAGTTTCTTTTCCTGTGTAAAAGCTTTCAAGTTCAATTAGGTCCCACTTGTTTATTTTTATTTTTATTTCCATTTCTCTAGGAGGTGGGTCAAAGTAGATCTTTCTTTGATTTACCAGAAGTCATCAAGTGTTCTACCTATGCATTCCTCTAAGAGCTTTATAGTTTCTGGTCTTACATTTAGGTCTTTAATCCATTTTGAGCTTATCTTTGTGTATCACTTTAAGAAGTGTTTTAATATCATTTTGTGGCATGTAGCTGTCCAGTTTTCCCAGCACCACTTACTGAGGAAGTTTTATTTGTCCTGTTGTGTATACTTGCTTACTTTGTTAAAAAATAAGGTACCATAGGTATGTGGGCTTATCTCTGGGTTCTCTATCCTGTTCCACTGTTCTATATTTCTGTTCTTGTGCCAGTTCCATACTGTCTTGATGACTGTAGCTTTGTAGTGTATTCTGAAGTCAGGAAGGTTGGTTCCTCCAGTTCCGTTCTTCTTTCTAAAGACAGCTTTGGTTATTCAGGTTCTTTTATGTCTCCTTTGAATTGCGAAAGTTTTTGTTCTTGTTCTGTGAAAAATGTCATTGGTAACTTGATCCCTATCACATTGAATCTGTAGATTACACTTTCTAGGATCATCATTTTCAAAATATTGATTCTTCCTACTCAGGAGCATGGAATGTCTCCCCATCTATTTAAGTCATCTTTGACTTCTTTAGCTAATGTCTTGTAATTTCCATATACAGTTCTTTGGTCTCCTTAGGTAGGTTTATTTCTAGATATTTTATTCTCTTTGTTACAATGGTGAATGGGATTCATTCTTAATTTCTCCTCCTGATTTTTCATTGTTAGTCTATAGGAATGCAGGTGATTTCTGTGTATTGACCTTGTATCCCACTACTTTGCTGAATTCACTGATTAGGTCTAGTAATTTTCTGATCATTTCTTTCGGGGTTTTTATGTATAGTATCACATCATCTGCAAACAGTGATAGTTTTACTTCTTCTTTTCTGATATGGATTCCTTTTATTTCTTTTTCTTCTCCTATTACCATAGCTAGGAGTTCCAAAACTATCCTGAATAACAGTGGTTAGAGTGGACAACTTTGTCTTGTTCCTGATCTTAGAGGGAATGCTTTTAGCTTTTCACCTTTGAGAATAATGTTTGCTGAGAACTTATCATATATAGCCTTTACTATGTTGAGGTGGGTTCCTTCCATACCCACTCTTTAAAGTGTTTTTATCATACATGGGTGCTGAATTTTGTTGAAGGTTTTCTCTGCATCTATTGAGATATTCTTTTGTTTTTCATCTTTCAATTTGTTAAAATGGTGTTTCATGTTGTTTGATTTGCATATATTGAAGAATCCTTGCATCCCTGGAATAAACTCAATTTGCTCATGGTGTATGACCTTTTTAATGTGCTGTTGAATTCTGTTTGCTAGAATTTTGTTGAGGATTTTTGCATCTATGTTCTCCTGTGATATTAGCCTGTAATTTTCTTTTTTTCTGTTGTATTTGCCTGGTTTTGGTATCAGGGTGATTTTGGCCTTGTAGAATGAGTTTGGAAGTGTTCCTCTGCAGGTTTGGGGAAGAATTTCAGAGAAATAGCCATCATCTCTTCTCTAAATGTGTGGCAGAATTCCTCTGTGAAGCCATCTGGCTATGGGCTTTTGTTTTGGGGGAGATATTTTTATCACAGTTTCAATTTCAGTGTTTGTAATTGGGTTGTTCATAATTTCTGTTTCTTCCTGGTTCATTCTTGGGAGGTGAATTTTTCTAAAAATCTATCCATTTCCTCTAGGTTGACCATTTTATTACCATATAGTTACTCATAATATTATCTCTTGATCCTTTGTATTTCTGTGTTGTCTGCTGTAACTTCTTTTTCATTTATAATTTTGTTGATTTTATTTTTCTCCTTTTTTTCCTTGATGAGTCAGGCTAGTGTTTTGTCAATTTTGTTTATCATCTCAAAGAACCAGCTTTTAGTTTTACTAATCTTTGCTACTGTTTCCTTCATTTATTTTTCATTTATTTTTGCTCTGAACTTCATGATTTCTTTCCTTCTGCTGACTTTAAGGTTTTTTGGTTCTTCTTTTTCCTTCTTCCTTAGAAATAAACTTAGGTTGTCTGTTCAATGTTTTTGTTTGTTTGTTTGTTTCTTGATGTTGGATTTTATCACTGTAAGCTTCCCTCTTAGAACTGCTTTTGCTGAGTCCCATAGGTCATCGTGCTTTCATTGTCATTTGTTTCTAGGAATCTTGATTTTCCATGTTATTTCTTCAGTAACTTCATTATTTAATAATGCATTGTTTAATCTTCGCAAATTTGCATTTTTTGCAGTCATTTTTCCTGTAGTTGATACCTAACCTTACAGTGCTGTGATCAGAAAAGATACCCGATATAAATTCAATTTTCTTAAATTTACTGAGGCTTGATTTGTGGCTCAAGATATGGTCTATCTTGGAGAATGTTCCATTTGCACTTGAGAACACAGTGCATTCTTCTGTATTTCAATGAAAAGTCCTTAAGATATCAATTAGGTCCACTTGGTCTAATGATCCATTTAAGTTTTGTGTTTCTTTATTGATTTTCTGTTTTGATGATCTGTCCATTGTGGTGAATGGGGAGTTAAAGACCTTTACTATTATTGTGTTACTCTCAATTTCCCCTCTTATGTCTGTTAGCGTTTGCCTTATATATGGAGGTGTTCCTATGCTGCGTGCATAAATATTTACAATTGTTATGTCTTTTTGGATTGATCCCTTAATTAGTTTGTAGTGTCCTACTTATAATGTCTCATAATACACTTTATGTTAAAGTCTTTTTTTTTTTTTTGAAATAAGGATTGCAAACTTAGCATTCTTTTGGTTTCAATTCACATGAAATATCTTTTTCCATCCTTTTACTTTCAGTCTGTATATGTCTCTATTGCTGAAGTGGGTCTCTTGTAGGGAGCATATATATGGGTTTGGTTTTTGAATCCATGCAGTCAGCCTGTATCTTTTGGTTGGTGATTTAATCAATTTACCATTAAGGTAATTGTTGATAAATATGTTCTTATTGGCTTTTTCTTGATTGTTTTGGGTTTGTTTTTGTAGGTCTTTCCTTTCTCTTCTGTTTATTGAACATAAAATCTCTTTAGTATTTGTTGCAAGACTGGTTTGGTGGTGTTGAATTCTGTTAAATTTTGCTTGTCTGTAAAGTTTTTGATTTCTCCATCAATTAGAATGAGATCTTTGCCTAGGATAGGAATCTTCAGTTCAGTTCAGTCCAGTCGCTCAGTTGTGTCCGAATCTCTGCAACCCCATGAATCACAGCATGCCAGAAGTTTACACAAACTCATGTTCATCGAGTAGGTGATGCCATCCAGCCATCTCATCCTCTGTCGTCCCCTTCTCTTCCTGATTCCAGTCCCTCCCAGAATCAGAGTCTTTTCCAATGAGTCAACTCTTCGCATGAGATGGCCAAAGTATTGCAGTTTCAGCTTTAGCATCAGTCCTTCCATTGAACACCCAGGACTGATCTCTTTTAGAATGGACTGGCTGGATATCCTTGCAGTTTAAGGGACTCTCAAGAGTCTTCTCCAACACCACAGTTCAAAAGCATCAATTCTTCAGCACTCAGCTTTCTTCACAGTCCAACTCTCACATCCATATATGACCACTGGAAAAACCATAGCCTTGACTAGACGGACCTTTGTTGGCAGAGTAACGTCTCTGCTTTTGAATATGCTATGTAGGTTGGTTCAAGAAGTAAGCGTCTTTTAATTTCATGGATGCAATCACCATCTGCAGTGATTTTGGAGCCCCAGTTAAAAAAAAAATTGACACTGTTTCCACTGTTTCCCCATCTATTTCTTATGAAGTGATGGGATCAGATGCTTTGATCTTAGTTTTCTGAATGTTGAGCTTTAAGCCAACTTTTCACTCTCCTTTTTCACTTTCCTCTTCACTTTCTGCCATAAGGGTGGTGTTATCTGCATATCTGAGGTTATTGATAGGTCTCCCGGCATTCTTGATTCCAGCTTGTGCTTCTTCCATCCCAGTGTTTCTCATGATGTACTCTGTATAGAAGTTAAATAAGCAAGGTGATAATATACAGCCTTGACGTACTCCTTTTCCTATTTGGAACCAGTCTGTTGTTCCATGTCCAGTTCTAACTGCTGCTCCCTGATCTGTGTATAGATTTCTCAAGAGGCTGGTCAGGTGGTCTGGTATTCCCATCTCTTGAAGAATTTTTCCACAGTTTATTGTGATCCACACAGTCAAAGGCTTTGGCATAGTCAATAAAGCAGAAATGGGTATTTTTCTGGAACTGTCTTGGTTTTTCCATGATCCAGCAGATGTTGGCAATTGGATTTCTGGTTCCTCTGCCTTTTCTAAAACCAGCTGGAACATCTGGAAGTTCATGGTTTACATATTGTTGAAGCCTGGCTTGGAGAATTTTGAGCATTACTTTCCTAGCATGTGAGATGAGTGCAATTGTATGGTAGTTTGAGCATTCTTTGGCATTGCCTTTCTTTGGATTGGATTGAAAACTGACCTTTTCTAGTCATGTGGCCACTGCTGAGTTTTCCAAATTTTCTGGCTCTAGTTGCAATTTTCCTCTTTCAGTACTTTAAACCTATCCTCCCATTCCCTTCTCATCTGCAGAATTTCTGCTGAGAAGTCTGCTGTTAATTGTATGGGTTTTCCTTTATATGTTACTTGTTGCTTTTACCTTGCTGCTTTATTATTCTTTTTTGTGTTTAATCTCTTATTAGCTTGATTAATGCATGTCTTGATGTATTTCTTCTTGTGTTTATCCTAAAGGGACTCTCTGTGCTACATGCCATTTATTTACTATTTGCTTTCCCATGTTGGGGAAGTTTTCAAGTATAATTTCTTCAAAAATTTTCTCAGTGCCTTTCTTTTTTTTCTTCTTTTTCTGGGAACCCTATAACTCAAATGTTGGTACATTTAATATTGTCCCAAAGGTCTCTGAGGCCATCCTAGATTCTTTTCATTCTTTTCCTTCTATTCTGCTTTTAAGCAATTATTTCCACCATTCTGTCTTCCAGCTCACATATCCATTCCTCTGCCTCAGTTATTCTACTATAGAATCCCTCTAGAATATTTTTTAATTTCAGTAATTGTGTCATTCATCTCTGTTTGCCTATTCTTTATTTCTTCTATATCCTTGGTGATAGTATTAACTGTGTTAATTATTTCTCCATTTTATTTTCCAATCTTTGGAGCATCTTTACTATCATTATCCTGAATTCTCTTTCAGGTAGATTGCTTATTTCCTCTTTATTTGTCCTTGTGAATAATTGCTCTTATTCTTTTATTCATACTGTATTTCTCTGTCTTTTCATTTCTTTCTTTCTTTTTTTTTTTTTTTTCTTGTTTTTGTTTTTTTTTCTAACTTGCTCCACTTTAGGTCTCAGTTCCCCAGGCTTTACATTTTATTCATTCATTTTGTTTTTTGCCATTGGAGGGAAAAGTTGGCTGAGTGGTTTGTGTTGCATTCTTGTTAGGGTGAGTTGTGTCTGTGTTATATTGGGAGGAGATAAAGCAGATCAATCAAATAATTACTGAAATAATGGAACGTATACACATACTTGCACACATATAGTTATAACCAAAGTAGTCTAAAGTAAGTACAGGAGATTGCCTTGGTGAATAAGGGAAACCAAAAATGATATTTACCAATTAAAAGCAGAGCTAGCTAATGCTCAATGTGTAAAACTTAGCATGAACAGAATGCCAAGTGAGGAATATAGCAAAGAGAGTTCATCAATTTAACTTACTTGGGAAAAAGAAAAAAAAACAGAGTGGAGAAAAAAGGGATAATAAAAATGAGGAAAGAGGAAAGAAAAGAGGAGAAAGAAGGGTAAAGAGAAAAGGCAGAGGTGGAAAAGAGTTATGTTCAAAAGAGTTATATATACTCAGGAATAGCTACAGCCAGTAACGAACTGTAGGAGAAGCAGTTGAATATTTCAGAAACAAAATGGGGGGGGGGGAAACCTTACAAAATGAACAAAAAAAGTGAAAAAGAGAAAAAAAGAAAAAAAAAAACTTTTTTTTTTTTTTTTTTTAACAAAAGAAGCAAAGAAAAAAACTCCATAACACCACTAAATCCTAATGTGACAGTGGAAACATGTAAGGGGAATAAACAGTGTGATTTATAGAAAAAAAAATGTTTCTCAAGGTTGTAGTTCTTTATTTTGGAATCTACCACTGTCAGTGGGGTTGGCTTAGTGTTCTGTGATGTTTTCCTGCTTGGAGGAGCTTGTGCCTGTGATGGAGCTGGATTTCATCTCTTTGAAGGGCAGTGCAGTGTCCAGGTTTTGCGTTATTTATGGGCTCCATATGTCTTTGGGCAGGCCTTCTGGCTTTGGCAGTGTTAGACATGTCTATTTCTGCAGCTGCTTCAATGGGGCCCTCCCAGCATATCTGCCTCTAGCCTGCTACTTTTCCCTGGGATCATTGCTGGTGCTTCTGTTCCCCTGACGCACCCTCCACTGTTAGCCAAAGCTTGCTAGGTAGAGGCTTGTGAGGATCTTATCTCAGCTCCCTGACTGTACCCTCTGCATTGCGGAGTTGTGCAGGCTTCTCTCAGCCCTCTGAGATCACCCTCTGTACTGTGTGGCTTGTGTACACTTGTCTCAGCTCCCCAGGCCCTCCCTCTGTGTCACAGAGCTAGTGCACACTTGTCTGGGCTCCCCAGGCCTGCCCTCTGCTTTGTGGGGCTAGGGTTCACTTAGAGCCCTAGCCTTCCCTTTTTGTCACAGGTCTTGTGTGTTCTTCATTTGGCTCCCCAGGGCTGCCATCTGCATAGTGGGGTTTCTGTGCCCTGCTGAAGTTTGTATGCTACTCCACACTTGGCTACCTGGGCCCACCCTCTCTGTGCTGGCAGGTTTCTACAGGCTTCTCTCAGTTCTCTGAGCCCACCATCTGGTTGAGGCCACAGTCTGTAAGCTGCTCACAGGCTGAGAAATGCAGACTTCTCTGTTTTCTGTCTTCTAAGTCTCTACTTTGCCCAGTTTTCTAGAGTCTATAGCTTTTGCCCACCAAGGAGGGAGCTTCCCTGTGCATGGGAAAGCCTCCTTTTTAAGAACTCCCTCCCTCCCTTAGGGCACATGTTCCTGTCCAGAAGTTGTCTGTCTTTTCCCTTATTATTATTATTTTTTTCTATCCTCTCTCCCATTTCATTTCAGGGAGCATAGCCTGTCCCCCTTGAAGCCTGGGGTCTTTTACTGTCGCCTAGAGGTTGCTTTGTAGGAGTTTTTCCATATCTTGAGGAGTTTTTGAGATATTTGTGGGGCGGCTGGCGATCTCCCCATCTTACTCCTCCACAATCTTCCTCAACAAGCCTATATTTTTTCATTTTAAATCTATGGATTCAATTATTATTATTGAGACTTTCATTATGTTTGTGGCCATTTAAGTTTTTTTGTTGTTGTTGTTTCGTTTTCTTTTCCTTTTTGTCAAACACATCAGGGTAATTTATACTGCTAGATTTTGGTCTTTGTACTCCTGATAATATTTTAAATTTATTTTTAAAAAAAACATGGATCATAAGTAAAAGATAAATTTGTAGGATTCTCCTTTAGTGTCTAGAAGGAAGTCTAGTTGAAAAGTACAATCCAGAGCCAATGTCTTCTATTTTTCTGATCAATTGAAGACAGTAAAATGAGATGTAAAATTAAATACATTGGAACCTGACAGGTATGAAGTTTACTCAACTCATTATGTATGAATATTGATGGGGGCTGGGGGACAGTGTTGAAGGGACTTGTGTGAGGTAATTTTTATGTTCAGGACACTTTTATAATTCTCACATAAAAAATGAAGATCTATGTGAAGGGGAAAAAAGTAAAATTTTCATCTAATTTTGTTTTCTATCATAAAATTTTAAATCTGTGACAGGTATTCAAAGTTGTTCACATTCATCTTCTTCTTCAATACTTAAATAATTTGTTATGGATTTTTTCCTATTGAGAAACTCTGTTTTCTGAGTTTATTTTAGAAAGGAACAATTATTAACATTGATAAAAGTTAACAGAAACCTATATATAATGCTTTTACTATATTTTTCATTTTTTAAAAAAATCTAAGCAGACGTAATTTCACGGGTATTTAATTTTTCAGTTTGGGTACAGTTAAAAGGAAAATGCATTTCTAGATGTCATGAAAGTTAAAATATTGGCAATCTTTGAATTATTTAAATCAGTTCATAGTTTTCACTTTAAAAATGAATATTTTAATATCATTTAAATACTAAAAGAGATAAAATTCAAATTAATCATTCTAATTAATTGTCTAAGATTATCTTTTTGATAGATATTTTACAATGGTTACTTTTAAAAAATGAATACAAATTAGACAATTATGACTCCATCCAAAATAGACTTTCATATTTGAATATATTAGACAGATTTCCTAATGCTATAAAAGTTGAAACATGTATAATATCATATATGAAATGAATCGCCAGTCCAGGTTTGATGCATGATACTGGATGTTTGGGGCTGGTGCACTGAGACGACCCAGAGGGATGGTATGGGGAAAGAGGAGGGAGGGGTGTTCAGGATGGGGAACACGTGTATACCTGTGGGGGATTCATGTTGATGTATGGCAAAACCAATATACAATATTGTAAAGTAATTAAACTCTAATTAAATAAATTTATATTTAAAAACTCATTAAAAAAAGTTGGAGTTTAAAAGTTTAAAATGAAGTCTTGAAAGAAACATAATTCACATATAATAATGCTCCTTAGGAAAAAGATAAATGAAATTATTTCCTTATCTTTGGCATTAGATGTTTAAAAATTGAATAAATGAACAAATGCTTATCCCCCTATGTGCTAGAAAATACTTTTAGTAATGAGTATCAGAATTTGTTCTTAACATATTAGGTTTTATGCCTTTTCTGCTCATGTTGTTATTCTCCTGCTAATATTTCTCACTGATTTTTTCAAAAGAAAATGTGTACTTTTTATCATATAATTATTTTTGTTTTAAACTAAAAATCCCACAAAACTGTCAATATTTTAAACCAAAAATATTAGTTGAAAAATAAATTTATATTGTTACTTGCTTTTCTGTTGTAGGAAAAATGAAGTTTTTTTTAAAAAAAAAATTTTTTTAGTATTAGTAACGAAAAGGGGCTTCCCTGGTGGCTCAGACAGTAAAGAATCTGCCTACAACATGTGGGAGGCCTGGGTTTGATCCTTGGGTTGGGAAATGCCCTGGAGGAGGAAATGGCAGCCCACTGAAGAATTCCCTAGACAGAGGAGCCTGGTGGGCCACAGTCCATGGGGTCTCAAAGAGTCAGACATGACTGAGCGACTAAGCATAGACACACACAGTAACTAAAAAGTAGGGTTTCTCTGGTAACTCAGTGGTATAGAATCTGCCTGCCAATGTAGGAGACAGAGGTTCCTTTCCTGGGTAAGGACAATCCCCTGGCGAGGAACCTGGCAACGCACTACAGCATTCTTGCCTGAGGAAACCCATGGAATTCCTTGTGGGATACCATCCAAGGGATTGCAAAGGTGTCAGCTGCAACTTCGTGACTAAATAGCAGCAATAGCTCAAGAAAAACAAATATATATATATATATATATATATATATATATATATATATATTTTGTATTAGTCAGTAGACTAGAAGTGTACTTTATGAATAATCTTTTTGATCTATTTAGATTATCAGAGTTTAATGACCATTAATTCAGCTAAGTATTTACTATTTTCCAGGCATGAATAGAGGTACTCAGAATACAATAAATCAGTGAAAATAATTAAAGAAAATGAAAAAAACAAAACTTGCCATATGGTTAATGCACTTAGTATTTTTTAATGAATGCTAGCATAGATAAATATGCACCACTATTTTCTGTTTGGATTATACAAAAACATATGGAGAAAGCACTCACAAAACTTCCTGGCAATAACCAAATAACTAGTGATCAACTCGTTGTCCAAATGCTTTTTTAAAGCTGTGGAAGCCTACAGGAAATACTGTTGAAAATATTTCTTCAATCACAGTAATTTTTAAAAACCCAGTATGCACTCATTTCTTCTGGAAAATACCAACTGTGCCTATGTGTTAATCATGAGTGACTCTTTATCTTGACTAGATTACTGTATTATTTGAGAATTAAATACATAATTAATTACTGATTTAACAACAACATCTTTCTGGAAACATTTGTATGCTCTCAGTATTAGGATTAAATATAAACAAAACATTAAATTATAAAGATAATACAAAAATCGTAATTATGTGTATAGTTAAATGAAACATTGAACTTACAAAACTCATTTGCACCTTTGTCTACTTAATCAATATTTTCAAATACAGAATAAGTACACCTTTCACTTTTCAAAATTAATCAATCTTAATTGCATAATCTATATGAGGCACGAAAGACAGGGCAGGGCAAAAGGACAGCCTTCTCATGTATAGGTATTAGTCAGAAGGCAAAGCCACCTCCTTGTTTTGCAATGAATGAGGCCATGACACATGGCTTGTGAGTTATAATAATGGCTTTATTATGATCAAAAAGAGCATTATATATCTTAATAATTAGAATTTGAGAGCACCAAGCAGGGCTCAGATCCAGGTGGAAAAAATCAACATTAATTTGAACATACTTATTGTTCTGTTGCTTATAAATATTTTTATAAATTGCAAAGCATTAACAAATCATGGTAATTAATGTTTTATTCAAATGTTTTTTTAATATCCAAATCGAACTGCTTAGCTGTATTTTAAATGCAAATGTATAGTATAACTTATACATAAAAATGTCCATTTAGCAATGTAAAGCATATGCTAGATAAACAATGTAAGGCATTATTTATATGATTTTATATTAATTATCACTTATAAATACATCATATTTTATTTATGTATATCTGTATGCTTGGGAAACTTTAATTAAAATCATATTTTCATAAATTATTTTAATTTGATATTTAGAAATCCTTTAAAATAAATATTTTAAGTTTATCTTCATATTCTCTTTGCAAAAGAAAAAAAAAAATATCAGTTCTTTGACAAAAGAAAAAAAAAATTAGAGAAAACCACCCATGAAGTACCCTGAGACCATTCAGACAACTACCGTTCAAAATTAAAAATAAAAAATGCTATGAACAGGTCTGGAAAACTGCATATTCAAAATTCAAACAAACTTCAAAAGGAAAATCAGTCAACTAGGAATGATACTCACTTAACCTTATAAAAACTGGTCACCAATTGACAATGCCACAATTCTGTTTGGCCACTTAGTTTAAATATCATGCATTTTCACTCTCTAATTCAAATAGGTCAAACTAAACTTTTGATTTTGGTCATACACATATTTATTTTATCTTTGCAATTCTTTAGCCACATTAAAACTTTTAATTTTCCCAATGCGTTATTTATTATTTCATTACTATTTTTTGAGATATTTGTGTGATCCGCATTTAACTTAAATTCTTTCATAAATTCCAGGTTCAACTGCACTAGTGGCCTCTCAGATTATATGGATGATATTATGTCACAGCATGACTTGTCCAATACAGTCTAGTCATAAGTTTCCATATACCATTTTAGGGGTACTTGTTCAATGTACTACCCTACTTAAAGTGTCTTCTTCACCCATAACACATTTTATAAATTATTTCTATGGTCTATTTCCAGCATTTTCACCATACCATGTTTAATTCCTTGATTATTATCCTCTTAGGAAAAGAGAGTCCATGATACTTTTTTTTTTTTGCTCTATTTTTTTTGTTCATATTTCCACATGGAACATATTATCTCTTTGAAATGAGGAACTAATTTGTTCTCTTCTCTTCTGCTTCCATTCCTCCTCTGTTCTCTCTCCATTTTTAAATAAAAGGAAAAGAAAACAAATCTGCTTATAATGTTTTCTCAGGAACTGAACTGAAAGAATACATATATTTTTCAAACATTGAGACATGGGTTCAATCTCTGGATCAGGAAGATTCCCTGGAAAAGAGAGTGGCAATCCACTCCAGAATTCTTGCCTGGGAAACCTCTTGGACAAAGGAGCCTGGAGAACTACAGTCCATCAAGTCACAAAGAATTGGACACAACTAAGCACAATCTAAACACTTATCTAATTAATTATTGATGGTTGTCTTTTTATTTCATTCTTATAGCTTGTGGAGACTTTATTTGCAGAAGTGAAGAAATTTGAAGGGCATGTTTCTGTGTTAATTAATGCATTTATATATTATGAAATACTGTGCCATAACCTGACTGATTATCTAAGTCCTGTACATTCTGGTGTTTTATCATGATTCTAAAGGCAAAATATAAATTTATAAAAGTGAAATTGGACCTGAAAAATACTAATGTGAGACAGTAACAAGGAAATAATTTGAAAAGAAAGAAAAACTAGGAAAAAATGAAGCACCATAAACTCATTGTCATGTCTGACAATAATTATTGGCTATGATGGATGAAAGAGAGGGGGAAAAGTATCATTGTGTTCTCCTTCACTTGCAATTAATTAGCATGGAATTATTTGACCTGAATAATGCAGCGAATAAATTAAAACTTTTAGTTTTCTGGGCTTCCTTGGTTGCTCAGTGGGAAAACAATCCACCTGCAGTTCAGAAGATGCAGGAGATGCAGATTCGATCCCTGGGTTAGGAAGATTTCTGGGTTGGATGGAGGGCATAACAACACACACCAATATTCTTTTTGTTTTTAATTTATTTTAATTGGAGGCTAATTACTTTACAATATTGTGGTTGGTTTTGCCATACATTCACATGAATCAGCCATGAGCGTACATGTGTTCCCCACCCTGAACCCCCTCCCACCTCCCTCCCCATCCTATCCCTCAGGTTATCCCTGTGCACCAGCCCTGAGTGCCTTGTCTCATGCATCGAACCTGGACTGGCAATCTATTTCACATATGATAATATACATGTTTCAGTGCAATTCTCTCAAATCATCCCACCCTCATCTTCTCCCACAGAGTCCAAAAGTCTGCTCTTTACATCTGTGTTTTCTTTTGTTGTCTTGCATATAGGGTCATTGTTATCATCTTTCTAAACTCCACTTATATGTGTTAATATATTATATTGGTGTTTTTCTTTCTGACTTACTTCGCTCTGTTTAACAGGTTCCAGTTTCATCCACTTCATTAGAACTGATTCAAATACATTCTTTTTAATGGCTGAGTATATTCCATTGTGTATATGTACCACAGCTTTCTTATCCATTCTTCTGCTGCTGGACACCTAAGGTTGCTTCCATGTCCTGGCTACTATAAACAGTGCTGTGATGAACATTAGTCAAAAATAAATAAATGGGACTTAATTAAACTTAAAAGCTTTTACACTCCAATATTCTTGCCTGGAGAATCCCATGCAGAGAATAGCCTGGCAGGTTAGAGTCCATAGGGTCACAAACAGCCAGACATGACTGAAGTGACTGTGCACAGCACAGAGAATAGATTTCTGTTCTCATCATCCATTATCACATTGTTGCATTCTAAATGTCCATATTATTAAAAGATCTTTTGAAGTCTAATATTAAAGTGTATGGATGTGAGAGTCTAAAGTCTAATGTTAAATGTGAGACCTAGGAGAATACTAAGTATTATACTATAACAATATTATGTAGTGTAACACAGAAGAATACTTACAGCAAATGTTCTACTTATTATGCATTTATTTCCAAAAACAATAATGCAAAGATATTAAGGTTTAACATATATGTAGATCACTGAACCCATTTCAAAACATTTAGGATAGCAATATGCTTACATATTTGAAGTAATCAACTTTGCAATGTTATTACTTTTGATGCTTTTTTCTTAATACAATAAGTTCACCTTCATAAATGGAACTGTTTTCTTTAGTCTTGACTTCATTTTGAGTTCATTTTACCATTTCAAAAAACTTTGTATGAGATGTTAAATTATTTGAAAAACTAAATTTATAACTTAGAACTTGAACCTTTGCATGCTTTCAAAACATGCTCATTAGTAAAAACAGCAGCATTTCAAGGTTCTTACTAAACTCATATTTTAGCTGTGGAAGCTACAAAATATGTTGAAAATATTTCTTCAATCACAGCTAATTTTTAAAAACCCAGTATGCACTCATTTCTTCTGGAAAATACCAACTGTGCCTATGGTTAATCATGAGTGATCTCTTTATTCTTGGATGACTAGAATTACTGTATTATTTGAGAATTAAATACATAATTAATACTGATTTTAACAACAACATCTTTCTGGAAACATTTGTATGCTCTCAGTATTAGGATTAAATATAAACAAAACATTAAATTATAAAAGATAATACAAAAATCGTAATTATGTGTATAGTTAAATGAAACATTGAACTTACAAAAACTCATTTGCACCTTTGTCTACTTAATCAATATTTTCAAATACAGAATAAGTACACCTTTCACTTTTCAAAATTAATCAATCTTAATTGCATAATCTATATGAGGCACGAAAGACAGGGCAGGGCCAAAGGACAGCCTTCTCATGTATAGGTTATTAGTCAGAAGGCAAAGCCACCCTCCTTGTTTTGCAATGAATGAGGCCATGACACATGGCTTGTGAGTTATAATAATGGCTTTATTATGATCAAAAAGAGCATTATATATCTTAATAATTAAATTTGATGAAGCACCAAGCCCACGCTCAGATCCAGGTGGAAAAAATCAACATTAATTTGAACATTACTTATTGTTCTGTGCTTATAAATATTTTTATAAATTGCCAAAGCATTAACAAATCATGGTAATTAATGTTTTATTCAAATGTTTTTTTAATATCCAAATCGAACTGCTTAGCTGTATTTTAAATGCAAATGTATAGTATAAATATAACTTATACATAAAAATGCTCCATTTAGCAATGTAAAGCATATGCTAGATAAACAATGTAACGGCATTATTATATGATTTTATATTAATTATCACTTATAAATACATCATATTTTATTTATGTATATCTGTATGCTGGGAAACTTTAATTTAAAATTCAATATTTCATAAAATTATTTTAATTGATATTTAGAAATCCTTTAAAATAAAATATTTTAAGTTTATCTTCATATTCTCTTTGCCACAAGAAAAAAAAAATATCAGTTCTTTGACAAAAGAAAAAAAAAATTAGAGAAAACCACCCATGAAAGTACCCTGGAGACCATTCAGACAACTACCGTTCAAAATTAAAAATAAAAAAATGCTATGAACAGGTCTGGGAAAACTGCATATTCAAAATTCAAACAAACTCAAAAGGAAAATCAGTCAACTAGGAATGATACTCACTTAACCTTATAAAAACTGGTCACCAATTGACAATGCCACAATTTCTGTTTGGCCACTTAGTTTAAATATCATGCATTTTCACTCTCTAATTCAAATAGGTCAAACTAAACTTTTGATTTTTGTCATACACATATTTATTTATCTTGCACATTTCTTTAGCCACATTAAACTTTTAATTTTCCCAATGCGTTATTTCTATTATTTCATTACTATTTTTGAGATATTTGTGTGATCCGCATTTAACTTAAAATTCTTCTCATAAACATTCCAAGGTTCAACTGCAACTAGTGGCCTTCTCAGATTAATGGATGGATATTATGGTTCACTTTCCTTTTTGTCAAAACACATCAGGGTAATTATACTGCTAGATTTTGGTCTTTGTACTCCTGATAATATTTTAAATTTATTTTTAAAAAAACATGGATCATAAGTAAAAGATAAATTTGTAGGATTCTCCTTTAGTGTCTAGAAGGAAGTCTAGTTGAAAAGTACAACAGAGCCAATGTCTTCTATTTTTCTGATCAATTGAAGACAGTAAAATGAGATGTAAAATTAAATACATTGGAACCTGACAGGTATAAAGTTTACTCAACTCATTATGTATGAATATTGATGGGGGCTGGGGGACAGTGTTGAAGGGACTTGTGTGAGGTAATTTTTATGTTCAGGCACTTTTATAATTCTCACATAAAAAATGAAGATCTATGTGAAGGGGAAAAAAGTAAAATTTTCATCTAATTTTGTTTTCTATCATAAAATTTTAAATCTGTGACAGGTATTCAAAGTTGTTCACATTCATCTTCTTCTTCAATACTTAAATAATTTATTATGGATTTTTTCCTATTGAGAAACTCGTTTTCTGAGTTTATTTTAGAAAAGGAACAATTATTAACATTGATAAAAGTTAACAGAAACCTATATATAATGCTTTTACTAAATTTTTCATTTTTTAAAAAAAATCTAAGTAGACATAATTTCACGGGTATTTAATTTTTCAGTTTGGGTACAGTTAAAAGGAAAATGCATTTCTAGATGTCATGAAAGTTAAAATATTGGCAATCTTTGAATTATTTAAATCAGTTCATAGTTTTCACTTTAAAAATGAATATTTTAATATCATTTTAAATACTAAAAGAGATAAAATTCAAATTAATCATTCTAATTAATTGTCTAAGATTATCTTTTTGATAGATATTTTACAATGGTTACTTTTAAAAAATGAATACAAATTAGACAATTATGACTCCATCCAAAATAGACTTTCATATTTGAATATATTAGACAGATTTCCTAATGCTATAAAAGTTGAAACATGTATAATATCATATATGAAATGAATCGCCAGTCCAGGTTTGATGCATGATACTGGATGTTTGGGGCTGGTGCACTGAGACGACCCAGAGGGATGGTATGGGGAAAGAGGAGGGAGGGGTGTTCAGGATGGGGAACACGTGTATACCTGTGGGGGATTCATGTTGATGTATGGCAAAACCAATATACAATATTGTAAAGTAATTAAACTCTAATTAAATAAATTTATATTTAAAAACTCATTAAAAAAGTTGGAGTTTAAAAGTTTAAAATGAAGTCTTGAAAGAAACATAATTCACATATAATAATGCTCCTTAGGAAAAAGATAAATGAAATTATTTCCTTATCTTTGGCATTAGATGTTTAAAATTGAATAAATGAACAAATGCTTATCCCCCTATGTGCTAGAAAATACTTTTAGTAATGAGTATCAGAATTTGTTCTTAACATATTAGGTTTTATGCCTTTTCTGCTCATGTTGTTATTCTCCTGCTAATATTTCTCACTGATTTTTTCAAAAGAAAATGTGTACTTTTTATCATATAATTATTTTTGTTTTAAACTAAAAATCCACAAAACTGTCAATATTTTAAACCAAAAATATTAGTTGAAAAATAAATTTATATTGTTACTTGCTTTTCTGTTGTAGGAAAAATGAAGTTTTTTTTAAAAAAAAAATTTTTTAGTATTAGTAACGAAAAGGGGCTTCCCTGGTGGCTCAGACAGTAAAGAATCTGCCTACAACATGTGGGAGGCCTGGGTTTGATCCTTGGGTTGGGAAATGCCTGGAGGAGGAAATGGCAGCCCACTGAAGAATTCCCTAGACAGAGGAGCCTGGTGGGCCACAGTCCATGGGGTCTCAAAGAGTCAGACATGACTGAGCGACTAAGCATAGACACACACAGTAACTAAAAAGTAGGGTTTCTCTGGTAACTCAGTGGTATAGAATCTGCCTGCCAATGTAGGAGACAGAGGTTCCTTTCCTGGGTAAGGACAATCCCTGGCGAGGAACCTGGCAACGCACTACAGCATTCTTGCCTGAGGAAAACCATGGAATTCCTTGTGGGATACCATCCAAGGGATTGCAAAGGTGTCAGCTGCAACTTCGTGACTAAATAGCAGCAATAGCTCAAGAAAAAACAAATATATATATATATATATATATATATATATATATATATATATTTTGTATTAGTCAGTAGACTAGAAGTGTACTTTATGAATAATCTTTTTGATCTATTTAGATTATCAGAGTTTAATGACCATTAATTCAGCTAAGTATTTACTATTTTCCAGGCATGAATAGAGGTACTCAGAATACAATAAATCAGTGAAAATAATTAAAGAAAATGAAAAAAACAAAACTTGCCATATGGTTAATGCACTTAGTATTTTTTTAATGAATGCTAGCATAGATAAATATGCACCACTATTTTCTGTTTGGATTATACAAAAACATATGGAGAAAGCACTCACAAAACTTCCTGGCAATAACCAAATAACTAGTGATCAACTCGTTGTCCAAATGCTTTTTTAAAGCTGTGGAAGCCTACAGGAAATACTGTTGAAAATATTTCTTCAATCACAGTAATTTTTAAAAAACCCAGTATGCACTCATTTCTTCTGGAAAATACCAACTGTGCCTATGTGTTAATCATGAGTGACTCTTTATCTTGACTAGATTACTGTATTATTTGAGAATTAAATACATAATTAATTACTGATTTAACAACAACATCTTTCTGGAAACATTTGTATGCTCTCAGTATTAGGATTAAATATAAACAAAACATTAAATTATAAAAAATAATACAAAAATCGTAATTATGTGTATAGTTAAATGAAACATTGAACTTACAAAACTCATTTGCACCTTTGTCTACTTAATCAATATTTTCAAATACAGAATAAGTACACCTTTCACTTTTCAAAATTAATCAATCTTAATTGCATAATCTATATGAGGCACGAAAGACAGGGCAGGGCAAAAGGACAGCCTTCTCATGTATAGGTATTAGTCAGAAGGCAAAGCCACCTCCTTGTTTTGCAATGAATGAGGCCATGACACATGGCTTGTGAGTTATAATAATGGCTTTATTATGATCAAAAAGAGCATTATATATCTTAATAATTAGAATTTGAGAGCACCAAGCAGGGCTCAGATCCAGGTGGAAAAAATCAACATTAATTTGAACATACTTATTGTTCTGTTGCTTATAAATATTTTTATAAATTGCAAAGCATTAACAAATCATGGTAATTAATGTTTTATTCAAATGTTTTTTTTAATATCCAAATCGAACTGCTTAGCTGTATTTTAAATGCAAATGTATAGTATAACTTATACATAAAAATGTCCATTTAGCAATGTAAAGCATATGCTAGATAAACAATGTAAGGCATTATTTATATGATTTTATATTAATTATCACTTATAAATACATCATATTTTATTTATGTATATCTGTATGCTGGGAAACTTTAATTAAAATCATATTTTCATAAATTATTTTAATTTGATATTTAGAAATCCTTTAAAATAAATATTTTAAGTTTATCTTCATATTCTCTTTGCAAAAGAAAAAAAAAATATCAGTTCTTTGACAAAAGAAAAAAAAAATTAGAGAAAACCACCCATGAAGTACCCTGAGACCATTCAGACAACTACCGTTCAAAATTAAAAATAAAAAATCTATGAACAGGTCTGGAAAACTGCATATTCAAAATTCAAACAAACTTCAAAAGGAAAATCAGTCAACTAGGAATGATACTCACTTAACCTTATAAAAACTGGTCACCAATTGACAATGCCACAATTCTGTTTGGCCACTTAGTTTAAATATCATGCATTTTCACTCTCTAATTCAAATAGGTCAAACTAAACTTTTGATTTTGGTCATACACATATTTATTTTATCTTTGCAATTCTTTAGCCACATTAAAACTTTTAATTTTCCCAATGCGTTATTTATTATTTCATTACTATTTTTGAGATATTTGTGTGATCCGCATTTAACTTAAATTCTTTCATAAATTCCAGGTTCAACTGCACTAGTGGCCTCTCAGATTATATGGATGATATTATGTCACAGCATGACTTGTCCAATACAGTCTAGTCATAAGTTTCCATATACCATTTTAGGGGTACTTGTTCAATGTACTACCCTACTTAAAGTGTCTTCTTCACCCATAACACATTTTATAAATTATTTCTATGGTCTATTTCCAGCATTTTCACCATACCATGTTTAATTCCTTGATTATTATCCTCTTAGGAAAAGAGAGTCCATGATACTTTTTTTTTTTGCTCTATTTTTTTTGTTCATATTTCCACATGGAACATATTATCTCTTTGAAATGAGGAACTAATTTGTTCTCTTCTCTTCTGCTTCCATTCCCTCCTCTGTTCTCTCTCCATTTTTAAATAAAAGGAAAAGAAAACAAATCTGCTTATAATGTTTTCTCAGGAACTGAACTGAAAGAATACATATATTTTTCAAACATTGAGACATGGGTTCAATCTCTGGATCAGGAAGATTCCCTGGAAAGAGAGTGGCAATCCACTCCAGAATTCTTGCCTGGGAAAACCTCTTGGACAAAGGAGCCTGGAGAACTACAGTCCATCAAGTCACAAAGAATTGGACACAACTAAGCACAATCTAAACACTTATCTAATTAATTATTGATGGTTGTCTTTTATTTCATTCTTATAGCTTGTGGAGACTTTATTTGCAGAAGTGAAGAAATTTGAAGGGCATGTTTCTGTGTTAATTAATGCATTTATATATTATGAAATACTGTGCCATAACCTGACTGATTATCTAAGTCCTGTACATTCTGGTGTTTTATCATGATTCTAAAGGCAAAATATAAATTTATAAAAGTGAAATTGGACCTGAAAAATACTAATGTGAGACAGTAACAAGGAAATAATTTGAAAAGAAAGAAAAACTAGGAAAAAATGAAGCACCATAAACTCATTGTCATGTCTGACAATAATTATTGGCTATGATGGATGAAAGAGAGGGGGAAAAGTATCATTGTGTTCTCCTTCACTTGCAATTAATTAGCATGGAATTATTTGACCTGAATAATGCAGCGAATAAATTAAAACTTTTAGTTTTCTGGGCTTCCTTGGTTGCTCAGTGGGAAAACAATCCACCTGCAGTTCAGAAGATGCAGGAGATGCAGATTCGATCCCTGGGTTAGGAAGATTTCTGGGTTGGATGGAGGGCATAACAACACACACCAATATTCTTTTTGTTTTTAATTTATTTTAATTGGAGGCTAATTACTTTACAATATTGTGGTTGGTTTTGCCATACATTCACATGAATCAGCCATGAGCGTACATGTGTTCCCCACCCTGAACCCCCTCCCACCTCCCTCCCCATCCTATCCCTCAGGTTATCCCTGTGCACCAGCCCTGAGTGCCTTGTCTCATGCATCGAACCTGGACTGGCAATCTATTTCACATATGATAATATACATGTTTCAGTGCAATTCTCTCAAATCATCCCACCCTCATCTTCTCCCACAGAGTCCAAAAGTCTGCTCTTTACATCTGTGTTTCTTTTGTTGTCTTGCATATAGGGTCATTGTTATCATCTTTCTAAACTCCACTTATATGTGTTAATATATTATATTGGTGTTTTTCTTTCTGACTTACTTCGCTCTGTTTAACAGGTTCCAGTTTCATCCACTTCATTAGAACTGATTCAAATACATTCTTTTTAATGGCTGAGTATATTCCATTGTGTATATGTACCACAGCTTTCTTATCCATTCTTCTGCTGCTGGACACCTAAGGTTGCTTCCATGTCCTGGCTACTATAAACAGTGCTGTGATGAACATTAGTCAAAAATAAATAAATGGGACTTAATTAAACTTAAAAGCTTTTACACTCCAATATTCTTGCCTGGAGAATCCCATGCAGAGAATAGCCTGGCAGGTTAGAGTCCATAGGGTCACAAACAGCCAGACATGACTGAAGTGACTGTGCACAGCACAGAGAATAGATTTCTGTTCTCATCATCCATTATCACATTGTTGCATTCTAAATGTCCATATTATTTAAAAGATCTTTTGAAGTCTAATATTAAAGTGTATGGATGTGAGAGTCTAAAGTCTAATGTTAAATGTGAGACCTAGGAGAATACTAAGTATTATACTATAACAAATATTATGTAGTGTAACACAGAAGAATACTTACAGCAAATGTTCTACTTATTATGCATTTATTTCCAAAAACAATAATGCAAAGATATTAAGGTTTAACATATATGTAGATCACTGAACCCATTTCAAAACATTTAGGATAGCAATATGCTTACATATTTGAAGTAATCAACTTTGCAATGTTATTACTTTTGATGCATTTTTCTTAATACAATAAGTTCACCTTCATAAATGGAACTGTTTTCTTTAGTCTTGACTTCATTTTGAGTTCATTTTACCATTTCAAAAACTTTGTATGGAGATGTTAAATTATTTGAAAAACTAAATTTATAACTTAGAACTTGCCTAATCATGCTTTCAAAACATGCTCATTAGTAAAAACAGCAGCATTTCAAGGTTCTTACTAAACTCATAGGGCTAGGAAAATGAGTCACACAGAATTGGAAGGATTAAAAATTTTAGATAAAACTGATTAATTGATGTAATGTAAGTTGCAATGTAAATATAGCAACTTAGGAAATTAGACATTGCCATACAATGGTAGCTATAGATGACAGCCCCAAAATTCTTAGCTTTTCATGAGTCTTTTTACCCAAGATCACATTCCATTTGTATATGATTATTCATAAATTGGTATTAATATTAAACTAGACAATATAAGCAGATAAGTAAAAGAAAACCACTAAGCTTTTGTCAGAAGAGTAAAATTACTGTCTATGTGTGTCACTTAATCATTTAATTTTCAGCCAATATTAATTTTTCTAAACTTCAATTTTCTTACTTGCTTAAAATTTGAATAAGAACATCTGTCCCTCCTTTTCATTATCATTACTGAAATCCAACATAATAATGTAAATGAGCTTAATAAAATTGGCAATCAGAATTATAAAATAGTTAATACTTAAGTATATTTTAAATTAACAATTTAAGACTATTCATACTTTAGTAATTAATCATACTTAGCCTGGTATCTTACAGTCTATGGGGTCAGACATGACTAGAGACTAAACAACATCAAAGACTATTTTTCCCTTTATACTCATTAGCAATCATATCCCTAATTTTTCTCTGTCTGTAGTCTTATGTCTCATTTATCTGTATTTGCTCACAGTTTCTAAGTTTCTATTTGTCAATATTTTGCTAAAACTATTTAAATGGATTTGTTTGCTTGTTAATTAAATTCCATAGTTTATATTCATTCCCAATGTTATAAAATAAAGTATTCCTTCAATAAAAATTTTTAATAGCATATGTATGTCTAGCATTAGTTATTGAGGAACATTGCTTCTTCCAGACCACTTGGTACACACAAGCACATATTGGAAAATGTGTTTCTTTTACCTCTTCAGATGTTACAACTCTACTCAACCACCAGAAGCATCACTTAAATCCTACCTCTTTACTACAACTTTAATATCAGAAATGATCTCTAAGACTTTAATTTTTTAAATATAGTTTATTTAAAATGTAATATTAGTTTCATGCATACAACATAGGGAATCCATATTTTTATATTCCACATATTTTTATAGATTAAATGTCATTTAAAAAATTTTAAAATATTTGTTATATCCCTTAGTTAGGCTCTGTCACTCAGTCATGTCTGACTCTTTGCAACCTCATGGACTGTAGCACTTCTTGCTTCCCTGTCCATCACCAACTCCTGGAGGTTGATAAAACTCATGTCCATCGAGCTGGTGATACCATCCAACCATCTAATCCTCTATCACTTTTTTTTTTTTCTTCCTGCCTTCAATCTTCGCCAACATCAAGATCTTTTCTAAGGAGTCAGTTGTTTACATCAAGTGGCCAAAGTATTGGTGCTTCCATTCAGCATCAGTCCTTCCAATGACTATTCAGGACAGATTTCCTTTAGGATTGACTAGCTGGATCTCCTTCCAGTCAAGCGACTCTCAAGAGCCTTCTCCAACACCACAGTTCAAAAGCATCAATTTTTTTGGCGCTCAGCTTTCTTTATAGCCCAACTCTTATATCCATAAATGACTATTGGAAAACCATAGTTTGACTAGACAGACGTTTGTCTGCAAAGAAATGTCACTGCTTTGAATATGCCGTCTAGGCATATATTCCTTAGGCCACATCTTATTTATATATGCATAGTATTCTTACATTCACTGTTTATTTTGCATATATCTTTTATTTACCAATATATGGTCATTCATATATTCATTCAATAAATATATTCTGGATATTCATTGCATGCCAAGCATTATTCTAGCTGGTAAGGAAAAAACCTGTACCAAAAAGATCTTAATGACCCAGATAATCACGATGGTGTGATCACTCACCTAGAGCCAGACATCCTGGAATGTGAAGTCAAGTGTGCCTTAGGAAGCATCATTATGAACAAAGCTAGTGGAGGTGATGAAATTCCAGTTGAGCTATTTCAAATCCTAAAAGATGATGGTGTGAAAGTGCCACACTCAATATGCCTGCAAATTTGGAAAACGCATTAATGGCCACAGGACTGGAAAAGGTCAGTTTTCATTCCAGTACCAAAGAAAGTCAATGCCAAAGAAAGCTCAGACTACTGCACTATTTCACGCATCTCACATGCTAGCAAATAATGTTCAAAATTCTCTAAGCCAAGCTTCAACAATACGTGAACCATGAACTTCCAGATGTCCAAGTTGGTTTTAGAAAAGGCAGAGGAGCCAGAAATCAAATTGCCAACATCCGCTGGATCATCAGAAAAGCAAGAGAGTTCTCGAAAAACATCTATTTCTGCTTCATTGACTATGACGAAGCCTTTGACTGCTTGATCACAATAAACTGTGGAAAATTCTGAAAGAGATGGGAATACCAGACCACCTGACCTGCCTCTTGAGAAACTTGTATGCAGGTCAGGAAGCAACAGTTAAAACGACATGGAACAACAGACTGGTTCCAAATGCGAAGGAGTATGTCAAGGCTGTATATTGTCACTGGGCTTATTTAACTTATATGCAGTGTACATCATGAGAAATGCTGGACTGGATGGAGAACAAGCTGGAATCAAGGTTGCCAGGAGAAATATCAATAGCCTCAGATATGAAGATGACACCACCCTTACAGCAGAAAGTGAAGAACTAAGAACTAAGAACTTTCATCCTCTCAATGAAAGTGAAAGAGGAGAGTGAAAAAGCTAGCTTAAAACTCACCACTTAGCAAACTAAGATCATGGCATCTGGTCCCATCACTTAATGGCAAATAGATAGGGAAACAGTGGAAACAGTTGCTGACTTTATTTTTGGGGGCTTCAAAATCCCCGCAGATGGTGACTGCAGCCATGAAATTAAAAGATGATCACTCCTTGGAAGAAAAATTATAACCAACCTAGACAGCATATTAAAAAGCAGAGACATTACTTTGCCAACAAAGGTCAGTCTAGTCAAGGCTATGGTTTTTCCAGTAGTCATGTATGGATGTGAGAGTTGAACTATAAGGAAAGCTGAGCACCGAAGAATTGATGCTTTTGAACTCTGGTATTGGAGAAGACTCTTGAGAGTCCCTTGGACTATAAGGATATCCAACCAGTCCATCCTAAAGGAAATCAGTCCTGAATGTTCATTGAAAAGACGGATGTTGAAGCTGAAACTCCAATACTTCGGTCACCTGATTTGAAGTGCTGATTCCTTTTAAAAGACCTTGGTGTTGGGAAAGATTGAAGGCAGGAGGAGAACGGGATGACAAAAATGAGATGATTGGATGGCATCACTGACTCAATGAACATGAAGGTCACAAAGAGTTGGGCACGACTGAGTGACTAAACTGAATGGAAGGAAAGAACCAGTGACTCAGGTGGTAAAGACTCCTCCTACAATGCAGGAGACCTTGATTCGATCCCTGGGTTGGGAAGGTTCCTGCAGGAGGGCGTGGCAAACCACTCCAGTATTCTTGCCTGGAGAATCCCTATAGAATTAGGAGCCTGATGGGCTATAATTAACGGTGTCTCATAGAGTCAGACACAACAGAACGAGTAAGCACACACAAGGAAAGAACAGTAAAATTGACATCAATAACAAGATCAATGTCAACAACAATCACCTACCCTGAAGAGCTTATGTTCCAAAAGAAATAGGAAATGGGAATGAAAGGGTAAATAACATACATTGCAGCATGTAACATATTGACATGTGTTTATGGGGAAACAAATAAGAAAGCAAGGAAATCTTATAGGGAGGGAATGCATGTGTGTTGTGGGTAAGGTTTGCCTTACTACCCATAGAACTGTATGGATATGAAAATCTGAGAAACAAAAAATGACTTTGATATTCCTGGACATATGTTCCTGATCAATGTGAATGAGTATACTGAGTAATTCCATTGAGCATAACATAGTCTATCTACCACAGGTTTTTTTCAATGTAACACTGAGGCTTTAGTTACTTTCACTCCTGTGTCCCTCAAATCTATTGTATGTAGGTGTGTGTGCACACCCATGAACACACATGAATACATTGATTATATTCTCCAGACTCCAGGGTATATATACTCCAAGTATGTATATACACTTGGGTATCTCTGGTGGCTCAGCAATAAAGGAACTGACTGCAATACAGGAGACATAAGAGACATGGGTTTGATCTGAGGGTTGGGAAGATCCACTGGAGAGGGGCACAGAAACCCACTCCAGCACTCTTGCCTGGAGAATCTCGTGGAAAGAGGAACCTGGTAGGCTACAGTCTATAGGGTCACAAAGAATCTGACAAGACTGAAGGGATTTTAGCACCACACACGTATATATGTATATGTATAATTTATATGTGTATATATAAAATTATTTTTGTCACTTACTTTTTTAACTTGAAGTCTTTTTAAATATATATTTATTTATTTTAATTGGAGGTTAATTATGTTGCAATATTGTATTGGTTTTGCCATACATCAACATGAATCTGCCACGTGTTCCCCATCCTGAACCCCCCTCCCTCCTCCCTCCCTGTACCATCCCTCTGGGTCATCCCAGTGCACCAGCCCCAAGCATCCAGTATCATGCATCGAACCTGGACTGGTGATTCGTTTCATATATGATATTCTCTTGTCTTCCAGGCAGTTACATTTATTCAGCCTTATTTTTCTCCTTGACTTAAATCACTTTAAGAACTAGACTTTTGAGATGTTAAAACTATACTGTTCCTTTGGTTTACTATTTTCTTCTATGACATGATTTCTACATCTCAAATGTCTATTAGACATTTAAACTCAGGATTCCTTAGCTAGTTGTATAAAAGAATGGCAAATTGTTAAAACAAATGAGGAAAATACCGCCTAAATTTTTTTTTTTACTCCAAATAACAAGAAATCTAAATTTCAAACTACATTAATTTATGTTGATATAGATTGCAATGTTGAAAGATGCACACTGGTAACTAAATTTAGAAATAGGTTAGTTCAGTAATCAACACACTAACCGGTATGTTAATCAATGCTTAGTATAAACATTAAAACCAATCTTGGCTTTGGTTGTTGACACTATAAACACAGTAAAATTAAGAACAGTGACATTAATATAAAATCATTCCTTTAATTCTGGCTAAAAAACTATCAGATTTATTTTAGAAATAATAAAATAAATTAAAGAATTTCAATATCCTATTTAATCTTAATTTGCTACCTGAGAGATGATATGTATAAATTCATTTACTAAAATTCTATCATGGGCTTCTGTTATGTTGATGTTTAACCATGAAACTTATGCAAATAGTTTAATTCCCAAAATGGGGGAAACAGAAAAATCAACTAACTGCTTGGTCTCCAGTCAAGAAGTAACTCTCTCTTCCAAAAGGGATGAACTAAAGTTCTTTACCATTCTAATAACAAAAGACACACGTAGTTGTGAAGATGGGAGAAATATATGAAACTTTCTCAAATGTCTGATCAGTCCAGTTCAGTCACTCAGTCTTATCTGACTATTTGAGACTCCATGGACTGCAGCACACCAGGTTTCCCTGTCCATCAACAACTCCCAGAGCCTACTCAAACTCATGTCCATCACGTCAGTGATGCCATCCAACCATCTCATCCTCTGTTGTCCCCTTCTCCTGCCTTCAATATTTCCTTGCATCACGGTCTTTTCCAATAAGTCAATTCTTCCCATCTGGTGGACAAAGTACTGGAGTTGCAACTTCAGCATCAGTCCTTCCATTTAATATTCAGGTCTAATTTCCTTTAGAATAGACTAGTTGGATCTTTTGTAGTCCAAGGAGCTCTCAAGAGTCTTCTCCAACACCACAATTCAAAACCATCAATTCTTCTGCTGCTCAGCTTTCTTTATAGTCCAACTCTCACATCCAAACATGACTACTGGATAAAACATAGTTTTGACTAGACAGATCTTTGTCAGAAAAGTAAGGTCTCCACTTTTTAATATGCTGTTTAGGTTGTTCATAGCTTTTTTTTTTCCCAAGGAAGAAGGGTCATTTAATTGCATGGCTGCAGTCACCATCTGAGGTAATTTTTGATCCCCCTAGAATAAAGTATGTCACTGTTTCCATTGTTTCTCCAGCTATTTGAAGTGATGAGACCAGATGCCAATTTCTTAGTTTCCTGAATGTTGAGTTTTAAGCCAACATTTTCACTCTCCTCTTTCACTTTCATCAAAAGGCTCCTTAGTTTCTCTTTGACTTCTGCCATCAGGGTCGTGTAATCTGTGTATCTGAAGTTATTGATATTTCTGCTGACAATCTTGATTCCAGCTTGTTCTTCATCCAGCCTAGCATTTCTCATGATGTACTCTGCATATAAGCTAAATAAGCACGGTGACAATATACAGGCTTGGCATACTCCTTTCCTGATTTGGAACCAGTCTGTTGTTTCATGTCCAGTTTTGTTGGGTGTGTGTTGGGGGACTGATGTTGAAACTGAAACTCCAATACTTTGACAACCTGATGCAGAGAGCTGACTCATTTGAAAAGACCCTGATGCTGGGAATGATTGAGGGCAGGAGGAGAACGGGATGGCAGAGGATAAGATGGTTGGATGGCATCACCGACACAATGGACATGGGTTTGGGTGGACTCCGGGAATTGGTGATGGACAGGGAGGTCTGGCATGCTGTGGTTCATGGGTTCACAAAGGCTTGGACACGACAGAGCGACTGAACTGACTGATATGTAGCTGTTACTTATTGACCAGCACAGAGATTTCTCAGGAGGCAGGTTGAGTGGTCTGTTATTCCCATCTCAAAGAATTTCCCACAGTTTGTTGTGATCCACACAGTCAAAGGATTTTGCATAGTCAATGAAACAAAAATGGATGTTTTTCTGGAACTCTCTTGCTTTTTAGATGATCCCAGAAGATGGTGACAATTTGATATCTGGTTCCTCTACCCTTTCTAAATCCAGCTTGAACATTTGGAAGTTCACCATTTATGTACTGTTGAAGCCTAACTTGGAAAATTTTGATCATTACTTTGCTAGCATGTGAGACTGTGCAGTAGTTTAAACATTCTTTGGCATTGCCTTTCTTTGGGATTGAAATGAACCCTCACCTTTTCCATTCCTGGGGCCACTGCTGAGTTTTTTAAATTTGCTGGCATATTGAATGCAGCACTTTCACAGCATCATCTTTTAGGATTTGAAATAGCTGAAGTGGAATTCCATCACCTTCATTAGCTTTGTTCGTAGTGATGCTTCCTAAGGCCCACTTGATTTCAGACTCCATGATGTCTGGCTCTAGATGAGTGATCACATCATTGTGGTTATATGGGTCATGAAGATCATTTTTGCATAATTATTCTGTGTATCTTGCCACATCTTCTTAATACCTTTTGCTTCTCTTAGGTCCATACCATTTCTGTCCTTTATTGTGCCCATCTTTGCATGAAATGTTCCCTTGGTATCTCTAATTTTCTTGAAGAGATCTCTAGTCTTTAAAATTCTGTTGTTTTCTTCTATTTGTTTTTGCCTTTTCATACTATTCATGGGGTACTCAAGGCAAAAATACTGAAGTGGTTTTCCATTCCCTTCTCCAGTGGACCACATTTTGTCAGAACTCTCCACCATGGCCTGGCTGTCTTGCATGGCTCTACACGGCATAGCTCATAGGTTTATTGAGTCAGATGAGGCTGTGTTCCATGTAATCAGTTTGATTAGTTTTCTGTAATTGTGGTTTTCATTCTGTTTGACCTCTGATGGATCAGGATAAGAAGCTTATGGAAGCTTCCTGATGGGAGAGACTGACTGTGGGGGAAGCTGGACTTGTTCTGAATGCCGGGCCATGCTCAGTAAATCTTTAATCTGATTTTTTGCTGATGGGCACGTCTCTGTTCCCTCTCTCTTATTTGACCTGAGACCGAACTATTGTGGAGGCAATGAAGATAATGGTGACCTCCTTCAAAATGTTCCATGCACGCACTGCCACACTCAGTGTCCTGACCCTGCAGCAGGCCACTGCTGGCCCATGCTGGAAACTCCTGGACTCTCACAGGCAAGTCTGGGCCAGTCTCTTGTTGGGTCACTGCTCCTTTCTTCTAGGTTCTGCTGCACACAAGGTTTTGTTTGTGCCCTCCAATAGTCTGTTTCCCCAGTCTTGTGTAAGTTCTGTAATCAAATCTTACTGGCCGCCAAAGTCAAAATCCCTGGAGGTTCTCAGTCCCTCTGCCAGGTCTCTAGGTTGGAAAATCTGTTGTGGGTCCTGGAACTTTTTGAACAATAAGATTATTTCTTTGACATAAGTATTCTGCAGTTTGTGGGTCATTTTTTGATGGCTCTATGGTGGGATTAATGGCGACCTCCAAGTGGGTTAATGTCACAGGCTGTGTTACCAGGTAGCTGCACCCAGATCCCCTTACCATGTGGCAGGCCACTGCTGACCTGTACTTCTGGAGAAGACTCAAACACAGGTCGGATCAGTGGGGTCTCTGTGTCTCAGAGCAAACAAGATTTTGTTTGAGCCCTCCAAGCATCTCTGATGGGTATTAGGTTTGATTCTAACATGATTTTTCCCCTTCTACCATATTGCTGGGGCTTCTCCTTTGCCCTTGGACGTGGGGTAACTTTCTTTGGTGGGATCCAACATTCTCCTCTCAATGGTTGTTAAGCAGTGAGTTTCAATTATGGAGTTCTCACAGGAGAAGATGAGCCATGCCCTTCTACTCGGCCATCTTTTCCTACTACTCTTATATTTGAGTAAATGATATTAATTTTTAAAATTAATTGATTGATTTTAATTGGAGAATATTTTTTTTTACAATATTTTGGTGGCTTTTGCCATACATCAACATGAATCAACCATGGGTACACTTGTTCCCCCATCCTGAATCCTCTCCCATCTCCCTCCTTAACCCATTCCTATGGGTTGTCCTAGAGCATTAGCTTTGAGTGTCCTGTTTCATACACCAAACTTGCACTGGTCATCTAATTTATATATGGTAGTATACATGTTTCAATGTTATTCTCTCAAATCATCACACCTTACTTTCTCCCAGAGTCCAAAATTCTGTTTTTTACATCTGTGTCTCTTTTGTTGCCTTGCATATAGGATGGTCATTACTGTCTTTCTAAATTCCATATATATGCATTAATATGCTGTTTTGGTGTTTCTCTTTCTGACTTACTTCTCTCTGTATAGTAGGCTTCAGTTTTATCCACCTCATTAAAACAGACTCAAAAGCACTTCTTTTTTTAGCTTAGTAAAATTCCATTGTTTCTAGGTACCACAACTTCCTTACCCATTCGTCTGCTGCAGACATCTAGGTTGCTTTTATATCCTAGCTGTTGTAAACAGTGCTTCAATGAACATTGGCATACATGTGTCTCTTTAAATTCTAGTTTCTTTGCTGTGTATGAACAGCAATGGGATTGCTAGGTCGTATGGCAGCTCTATTTCCAGTTTCGTTTTTTTTTTTTTTTTAATTTTAAAATCTTTAATTGTTACATGCGTTCCCAAACATGAACCCCCCTCCTACCTCCCTCCCCATCACATCTCTCTGGGTCATCCCCATGCACCAGCCCCAAGCATGCTGTATCCTGCGTCAGACATAGACTGGCGATTCAATTCTTACATGATAGTATAAATGTTAGAATGCCATTCTCCCAAATCATCCCACCCTCTCCCTCTCCCTCTGAGTCCAAAAGTCCGTTATACACATCTGTGTCTTTTTTCCTGTCTTGCATACAGGGTCGTCATTGCCATCTTTCTAAATTCCATATATATGTGTTAGTATACTGTATTGGTGTTTTTCTTTCTGGCTTACTTCACTCTGTATAATCGGCTCCAGTTTCATCCATCTCATCAGAACTGATTCAAATGAATTCTTTTTAATGGTTGAGTAATACTCCATTGTGTATATGTACCACAGCTTTCTTATCCATTCATCTGCTGATGGACATCTAGGTTGTTTCCATGTCCTGGCTATTATAAACAGTGCTGCGATGAACATTGGGGTACATGTGTCTCTTTCAATTCTGGTTTCCTCAGTGTGTATGCCCAGCAGTGGGATTGCTGGGTCATATGGTAGTTCTATTTGCAATGTTTTAAGGAATCTCCACACTGTTCTCCATAGTGGCTGTACTAGTTTGCATTCCCACCAACAGTGTAGGAGGGTTCCCTTTTCTCCACACCCTCTCCAGCATTTATTGCTTGCAGATTTTTGGATAACAGCCATTCTGACTGGTGTGAAGTGGTACCTCATTATGGTTTTGATTTGCATTTCTCTAATAATGAGTGATGTTGAGCATCTTTTCATGTGTTTGTTAGCCATCTGTATGTCTTCTTTGGAGAAATGTCTATTTAGTTCTTTGGCCCATTTTTTGATTGGGTCGTTTTTTTTTCTGGAATTGAGCTGCATTAAGTTGCTTGTATATTTTTGAGATTAGTTGTTTGTCAGTTGCTTCATTTGCTATTATTTTCTCCCATTCAGAAGGCTGTCTTTTCACCTTGCTTATATTTTCCTTTGTTGTGCAGAAGCTTTTAATTTTAATTAGATCCCATTTGTTTATTTTTGCTTTTATTTCCAGAATTCTGGGAGGTGGATCATAGAGGATCCTGCTGTGATTTATGTCTGAGAGTGTTTTGCCTATGTTCTCCTCTAGGAGTTTTATAGTTTCTGGTCTTACATTTAGATCTTTAATCCATTTTGAGTTTATTTTTGTGTGCGGTGTTTCCACACTGTTCTCCATAGTGGGTGTACCATTTTGCATTCCCACCAACAGTGTAAGAAGGTTTCCTTTTCTCCACACTCTCTCCAGCACTTTTTGTAGATTTTTAGATGGTGGCCATTCTAACCAGCATAAGATGATACCTCATCATGGTTTTGATTAACATTTGTCTAATAATGCCTGAAGTGGAGCATCTTTTCATGTGTTTGTTATCCATCTGCATGTCTTCTTTGGAGAAATGTCTGTTCAGTTCTTTGGGCCATTTTTGATTGGGTTGTTTATTTTTCTGGTAATGAGCTACACGAGCTGCTTGTATATTTTGGAGATTAATTATTTGTCAGTTGTTTAATTTACTATTATTTTCTCCCATTCTGAAGGCTGCTGTTCACCTTGCTTATAGATTCCTTCATTATGCAAAACCTTTAAGTTAGGTTCTATTCATTTATTTTTGTTTTTATTTTCATTACTGTGGGAGGTGAGCCATAGAGCATCTTGCTGTGATTTATGACAGAGTGTTCTGCTTATGTTTTCCTCTAAGAGTCTTATAGTTTCTGTTCTCATATTTTGATCTTTAATCCATTTTGAATTTATTTTTGTGTATAGTGTTAGAAAATGTTCTAGCTTCATTCTTTCACACATGGTTGACCAGTTTTCCCACCTCTACTAGTTATATGTTGTTATTAGATGTCTATGGAACATTTAGAAAAACTGGCAAAAAATAAACATTGATAAATTTCAAAAAGTAGAATTATTGTTTGTGTGTATGATTCAGTTATACAAATACACATATATTGTTTTTGAAATTATTTTCCATTCTGGGTTATTAAAAGATATTAAATATATTTCCTTGTGCTATACATACAGTAAATTTATGTTGCTTATTGCATATCTATTTTTTAAATTAGAAATCTAACATTTTATTCATACTAAGTCAAACAATGTCATCATTTTTTTAGATAGGCAAAAATTCATAAGTTCTCTAAAATATAAATATAAGGGCTTCCTGGTTTTAAATTGTAAATGTTAATTTTGTGAAGGAAATAGTAAAATTTAAAAAAAATATAATGGTTCACTTGGGATTTAACTTACACTATATTTGTAAATATGAGAAATTTATCTTTGTATTTTCAGTTTAATTTCATGATATTATATACCCAAATTCAGTTGGTTTCTAACCTTGCTAATTATTAGTATGCTTGACCTTATGGGTATATAACTCCTACATGAAAGCACACTTGATTAAAAAGTTAAATCTATTTATATAAATTCAGTTAGTGAAATGTAGTCATTATGAATATATATCATAGTTTGATTGGTGTATATGGTCCTTGCAAAAAGATTTTACTTTAAAATATTATGTGAATAGAGCAAAGATAATGCACAAAAGACCAAAATTTAGAATGCAATAATTAGGATTTATTGTACTCAAAATTTAATTGAAAGCACAATAAACACATTCCTTGTGAGGAGTTACAGTGTCAAAGAAGGAGGGTGTAGTGTACGTCTCTCTCCACAAATACATCAACAATATATCTACAAGTGGAACAATTCTCACAGAGCACTGGCTGAACAGTAGCAGAGGATACTGGACACCTAAAAGGATAAGAAAGATCCCTGCATAACCAGGTAGGACAACAGAAAGAGGAAAGGAAAAGGGGAGAGGAAGCAGGTTGAGATTTATGACCCTAGGCAGAGGTGAGGGGAGAGAGGGCTGAAGGACAGGAGAGATTCCTGCATCCAAGGAAATCCCCTCATCTCTGGGGAGATGAGTTGGGAGATAAGGTGAGCTTTGAGAGTTATCAGAGGAAAACACAGCAACTGGTCTATGGCAGACAGAACAGAGTGAGACCTATACAAATGGTCTGTGCCACAGCCCTCTGCATATGCCAGACTGAGACATGTGTCCACCAGTGTGGACAGGGGCTGGGTGCTAAAACACGGGGCTTAGAGAGCAAACTCGAGGAGAAGACTGCTGTTAGCTGTGGGGAGACAGCCTGAGGGGACATGAGTGAGGAAATCTAAAACCTGGAATGCTTGTGGAGGAAACCCAGATCATCACAGAAGCAAACCATCACTGTTCAGTGATGCATAAGGGGCAGGACCACGATTACAGCCTCTTATAAATGCACCATCCTCTACCTCCCTGAAAACTAGGAATGACTCCCTCCAGGGCAAACTCTCACATGCTCATGACTCCCACCTCCCACACATGACCTGTCCCCACCAGGGCGCCCATGATTCCAGCAGCACTTACTCCTTCTCTGTCCCCACCACAATGGATGCTGTGGTGACCCCAGCCACTGTCAATTCTATGAACCTTGCTTACTGGGGTGAACACTTGTGCTAAGATGTAGCCTTGGGAGCAGATCCCTATGGGTGGTCCACACACTGAGATGGAGCTGAAAGCATAACTGAGCCCCAGGGGCAATGTAACTTTGAAGAAAAAAAAAATGAAATATCTCCTTGCAGCTGTAAAAATCGTGAATGACACCCTATGATTGCTTTATAAATTCAGCGTTTATAGGACACCTGAACAGACAAGAGTCCCTTAGTCAAGATGGGTATAGCTTTAGCAGCTGTAGACTGAGCATATACATGTAAGGAATAGAGCCCCATAGTGCCCACAGTGGTCCAGATACATCTTTACGGCCATCCTGTGATTTACTTCAGTGATCTATGCTGGTGATCTGGTAAAAATAGTCTGAGAGACACTAGGGCCAATTAAAGGCATACCTACAGTTAAGGTAGGTCCAAGACCAGTGGCAACAACACTACAGTCTTAGAGCTGACAAAATGAATGAAAGGTGACAGAAGAGAGCACATCCACAGGTGAACAGCTCCATAGGAGAAAGTCGGTGACTTCCCTCCCGGGGGGAGTGATCCAGTGCAATCAACCTTGCGTCACAAAATAGGAACACAACTCAGAAAAAGAACAGGAGGCATTTAACACCTCAATTACACAAATGAACAGATCATGCAGACAAAAATTTAATCAGGAAACACAAGTCTTAAGTGATATATTAGACCAGATAAACTTAACTGATATCTATAGGACAATCCATTTGAAAGTAGCAAAATACACTTTTTCTTCAAGTGCCCATGGAAAATCCTCCAAGACAGAATATATCTGTGAGGTAAATCAAGCCTTGGTAATTTAAGAATACTGAAATCACATCAAGCATATATTTTGATCTCAAAGATATGAGATTAGAAATTGATTACAGGAAAAAGAAAAACGATATAAAGCACAAAGACATGGAAGCTAAAGATGTTGCTAAACAACCAATGGATCACTGAAGAAATAAAGGAATAAATTTAAAAAAAATACCTAGAGATAACTGTTAATGAAAACATGATCATCTAAAACCTAACATGTTCAGGAAAAGCAGTTCTCAGAGGAAAGATTTTAGCAATACAATCCTACCTCAAGAAACAAGAAAGCTCACTTTACACATTATTTGCATTTTTCATTTATGAATACCTTCTTATCTCTCCTTATTATTCTATGTAACTCTGCATTCACTTAGATATATCTTTCCCTTTTTCCCTTGCCTCTCTCTTCTCTGCTTTTCTCAGCTAATGTAAAGCCTCCTCAGACAACTGCTAGATCTTCTTGTATTTATTTCTCATAAGGATGGCTTTGGACACTTTCTTCTGCATAATGTCATGAACCTCCTCCCATAGTTATATCTAGCAGATCTAATCCCTTGAATCTATTCATCACCTCCATTGTATAATCATGAGGGATTTGATTTAGGTCCTATCTGAATGTCCTAGTGGTTTTCCCTATTTTCTTCAATATAAGCCTGAATTTTCCAATATAAGTTCATATAAGCCATAATCAACTCAGTTCATGAAAAACCAATAGAGCAGGAAAGACTAGAAAAAAAAAAACACAGAATGAGAAAAACTAGAGATCTCTTCAAGAAAATTGGAGATATCAAAGGAACATTTCATTCAAGGATGGGCATAATAAAGTACAGAAATGGTAAGGACCTAACAGAAGCAGAAGAGATAAAGAAGAGATGGCAAGAATACACAGAAGTGCTATTCAAAAAAGATCTTAATGACCCAGCCAGTCATGATGGGGTGGCCACACATCTAGAGACAGACACCCTAGAGAGTGAAGTCAAGTTGGCCTTAGGAAAGATTACTGTGAACAAAACTAATGGAGGTGATGAAATTTCAGCTGAGCTATTTAAAATCTTAAATGATGCTGTGAAAGTGCCACACTCAATATGTCACCAAATTTCAAAAACTCAGCAGTGGCTACAGGACTGGAAAAGGTCAGTTTTCATTTCAATCTCAAAGAAGGGCAATGCTAAAGAATGTTCAAACTACCATACAATTCTTGTCATTTCACATACTAGCAAGGTTATGCTCAAAATCTTTAGAGCTAGGTTTCAGCAATAGGTCAACTGAGAACTTTAGAGGTACAAACAGGACTTAGAAGAAGCAGAGGAGCCAGAGATCAAAGTGTCAGCATTCGTTGGATCATGGCAAAAGCAGGGAAGTTCCAAAACAGGATTGGGAACACGTGTACACCTGTGGGGGATTCATGATGATGTATGGCAAAACCAATATTGTATTGTAAAGTAAAATAAAAAAATAAAGAAAGAAAGAAAAGTCTATTTTTGCTTCATTGGCTATTCCAATGACTTTAACTTTAGGGATCACTAAAAGCTGTGGAAGAATTCTTAAAGACATGGGAGTACCAGAATACCTTACCTGTCTAGAGAGAAACCTGGATGTGGGTCAAGAAGCAAGAGTTAGAACAAGACATGGAAAAATGGATTGGTTCCAAATTAGACAAGAAGTATGATAAGGCTGTATATTGTCAGCCTGTTTATTTAACTTCTATGGAGAGTACATACATGCATGCTATGTCACTTCAGTCATGTCTGACTCTTTGCAATCCTAACAAAGGGATCTGTAGCCCACCAGGTTCCTCTCTCTATTGGATTCTCCAGGCAAGAATACTAGAGTGGATTGCCTTGCCCTTCTCCAAGGGATCTTCCTGACCCAAGGATCAACCCTCATCTCTTAAGTCTCTTGCATTGGCTTTTTTTTTTTTTTTTTTTTTTTTACCACTAGCACCATCTGAGTAACCTTCTATGTAGAGTACATCATTCAAATTGCTGGGCTAGATGAGTTACAAGCTGGACTCAAGATTGCAAGGAGAAATATCTACAGCTTCGGATAGGGGAGATATCTGAGGAACCCCCCACACAGGGGTTCTACCAGTGACATATTTTATGTTCTTGGGGTCCAAAATCACTGCAGATGGTGACTGCAGCCATGAAATTAAAAGATCCTTGCTCCTTGGAAGAAAAGCTATGATAAACCTAAATAGTGTATTAAAAGGCAGAGATATCACTTTGTTGACAAAGGTCTGTATGGTCAAACTATGGCTTTTCTGTGCTTCCAGGTGCCCTAGTAGTAAAGAATTTTCCTGGTGATGCAGGAGACATAAGAGATGCAAGTTCAATCCCTGGGTTAGGAAGATCCCCTAGAGGAGGAAATGGTAATCCGCTCCAAAATTTTTGCTGGGATAAATTCATGGACAGAGGAGTCTGGCAGGCTACAGACCATGGGGTCTCCAAGAGTTGGACATGACTGAAATGACTGAGTCCATGGTTTCTCCAGTAGTCATGTACAGATGTGAGATTTGGAACACAGAGAAGGCTGAACACCAAAGAATTGATGCTTTTGAATTGTGGTTCTAGAGAAGAATCTTGAGAGTCGCTTGCACTGCAGTAAGATCAAAGCAGTCAATCCTAAAGAAAATCAACCGTGATTATTTACTGAAAGGCTGATGCTGAAACTGAAGATCCAATAATTTGACAACCTGACACCTTTAAAGAGCTGGCTCATTGGAAAAGACCTGACTCATTGGAAAAAAACTTTGATGTTGGGAAAGACTGAAGCTGAAGAAGGGGGTTGCAGACCATGGGGTGCTAAGATATCATCTGCAGAGGTTGGGATGCTTAGACATCATCACTGACTCCATGGGCCTGAATTTGACCTAACTCCAGGAAATAGTGAAGGACAGTGACCTTAGCATGCTGCAGTCCATGGGTGTGCAAAGAATTGAGCCTGACTTAAGTGACTGAAAAAGTAACTTTATACTTAGAGCTACTAGAGAAAGCAGAACAAACAAAAACTAAAGTTAATAAATGGAAAGAAATCATAAAGATTATAGAAGAAATGAATTAAATAGAGACAATAAAAGCAATAGCAAAGATAAATGAAAAATAAAGGTGGTTCTCAGAAATAAACAAAATTTACAAACCTATAGCAGACTCGCTGAGAGATAAAAGAGAGCACTCAAACACATAAAAGTAGAAATAAAAAAGAAGAAATTATAACTGATCACAAAAATGCAAAGTATTGTGAGTGACTACTACAAGCTGCAGTATACAAATAAAATAGACAACATAGAAGGTATTAACAAAATTCTTAGAAATGTACAACCTTCCATGACTGAAACAGGAAGAAATAGAAAACATGAACAGATCTATTGCAAGTATTGAAAGTGAAACTGCTATTAAAAACTTCAACAAGCAAAATTCCCAGGCCATTCATCTTCACAAGAAAATTCTGTCGAATATTTGCAGAAGAGTTTACACGATTCCTTCTCAAACTGTTGAAAAAACGGCAGAGGAAGGAAGGCTCTAAAGTTCTTTCTATGGGGACAACCTTACTCTTACTCATTATGCCAGCAAATTTGGAAAAAGCAGTAGTGCCCACAGAACTGGAAAATGTCAGTTTTCATTCCAATTTCATAGAAAGGCAATGCCAAAGAATGTTCCAACTATGACACAAATGTACTCATTTCACACACTAACAAAGTAATGCTCAAAATTCTCCAAGCCAGGCTTCAACAGTACATGAACCAAGAACCTCCAAATGTTCAAGCTGGATTTAGAAAAGGCAGAGGCACCAGAGATAAAACTGCCAACATTTGTTGGGTCATAGAAAAAGTAATAGTTCCAGAAAAAATCTACTTCTGCTTTATTGATTACACCAAAGACTTTGACTGGGTGGATCACTACAAACTGGTATATTCTTTTTTTTTTTTTTTTTAAGACAATCTCTTTAACAAGTGGTGCTGGGAAAACTGGTCAACCACTTGTAAAAGAATGAAACTAGATCACTTTCTAACACCATACACAAAAATAAACTCAAAATGGATTAAAGATCTAAATGTAAGGTCAGAAACTATAAAACTCCAAGAGGAGAACATAGGCAAAACACTCTCAGACATAAATCACAGCAGGATCCTCTATGATCCACCTCCCAGAATTCTGGAAATAAAAGCAAAAATAAACAAATGGGATCTAATTAAAATTAAAAGCTTCTGCACAACAAAGGAAAATATAAGCAAGGTGAAAAGACAGCCTTCTGAATGGGAGAAAATAATAGCAAATGAAGCAACTGACAAACAACTAATCTCAAAAATATACAAGCAACTTATGCAGCTCAATTCCAAACTGGTATATTCTTGAAGAGATGGGAATACCAGACCACCTTACCTGACTAGTGAGAAATCTATACGGTGTCAAGAAATAACAGATCTGGACATGGAACAATGAACTGGTTCCAAATTGGGAAAGGAGTACATCAAGGATCTATATAGTCACCCTGTTTTTTTTAACTTATATGCAAATTATATAATGTGAAAGTCCAGGCTGGATGAAGCACAGTCTGGAATTAAGATTGCCAGAAGAATTATAAATAACCTCAGGTACATAGATGATACAACCTTTATGGAATTAAGTGAAGAAGAGCTAAAGAGCCTCTTGATGAAAATGAAAGAGGACAGTGAAAACGTTGGCTTAAAATTCAACATTCTTTCAATTTTTCACCATTGAGGATAATGTTTGCTGTGGGTTTGTCATATATAGCTTTCATTATATTGAGCTCGGTGCCTTCTATTCCTGCTTTCTGGAGAGTTTTTATCATAAATTGATGTTGAATTTTGTCAAAGGCTTTCTCTGCATCTATTGAGATAATCATATGGCTTTTACTTTTCAATTTGTTAATGTGAGGTATTATATTGATTGATTTGCAGATATTGAAGAATCCTTGCATCCCTGGGATAAAGCCCACTTGGTCATGGTGTATGATCTTTTTAATGTGTTGTTGGATTCTGATTGCTAGAATTTTGTTAAGGAAATTTGTATCTATGTTCATCAGCAATATTGGCCTGTAGTTTTCTTTTATTGTGGCATCTTTTTCAAGTTTTGGTATTACGGTGATGGTGGTCTCATAGAGTGAGTTTGGAAGTTTGCTTTCCTCTGAAATTTTCTGGAAGAGTTTGAGTAGGATAGGTGTTCGCTCTTCCCTAAATTTTTGGTGAATTCAGCTGTCTGGACCTAGGCTTTTGATTGCTGGAAGATTTCTGATTACAGTTTCAATTTCCGTGCTTGTGATGGATCTGTTAAGATTTTCTATTTCTTCCTGGGTCAGTTTTGGAAAGTTGTATTTTTCTAAGAATTTGTCCATTTCTTCCACACTGTCCATCTTATTGGCATATAACTGCTGATAGTAGTCTCTTATGATCCTTTGTATTTCTGTGTTGTCTGTTGTGATCTCTCCATTTTGATTTCAATTTTATTGATCTGATTTTTCTCCTTTTGTTTGTTGATGAGTCTGGCTAATGGTGTGTCAATTTTATTTATCCTCTCAAAGAACTAGCTTTTGGCTTTGTTGATTTTAGCTATGGTCTCTTTGTTTCTTTTGCACTTATTTCTGCCCTAATTTTTAAGATTTCTTTCCTTTGAATAACCCTGGAGTTCTTCATTTCTTTCTTTTCTAGTTGATTTAGGTGTAGAGTTAGGTTATTTATTTCACTTTTTTCTTGTCTCTTAAGGTATGCTTGTATTGCTAAGGACCTTCCCCTTTGCACTGCTTTTACAGTGTCCCATAGGTTTTGGGTTGTTGTGTTTTCATTTTCATTTGTTTCTATGCATATTTTGATTTCCTTTTTCATTTCTTCTGTGATTTGTTGGTTATTCAGCAGCGTGTTGTTCAGCCTCTATATGTTGGAATTTTTAATAGTTTTTCTCCTGTAATTGAGATCTAATCTTACTGCATTGTGGTCAGAAAAGATGCTTGAAATGATTTTAATTTTTCTGAATTTACCAAGGCTAGATTTATGGCCCAGGATGTGATCCATCTTGGAGAAGGTTCCGTGTGTGCTTGAGAAAAAAGGTGAAATTCATTGTTTTGAGGTGAAAATGTCCTATAGATATCACTTAGGTAAAACTGGCCTATTGCATCATTAAAAGTTTATGTTTCCTTGTTAATTCTCTGTTTAGTTGAACAAGACAAGAGTGCCTACTTTCACCACTACTATTCAACAAAGTTTTGGAAGTTTTGGCAACAGCAATCAGAGCAGAAAAAGAAATAAAAGGAATCCAAATTGGAAAAGAAGAAGTAAAACCCTCACTGTTTGCAAACGACATGATCCTCTACATAGAAAACTCTAAACTCCACCAGAAAATTGTTAGAGCTAATCAATTAATATAATAAAGTTGCAGGATATAAAATCAGTACACAAAAATCCCTTGCATTCCTATACAATAATAATGAGAAAATAGAAAGTGAAATTAAGGAAATAATTCCGTTCATCATTGCAACAAAAAGAATAAAGTACTTAGGAATATATCTACCTAAAGAAACTAGGCTGAGCACTGAAGAATTGATGCTTTTGAACTGTGGTGTTGGAGAAGACTCTTGAGAGTCCCTTGGACTGCAAGGAGATCCATTCAGTCCATTCTGAAGGAGATCAGCCCTGGAATTTCTTTGAAGGGAATGATGCTAAAGCTGAAAATGCAATACTTTGGTCACCTCATGCGAAGAGTTGACTCATTGGAAAAGACTCTGATGCTGGGGGGGATTGGGGGTAGGAGGAGAAGGGGATGACAGAAGATGAGATGGCTGGATGGCATCACTGACTCAATGGATGTGTGTTTGAGTGAACTCCAGGAGATGGTGATGGACAGGGAGGCCTGGCGTGCTGCAATTCATGGGGCTGCAAAAAGTCAGACGTGCCTGAGCGACTGAATTAAACTGAACTGAAAGAAACTAAAGACCCATATATAGAAAACCCTAAACACTGGTGAAAGAACTCAAAGAGGACACTAATAGATGGAGAAATATACCGTGTTCATGGATCAGAGGAATCAATATAGTGAAAATGAATATACTACCCAAAACAATCTATAGATTCAATGAAATCCCTATCAAACAACCAACAGTATTTTTCACAGAGCTAGAACAAATAATTTCAAAATTTGTATGGAAAAAAAAATCGATTAGCCAAAGCAATCTTGAGAAAGAAGAATTGACCTGGAGGGATCAACCTGCCTGACTTCAGGCTCTACTACAAAGCCACAGTCATCAAGACAGTATGGTACTGGCACAAAGACTGAAATATAGATCAATGGAACAAAATAGAAAGCCCGGAGATAAATCCATGCACCTATGGGCACCTTATCTTTGACAAAGGAGGCAAGAATATACAATGGAGTAAAGACAATCTCTTTAACAAGTGGTCCCAAGAAAACTGGTCAACCACTAGTAAAAGAATGAAACTAGATCACTTTCTAACACTGCACACGAAAATAAACTCAAAATGGATTAAAGATCTAAATGTAAGACCAGAAATTATAGAACTCCTAGAGGAGAACATAGGTAAAACACTCTCTGACATACATCATAGCAGGATCCTTTATGACCAACCTCCCAGAACATTGGAAATCAAAGCAAAAGTAAACAAATGGGACCTAAATAAAATTAAAAGCTTCTGCACAACAAAGGAAACTATAAGCGAGGTGAAAAGACAGCCTTCAGAATGGAAGAAAATAATAGCAAATGAAGCAACTGACAAAAAACAAATCTCAAAAATATAAAAGCAACTTATGCAGCTCAATTCCAGAAAAATAATTGACCCAATCAAAAAAATGGGCCAAAGAACTAAACAGACATTTCTCCAAAGAAGACATACTGATGGCTAACAAACACGTGAAAAGAAGCTCAACATTACTCATTATCAGAGAAATGCAAATCAAAACCACAATGAGGTACCATTTCACGCCAACCAGAATGGCTGCTATCCAAAGTCTACAAGCAATAAATGCTGGAGAGGGTGTGGAGAAAAGGGAACGCTCTTACACTGTTGGTGGGAATGCAAACTAGTACAGCCACTATGAAGAACAATGTGGAGATTCCTTAACAAACTGGAAATAGGACTGCCTTATGACCCAGCAATCCCACTGCAGCAATACACACCAAGGAAACTAGAATTGAAAGAGACGCATGTACCCCAATGTTCATCACAGCACTGTTTATAATAGCCAGGACATGGAAGCAACCTAGATGTCCATCAGCAGATGAATGGGTAAGGAAGCCATGGTTCATATACACAATGGAATATGACTCAGCGATTAAAAAGAATACACTAGAATCAGTTTTAATGAGGTGGATTAAACTGGAGCCTATTATACAGAGTGAAGTAAGCTGGAAAGAAAAATACCAATATAGTATACTAACACATATATATGGAATTTAGAATGATGGTAATGATAAACTTGTATGCAAGACAGCAAAAGAGACATAGTTTTATAGAACAGTCTTTTGGACTCTGTGGGAGAGGGAGAGGGTGTGATGATTTGCGAGAATGGTATTGAAACATTTATAATATCATATATGAAATGAATCACCAGTCCAGGTTCGATGCATGATACAGGATGCTCAGGGCTGGTGCACTGGGTTGACCCAGAGGGATGGTGGGAGGGGGATTCAGGATGAAGAACACGTGTACACCATGGTGGATTCATGTTGATGTATGGCAAAACCAATACAATATTGTAACGCAATTAGCCTTCAATTAAAATAAATAAATTTATATTAAAAAATTAAAATTCAACACTCTAAAAACTAAGATCACGGCATCTGATCCCATCACAAAATTTAGACATCATACTAAAAAGCAGAGACACGGATGTGGTCCTAAGATTGCAGAGGAATAGTAAGGGGAGACCACTTTCTCCAAATTCATTGAAAGATCATTTGAATGCTGATCAAATTCCACAAAACAAGTTCTGAACACTGGTGGAGGACCCCAGGCACCCTGAAAGGCAGCCATTCTCTTTGAAAGGAGGTAAGACAAATGATAAAGGATAAAAAGAGAAACAAAAGAATTAGGGACAGAGACCCATCTCAGGGAGGGAGTCATGAAGAAGTTTACAAACAGCAGGAAACCCTCTCACTGGCGTGTCTAAGGGGGAGTTTTGGAATTTCAGAGGGCAACATAACTGGGAGGGGGGAAAACCACACACACACACACACACACACACACACACACACACACACACACAGAATATGTGTCTAACTGCAACTCCCATCGGAGAAATAGCCCAGACATTCATGTCCGTCACCAGTGATTCGGGGCTGAACAGGGAGGTGAGGGCTGCATTCTTAGGGTAAGAATCAGACCTGAATGCCCTAAGGACAATCTGAGGGAGCTAAAAATAGCTACCACTCACAATTACTATTGTGAGATAGCAATCCAAACTGTGAGATAGCCAGAGAGAGAAAAAGAAAAAGAGAGAGAGAACTCTCCCATGGAAAGCTCTAAGGCAGAGCTGCTCACAGAACAAAGGATTAAGCATTCACCAGAGGAAAGCTAGCCAGCTGTGGGCCAACCCATCCCCCCCCCAGAGGTAGAAAGGCAGGTGAACAACAGCCAGAGCTGGAGGGTGATGAACAATCTTGGCCCCAGGGATGACATCCACCACTAAACTGTGAGCAGGCTCCCAGTTGCTAACCAAGTTTTCCTGGGATCCTGGACAGTTGACATCAGGCAAAAGGGTCATACCTAGACATCAGTGAAACAGAGGAGATGCATGGCACATCTGAGATGGCGCTCTCACTGCACACCTGGGAAACCAAGCGGCTGGGACCGGGGAAGTGATAAGACATACTGCCCCACCTGGGAGAGTGCACTTGCCAAGCACATGGTCACCTGAGCTGCTTGGACCTGTTCAGTTCAGTTCAGTCACTCAGTCCTGTCCGACTCTTTGCGACCCATGAATTGCAGCACGCCAGGCCTCCCTGTCCATCACCATCTACCGGAGTTCACTCAAACTCACGTCCATCGACTTGGTGATGCCATCCAACCATCTCATTGTCTGTCGTCCCCTTCTCCTCCTGCTCCCAGTCCCTTCCAGCATCAGAGTCGTTTCCAATGAGTCAACTCTTTGCATGAGGTGGCCAAAGGACTGGAGTTTCAGTTTCAGCATCATTCCTTCCAAAGTACACACAGGGCTGATCTCCTTTAGAATGGACTGGTTGGATCTCCTTGCAGTCCAAGGGACTCTCAAGAGTCTTCTCCAACACCACAGTTCAAAAGCATCAATTCTTCGGCACTCAGCTTTCTTCACAGTCCAAATCTCACATCCATACATGACCACTGGAAAAACCATAGGTTTGACCAGACAGATCTTTGTAGGCAATGTAATGTTTCTGCTGTTCAATATGCTCTCCAGGTTGGTCATAACTTTTCTTCCAAGGAGTAAACGTCTTTTAATTTAGTGGCTGTAATCACCATCTGCAGTGATTCTGGAACCCCAAGAAATAAAGTCTGACACTGTTTCCACTGTTTCCCCATCTCTTTCCCATTAAGTAATGGGACCAGATGCCATGATCTTTTTTTTTTTTTTTTCTGAATGTTGAGCTTTAAGCCAACTTTTTCACTCTCCACTTTCACTTTCATCAAGGGGCTCTTTAGTTTCTCTTCATTTTCTGCCATAAGGGTGGTGTCATCTGCATGTCTGAGGTTATTGATATTTCTCCCAGAAATCTTGATTCCAGCTTTTGCTTCTTCCAGCCCAGCATTTCTCATGTACTCTGTGTATAAGTTAAATAAGCAGGGTGACAATACACAGCCTTGATGTACTCCTTTTTCTATTTGTAATGTGAAGTCAAGTGGGCCTTAGAAAGTATCACTACAAGCAAAGCTAGTGGAGGTGATGGAATTCCAGTTGAGTTATTTCAAATCCTGAAAAATGATGCTGTGAAAGTGCTGCACTTAATATGCCAGCAAATTTGGAAAACTCGTTAGTTGCCACAGGACTGGAAAAGGTCAGTTTTCACTCCAATCCCAAAGAAAGGCAATGCCAAAGAATGCTCAGACTACCACACAATTGCACTCATCCCACATGCTAGTAAAGTAAGGCTCAAAATTCTCCAAGCCAGGCTTCAGCAGTACGTGAACAGTGAAATTCCAGATGTTCAAGCTGGTTTTAGAAAAGTTAGAGGAGCCAGAGATCAAATTGCCAACATCCACTAGATCATCAAGAAAGCAAGAGAGTTCTAGAAAAACATCCATTTCTGCTTTATTGACAATGTCAAAGACTTGGATTCTGTGGATCACAATAAACTGGGGAAAATTCTGAAAGAGAAGGGAATACCAGACCACCTGACCTGCCTCTTCAGAAACCTATATGCAGGTCAGGAAGCAAGATTTAGAACTAGACAAGGAACAACAGACTGGTTCCAAATAGGAAAAGGAGTACATCCAGGCTTTGACCTGGGAATGACACAAAATGCAGGCCCAACCTAGTCCGTGACTTTGTGGAGTACCTGAGAAATTGAACCTGAGCAGCTTAGACGTGGGAATGCATGAAAACCAGGGCCTACTTTGGACAGTTCCCCTGCAGAACAACTTGGAGCTGAGCGCTGTAGACCAGGAAAGCCTGAACGCCGTGAGCAGGGGCAAACCCAGTGTGGCCCAGACACTATGAGCACTCCTCACACATGCCAGTGATATTTCTTTTCAGTGCTCCTCCCTCCCCACAGCACACCTAAACAAATAAATCTAAATAAGTGACCACCTTAGCCCCCTTGTGTCAGGGCAGAAATTAGACACTGAAGAGACTTGCAAACTGAGGAAGCCAAAATAAACAAAGAAGAAGGAATGGCTTTGGAGTGACAGATGTAACAGATTTAAACACTGTAGTTAGCACTGACTTGGAGAAGGAAATGACAACCCACTCCAGTATTCTTGCCTGGAGAATCCCAGGGACAGGGGAGCCTGGTGGGCTGCCATCTATGGGGTTGCACAGAGTCGGACACGACTGAAGCGACTTAGCAGCAGCGGCAGCAGCAACAGTTAGCACTGACTACATTGGAAGGGTCCTATAGACATTAAGAAGTATAAAGTGGAACAAGGAACTATCTGAAACTGAACAGACCCCACACTGCCCTCAATAGCTCCAGAGGAATTCCTGCTGCTGCTGCTGCTAAGTCACTAGATATATTTCATTATCATTTTTAAATTTTTTTATTACTCCTTTGATTTTCATTTTCATAGCCTACTATTGCCTTGCAAAAAAAGCCCTATTTTCAAGCAAATTTCATAGATAGATAGATAGATAAAATTTATTTATTTATTTATTTAAATTGGAGGCTAATTACTTTACAATATTGTGGTCGCTTTTGTCATACATTCACATGAATCAGCCATGGGTGTACACAAGTTCCCCATCCTGAATGACCCACCACCACCACCCCCATCCCATCCCTCAGGGTCATCCCAGTACACCAGCCCTGAGCATCCTGTCTCATGCATCGAACCTGGACTGGCGATCTATATCACATATGATAATATATATGTTCCAATGTGATTCTCTCAAATCATCCCCCCCTCGCCTTCTCCCACAGAGTCCAAAAGACTGTTCTTTACATCTGTATCTATTTTGCTGTCTTGCATATAGGGTCATCATTACCAACTTTCTAAATTCCATATATATGTGTTAATATACTGTATTGGTGTTTTGTTTTTTTTTTTTTCTGACTTACTTCATTCTGTATAATAGGCTGCAGTCTCATTAGAACTGATTCAAATGCATTCTTTTTAATGGATGAGTAATACTCCATTGTGTATATGTAGCAAAGCTTTCTTATCCATTCCTCTGCCATTGGTCATCTAGGTTGCTTCCATGTCCTGGAACATGGAACAATGCTACAATGAACATTGATATATATATATATATATATATATATATATATATAGTTTTTGTGATTCTGTTTTTTTTTATATCATATTTTTGAGAGTCTAACCTCTTCTCTAGATTTTTAATCTTTGCTTTTTGGTATTTGTTATCAATTCTGCACCTTAAAGAATCTAATCTTCAGTACCCATTTTTACTTAGGAGTGTGATTACTGGCTTGCTTGCTCTCTCCCCCTTTTGACTCTCCTTCCTTCCACCGCCCCCCCCCAACTTCTGTCTCGTCCCTCCCCCTTCATTTCTCTATTAAACTCTGTGAATCTTTTTGGGTGTTCTAGGCTGAGGAGAACATTTAGGGAACTAATTATTGGTTATATTTGTCTCTCTCCTTTTGACTATCCCTCTTCTCCTCCCTGGTGGCTCAGACAGTAAAACGTCTGCTTGCAATGCAGGAGACCTGGGTTCAATCCCCTGGGTTGGGAAGATCCCCTGGAGAAGGAAATGGCAACCCACTCCAGTACTCTTGCCTGGAGAATCCCATGGACAGAGGAACCTGGTAGGCTACAGTCCACGGGGTCACAAAGAATCAGACATGACTGAGCAACTCCACTTCACTTCACTTCACTTCACTTCTCCTCCTAGTCACCTCTATGTCCTTCCTCCCTCTTCCCTTCTCCATGTAACTCCATGAATCTCTCTGAGTGTTCCAGACTGTGGAGAGCTCATTAGGAATTGATTACTGGCTAGACTGCTCTCTTCCCTTTTGAGTTCCCCTCTTCTCCTGATCAACTCTATCTCCCTCCTCCCTCTTCTCTTCTCCATGTAACTCTGTGAACCTCTCTGAGTGTCCCTCAGTGTGGAGAATCTTTTCACCTTTAATCCAAATGTTTTTTCATTGGTGCTGTATGGATGTAGAAGTCTTGGTGCTACTGTAATGATAAGACTGAAAGCCAGGGGCAGGAGGCTTAAATCAAAAACTTGAAAACACCAGAAAACCCCTGACTCCAGGGAACATTAATTGACAAGAGCTCATCCAAAAGCCTCCATACCTACATTGAAATCAGGCTCCACCCAAGAACCAACAAGTTTCAGAGCAAGACTTACCACACTAATTCTCTAACAATGCAGAAGCATAACTCTGAGCACAAAAATACAGGCAGCAAAAAGTCACATCAAACCCACAGACATCTCAAAACTCACTACTGGACATTTCATTGCACTCCAAAGAGAAGACATCCAGCTCCAGAACAATGACACAAGCTTCCCTAAGCAGGAAACCTTGACAAGCCACTAGTCCAACACCACCCACAGGGAGGAACCTCCACTATGGAACCACAAACTTCCAGCATACAGAAAGATCACCCCAAACACAGCAATCTAAACAAGATGAAAAGGCAGAGAAATATTCAGCAGGTAAAGGAACATGATACATGCCCACCAAACCAAACAAAAGAGGAAGAGATAGAGAGTCTAACTGATAGATAATTCAGAATAATGATAGTAAAGATGATCCCAAATCTTGAAAACAAAATGGAGTTACAAATAAAGAGACTGGAGACAAGGATTGAGAAGATAAAGCAATGTTTAACAAGGACCTAGAAGAAATAAAAAAGAGTTAATCAATAATGAATAATGCAATAACTGAGATCAAAAACACTCTGGAGGGAACGAACTAGAATAATTGAGGCAGAAGATAAGATAAGTGAGATGGAAAATAGAATGGTGGAAATAAATGAAGCAGAGTTTAAGACAGAAAAAATAATAGTAAAAGAAATGAGGATAACCCCAGAGACCTCTGGGACAATGTTAAATGCCCCAATATTCGAATCCTAAGAGTCCCAGAAGAAAAATACAAAAAGAAAGCCCATGAGAAAATACTTGAGAAGATAATAGCTGAAAACTTCCCTAAATGGGGAAGGAAATAGCCACCTAAGTCCAAAAAACCCAGGGAGTCTCAAACAGGATAACCCAAGGTGAAATACACCAAGACACATATTAATCAAATTAATGAAGATCAAACACAGATGTTAATAGCAACAAGGGAACAGCAACAAATTACAAAGGGGATGCCCATAAGGATAACAGCTGATCTTTCAATAGAAACTCTCCAGGCCAAAAGGGAATGGCTGGACATACTTAAAGTGAGGAAAGAGAAAAACCACAACCCAGATTACTATACCCAGCAAGTATCTCATCCAAATATGAAGGAGAAAAAAAAAAAAAAAAAAAAAACTTTACAGACAATCAAAAGCTGAGAGATTCAGCACCACCAAACCAGCTCTTCAACAAATGCTAAAAAGATCTTCTCTAGACAGGAAACACAGAAAAGGTTTACAAACTCAAACCCAAAACAACAAAGTAAATGGAAATGGGATTATATTTACCAATAATTACCTTAAATGCAAATTGGTTGAATGCCCCAACCAAAGGAAAAATACCAGTTGAATGGATGTGAAAAACAAGACCCCTATATATGCTGTCTATAGGAGACCCACCTCAAAACAGACTAAACGTGAAGGGCTGGAAAAAGATATTTCATGCAAATGGAGACCAAAAGAAAGCAGGAGTAGCAATAATCATATCAGATAAAATAGACTTTGAAATAAAGACCATGAAAAGAGTCAAAGAAAGACACTACATAATGATAAAAGGATCAATCCAAGAAGAAAATACAATTATAAATATATATGCAACCAACATAGGAGCACTACAATATATAGGGCAAACGTTAACAAATATGAAAGGGGAAATTAACACTAGCACAATAATAGTGGGAGACTTTAATACCCAACTCACACCTATGGATAGATCAACCAAACAGAAAATTATCAAGGAAACACAAACTTTAAATGATTCAATGGACCAGTTAGACCTAATTGATATCTATAGAACACTTCAGCCCAAAACAATGAATTTCATTTTTTCCTCATGTGCACACGGAACTTTCTCCAGCATAGGTCACATCCTGGGCCATAAATCCAGCCTTGGTAAATTAAAAAAAAAAAGAAAGAAAGGAAAGAAAAGAAAGAAAAGAAAAGAAAAAAATAATTTCAAGCATATTTTTTTATCACAATGAGGTAAGATTAGATTTCAACTATAGGAAAAAAAATATTAAAAATGCAAATATATACAAGCTAAACAACACACTTCTGAATAACCAACAAATCACTGAAGAAATAAAAAAGTAAATCAAAATATGCACAGAAATGAATGAAAATGAAAACACAACAACGCAAATCCTACGGGATTCAATAAAAGCAGTGTTCAGGGGAACATTCATAGCGATACAAGCCTACCTCAAAGAGCAAGATGCTAGTTTTTTTGAATATTAAGTTCTAACTCAGCTTTTTCACTATCCTCTTCCACATTCATCAAGAGGCTTTTCAGTTCCTCTTCACTTTCTGCCATAAGGGTGGTGTCATCTGCATGTGTGAGGTTGCTGACATTCTCCTGACAATCTTGATTCCACCTTTTGTTTCATACAGCCCAGCATTTTGCATGACGTACACTGCATATAAGGTAAATAAGCAGGATGTCAATATACAGCCTGGACATACTGATTTCTCAATTTGGCTTCTTGACCTGCATACAAATTTTTTAGGAGGAAGGAAAGATGGTCTTGTATTCCCATCTCTTGGAGGATTTTCCACAGATGTGATCTACACAATCAAAGGCTTTGGCATAGTCAATAAAGCAGAAGTAGATGTTTTCCTGGAACTCTCATGCTTTTTCCATGAGCCAACACATGTGGCAGTTTGATCTCTGGTTCCTCTGCCTTTTCTAAATCAAGGTTAAATATCTGGAAGTTCATGGTTCACATAATGTTGACGCATGTCTTGGAGAACTTTGAGCATTAATTGGCTAGCCTGTGAGATGAAAGCAATTGTACAGTAGTATAAACATTCTTTGGACTTTCCTTTCTTTGGGATTGGAATGAAACCTGCTGTTTTCCTGCTGAGTTTTCCATTTAAGCCTAGCATTTAACAGCATCATTTAGGTTTTGAAATAAATCAGCTGGAATCTCATCATCTTCACTAGCTTTGTTCGTTCTGATGCTTCCTAAGGCCCACTTGACTTCAGAATCCAGGATGTCTGCCTCTACATGAGTGTTCATACATCGTGGTAATATGGTTTATTAAAATTTTTGTATAGTTCTTCTGGGTATTCTTGGCACCTCTTGTTAATAGCTTCTTCTTTCATAGGTACATATCATTTCCATACTTTATTGAGCCCATCATTGTGTGAAATGTTCCCTTGGTATCTACATTTTTCTTGAAGATATATTTCTTGGCATTGATCACTTCAGTTCAGGTTGGTTCAGTTGCTCAGTCGTGTCTGACTATTTGTGAACCCATGAACCACAGCACCCAAGGCCTCCCTGTCTATCACCAACTCCTGGAGTCCACCCAAACCCATGTCCATTGAGTCAGTGATGCCATCCAGCCATATCATCCTCTGTCATCCTCTTCTCCTCCTGCCCTCAATCCCTCTCATCATCAGGATATTTTCAAATGAATCAGCTATTATCATCTGATATCTGTGTCGACCGTCTGGTGATGCCCATGTGTAGTCTTCTCTTGTGTTGTTGGAAGAGTGTCTTTTCTATGACCAGTGCATTTTCTTGGAAGAACTCTATTAGCCTTTACCCTGCTTCATTCCGTATTCCAAGGCCAAATTCGCCTGTTACTCCAGGTATTTCTTGACTTCCTACTTTTCCATTACAGTCCTCTATAATGAAAAGGACATCTATTGTTAGTTCTAGAAGGTTTTGTAGGTCTTCATAGAACCATTCAACTTCAGCTTCTTCAGCATTATTGGTTGGGGCATAGACTTGGATTACCATGATATTGAGTGGTTTGCCTTGGAAATGAACAGAGACCATTCTGTCATTTTTGAAATTACATCCAAGTACTGCATTTCGGACTCTTTTGTTCACTATGTTGGCTACTCCATTTCTTCTAAAGGATTCCTGCCCACAGTAGTAGATATAATGGTCATCTGAGTTAAATTCACCGATTCCAATCCATCTTAGTTTGCTGATTCCTAGAATGTCAATGTTCACTCTTGCCATCTCCTGTTTGATCACTTCCAATTTGCCTTGATTCATGAACCTAACATTCCAGATTCCTATGCAATACTGCTCTTTACACCATTGTACCTTGCTTCTATCATCATTTCCATCCAAAACTGGGTGTTGTTTTCGCTTTGGCTTCATCCCTTCATCCTTTCTGGAGTTATTCCTCCACTGATCTCTAGTAGCATATTGGGCGCCTACCAACACGGGAAATTCATCTTTCAGTATCCTATCTTTTTTGCCTTTTCATACTGTTCATGGGTTTCTCAAGGCAATAATGCTCAAGCAGTTTGCCATTCCCCTTTCCAGTGGACCATATTCTTTCAGACCTCTCCACCATGATGCATCCATCTTGGGTGGCCCCACATGGCATGTCTTAGTTTCTTTGAGTTAGACAAGGCTATGGTCCATGTGATCATATTGGCTAGTTGTCTGTGATTGTGGTTTCACAATCTGGTTTTACAGATTGATCACTTAGGCTTTCTTATCTCTTCTGGTTATTCTTGGGAACTCTGCAATCAAATGCGTATATCTTTTCTTTTCTCCTTTGCTTTTAGTTTCTCGTCCTTTCACAGCAATTTTGAAGACTTCCTCAGATAACCGCTTTGCCTTTTACATTTCCTTTCATTATGGATGGTTTTGATCACTGCCTCCTGTACAATGTCACTAACCTACATACATTGTTCTTCAGGCACTCTATCAGATCTAATCCCTTGAATGTATTTGTCACTACCCCTGTATAATCGTGAAGTGTTTGATTTAGGTCATACATGTATGCTTTAGTGGTTTTCCCTACTTTTTCAATTTAAGTCTGAATTTTGAAGTATTCTGTATATGTAAATTAAATCTATCTGGACCAAAATGTCATTTAAGGCTTGTGTTTCCTTATTAATCTTCTATCTGGAAGAAAAATCAATTGGAGTACCTAGAGTTTAAAATCTCCCATTATTTTGGGGATAATGTCAACTTTCTCTTTTTTGCTCTTACTATTTGCCTTATGTGCTGTGGCATTCTACATAGGATGTATATCTGTGCATGTGTGTGTTTACAATTGACATAACTTCTTCTTGTATTGGTAAATATAGAAATTGTAAATAGAAAAATATATAGGATGTGTATATATATGCATATATATTTATATATTTACAATTGTTATATCTTCTTATTGAATTGATCCCTAGATTCTTTTATTGTGTACCTCCCCGTCCCTTTTAACAGTATTATAAAGTATATTTTGTCTGTGTTGAGTATTGCTACTGTACATTTTTCAAACTTCCATTTGCTTGTAGTAACATTTTCCATCACCTTGTTTCAGTGTACATGTGACTCTAGATCTGAAGCAAGTCTCTTAGAGACACCATAAATGTAGGCCATGAATTTTATCCATTTAGCCAGTTAATATTTTTTGTTTGGAGCATTTAGTCCACTTATATTTAATATAATTTTTGATATCTAACTTACTTGTTTGGTTCAGTCATACAGTCATGTCCAACTCTTTGAGACTCCATGGACTACAACACACAAGGCCTCCCTGTCTATCATTAACTCCCAGAATTTAATGAAATCATGTCCACTGAGTAAGTGATGCCACCCAACCATCTCATCCTCTGCCGTCCCCTTCTCCTCCCACCTTCAATCTTTCCAGGCATGAGAGTCTTTTCAAATGAGTCAGTTTATGGCATCAGGTGCCCAAAGTATTGGAGTTTCAGCTTTAACATCAGTCCAATGCAATGAAAATTCAAGGCTGGTTTCCTTTAGGATGGACTGGTTGGCTCTCCTTGCCATCTAAGTTACACTCAAGAGCTTTCTGCAACACCATGGTTCAAAAGCATCAATTGTTCGGTGCTCAGCTTTCTTTGTATTCCAACTCTTACAGCCATACATAACTACTGGAAAAACCATAGCTTTGTCTAGACGGACATTTGTTGGCAAAGTACTATCTCTGCTTTTTAATATGCTATATATGTTGATCATAACTTTTCTTCCAAGGAGCAAGTGCCTTTAAATTTCATGGCAGCAGTCACCATCTGCAGTGATTTTGATTCAGACTCAGATCAGTCGCTCAGTCGTTTCTGACTCTTTGCAACCCCATGACAGACGCCAGGCCTCCCTGTCTGTCACCATCTCCCGGAGTTCACTCAAACTCACCTCCATGGAGTCGGTGATGTCATCCAGCCATTTCATCCTCTGTCGTCCCCTTCTCCTCCTGCCCCCAATCCCTCCCAGCATCAGAGTTTTTTCCAATGAGTCAATTTGTTGCATGAGGTGGCCAAAGTAGTGAAGTTTCAGCTTTAGCATCATTCCTTCCAAAGAAATCCCAGGGTTGATCTCCTTCAGAATGGATTGGTTGGATCTCCTTGCAGTCCAAGGGAATCTCAAGAGTCTTCTCCAACACCACAGTTCAAAAGCATCAATTTTTCGGAGCTCAGCTTTCTTCACAGTCCAACTCTCACATCGATACATGACCGCTGGGAAAAACAGAGCCTGGACTAGACGGACCTTTGTTGGCAAAGTAATGTCTATGCTTTTTGAATATGCTATCTAGATTGGTCATAACTTTTCTTCAAAGGAGTAAGGGTCTTTTAATTTCATGGCTGCAGTCACCATTTGCAGTGATTTTGGAGCCCCACAAAATAATACTTTTTCTACTGTTTCTCTATCTATTTCCCATAAAGTGACGGGACGATTTGCCGTGATCTTTGTTTTCTGAATGTTGAGCTTCAAGCCAACTTTTTCACTCTCCTCTTTCACTCTCACCAAGAGGCTTTTTAGTTCCTCTTCACTTTCTGCTATAAGGGTGGTGTCATCTTCATATCTGAGGTTATTTATATTTCTCCAGGCAATCTTGATTCCAGCTTGTGTTTCTTCCAGCCCAGCGTTTCTCATGGTGTATTCTGCATATAAGTTAAATAAACAGGGTGACAATATACAGCCTTGACGAACTCTTTTTCCTATATGGAACCAGTCTGTTGTTCCATGTCCAGTTCTAACTGGTGCTTCCTAACCTGCATATAGGTGTCTCAAGAGGCAGGTCAGATGGTCTGGTATTCCGATCTCTTGAAGAATTTTCCAGTTTATTGTGATCCACACTGTCAAAGGCTTTGACATAGTCAATAAAGCAGAAATGGGTATTTTTCTGGAACTCCCTTGCTTTTTCCATGATCCAGCAGATGTTGGCAATTTGATTTCTGATTCCTCTGCCTTTTCTAAAACCAGCTTGAACATCTGGAAGTTCATGGTTCACGTATTGCTGAAGCCTGGCTTGGAGAATTTTGAGCATTACTTTACTAGTGTGTGAGATGAGTGCAATTGTGTAGTAGTTTGAGCATTCTTTGGCTTTAACTTTCTTTGGGATTGGAATAAAAACTAATCATTTCCAGTCCTGTGGCCAAATGAAGAAAATGATTTTGAAGCCCGCCAAAATAAAGTCTGTCATAGATTCCATTGTTTACCCATCTATTTGTCATGAAGTGATGGGACCAGATGCCATGATCTTAGTTTTCTGAATATTGAGTTTTAAGTCAAAATTTTCACTTTCCTCTTTCACTTTCATCAAGAGGCTCCATTTTTTTCTTCGCTTTCTGCCATAAGGGTGGTGTTATCTGCATATCTGTAGTTATGGATGTTTCTCCCGGTAATCTTCATTCCAGCTTGTTCTTCATCCTGTTCAGCATTTCCCATGATGTACTCTGTGTATAAGTTAAATAAGTGGGGTGACAATATACAACCTTGACATACTCTTTTTCCCAATTTGGAGCCAGTCTTTTGTTCCATGTCCAGTTCTAACCACTGCTTCTTGACCTGGATACAGATATCTCAGGAGGCAAGTCAGGTGGTCTCGTATTCCCATCTCTTTCAGAATATACCACAGTTTTTTGTGATCCACAGAGTGAAAGGCTTTGGCATAGTCAATAAAGCAAAGTAGATATTTCTCTGGAACTCTGTTGCTTTTTCAATGATTCAGTGAATGTTAGTAATTTGTTTGCTGGTTCCTCTGCCTTTTCTAAATCCAGCTTGAACATCTGGAAGTTCATGACTCATAACTGTTAAAGCCTGGGTTGGAGAATTTTGAGTATTATTTTGCTAGTGTGTGAGATGAATGTAATTGTGCGGTAGTTTGTACATTCTTTGGCATTGCCTTCTTTTGGATTGGAATGAAAACTAACTCTTTCCAACCCTGTGGTTACTGTTGAGTTTTTTCATATTTTCTGGCATTTTGAATACAGCACTTTCACAGCATCATCTTTTAGGATTTCAAGTAGCTCAACTGGAATTTCATCACCTCCACTAACTTTGTTCATAGCAATAATTTCTAAGGTCTATTTGACTTCACATTCTCTGATGTCTGGCCCTAGGTTAGTGACCACATCATTTTGATTATTTGGGTCATGAAGGTCTTTTTTGTATAATCTTTTGTGTATTCTTGCACCTCTTCCTAATATATCCTGCTTCTTTTAGGTCCACACAACTTCTGTGTTTTATTGTTACCATATTTGCATGAAATATTCCTTGGTATCTGTAATTTTCTTGAAGAGATCTCTCGTCTTTCCCATTCTACTATTTTCCCCTATTTCTTTGCATTGATCACAGAGGAAGGCTTTCTTATATCTTCTTAGTATTCTTTGGAACTCTGCATTCAAATGGGTATATCTTCTGTTTTCTCCTTTGCCTTTCACTTCTCTTATTTTCTCTGCTATTCGTAAGGCTTCCTCAGACAGCCATTTTCCCTTTCTTTTTCTTGGGGATGGTCTTGATCACTGCCTCCTGTACATGTCATGATCTTCAGCCCATAGTTCTTCAGCCACTCTGTCTATCAGATCTAATCCCTTGAATCTATTTTTCACTTCCACTGTAAAATTGTAAGTGATTTTATTTAAGTCATACTTGAATGGTCAAGTGGTTTTCTCTACTTTCTTTAATTTAAGTCTGAAAATGGCAATAAGGAGTTCATGATCTGAGCCACAGTCAGCTTCTGGTCTTGTTCTTGCTGACTATGTGGAAGCTCTATACAGAGCTTCTCCATCTTTGACTGAAAAAAAAAAAAAAAGTAATCAATCTGATTTTAGTATTGACCATCTGGTGATGTCCATGTGTAGAGTCTCCTCTTGTTTTGTTGGAAGAGGGTATTTTTTATGACCAATGCATTCTCTTGGCAAAACTCTTAGCCTTTGCCCTCCTTCAATCTCTACTCCAACGCCAAATTTGCCCGTTACTAGAGGTATTTGTCAGAGAAGGCAATGGCAACCCACCCCAGTCCTCTTGCCTGGAAAATCCCAGGGACGGAGGAGCCTGGTAGGCTGCAATCCATGGGGTCTCTAAAAGTTGGACACTACTGAGCGACTTCACTTTCACTTTTGACTTTCATGCATTGGAGAAGGAAATGGCAACCCACTCCAGTGTTCTTGCCTGGAGAATCCCAGGGATGGGGAGCCTGGTGGGCTGCCACCTCTGGGGTCACATAGAGTCAGACATGACTGAAGAAACTTCACAGCAGCAGCAGCAGAGGAATTTGTTGACTTCCTACTTTTGCATTCCAGCCCCCTATAATGAAAAGGACATCTTTCTGGAGTGTTAGTTCTAGAAGGTCTTGTGGGTCTTTACAGAACTGTTCAACTTCAGCTTCTTCGGCATTACTGGTTGGGACATAGACTTGGATTACCGTGATATTGAATTGTTTGCCTTGGAAACAAATAGAGATTATTCTGTCGTTTTTGAGATTGCATCCGAGTACTGCATTTTGGACTCTTTTGTTTATTATGATGGATACTCTATTTCTTCTAAGAGATTCTTGCACACAGTTGTAAATACAATTGTCTTCTGATTTAAATTCACCCATTCCAGTCCATTTTAGTTTGCTGATTCCTAAAATGTTGATGTTCCCTCTTGCCATCTCCTCTTTGACCACTTCCAATTTGCCTTGATTTATGGACATAATATTCCAAGTTCCTATGCAGTGTTTTTCTTTACAGCATTGGACTTAACCTTCATCACCAATCACATCCACAAGTGGATGTTGTTCTTGCTTTGGCTGTGTCTCCTCATTCTTTTTGGAGTTGTTTCTCCACTAATCTCCAGTAGCATATTGGGCACCTACCCGCCTGGGGAGTTCATCTTCAGTGTCCTTTATTTTTGCCTTTTCATACTGTTCATGGGGTTCTCAAGGACAAGAATACTGAAGTTGTTTGCCATTCACCTCTTCAGTGGGCCACACTTTGTCAGAATGCTCCACCATGACACGTCCATCTTTGGTGGCCCTACACAACATGGCTCATAGTTTCATTGAATTAGACAATTTGTGGTCCATTTGACCTGATTGGTTAGTTTCCTATGATTGTGGTTTTCATGCTCAGTATATCTTTATTAAAGATTTATTGGATTAAAGACCAACTTTCTATTTATGGGTGAGGCTATGTTCCCTCCGTTATTTGACCTGAGATCAACCTATGGTGGAGGTAATGAAGATAATGGTGACCTCCTTCAAAAGGTCCCATGCAAGGACTGCTGTACTCAGTGCCCCAAACCCTCCAGAAGGGCTCTGCTGAACCACGCCTCCGCCAGAGACTCCTGGACACTCACAGGCAAGTCTGGTCAATCTTTTTGGGGTCATTATTCCATTCTCCTGGGTCCTGGTGTTCACAAGATTTTATTTGTGCCCTCCAAGAGTCTTTCCCCAGTCCTGTGTAAGCTCTGGAAGCTCTATGGTGGGGTTAATGGCAACCTCTTCCAAGAGGGCTTATGCCATTCCCAGGTCTACTGCACCCAGAGCCCCTGCCTCTGCAGCAGTGCACTACTGACTGGTACCTCTGCAGGAGACACTCAAACACAGTTTTGTCTCTGGCTCTGTGGTCTCTGGGTCCTGGTGTGCACAAGGTTTATTTGAACCCTCCAAGCCTCTCTGGTGGGTATGGGATTTGAATTCTCTTAGCTTTCGCTTGTGTGAAGTTTTTGATTTCTTCACTGAATCTTAATTAAAGCCTTGCTGAGTAGAGCTATTTTAGTTGTAGTTTTCTCTTTTTTATCCCTTGGAATATATAATTTCTCCCACTTCTTCCTGGCCTGAAGAGTTTTAGCTAAAAAAAAAAAAAAAAATCAGCTGAACACCATATGTGGATTCTCTTTTACATTGTTTGTTGTTTTTCCCTTGTTGCTTTTATTTTTTTTTTAATTTCATCAATTTTTATCAATTTGATTAATGTATGCCTCAGCATATTCCTCCATGGTCTTATTCTGTATTGAGTTCTTTGTGCTTCCTGGACTTGGGTAATTATTTTCTTTCCATGTTAGGTAAGTTTTCAACTACAATATCTTCAAATATTTTCTCCCACACTTTTTCTTTTTCTTCTTTTTCTTGGATATTTGTTCATGCTTTTCTTCTCTTCCCCAGAGGTATCTAAGACTACTTTCATTTATTTTCATTATTTTTTTCCCTTTAATCTGTTCTGTGAGAGTGATTTCTACCATTCTAACTCTCAGCTCACTTATCTATTCTTCTAAGTTATTCTGCTATTGAATCCTTCTAGTATATTTTTTACTTCAGTTATTGTAGCATTCGTTTCTGTTTGCCATTGTTGTGGTTATTGTTACTATGAGGGTTATTTTCAGTTTAGATGTCTACCGCCTTGTTCCTTAGTGTATTCTGGCCAATATCCCCCTTGCTGGAGGGTTTGACTGTTGCTGTGGTAACCCATGCATGCCCTTGGTATCGAAGAGCCTTGTTCTGTCATTTGCCTTTGTCTTTGCCTTTGCTCTGTCATTGTCACTGCCCTGTCAGGGGCAAAATCTCCTTCTTAGTTGCTGAAGTAGAGGCTCCCAGATCTATTTTATAGGTGTGTTTCTAATTTATGATGTGAGGTAGGTAGGATTGGAATCTTCCCACTGGGAGAGAAGCCATTGAGTATTTCTCCTCTGAAATTGTTCATTTCTGAACATGCTCCTTTGTGTCACCTTTTACCTATTTTGTGAGCTCACAAGTTACTCTGTTGTTGGCACTGCTTTTGGCACAATCTTAAACATGATTATACTGACAATTAGCCCTGGTGTCTCTTAGGTATTGGTTTGAAAAGGCCACCGGTAGAGATCCATTATGGCCAGGTCACAGGATTGCAGTATTCATGCATCTGGACCCAGTGTGGGTACTCAGATTCTGAGGGCATGAGTCTGAGGTATGGGGGCACCTCAGACTCTGACCTGGCCCATTCCTTGTCTGTACATGCCCACAAAGTCCACTACTGCTAAAGCTAGATTCATCTGCTGCATGAACAGTTATTGATCCTTCAGATGTTCTACAGGTGCTGAATTTATCAAGTTGGTTGTAGGAGGATAATTATAGTTTGCAGCCATGAAGAGAGATTTCAGATCTTCTTTTAAGGTGCATGACTTCTGGGGTTAAGCTGTTGTTTCAGTTCTGCCTCTGCCTGTGGGCCACTCACAAACACCTGCTCCCAAGGCTGCTCCAGAACATGTGAGCCCATTTCAATGGGGACGGATCATGCCAGGGATCCAGAGGCTATTCACGCAAGCGAGCTGGTAGCCAGAAGCCAAGGGTGTGACACTGTCAGCCCTAGAGGAATTTGGGGCCATGGGAGAGTGGACCAGTGGCTACAGACTCAAGAGATTTGGATCCATCTTGGATGTGGTGTGAAAGGGAGCTAATGCCTAAGGTCCCCAGGTTGCTTGCCTGAAGTAGATGGGGCAAGTGAGGCAATGAGCCAGAGCTTTAGTGGTCAAAGCATGGGAAGAGAGGCCGCGATGGTAGCTCTGCCTTTTTTGTGTCAATCAACCATGACACTACACTTTTATGATGGTCTAGGTTTCCTGCATAAAGATTCCCAAATGTGAAGCTCCTCTTTCCCACCCCTTCAAGCTGTCTCTCCACAGCCAACATCAATTCTGTCCATGAGTCTGCTTTCAAAACCGCTACGTCATCACCAAGCCCCTATCTGCACCAGTGGGAACACATCTCAGGCTGGGGCATGCAGGGCTATGGCTCAGACAATCTGTGTGTGTCTTACTCTGTTCTGCTTGCCACAAACAAGTTTCTGTGCTCTCCTCCAAGCCTCTGAAGAGCCCCTTCTGTCCCAGATAATCTGCGGGTGAGAGGGCTTTCTTTCCCAGATGTGGGAATCTTTACTTTCTTTCAATTCGCCCCAGGGTCCAGATCCTCTCCCACTTCTTTTATTCTTTATCCCTTCCTTATGTTGTCCTTTACAGTTATGTGGGAATTTTCTTGTCCTTTCAGATGTACAAAGACCTCTGCTATTGTTCAGCACGTGCTTTGTGAGAATTGTTTCATTTGTGGATGCATTCCTGATTTATTTGTGGGGAGAGATAAGCTCTATGCTCTCCTACTTCTCTGCCATTTTGACGTCCTCTAAGATTTCACTCTAAAGAATTTTAAGGAAAGCTAGAGGGAATAAAAGTAACAAAACCTACAGCCTTCAAGTTCAAATTTTATGTAGGGGATAAATGTACATATGTATAAAATTTTTTTGATAAAGATTATATAGATGCTCAGTCTTCCTTGGTGGTTCAGTGGTAAAGTATTTGCCTGCAATGCAGGAGATGCAGGTTTGATCCCTGGGTTGGGAAGATCCCCTGGAGGAGAGAATGGGAACCCATTCAAGTATTCTTGCTGGGGGAATCCCATGGACAGAGAAGCCTGGTGGTCTATAGTCAAGGTGGTCACAAAATATATATATATTTCTTCATAATTTCAAATATGTTTCGAATATCCTGCATTTGCACTCTGAGTCAGTAAAGCATCTGCAATGCAGGAGACCTGGGTTCAATTCTTGGGTAGGGAAGTTCCTCTAGAGAAAGAAATGGCAACCCACTCTAGGATTCTTGACTGTAGAATCCCATCAACAGAGGAGCCTGGCAGGCTACAGTTCATGGGGCTGCAAGAGTCAGACACGATTTAGCACCATCTATCTTTTCCTATCAAGAGTTGCTTGTTTTTATATACTTGTGTGTGTGTGTGTGTGTGTGTGATTTCCTACCTTTATCTTTGCTTTTACTTGTGAGCTTTATCATTCATAGTGTTCTTGTTTCTTATTGCAACTTTTTTTTTTTTTTGCCTAAGGAAGCTCCTTTAGCATTTGTTTCAAAAGTGGTTTGATAGTGCTGAATTATCTTAGCTTTTGCTTGTCTGTAAAGCTTTTGATATGTATGTTGAGTCTGAACTAGAGCCTTGTTGGGTAGAGCACTTTTGGTTGTAGGTTTTTCTTTTTCATTATTTTATTTTTATCATGGTACTCTTTTCTTCCCTGCAAAGTTTCTGTTGAAACTTAGCTGATAACTTTATTGGGATTCCTTTGTATATTATTTGTTGTATTTTCCTTGTTGCTTTTAATATTTTTTCTTTGTCCTTAATTTTTCTCCATTTGATTAATGTATGTCTTGGCATGTTCCTCCTTGGATTTATCATATATGGGACTTTGCAACTTGAAACTGAGTGAGAATTTCCTTTTCCATGTTAGGAAATTTTCAGCTATTATTTCTCCAAATATTTTCTTAGGCCCTCTGTTTCTTGATTCATCTTCTTAAGCCCTTATAATATGAATGTTGGTGAGTTTAATATTGTGTCAGAGGTCTCCAAGACTGTCCTCTTTCCTTTAATTATTTTTGTTTTATTCTATTCCATGGCAGTGATTTCCACTTATCTTTCTTCCAGCTTACTTATTCATTTATTTTTTGCCTGATATAATCTGCTTCTGATTCGTCCTTGTGTATTTTTTATTTCAGTTATTGCATTGTTGATCTCTGTTTGCTTGTTTTTTAGTTCCTTAATTTTTCACAAAATATTTATTTTATCTTCTCAGTCTGTGCCTCCGTTCTTTTTCTGAGATCTTAAATCACCTTTATTATCAATATTCAGCATTATTTTCAGGCATATTACCTATCTCCACATCATTAAGTTGTTCTTCTGAGGTTTTATCTTATTACATCATATGGAACATATTTTTATGCCATTTCATTTTGTCTCATTTTATGTTTGTCTTCTCCCTTCTGCAGTCTGTAAGACTTCTTGCTTCTGTTTTCTGCCATCTGAGGATGAAGTTATTCCAGGCACTTGCTCAGGCTTCCTACTTTGAGGGACTAGTGCTTGCTTACTGCTTGGTTGAGCTTAGTCTTATCTCCCTGTTGGGCAGTAGTGTGTCAAGACTTGTATTTAGAGTCAGTTGATGGGTGGGGCAGTGTGCCCACACTGTTGTTTGGCCTGAGTCATCTCAGCACTGGAGTCTGTAGGATGCTGGGTGAGGCCAGGTCTCAATGCCAAAATTATTATCTCCATGAAATATCAAGCCAATGAAGAATCCTAGGGCCTCCACCACCAGGGTCTTTGTTTCTACAGTGAGTCAAAGATGTCCTATGCCTCCCCAGGAGACCTTCCTAGGCCCAAGGGTATGTTTGTAAAAGTGTCCTGTGAATTTACTGCTTTGACCTTTGTCACAGTGTGGTTGAAATCTTGTGTGTACCCTCAAAGCAGGGAGTCTCTGTTTTCCCATATCCTGTGGAGCTCCTGCATTCAAGCCCTGCTGGCCTTCAAAGCCAAATGCTCTGGGATTGGTGGGTGGGTGGGTGGGGGTTGGGGGGTTTCTTTTACTGATGCCTCATTCAGGGTTCAGAATTCTCCATCCTGTGGGAGAACTTCTGGATTTTTTTTTTTTTTCAGTTTATGGGTTGCCTGCTTGGCAGGTATAGGATTTGTTTATATTGTAAAAACCCCTCCTGCCATCTTATTTTGGCTTCTTCTTTGTCTTTTGGTGTAGAATGTTTTGTTTGTTTGTTTGTTTGTTTTTTTATAAGTTCGAGTCTTTATTTGTCAATTAGTCATGAATTGATGTTTTTGTGAAAAAAAGTGAACTCAAATCCACCTCTTCTATCTTCTATTCCATCATCTTTTTAAGTCAATGCTTCTCTTGAACAAACACCAACGATTTGCAAATTTAAAGATTATATTCCATTTATAGTCATAAAATATTGTCTATATTCCCCATGTTGTACAATATGTATTTATAAGATTTTATACCTAGTAGCTTATTTAGATTGATATTTTAAGATAATGTTTCATTAAATAATGCTAATGCATCATCTAACAAGTAAAAATAAAAGACTTCTGTTTTTGTCTATAACTGAGTAATGGGGATTTGTTTGATTTACTGCTTTTCCCAAATCCCTGCTGACTTAAACACATAGAATATTGGATAAACTATATAAAACCTTGAGTAGAATAAGTAAAACTTTTAGAAACTGAAAATCCCAAGTATTAGAATAAATGTAGTGCAACTGGTACTTTCAGAATAAAGACTGTACAACTACCTTATAAGACATTTTGACAGTTTCTTATATTTAACAGTTAATGTTACACAATGCAGCAATATTGCTCCTAGGTATTTACTCCAAATTTTAAAAAAAATGTGCCCATAAAAGTTTTTTCTTTAATCGTTATATTTGACTCATTCAAAATAACCCGTTTTCTTTAAGTTTTATGCAGATATAATTGGCATGAAGCATTCTATGAGGTGTCTTGCATAATGAGTTGGCATACATATATGAAATTATTAAAGCAATAATTTCAGTAAACATGTAATGTAAAACATGGTGATTATAGTGAACACTAATGTGGGTACATTTGAATATTTTTAGGAAACTAGTTACAAAAAAATTCTCATCATAAGGAAAAGAACATTTCTTTAACTGTATGAAGTTATGGATTTAAACTGACATTTATTTTTATATTTTTTTAAATTTAGGAAACATCACATAAGTAATTTTATTAAAGTTATATACTTATAAAAATACATTAATATGATTTATAAATATTCATCATTACAAAAACTTTTAAATAATAAAAGAAATCCACTGTTTTATATATAAACAGTTAAAGTTATTTAAAAAATGATTCACCAAAAAGATGAGGTAGACATGCTATATGATAAATCACTAAATTATTATATGTAAAATAAAATTACAAAATAGATATTTGTTTTGAGATGGGAAATCAACTTTTTCTATCGCTATTTCATTGCAAATAGTACATTTTACTATCTTAGTTTTACTTTGCTTTAGTAATATTAAAATTGATATATAGTTTTAAATTAACTTGTATGTGAATTTTGGTATTTTTACACATTGCCTAAGGAGTATTAAACTGTCTTCTGTATAAATATATAAAGTGCTTAAACCATTCTAGTTTCTACAGTGAACTGCAGCTCATTCACACATTTATATGTGAGTACATGAGGTCATGTACTTATGTCTTAAACATATAACTTGTAAGAAAAACGGAAGCATAATCAACAAAATAATTACTTTGTACTGATAAGCATGAATATTTTGAGATTGAAGAATGTTGAATTAAGCTTTTTGATTTCTAGTATTTTAAAAGATTGTGACTTGCTCCTTTGTTTGGAGTCAATAATTGGTCAATAAATTGGAAGTTTAAGTCCTCTTTAAATTAACTTACCAATTAATTTATCAATCTTGAAAAAATAATTTATTCATAATTTTAATTAGGTTTTTTGTTGTATTTTGTTTTTGATCTAGGGATGCCTTTACAATTGGTGGTGGTCGTTGTTTAGTCACACAGTAGTGTCTGACTCTATGACCCCATGGACTGCAGCACTCCAGAACTCTCTGTCCCTCATTCTCTTCCGAAGTCTGCCCAAGTTCATGTCCATTGCATTGGTGATGCCGTCCACCTATCACATCCTCTAACACCCTCTTCTTCTGGCCTCAATCTTTCCCAGCATCAGGGACTTTTCCAATGTGTCAGCCATTTGCGTCAGATGACAAAAATTCTGGAGTTTCAGCTTCAGCATCAGTCCTTCCAACGAGTATACAGGATTGATGCCCCTTAACATTGACTGGTTGAATCTTGCTGTCCAAGGGACTCTTAGGAGTCTTCTCCAGCACCACAGTTTGAAAGCATCAATTCTTTGGTGCTTTGCCTTCTTTATAGTCCAGCTCTCACAACCCTGCGTGACCACTAGGAAAACCATAGCCTTGACTATATGGAACTTTTGCTGCAGAGTAATGTCTCCGCTTTTCAACACACATGTTTGTCAAAGGGTTCCTGACAAGAAGCAAACGTCTTCTGATTATATTGCTGCAGTCACCATCTGTAGTGGTTTTAGAGCCCAAGAAGAGGAAATCTTTCACCACTTCCACATTTTCCCCCTCTATTTGCTATGAAGTAATGAGGCCAGATACCATGATCTTAGTTGTTTTTGTCGTTGTTGTTGTTTTAATATTTGGCTTTAAGCCAGCTTTTTCACTCACTTCCTTCACTCTCATCAAGAGGTTCCTTTAGTTCCTCTTCACTTTCTGCCATTAAAGTTGTATCATCTACATATCTGTGGTTGTTAATATTGCTCCCACATATCTTAATTCCATCTTGTAATTCAGCCAGCCTGGTATTTCTCATGATGTGCTCAGTATATAGAATGAACAAACAGGGTTACAGCAGCTAGTCCTGTCATACTTCTTTTCAGACTTGAATCAATCAGTTGTTCCATACAGGGTTCTAACTGTTGTTTCTTGACCTGCATACAGGTTTCTCAAGAGACAGATAAGATGTTCTAGTATTCCCATCTCTTTAAGAGCTTTTCACAGCTTATTATGATCCACAAAGTCAAAGGCTTTGGTATAGTTGATGAAACATTGATAGCAGTTTTTCTGAAGTTCCCTAGTTTTCTCTATGAATCACCAAATGTTGGCAATTTAACCATAGGTGGTAGGAAAAATAGAAATATCAACAGCTTGTATTATTTATATTTAATGAATTTTTGCTAATTTTAAAACATCACTGAAATATTACTTCTTTCAAATCAAATAAAATATAATGGCATATGCTGTTTGTTTTTGAAAGAGAGAATACTTTTAGGATACTGAATAGAAGGTATTTTTTTTTTTTAATGAACACTTTCAAGAAATATTGCCCCTTAGTTGAATCCATATTGTCTGAGATCTTTATTGATACACACATGAGTTGCTGCCCAAAAGGGAACTCTCTTTTCATACGGAGAGATTCTAGCCTTTTCTTTCTTATCTCATTTTTATCCCCTTTCTCCTAATGTTTTTTCTATAAAATTACTGAACCCTGTCCAAAATAGCATTTTTTTTCTTTATTTTAAATTTATCTTAATTGGAGGCTAATTACTTTACAATATTGTGGTGATTTTTGACATACATTCATATGAGTCAGCCATGGATGTACATGTGTTCCTCATCCAGACCCTCCCGCCCACCTCCGTCTCCATCACATCCATCAGGGTCATCCCAGTGCACCAACTCTGAGCACCCTGTCTCATGCATCGACCCTGGACTGGTGATCTATTTCACATATGATAACATACATGTGTCAATGCTATTCTCTCAAATCATCCCACCCTCACCTTCTCCTACTCCTGCAGCTCAATTCCAGAAAAGTAAGCCATCCAGTCAAAAAATGGGCCAAAGATCTAAACAGACTTTTTTCCAAAGAAGACATACAGATGGCTAACAAACACAAGAAAATATGTTCAAAATCACTCATTATCAGAGAAATACAAATAAAAACCACAATGAGGTAACATCTCATGCTGGTCAGAATGGCTGCTATCAAAAAGTCTACAAACAATAAGTGCTGGAATGGGTGTGGAGAAAAAGGTACCCTCTTACACTGTTGGTGGGAATGCAAACTAGTACAGCCACTATGGACAACAGTGTGGAAATGTCTTAAAAAACTGGAAATTATTATGCAGTCTTAGTGTTCTCTTGGGTGAAATTACATTTTTTTCTTATTTTTGTTAATCTTAAAAATTTTGAGTATTGATCGTGTATTTATGTAGATTGCCACTCTATTTTAATTTTTTGATAAATTTCTCATCAATAGACTACTGCTATATTTTTTTATGCAAAAAAAGATAAAATACCATTTTTGTCACATGATATCAAAGATATGTACTATCTGCATAATTTATCACTATTCTTGTTGATCTTGATGACCTGGTTGAGTTAGTAGTATTTACCAGGTTTTGCCACTGTAAGATTATCTCCACCTTTCATAAATGCAATTGGGAAAGACTCCACATGTGCACTATATTTAGAAAATGAGGAGGTAAGATTTTCTTCCTTTGAAACAGAATGTTCACATAAATGATTTGGAAATTTTCTATATGGGGGTTTAACTCTTCTCCAATTATTTATTCAATCAATAGTTTGTACAGTGTGGACTAAGAAATATTTGTTTTATACTTAAAATTATAATTCAGTGGTAATTAATTTGTGGTTATTCAAATTGTTCCACACTTAGGCATCAAGAATTCTTTCAGTCAGCTCCTGTATCCCTTTGAGATACTCACATGAATATGGTTCTGTTGTTCTTGTTGCTATTTGTTGTTGTTTATTATTGAGGGATTCATTTATTATCTAGCATTATAAGAGAATCTAGATTCATCTTGTACATTTCTTGCCAGCATTGTAGTCATTTTCCAAGGAGCTCTAGTTCTTTTTATTGAAAACAAGATATTAGAAACTAAGACATGGACACCAGCTAAGATCATTGCTAATGGTGTTTCATTGGTTATTGCTCCTCTTAACTGACAGATTAAGGGTATATATGCATGTGCCATAACCTAAATATCTATAATTATTTCTATATGTATGCATGTACATTTATAGTAAACTATATATGAATCTATGGTCATGATGCATAATTTTTATACATTTTTGTATTCAGCTTAATATTTTGCATGAATCCTTGTATTTATGTTCATGAGAGGTATGATTTTACAGTTTTTCTTTTTTCTTTCTTTTTCTTTTTTTTTAATGTTTTTAACTGATTTTCCTGGTTCCCGGTCAGCTAGTAAAGCGTCCACTTACAATATAGGAAACCCTGATTTGATTCCTGGGTTTGGAAGATCTGCTGGAGATGGGATAAGCTGCCTACTCCAGTATTCTTAGGCTCCCCTCATGGCTAAGTTGGTAAAGAATCCTCCTGCAATGCATGACACCTTTTTTCCCTTGAAAAAGAAAAGGCTACCCACTCCAGTATTCTGGTGTGGAGAATTCCATGGACTCTAGCTGATGCCTCTTTTTGGGAAAATTTTTAGTTCAGCTTCCTTAATAGATGTAAACTCTTCAGATTATACATTTTCTTTATGTAGGCTTTGGTGTTTTTTTAATTCAAGAAATTTGTCCATTTTCTCTAAGCTATCACACCCCCATAAAGAGTTATCAATAGAATGAATTTACATAACTCCAAGGTTTGCTATACAATGAAAAATATATCATTAATTGCATAGGCAAAAGCTTGATACAAAAACACTTAATAATTCTGCAGCTATCAGTTTAGAAAAATTTGTCATAGAGAATGGTTGAAAGGTTGAATATTGTATTCTTCCAGTGCATAAGTTGTATTGAATATTGTTAAAACTAAGACTGAATTTTCAACACCTTACAAAGTACCATTTATTTATTTATGTTAATTGGAGGAAAATTAGTTTAGAATATTGTGATGCTTTTTTGTCATATATCAATATGAATCAGCCATGGATTCACAAGTGCTCCCTCTATCCTGAACCCCTACTCCCATCTCCCTCCCCAACCTGTTCCTTCAGGGTGTCACAGAGAACCAGTTTTTGGGTACCCTGCATCATATGTCAAACTCGCACTGGTTATCTATTTTACATGTGGTAATGTGTATGTTCAATGCCACTCTCTCAATTCACCCCACCCTCTCCTCCCACCAAGTCCAAAAATCTATTCCATACATCTGTGTCACCTTTGCTGCTCTGAATGTAGCATCATAAATATCATCTTTCTAGATTCCATATATATGCTTTAAAACACAGCATTTGTCTTCCTCTTTCTGACTTACTTCCCTCTGGATAATAAGCTCTGGATAGGTTCATCCAACTCATTAGAACTGACTCAAATGAGTTATTTTTAATAGCTGAATAATATTCCACTTTGTGTATGTACAACAATTTCCCTATTCTTTCATCTGCTGATGGATATCTAGGTTGCCTCCATATTCTAGCTATTATAAATAGTGCTGCAATTGAGAGTGTTAGTAACCTCAGTAGGGAGGCCAGAGGTTCCCAAGTGATAGGAGAGAATAAGTTGCAAGTGGCAGACACTTTTCCATTCTCTTTTGATGACATCTGGTTCCACCTGAACTTACCTTTTCGCAAACCTTGGCCTACTAATGCATTTTTCTTATGGAAATGTTTTACTTAAGCTCTGTTAATGAAACTATGCATTTGCTTGGAAATCTGCCTTTTTTCGAATTGGTTCCATTTAAGACTAATTTTTTTTTTTTTTTCTCAAACCTTGGGCTGATAATGGCTCAACAAACCAGTATTCATGTCAGTTGCTTTATGGTGGAGATGACACGCCTTGTGCCATTCTATCTCAAAAATGCATATTGTGGGAGAGGGGCCTGGTGAAACTCCCACAGCCTTGAGATGTTTCTTTTATGTGCTTAGAAGCTCACTAACAGACATACAATATTTTGCTAAAAACTAGCAAGGGGACACTCTTTCTGTCCCCCTCTGATGTCTATGTCAGAAGCTCTCCCTATCTCTATTATACTTTAATAAAACTTTGCTACACTAAAGCTCTGAATGGTCAAGCCTTGTCTCTAGCCACAGATTGAGTACTTCTCCAAAGACCATGGATCCCAACACAGCACATGGCTTGCAGTCACAACACTTCATAATGATTTGGGATACATGTCTTTTTCAGTTCTGGTATCCTCAATGTAAATGCCCAGTAGTGGGATTGCTGGGTTACATGATATTTTTATTCCTAGCTTTTAATAGAATCTCCATACTGTTCTCCACAGTGGTTGTACCAGTTTGCATTTCCACGAAGAGTGTAAGAGGGTTCCCTTTGCTCCACACTCTCTCCAGCATTTATTGTTTGTAGACTTTTTGATGATGGCTGTGATCACAGCCATGAAATTAAAAGACACTTACTCCTTGGAAGGAAAGTTAATGACCAACTTAGATAGCAAATTTAAAAGCAGAGACATTACTTTGCCAACAAAGGTCCGTCTAGTCAAGGCTATGATTTTTCCAGTAGTCACATATGGATGTGAGAGTTGCACTAAAAAGAAAGCTGAGTGCCGAAGAATTGATGCTTTTGAATTGTGGTGTTGGAGAAGGCTTTTGAGAGTCCCTTGAACTGCAACAAGATCCAATCAGTCCATTCTAAAGGAGATAAGTCTTGGGTGTTCATTGAAAGGTCTGATGTTAAAGCTGAAACTCCAATACTTTGGCCACCTCATGTAAAGATTTGACTCATTGGAAAAGACATTGAGGCTGGGAAGCATTGGGGACAGAAGGAGAAAGGGACGACAGAGGATGAGATGGTTGGATGGCATCACTGACTTGAAGGACATGGGTTTGGGTAGACTCCGGGAGTTGGTGATAAACAGGGAGGCCTGGCGTGCTGCGATTCATGGGGTCGCAAAGAGTCAGACACGACTGAGCGACTGAACTGAACTGATTCTGACCAGTGTGAGATCATAGCTCACTGTGGTTATGATTTGCTTTTCTCTAATTATGAGTGATGTTAAGCATCTGTTCATGTGTCATTAGCCATCTGTATGTCTTTTTTGGAGAAATGTCTGTTAAGTCTTCTGGCCAATTTTTGTCAGATTTTTCATTTTTCTGGTTTGAGGTGCATGAGATCCTTGTATACTTTGGAGATTAATTCTTGGTCAGTTGTTTCATTTGTTATTATTTTCTCCCATTCCGAGGGCTCTCTTTTCATCTTACTTTTAGATTTCTTAATTGTGTAAAATTAGTCCCTTTTTAATTTTTGTTTTTATTTCCATTATTCTGAGAGGTGGGTCATAGAGGATCTTGTTGTGACTTATGTCAGAGAGTGTTCTGCTTGTTTTCCTCTAAGGATTTTATAGTTTATGGCCTTTTATTTTGATCTTTAATCCATTTTGAGTTTACTTTTGTGTATGGTGTTAAAAAGTGTTCTAACTTAAAACAAAACAAAACAAAACAAAACAAAACACTTAGTGGACCAGATTTCCCAGCACCACTTGTTGAAAAGATTGTCTTTTTTCCATTGTATATTTTTTCCTCCTTTGTCAAAGATAAGGTGTCCTGTCAAAGATAAGGTGAATGGATTTATCTCCAGGCTTTCTATTTTGATGACTATAGCATTGTAGTACAGTCCGAAGTCAGGCAGTTTTATTCCTCCATCTCCACTCTTCTTTTTCAAGATAGTTTTGGCTGTTCGGAGTCTTTTATGTTTCCATACAAATTGGAAAATTGCCATTTTTAGGTAAGACAACAGTTGAAGTGTGTGCCTATGTAAGTGAGGTAAAGAATAGCTAGTAATAGCCAAGATGTATTCTTGGTAATCTGAGAGAACAGTGATGTTAATATTTATGTTTTAAGAATACAGTATTTTACAAACCACAATTCATGATTTTTACTAGAAAACTAAGGAAATGCAAATTATCTGTGAATAAACTAATATGAAAACAGGAAGGTATCTTTATAAATCTACAAGCCAAAGTTTTACTACATTATCAGGAATATTTTAAAATATACAGAGAGATATTGATCATTAAATTGGGATTCTATAAGAAAAATAATAAGTTATCAACTATAAGGATGACCCTATCAAAGATGAATTAGATGCCTAGTTTGGGGAGAGATTACAGGTATAGGGAACAAAAAAAGTCTTACCACTTAATGATAATAAGGGTTTGTCTCCATCATATAGTGCATTTGACAAGAATTTTTTTAATTAAAATTTTGTACATGATACCTTTATTTAGGTTAATTATTCTGTGTACAGTGTAGTTTTAAAGAATCTATACTTATGAAAAATTGAGTTGTAACTCATAACTCAACCCATTATGATATAGAGCATGATATTATATAATAAATGGTTGGCAACTATTAATATGCAATATTTTATTAAGGAGGGAATTTTTCTTCACATATGTGAAAACTAGTAAGCAGTGCTTGAAATCTCTAACATAAGAAGCTACAGTCTCCTTAAAGACAAAATCCCATAAAATAATTTATTGCTTAATGTTTGGCATACAATGCAACTTAGTTTAAATAATATTGCATCAATTCAAAATTAATAAGATTATTGACTACTAAAGTAAGTCTCTAATAATGTCATAAACTCAGATTCATTGATTTTCCATTTACCATACATTTACAGAAAAGTTGCCAAAGACAGTGGGGATATATTCTCTAGGAAATACATTGGCTGTGTAATTGATCAGCAGGCAAGTTTTACTTGCATTTAAATCTCTCATCACCACACAACTGATGGCCTGTAATTGGGCCACTTCAAGGGCTCTCCTCTGGGTACTGTGAAAGAAGCAGAAACTGGCTTCTTTAAGGTTTCTCATTTATGTGGTGAAGTAAAACTCATATTTTATGGCAAGATTTAAAGAAAACATTATTTTTTTATGTGCCCTTTGAACTCCTCTCTCCCTCTTACTGTGCACTGTATATCTGTATTATGCATCAACCAAAGCTCCCCCATTGGCAGACATAGCTGCTCAGGCATGAAAAAAAAAAAATTCTCCCAGCATCAAGACAATTTCTTAAAATATATCATTCTTTCTTGGTTCTATAAGGGGCCAAGGTGATTCTCACATCTGGACTGTGTAAACTGTCAGTAACATATCATTTAATATACAGCCATCTATCTCTGTGGGAGAGGGAGAGGGTGGGATGATTTGAGAGAATGGCATTGAAACATGTATAATATCATATATGAAATGAATCGCCAGTCCAGATTCGTTGCATGATACTGGATGCTTGGGGCTGGTGCACTGAGATTACCCAGAGAGATGGTACGGGGAGGGAGGAAGGATGGGGGTTCAGGATGGGGAACACGTGTATACCTGCGGCGGATTCATATTGATGTATGGCAAAACCAATACAATGTTGTAAAGTAATTAACCTTCAATTAAAATAATTAAAATTCTTCCTGTATAATTCTGTATGTTTAAAAGTGACAGTAATAGAGTTACAATATAAAACTTAAAATCCTTTATCAGCTGTCTGACATTGGCTGTTGACTTTGCATCTCTGTAATACAGTTCCCTTAACTGTCAAATAGGTATAGTACAGTTAACATATTTGTAAGCATAAAATAAGATTATATATGTGAAGTGCTAAAAAGAGTGCCTGTCTTTCAGTAAGTATTCAATGGATATAATTTATTGACAACTTAGTATAACTTCTCAGTTTCCCTCCCACCTGGCTTAAAACAATTATTATTATTCATCTTCTGCTGGGAATTTGTAGTGATATTAACTGAGGAACAATAACCAAAAAACAACAACAACAACAAGAACAAAGTTGTTACTTCACTTAAAGAAATGTAGTTGACCCATTTTCAGTTTGGTCCTGTATACATACCACAGAAATATTTACATGTTTGCCCATTAAGGAAGGGCTGTGACAAAGTCATCACTGCTTGGGTTTACAATGAAACTCTGTAGCTCTTGGGGGACTCAGGAAAAGAACTTCAGAGCTTAAATTGATATATATATATATATAATTTTTTTTCCTCTAGAAATACCTAGTGTGATGCACCTCAATCAGTTACTGTTTTCATAAGTATACATTTATCTACTTCTGATTTATACTTCTTTGATTAAGTAATAACAACAATCAGTCATTTGAGGCAGACTTCCCTGGTAGCTTGGTTGGCAAATAATCCACTTGCAAGGCAGGAGATGTGAGCTTGATCCCTGGGTCAGAAAGACCCCCTGAAGATGGAAATGGCAATCTGCTCCAGCTGAAGTGTCTGGGAAATCCCGTGAAGAAAGTAGTCTGACTGGCTACAGTTCATGGGGTCACAAGAGTTGAACATTAGTGAGTGACTAAACCACAACGACAAAACATTTGCAATTTGTTTTGCTTAAAAAGAGAGATTGCTTCTACCAGACATAGTTTAGCTTTTGCAAAGCAGTAAGAGTTTCAGAACCAAACAGTTCTTATACAACATTTCAATATTATATTAACTAAATATTAATCTAGCATAACAATTACATATAATGACCTTTTAGAGAGAAAATATCTCAAGGAAATGGTAATAAATCCATAAATAATAAGCATTCAAAACATCAGATAGTGGAAAATATATTCTAATCAAACTTCTCAAAACAGTCAAGAATGTGTATCTTCTCATTTATTATCATTATTTAATTTTGCTAATGAGTCTGAGTGAACTCCGGGAGTTGGTGATGGACTGGGAGGCCTGGTGTGCTGCAATTCATGGGGTCGCAAAGAGTCGGACACGACTGAGCGACTGAACTGAACTGAACTGAACTGAATAATAAATAATTTTACAGATATAAAATCAAGTTTAGTCAGACTATTTGTCTTGATCTGAAGAAAAGGATAAACTTATTAACCCAATCCTTAATGATTATACAGTGGAAGAGACATATTCAAGGGATTACATCTGATAGTCACAGTGCCTTAAGAAACAAGGATGGAGGTTCATAACATTGTGCAGGAGGTGATAGTCAAAACCATCCTCAAGAAAAAGAAATTCAAATAGACAAAATAGCTGTCTGAGGAGAGCTTACAAATAGCTGAGAAAAGAAGAGAAGTAAAAGGCAAAAGAGAAAAAGAAAGATAAACTCATCTGAATGTATGGTTCCAAAAAATAGTAAGGAGAGATAAGAAAGCCTTCTTAAGAGAAAAGTGAAATGGTACTTCATTGTGGTCTTCATTTGAATTTCTCTGATAGAGAATTTCTCTGATAGAGTGATATTGAGCATCTTTTCATGTGTTTCTTAGCCATCTGTATGTCGTCTTTGGAGAAATGTTTACTTAGTTCTTTGGCCCATTTTTTGATTGGGTAATTTATTTTTCTGGAATTGAGCTGCATAAGTTGCTTGTATGTTTTTGAGATTAGTTGTTTGTCAGTTGCTTCATTTGCTATTATTTTCTCCCATTCTGAAGGCTATCTTTTCACCTTGCATATAGTTTCCTTTGTTGTGCAGAAGCTTTTAATTTTGCTTAAATCCCATTTGTTTATTTTTGCTTTTATTTCCAGTATTCTGGGAAGTGGATCATAGAAGATCCTGCTGTGATTTATGTCGGAGGGTTTTGCCTATGTTTTCCTCTAGGAGTTTTATAGTTTCTGATCTTACATTTTGATCTTTAATCCATTTTGAGTTTATTTTTGTGTATGGTGTTAGAAAGTGTTCTAGTTTCATTCTTTTACAAGTGGTTGACCAGTTTTCCCAGCATCACTTGTTAAAGAGATTGTCTTTAATCCATTATATATTCTTGCCTCCTTTGTCGAAGATAAGGTGTCCATAGGTGTGTGGATTTATCTCTGGGCTTTCTATTTTGTTCCATTGATCTATATGTCTGTCTTTGTGCCAGTACCATACTGTCTTGATGACTGTGGCTTTGTAGTAGAGCCTGAAGTCAGGCAGGTTGATTCCTCCAGATCCATTCTTCTTTCTCAAGATTACTTTGGCTATTCGAGGTTTTTTGTATTTCCATACAAATTGTGAAATTATTTATTCTAGCTCTGTCAAAAATACCGCTGGTAGCTTGATAGGGATTGCATTGAATCTGCTGATTGCTTTGGGTAGTATACTCATTTTCACTATATTGATTCTCCTGATCTATGAACATGGTATATTTCTCCATCTATTAGTGTCCTCTTTGATTTCTTTCATCAGTGTTTTATAGTTTTCTATACATAATGAGGTAATATTTCACACCAGTCAGAATGGCTGTTATCCAAAAGTCTACAAGCAATAAATGCTGGAGAGGGTGTGGAGAAAAGGGAACCTCTTACACTGTTGGTTGGAATGTAAACTAGTACAGCCACTATGGAGAACAGTGTGAAGATTCATTAAAAAAAACTGCAAATAAAACTGCCTATGACCCAGCAATCCAACTGCTGGGCATACACACTGAGGAAACCAGAGTTGAAAGAGACACATGTACCCCAATGTTCATTGCAGCACTGTTTATAATAGCCAGGACATGGAAGCAACCTAGATGTCCATCAGCAGAGGAATGGATAAGAAAGCTGTGGTACATATACACAATGGAGTATCACTAAGCCATTAAAAAGAATACATCTGAATTAGTTATAATGAGGTGGATGAAACTGGAGCCGATTATACAGAGTGAAGTAAGCCAGAAAGAAAAACACCAATACAGTATACTAACACATATATATGGAATTTAGAAAGATGGTAATGATAACCCTGTATGTGAGACAGCAAAAGAGACACAGATGTGTAGAATGCACTTTTGGACTCTGAGGGAGAGGGAGAGGGTGGGATGATTTGGGAGAATGGTATTGAAACATGTATACTGTTATGTAAGAAACGAATCACTAGTCTAGGTTTGATACAGGATACAGGATGCTTGGGGCTGGTGCACTGGGATGACCCAGAGAGATGATATGGGGAGGGTGGTGGGAGGGGGGTTCAGGGTTGGGAACTCATGTACACCTGTGTTGGATTCATGTCAATGTATGGCAAAACCAATACAATATTGTAAAGTAAAAAAAAAAAAAAAAAAAGAAACAAATAAAAACATTTATTTTGGAAAAAAAAAAAGAGAGAGAGAGAACAGTGAAAAGAACTATAGAAAACAGTAGAGTGGGAAATGCCCACTAGGATATATATTTATGTTTAAGTTGACCTATTAGAATCTGAAGTTATGGTAAAGTAGGACATAGATCATTTTGTCTTAAAATGAGTCATTATTTTTTAACCAAAAGGCATCAATTCTCCTTTACAAAAGGAGATAATGATTATGGTTATTTTATATAAAAGTTTTCTAGATAATTTCACTCTAACCATCAAAATAAACGGTCAGAATCAGATTCCATTACTTGTATTAAAAAGGCAATAATAAATACAAAACCTTCCAAAATTTTATTTTATACACAGATTCCATTATACTATCAAATATATGCAACTATGACAGAATTAACAAATTTATATATCAACACATTATAATTTCCTTTGAATATGCCAAGATTTAGTATCTGATATCGCTATAGTTGTATATCTAACAAAGAGTACCAGAAATTTTATTTGTCCAGAATACTTTACTCTTTATATTTTTTAATTTATCACATCAGCAGTAAATTCTCCATTTTCACTGAGTAAAACAATGTAGCTAAACTGTAAATATCACTGTCTAGATGTATGTGAGAAATTGTGTGATAATTTTGTTAGTTTTGATGTCAAAATAAATTACAGGAAAAGCATAAGAATCTTCTGTTCATGATTTTTATTTGAAGAAAACATATCCAAGTGTGAAATATGGAAAGATTTAAAATTTCCTCTATCTTTTGTTTATTTATTTTTTCCAGTTCTGTTTACTTTTATTTTTTATTTTTTGTAATTTTAATTTTTACTTTATTTTTCTTTACTGTATTGGTTTTGCCATACATCGACATGAATCCACCACAGGTGTACATGAGTTCCCAAACATGAACCCTCCTCCCACCTCCCACCCCATATCATCTCTTTGGATCATCCCTGTGCACAGGCCCAAGCTCTGTGTCTCTTTTGCTGTCTCGCATACAGGGTCATCATTACTATCTTTCTAAATTTCATATGTATGTGTCAGTATACTGTATCGTTGTTTTACTTTCTGGCTTACTTCGCTCTGTATAATCAGCTCCAGTTTCGTCCATCTCATTAGAACTGATTCAAATATATTCTTTTTAATGGCTTAGTAATACTCCATTGTGTATATGTACCACAGCTTTCTTATCCATTCATCTCCAGTTCTGTTTAAATCTTGAATTTAGGAATGGTTCAGTGATCTCTAGACTATGAATCAATGACCCTCAAATATTTCTGTTTAGAAGATTAAATAAAATATTAGGGGAAAACTATTTTCTCTATAATTCCCTGATTATTGAGAAAGCATTTTAATGCTTTCTACCAGCTAATTTTGTGGATATTACTAAAAGGTAGCATAAGTGGTTGAAAAGCATGGGGTATGAAATGAGACTATCCAGATTTAATTTTATTATGGAATTTGAAACTTGACTTCCTCATATGATAAATGGGCATAATATATCATCCAAGTGAGTGTAACTATACTGGATGCATCACAAGTTCATAAATATTTGACAGGTCTTGTGACATGAAGTCATATATATATCCAGTTATGTTTAAAAAATCTGATATATTTAGTGGACTAAAAGATAAAGATACTAAACAATTCTTTGGGACTAAGGGCCATTCCTCAGTCTAGACTCGAACTCATTAACATAATATTTAATTGCTTAAATTATGTGTGATTTTTAAAAGATATGCATTGTGTCAAAGACCCATGTAGTTGGTCACCAAAAGATATTGATCACACACACACACACACACACACACACAAAAAAAAAAAAAAAAAAAAAAAAAAAAACAGACATCTCAAGCTAGTAATTTTAGCACTTTTCTATGTATGAGAAGATTCAAAGGTCTGGGTTAATTGAAATTATTCCTTTGATATACATCTTAATTATCTAGGGGCGGATAAAGGAAAGATGGCGGAGGAATAAGACGGCAAGACCACTTTCTCCCTCACAAATTCCTCAAAAGAACATTTCAACGCTGAGCAAACTTCACAAAACAACTTCTGTAGGCTGGCAGAGGACATTAGGCATCCAGAAAAGCAGATCATTGTCTTCAAAAACAGGTAGGAAAAAATATAAAAGACGAAAAGGAGACAAAGGAGGTGGGGAGGGAGCTCCATCCCGGGAAGGGAAGCCCGTCCCGGGAAGGGAATTTTAAGAAGAGAGGTTTCCAAACACCAGGAAACACTCTCCCTGCCGAGTCTGTGTCGAGCCTTGGAAACACAGAGGGCAACATAACAGGAAGGAAAAATAGATAAATAATTAAAACCAACAGATTACAAGCCCAACAGTAACTCCCCCAGTGGAAAAGCAGCACAGACACCTGCATCCGCCACTGGGAAGTGGGGGCAGGGCAGGGACGCGCGGGAGGCGCGGGCTGCAGAGCTTTGTAAGAATCGGGCAGGAACGCCCCACGTGCAACCAGAACGATCTAACGTGGGCTAGCAAACCAGACTGTGGGATAGCTACCACGCGAAAAGCTCAAACATAAGACACCGCCAGGACCGAGCACAGAACAAAGGACGGAACGGGAAAAGCCGGCTGCAGACCATCCCCCGCCGGGGACAGGCAGCCAGAGTCGTAAGGACTGGAAAGGGGCAATTGCAGACTCGGGACCTAAATGCAAGCAAGCTCCTTTGCTAAGACTTCTGGGGGTGCTGGACAGTCACAATCTACCGCACGGGGTGCACCAGCGGTCCGCCCAGAAAGCTGAGCAGCAGCGGCAGAAAAGGTGACAAGCCGCGGCGATCGCGCTCGCCAAACTCCTGAGCTACTCGGACCTGGGAAGGGCACAAAGCGCAGTTCCAGCCGAATCTGTGCCTCTGAGGGCTGCCTGAGCGCCGAACCTGAGCGGCTTGGACCGGGGAAGTGCACGCAGCCTAGGGCCGGCCCCAGACGGTTCCCAGCTGAGCATCCTAGAGCTGGAGCGGTTTGTGAGCCGCGAGAAAGGACAGGTCAAGCCGGGCAGAGATACTGCGTGCACACGACAGTGCTATTTGTTAGCAGCAGCCCCCCTCCTCACAGCGCAACTAAACTAGTGAGCCTAAAAAGCCAGCAAACAGAAGAAGTTAAACAGAGGGAACCACCTTGGAAGTGATCCCACACGGCCCATTACACCAGAAAGGGCCAGATATTTTTAAAATCATTCCTTTTTTTTTTTTTGCTTTTTTTTCTAACTTTTTTTTAATTGTTAAGTCTTCTATTTCCCCTCTAATTTTTATTTCTATAACCTATTATTACTATATTTTTTTTTGTTTGTTTGTTTTAAAAAGACTTTTTTTTTTTTTTTTTTAAGGCAAACACCATATACAGTCTTTGGATGGTTGTTGATGGCTTTTTTTTTTCTTTTTGATTGTTTGTTTGTTTATTTGTTTTTTAATAATTCTTTTTCTTTCTTTTTTTTTTTTCTTTCTTTCTTCCTTTTTCCTTCTGCTTCTCTCTAATATTGTATCTTTGAAAATCCAACCTCTACTCTAGATTTTTAATCTTTGCTCTTAGGTTTTTGTGGTCAATTTTGTACATTTAAAAACCCAAACTTCACTATCCCAGTTTACCTGAGAGCGAGATTACTGGCTTGACCACTCTCTCCTCCTCTGGACTCTCCTTTTTCTCCACCAGGCGGCCTCTGTCTCTTTTCTCCCCCATCTCTCCTCTATCCAACTCTGTGAATCTCTGTGTGTTCCAGACAGTGGAGAACACCTAAGGAACAGGTTACTGGCAGGATTCGTCTCTCTCCTACTCATTCCTCTCTCTGATCCTCCTGGTCACCTCTGTCTACTTCCTCCCTCTCCTCTTCCCCATATAACTCTGTAAATACCTCTGAGCGGTCCAGACTATAGAGCGCACATAAGGAAGTGACTACTGGCTAGCTTGCTCTCTTCTCTTTTGATCTCACCGCATCTCATTCCAGTTACCTCTAACTACCCCCTCCATCTTCTCTTCTCCTTATAACTCAGTGAACCCCTCTGAGTGTCCCTCAATGTGGAGAAACTTTTCATCTTTAACCTAGATGTTTTATCATCAGTGCTGTATAGATGGAGAAGTCTAGAGGCTACTGTAAAAATAAAACTGAAAACCAGAAGCAGGTGGCTTAAATCCAAAGCCTGAAAACATTAGAGAACTCTTGAATTCAGGGAACATTAAGCAACAGGAGCCCATCTAATGCCTTCATACCTACACCTAAACCAAGTTCCACCTAAGGGCCAACAAATTCCAAAACAAGACATACCACGCAAATTCTCCAGCAACACAGGAACACTCCCCTGAGCTTCAATATACAGGCAGCTCAAAATTATCCCAAAACCTTTGATGTCTCGTAACCCATTACGGGTCACTCCATTGCACTCCAGAGAGAAGAAACCCAGCTCCACCCACCAAAACTCCAACACAAGCCTCCCTAACCAGGAAACCTTGACAAGCCACTGATAGAACCCCACCCAAAGTGAGGAAGCTCCATAATAAAGAGAACTCCACAAATTCCCAGAATATAAAAAGGCCACCCCAAATGCAGCAATATAACCAAGATGAAGAGACAGAGGAATACTCAGCAGGTAAAGGAACAGGAGAGTTGCCCACCAAACCAAACAAAAGTGGAAGAAGTAGGGAATCTACCAGAGAAGGAATTCCGAATATTGATAGTGAAAATGATCCAAAATCTTGAAATCAAAATGGAATCACAGATAAATAGGCTAGAGACAAGGATTGAGAAGATGCAAGAAAGGTTTAACAAGGACCTAGAAGAAATAAAAAAGAGTCAAAATATAATGAATAATGCAATAAATGAGATCAGAAACACTCTGGAGGCAACAATTAGTAGAATAACGGAGGCAGAAGATAGGATTAGTGAAATAGAAGATAGAATGGTAGAAATAAATGAATCAGAGAGGAAACAAGAACAACGAATTAAAAGAAATGAGGACAATCTCAGAGACCTCCAGGACAATATGAAACGCTCCAACATTCGAATTATAGGAGTCCCAGAAGAAGAAGACAGAAAGAAAGATCATGAGAAAATCCTTGAGGAGATAATAGTTGCAAACTTCCCTAAAATGGGGAAGGAAATAATCACCCAAGTCCAAGAAACACAGAGAGTTCCAAATAGGATAAACCCAAGGCGAAACACCCCAAGACACATATTAATCAAATTAACAAAGGTCAAACACAAAGAACAAATATTAAAAGCAGCAAGGGAAAAACAACAAATAACACACAAGGGGATTCCTATTAGGATAACAGCTGATCTTTCAATAGAAACTCTTCAGGCCAGGAGGGAATGGCAAGACATACTTAAAGTGATGAAAGACAATAACCTACAGCCCAGAATACTGTACCCAGCAAGGATCTCATTCAAATACGAAGGAGAAATCAAAAGCTTTACAGACAAGCAAAAGCTGAGAGAATTCACCACCACCAAACCAGCTCTCCAACAAATTCTAAAGGATATTCTCTAGACAGGAAACATGAAAAGGGTGTATAAACTCGAACCCAAAACAATAAAGTAAATGGTAACGGGATCACACTTATCAATAATTACCTTAAACGTAAATGGGTTGAACGCCCCAACCAAAAGACAGAGACTGGACGAATGGATACAAAAACAAGACCCCTCTATATGCTGCTTACAAGAGACCCACCTCAAAACAAGGGACACATACAGACTGAAAGTGAAGGGCTGGAAAAAGATATACCACGCAAATAGAGACCAAAAGAAAGCAGGAGTGGCAATACTCATATCCGATAAAATAGACTTTAAAACAAAGGCTGTGAAAAGAGACAAAGAAGGCCACTACATAGTGATCAAAGGAACAATCCAAGAAGAAGATATAACAATTATAAATATATATGCCCCCAATATAGGAGCCCCGCAATATGTAAGACAAATGCTAACAAGTATGAAAGGGGAAATCAACAATAACACAATAATAGTGGGAGACTTTAATACCCCACTCACACCTATGGACAGATCAACTAAACAGAAAATTAACAAAGAAACGCAAACTTTAAATGATACATTAGATCAGTTAGACCTAATTGATATCTATAGGACATTTCACCCCAAAACAATGAATTTCACTTTTTTTTCAAGTGCTCATGGAACCTTCTCCAGGATAGATCACATCCTGGGCCATAAATCTAAACTTGATAAATTAAAAAAAATCGAAATCATTCCAAGCATCTTTTCTGACCATAATGCAGTAAGATTAGATCTCAATTACAGGAGAAAAACTATTAAAAATTCCAACATATGGAGGTTGAACAACACACTTCTGAATAACCAACAAATCACAGAAGAAATCAAAAAAGAAATCAAAATATGCATAGAAACTAATGAAAATGAAAACACAACAACCCAAAACCTGTGGGACACTATAAAAGCAGTGCTAAGAGGAAAGTTCATAGCAATACAGGCATACCTCAAGAAACAAGAAAAAAGTCAAATAAATAACCTAACTCTGCAACTAAAGCAACTAGAAAAGGAAGAGTTGGAGAACCCCAGAGTTAGTAGAAGGAAAGAAATCTTAAAAATTAGGGCAGAAATAAATGCAAAAGAAACAAAAGAGACCATAGCAAAAATGAACAAAGCCAAAAGCTGGTTCTTTGAAAGGATAAATAAAATTGACAAACCATTAGCCAGACTCATCAAGAAGCAAAGAGAGAAAAATAAAATCAATAAAATTAGAAATGAAAATGGAGAGATCACAACAGACAACACAGAAATACAAAGGATTATAAGAGACTACTATCAGCAGTTGTATGCCAATAAAATGGACAACGTGGAAGAAATGGACAAATTCTTAGAAAAGTACAATTTTCCAAAACTGAACCAGGAAGAAATAGAAAATCTTAACAGACCCATCACAAGCACAGAAATTGAAACGGTAATCAGAAATCTTCCAGCAAACAAAAGCCCAGGTCCAGACGGCTTCACAGCTGAATTCTACCAAAAATTTCGAGAAGAGCTAACACCTATCCTCCTCAAACTCTGCCAGAAAATTGCAGAGGAAGGTAAACTTCCAAACTCATTCTATGAGGCCACCATCACCCTAATACCAAAACGTGACAAAGATGTCACACAAAAGGAAAACTACAGGCCAATATCACTGATGAACATAGATGCAAAAATCCTCAACAAAATTCTAGCAATCAGAATCCAACAACACATTAAAAAGATCATACACCATGACCAAGTGGGCTTTATCCCAGGGATGCAAGGATTCTTTAATATCCGCAAATCAATCAATGTAATTCACCACACTAACAAATTGAAAAATAAAAACCATATGATTATCTCAATAGATGCAGAGAAGGCCTTTGACAAAATTCAACATCCATTTATGATAAAAACTCTCCAGAAAGCAGGAATAGAAGGAACATACCTCAACATAATAAAAGCAATATATGACAAACCCACAGCAAACATTATCCTCAATGGTGAAAAATTGAAAGCATTTCCCCTAAAGTCAGGAACAAGACAAGGGTGTCCTCTTTCACCGCTACTATTCAACATAGTTCTGGAAGTTTTGGCCACAGCAATCAGAGCAGAAAAAGAAATAAAAGGAATCCAAATTGGAAAAGAAGAAGTAAAACTCTCACTGTTTGCAGATGACATGATCCTCTACATGGAAAACCCTAAAGACTCCACCAGAAAATTACTAGAGCTCATCAATGAATATAGTAAAGTTGCAGGATATAAAATCAACACACAGAAATCCCTTGCATTCCTATACACGAATAATGAGAAAGTAGAAAAAGAAATTAAGGAAACAATTCCATTCACCATTGCAACAAAAAGAATAAAATACTTAGGAATATATCTACCTAAAGAAACGAAAGACCTATATATAGAAAACTATAAAACACTGATGAAAGAAATCAAAGAGGACACTAATAGATGGAGAAATATACCATGTTCATGGATCGGAAGAATCAATATAGTGAAAATGAGTATACTACCCAAAGCAATTTACAAATTTAATGCAATCCCTGTCAAGCTACCAGCCACATTTTTCACAGAACTAGAACAAATAATTTCAAGATTTGTATGGAAACACAAAAAACCTCGAATAGCCAAAGCAATCTTGAGAAAGAAGAATGGAACTGGAGGAATCAACTTGCCTGACTTCAGGCTCTACTACAAAGCCACAGTCATCAAGACAGTATGGTACTGGCACAAAGACAGACATATAGATCAATGGAACAAAATAGAAAGCCCAGAGATAAATCCACACACATATGGACACCTTATCTTTGACAAAGGAGGCAAGAATATACAATGGAGTAAAGACAATCTCTTTAACAAGTGGTGCTGGGAAAACTGGTCAACCACTTGTAAAAGAATGAAACTAGATCACTTTCTAACACCGCACACAAAAATAAACTCAAAATGGATTAAAGATCTAAATGTAAGATCAGAAACTATAAAACTCCTAGAGGAGAACATAGGCAAAACACTCTCAGACATAAATCACAGCAGGATCCTCTATGATCCACCTCCCAGAATTCTGGAAATAAAAGCAAAAATAAACAAATGGGATCTATTAAAATTAAAAGCTTCTGTACAACAAAGGAAAATATAAGCAAGGTGAAAAGACAGCCTTCTGAATGGGAGAAAATAATAGCAAATGAAACAACTGACAAACAACTAATCTCAAAAATATACAAGCAACTTCTGCAGCTCAATTCCAGAAAAATAAACGACCCAATCAAAAAATGGGCCAAAGAACTAAATAGACATTTCTCCAAAGAAGACATACGGATGGCTAACAAACACATGAAAAGATGCTCAACATCACTCATTATTAGAGAAATGCAAATCAAAACCACAATGAGGTACCACTTCACACCAGTCAGAATGGCTGCGATCCAAAAATCTGCAAGCAATAAATGCTGGAGAGGGTGTGGAGAAAAGGGAACCCTCCTACACTGTTGGTGGGAATGCAAACTAGTACAGCCACTATGGAGAACAGTGTGGAGATTCCTTAAAAAATTGCAAATAGAACTACCTTATGACCCAGCAATCCCACTTCTGGGCATACACACGGAGGAAACCAGAATTGAAAGAGACACATGTACCCCAATGTTCATCGCAGCACTGTTTATAATAGCCAGGACATGGAAACAACCTAGATGTCCATCAGCAGATGAATGGATAAGAAAGCTGTGGTACATATACACAATGGAGTATTACTCAGCCGTTAAAAAGAATTCATTTGAATCAGTTCTGATGAGATGGATGAAACTGGAGCCAATTATACAGAGTGAAGTAAGCCAGAAAGAAAAACACCAATACAGTATACTAACACATATATATGGAATTTAGGAAGATGGCAATGACGACCCTGTATGCAAGACAGGAAAAAAGACACAGATGTGTATAACGGACTTTTGGACTCAGAGGGAGAGGGAAAGGGTGGGATGATTTGGGAGAATGGGAATTCTAACTTGTATACTGTCATGTAGGAATTGAGTCGCCAGTCCGTGTCTGACGTAGGGTGCAGCTTGCTTGGGGCGGGTGCATGGGGATGACCCAGAGGGATGTTGTGGGGAGGGAGGTGGGAGGGGGGTTCATGTTTGGGAACGCATGTAAGAATTAAAGATTTTAAAATTAAAAAAAAAAATTATCTAGGGCAGGACCTTCTTTTCCTTCATCTTGAATTTCTTTCAGGGTGCACTGTTGGGGTTGGATGTACTGGATGATGACTTGATGGTGGCAACTGAAACTGTAGGCAATATTATTTGCCCCTGGTGCCTCATCTTGTTAATAAATTTGACCCAGATTTGGGAGGCATTTTATAGCAAACTTGTCCCATGGCAGTAGGAAAACTCATTCCTAGATAAGGCAAGAACTCTAGAGATAGGCCACTCAATGTGCTAATTTTTGGATTAGGCACTATTGATAACTTTAAATTCTCTGGATCACCTGTCTTACTAGCCTGTTATGATTTAGGAATTGTTTTCGCTTGTTGCTTCTCCCCAAGTCTAGATTTGCATGATTATAATTATTCTATGTAGGGATATATATTTGGGGGAGTATATGCACACATATGATTAATGGCCTCAAGTCATCTAGCCATTTTTGACTTTGCCAAAGGTTGGTTACACATTGGGTAATGCAAGAGACTACAATCTTATAAAACAAATAAAATATAAGCAATGCAGCTAGTAACATCAATTAACACATAAGTAGAAATATGAGCCATGTGTTTCTGAAACCAAACCAGTTCCCTAGAAGATCAATAAGACTAGGAAGTAGCTCAGGTAAGGCAGAAATCAGAGTTTTCATGTGGGTCATTAAAAGTATTATATTAGAGAATCCATCTGATTTGCAAACACAGAGTTCAGCTTGAATTATAGTCCAGGCACCTCCTTGAAATGCTATTAGGAAGTCAAGGTTCATATGATTTTGAAATATGGCTTTCCTCATCCTAGAGATTTCAGAATTCAGTAAGTTAATATTCTTAATAGTCAGGTTGCTATCATTTAAGGTCCTTGGGTGCATTCTGTAAAGGCTTCTATGTGAATGATTACATCTCTCCATTCTACTGTAGGCACAAAAACAGCTGCTAGATGATGATACGGGTAGAATACACATTTTTTGTAGCAAATTTGCAGAAGTCATATCTAAATTGACATCCTAACATATATCTTTCTAGCCATCCTGATGGAATTCAAGACTATATTAGTGTCATAAGGTCATTGAGTTTTGTGAGACTCAGTATTTTTCCTTGTTGACTGACCGAATCTGTTTCATCACAAGGAAAATGGAACAAGGGAAATTGTATTTCAGTTTTTCTTTATAATAAATAAAGCTGAACGCCAAAAATTGATGCTTTTGAACTGTGGTGTTAGAGAAGACTCTTGAGAGTCCCTTGAACTGCAGGGAGACCTAACCAGTCAATCCTAATGGAAATCAGTACAGAATATTCATTGGAAGGACTGATGCTGAAGCTCCAATAATTTGGCCACCTGATGAGAAGAACTGACTCATTGGGAAAGATCCTGATGCTGAAATAGATTTCAAACCTTATTCAATTTTCCAACCCTTGGCATTAGTTTTTTAACAGGTAAAATAAGAAAATCACATAGGTTGATGCACAGGAAATTAAGTCCTTTCTCAATTTAAGCTAACCACAAAGGTTTTATTCTTTCTATAACTTCCTGCCGCAATGAGTTTTAATGAAAAATTGGCAGGGATTATTTTGGTTTAACTTTCAGTGTCATATTTTTGCCTTTTCATACTGTTAATAGGGTTCTCAAGGCAAGGATACTGAAGTGGTTTGCCATTCCCTTCTCCAGTAGACCATGTTTTGTCAGAACTCTCCACTATGACCCATCTGTCTTGGGTGGCCTTATGTGACATGGCTCATAGTTTTATTGAGCTAGACAAGGCTGTGGTCCATGTTATCAGTTTGGTTAGTTTTCTGTGATTGTGGTTTTCATCCTCTCTGCGCTCTGATGGATAAGAATAAGAGGCTTATGGAAATTTCCTGGTGAAAGGGACTTATTGTGGGGGAAACCAGAGTCTTGCTTTCATGGGTGGGTCCATAATCAGTAAATATTTAATCCAGTTTTCTGCTGATGATTGGGTCTGTATTCCCTCCCTTTTGTTCAGCCTGAGGCCAAACTATGGTAGGTGACCTTCCTCAAAAGGATTTGTGCATGTTGTCCTCCTGGCCCCTTAGTGGGCCACTGTCAACCCACGCCTCTACTGGAGACTCCTGGACATTCACAGGCAAGTCTGGTTCAGCCTCTTGTATGGAAACTGCTCCTTTCTCCTGGCTCCTGGTGTGCACAAGGTTTTATTTGTGCCTCCCCAGAATCTGTTTCCTCAGTCCTGTGGAATTACTGTAATCAAATCCCATTGGCCTCTAAAGTCAATTCCCTGGGGATCTCAGTCCCTTTGTCAAATCACCATGTGGGGAAATCCTTTGTGGATCTTAGAATTTTAACAGTGTGAGAATTTCTTCAGTATAACTGTTCTGCAGTTTGTGGGATGTCTGCTTGGAGGCTCTATGGTGCTAATGGTGATCCTTTCCAAGACAGTTTATGCCACACACTGCATGACACAGGTCATGCAGCCAGAGGCCCTGTCCCCCTAGAAGTTTCACTGCTGACCCCTACCTCTGCAGAAACACTCAAAGACAAGTCTGGCTCAGTCTCTGTGGGGTCTCTGCCTCCTGGTGTACACAAGGTTTTGTTTGAGCCCTCCGAATGTCTTTGATGGGTACAGGGTTTGATTTTAAACACAATTTGCCTCCTACTGGCTTGTTGAGACTTCTCATTTCCCCTTGGATATAGGGTATCTTTTTTTGGTGGGTTCCAATGTGCTTCTGATGCACACAAGGTTTGTTTATGTCCTCCAAGGTTCTGTTTCCCCAGTTCTATATAAGTTCTGTAATAAAATGCCGCTGGCCTCCAAAGTCAAATACCCGGGGCGTTCTCATTGCCTTTGCCAGATCCCCAGTTTGGGAAATCTGTTGTGGGTACTAGAGCTTTCTTAACAGTTCAAGAATTTATTTGGCATAATTGTTCTGAAGTTTCTGGATATCTGATTCGCAGCTCTACTCTGGGGTTAGTGGCGACCTCCTCCAAGAAGGCTTATGCCACACACCGTGTGACCCAAGTCTGCTGCACTAAGTGCAGCAAAGCCTAAATTTGAACTAGAGATCAAATTGCCAATATCACTTGGATCATTGAAAAAGCAAGAGAGTTCCATAAAAACATTTACTTCTGCTTTATTGACTACACCAAAGCCTTTGACTGGGTGGATCACACCAACAGGTAGAAAATTCTTAAAGACATGAGAATACTAGACCACCTTACCTGCCTCCTGGGAAATCTGTATTCAGGTCAAGAAGCAACAGTTAGAAGCAGACATGGAACACAGGCTGGTTCCAAATCAGGAAAGGAGTACGTCAAGGCTGTATATTGTCACCCTGCTTATTTAACTTATATGCAGAGTACATCATGTGAAATGCTGGGCTGGATGAAGCACACACTGGAATCAAGATAGCCAGAAGAAATATCAATAACCTCAGATATGCAGATTACACCACTTTTATGGAAGAAAATGAGGAAGAGCCAAAGAGCCTCTTGATGAAAGTGAAAGAGGAAAGTGAATGAATCGGGTTAAAACTTAACATTCAGAAAACTAAGATCATGGCATCCGATCCCATCACTTCATGGAAAATAGATGGGGAAACAATGGAAACAGTGAGAGACTTTATTTTATTGGGCTCCAAAATCACTGCAGATGGTGACTACAGCCATGAAATTAACAGACATTTGTGCTTCTTGGATAAAAAAAAAGTTATGACTACTCTAGACAGCAGATTAAAATGCAGAAACATTATTTTGCTGACAAAGGGTCCATCTAGTCAAAGCTATAGCTTTTCCAGTAGTCATGTATGGATGTTAGAGTTGGACCATAGAGAAAAATAAGCATCCAAGATTTGATGATTTTGAACTGCGGTGCTAGGGAAGACTCTTAAGGGTCCCCTCGACTGATCAGGCATCTAACCAGTCAATCCTAATGGAAATCAATCCTGAACATTCATTGGAAGTACTGATGGTGAAGCTGAAGCTCCGATAATTTGGCCACCTGATGCGATAAACTGACTTATTTGAAAAGACACTGATACTGGGAAAAATTGAAGGCAAGAGGAGAAGGGAGCAACAGAGGATGAGATAGTTGGATGGCATCACCGACTGATGAGTTTGAGCAAGCTCCAGTAGTTGGTGATGGACAGGAAATCCTGGCCTGCTGCAGTCCATGGGGTTGCAAAGAGTCGGACACATCTGAATGACTGAACTGAACTGATTTTGGTTTATGGCAATTTTAATGGGCAATGCAGAATTAAATTTCCCTATATCAGTATGATCAAGTGCTCACAATTCTTCAGGTACTAAGCCTAGCAAGTTTTCTTGTTCTGCATCACCCCATCATAGACCACAAATAATATACAATGAAATAATTTTGATAAATCCTTCAGATTTATTTCTTAGAACTAAGATAAATATGGATGTCATAAGTTTCTAATAAATCTCCATTCATCAGGTGGATAAGGGCACTTTCTACTTGGAAGAAGGATTGCTTTCCTTTGAGTTCTCTTAAATAAAATTCCATTGTAATGATTTAAAAGCCTTAATAGACACGTTAGAAACACTTACCACCTGCACTGACATATAATTTCTAGGGAGCGAGCCTTTCATTTCAGTAGGGCTTAAAACTGAAAAGTTGATCCCTATGTATCTTCAGGCTTTAATAATTTCTCCTTGTATTTTCATTTCTCCTTTTTCCTCGTTATTAGAGAAAAGAAGAAATACTTCAGTGTCTCCTCTGAGCAGCCTTATTCTTGTTTAATTTGGTATTCTGGTCTGAATGAAATCCAGTTTTAACTTTAAGTATTTTCTACAGTCTCTTCTCCTATGACCTTTTATAGTAAAATATCATTGGCTTTTACAGTAAAGCCAAAAGGTTCCTTTGTCAGTTGTAGATTGAAGAGATGTTTGTTAATCATCAACTGATCTTGATTACTTCATTGGTACAATTGAAAATTCATACTTTCTATGGATGTATTTCTCTCTTTCCTTTTAATGGCTTTGGAAATTTGGTTGGCCAGAGTGATAACGGGATTTGTATGTAATAACAAGACAACTTAACTTATATAGTTTAGTCAGATTAGCCAATGCTTCCTGCACACCTTCTTAAAAAAGATGGAGCTAAAGGATCATTTTGGTTTTTGAGAATGATTCAGGTTTCATGACTGAAGATTCTTTCAAAGTTCTCTCAAGCCTGTAATAATAATCCAGAATTGATTCATCTGGTCTCTGTTTACACCACTAAATATTTATTCAGTATATGTTTTTTTTAAATTAATTTATATACTAATTATATGTATTCAACTCCAGCCTATGCACTATGCAAATCAAAATCCCTTAATGGAGGTTTTTATTCTGCTTTATCTATTCATTAATTTGTCTCACTTTAAGAAACCAATCAGTATATTAATTAATATAGCTCTAAAAGCCTAAGGTCATTGGTTTGAATTCTTAACTCCTCAGCAAATCACAAATAGAATCAGTAAATTTCTTAGTTAAATATCTGCGTTCTGCTCAGGTCAAGAATTTGTATGTGAGCACTGAGGATGATATGCAGCTTCTTGCATTATGTTTCTTCTAAAGGGAAGGTATAACTACTTCTGATTTTATGTCCTCCTTTACCTGGGGAGAAGAAGCAGCAAGAGATGGATGAGAGAAGATAGAAAGATATATTGTCTTTGTTAGATGTTCAGATAAAAGAGAATATGGAACAAGAGTAGAGGGAAGGACAAGGTTAATGCTAGTGACTTTTTTCTGTTCTTATATTGTTTCAAGTATTTGTTGTTGTTGTTGTTCCTAAAACAAAGTTACTTTATTGTTTCCTTTTTTTTTTAATAGAAGCTTCTAAATACCAATCAAAACTAGCACTTCATTACATCTGTTTGATCTTATGACCGAGTTTGTCTGGCTCAAGATACACACACACAATGTTTTAGAATGTCAAATGAATCCCAATTCGGATATTTTAGCTTGAGAACTCCTTTAGTTTAGTTTATCCAATCAAACAAGTATTTGAAAGTATATTTCATGAGTATGATGCATGAATCTGGCTGAGGTGTTAGTTGGACATTGGAATCTTCATTCTCTTTTTCTTTGCTTTGAAAGCTTTGTTCTCAATTGTAAGGTTGATTTGTTGAAATAAAAACACTAATGGTAATTGTGTGATGGGACAATGTGCTGTTTGGGTATTAATTTCTGTATGTGTTACTCTAGAGTCATTTGAACTCTCTTATGTGTCTCAGTTTGTCCCTCTAGCAATCTAAAACCACCCTAGGTGTTTGGATCACTGAATGCCAGCTCTTATGCATATACCTGGACAAGTAACATGCTTTTTTCATTTTTAATATTAAAAAATAATTTATTTTAATTGGAGGCTGATTACTTTACAATATTGTGGGGGGTTTTGCCATTCATCGACATGAATCACTCACGGGTGTATATGTGTCTCCCATCCCAAACCCCCCTCCACCTCCCTTCCCATCCCATTCCTCAGGCTCATCCCAGTGCACCGGCTTTGAGTGCTGTGTTTCCTACGCTGAACTTAGACTGATGATCTATTTCTCATAGCGTAATATACATGTTTCAATGCAATTCCCCCAAATCAGCCCACCCTCACCTTCTCCCATAGAGTCCAAAAGTCTGTTTTTTTTTATTTATGACACTTTTGCTATTTCACATATAGGGTGGTCATTACCATCTTTCTAAATTCCATATATATATGTTAATATACTGTACTGGTGTTTTTCTTTCTGACTTACTTCACTTTATAGAACAGAGTCCAGTTTCACCCACCTCATTAGAACTGATTCAAACATGTTCTTTTTAACAGCTCAGTAATAGTCCATTGTGTATATGTACCACAGCTTTCTTATCCATTCCTCTGCTGATGGACGTGTAGGTTGCTTCCATGAGTGGATTTCCCTCTGAGACTGCTACACAGTATGATAACTAGCCTCCACTACTTCAAAAAGTTTCTCAGTTGCCTGAGAAAGTGAATGCTTGCTGAGAGATTTTGCTTCTTCAGAGCTGAAATCGCTCATGAAATAGCTTCACTTTTATCCTGAAAAATTCTACTATAGTAGCCAATTCAAGGAAAAATGACAGATTAGTCTCCTACCTAATTCAATTTAACCCTACTCAGTGCCTTTCAGTGGAACAAAACAGAGGGTAAAACAGGTATCTCTTCTTGAACCTAAGTTCAAGGAAGCCTACTCTCCAGCAAACAGTTTAACATCATAATGGGAGATCCAATAGCCAGGAGAGACTTTCTCAAATACTTCAGGACCCACCAAGGAGGCAGAAGACTCAAGAGGCCTCTGCTTGCACCAAAAGTTCTGAGTCCTTGTAGAGTTCAGGTGGAGAGAAGTTTGCTCTGAGTCACCTAATTGGTCACCAAAACTGGTGACTGAGTAAAAGCACACAAATTTTGAGTTAACTTTTGTTAATAGACTTTACTGAGGACTATAGACTGGGAGACAGCCTCTCAGATAGCTCTGACGAACTATTCCAGAGAGGTATGGAAGGAGCCAAGATATACAGGAGATTTTGCTGAAGGAAAAAATAAATTAATTAATTAATTTTAAAAAAACATGGAATATTCAAATTTACTGCTAATCATGAAGACAAACATCTCAATGATTTTAATGCTTTGTTTATGTATGGGAAGATGCAAGAGCTTGGGATCACTGAAATTTTTCATTTGGTTAACTGTTCAGGACCAGTATCCTTCTTTTCTTCATCCTTAATTTCCCTCAGTGTGCACTCTTGGTGGAGGCTGCAATGGCTAATAGCTTGATGTTGGAAAATGAGACAGCAGGTGACATTCTTTTTCCAAAATTGCAATTGGAGAGTTAGAAAGCTTAGAGTAGATACGGAAACACTCTTTTTTTTTTTTTTTTTTTAATGTGAAAGAGGAAGAAACCTTAGGCAATGGATTGTGTCCAGGCATTTAAATGAATTTCCAGACTGGTTACTTCTGAGTAAATGCTAAAGCCTTGGTTTGAATTACCTACATAAATTACTATGAAATACAACCTTTATTATTAAATTGTGCTTAGGTATCTTTGTTTTGTAAATGATTAAAAAAGGAAGAAAAAATCAGGTTGTGCATCTCAGTACAAATACAGTGAAACTTTACACAGAAATGCAACAAATTTCTCTGGGCAATTACACAGCATTGTGCAAGAGGCTGATTATTTGAGCAGAACCGGGTATTTGGGCTCTAGAAATGGCATATATCATTGGAGAACTTGAATTGAAAAACAAACGCTATGATAAATTTAGTAACATTGTCCCTTCTCAGCTGTTTTGAGCCTTATAGGAAAATATATCTTTGTTGATACAACTGCTTCTCACTCAGGTATATTAGGCTTATTTTAAAAACAACTTTGTAATTAAATTTCCTTCTTTCCTAAAAAGCAACATTGGTTACAGTAATGTGTCAGAATAAAAATACATCTGCTTGAAGACAGTTATTTTCATATCAATGAAAATTGCTCACTTCTGATTTATATGATTGTCTGAATCCCAGTGTCATACTGTTTTAACTACTGCAAGTTTGTAAAAATAAATATATTTTAAAATCAGGAAGCATGATGCCTTCAACTTTTTTCCTCATTGGTCTTTGTTTTTATTATTATTATTATTATTATTATTATTATTATTTTGTTACTAAGGAAATATTTATTTTCCTGAGCACCTTCTCTATGCTTAATATGAAGGTGTTTTACCTCCATCATTTCATTTTATTGCATTATCATTGCAACCTCAGTAAAAAAAGTGACCCATTCAAGGTCCAACAGGTTCCTGGCATTTGCAACCAGGAGAGAATTGGCAACATTCAGTTCTCTGCACTACAGGCGACTTTGACCTTTCATTTCCATGTGGATCAAACCCAAGGCCCCTGGATGACATCACAGATATGGGTATCCTATCTTCTGAAGCTTGCCAATATTGATTTACTACAGCTCTTAGCAAATGGCAACCCACTTCAGTATTGTTGCCTGGAGAATTCCATGGACAGTGGAACTTGGCAGGCTGCAGTCCATGGGGTCAAAAAGTGTCAGATATGACTGAGTGATTTTCACTTCACTCGCTAGCAATTCACCACTTCATAAAGTAAAGAAAGAATTCTCCTGCACCAAGAATGGGGATCTTTAATTATTTTTATAGCAGTTTCTATATGATAGGAATAATCTTGCCATTGGAAGCTCCATTTTTATTATAAGATTATTTACTAAGTGAGAATTAGTATTATGTGTTCTGACTAGCTGGTTGGTGAATGGGTCATGTGGCAGTGTGTGTGTGTGTGTGTGTGTGTGTGAAATTGAGAGAGAGAGAGAGAGGGAGACAGAAATAGATGGGCTTACATCCTAGGAATACATGAGGATTTGTATAGAACAAGGGAATTAAATCTGGTGGATCCATCGTTTCAGATGAGTTTAGTTATGCTCTGCTGATGACATTTTTTGGAGGAGGTAGAGTCTTAGAAAAGGGAAACATCATATTGTCTGCACTCCCTTATTTTGCCCTTCCTCTCTTTCTCCTTCTCTGTAATATTTTTTCCTGTAAGCAGATGTCTGTTCCCATTCATGTTTGAAAAGCTCAGATTCTATTCTTAAATGGTTTTAAGTGAAGAATTTTCACTGTTTTCTCAAAGAAGATGAATACCTCCCCATAAGGATTTTTCTACTGACCGCTACATGAAGACAAAAAAAGCATATTTTTATTGTTGCTGTTTATAATGGTTAGGAATTTACAAAGTATTCTTACATTTATCATTTTAATAAGCTATTAGACAAATTTTTTAAGGCATTTAGACATATGTCTTCTTCAAGGCCATATTCCCACTAGGTCAAAGAGCACATCATTTTAAATTTTTATGTACTCAATTGAAACGCCTTCCCCAGAGGCTTAACTGATTTCCACTCCAATATCCATGATGTGAGGGTATTCATTTTTTAAAATACTTTGTCAATATGGTCTTTGCTGCTGCTGCTGCTGCTACTGCTGCATCGCTTCAGTCGTGTCCGACTCTGTGTGACCCCATAGATTGCAGCCCTCCAGTCTCCCCTGTCCCTGGGATTCTCCAGGCAAGAACACTGGAGTGGGTTGCCATTTCCTTCTCCAATGCATGAGAGTGAAAAGTGAAAGTGAAGTCGATCAGTCGTGTCTGACTGTTAGCGACCCCATGGACTGCAGCCTACCAGGCTCCTCCGTCCATGGGATTTTCCAGGCAAGAATATGGTCTTTAAGTTTTACTAATTTGATGAATTTAAAATAGGTGGCCATTTTAAATATGTTTTAATTTGCTAGTAAGTTAATTAATTTTCATATATTTATCATCCATTTATATTTAGTTTTGAATATTGTTTGTTCATATTCTTTGATCATTTTCCTATTGGTGTACTAAATTATATATTCCAGTCTACCATTCTAATTCACTTGTTGTTTCTTTTATTATATATTTTTTGTATTATTTTCTTAGTGGTTACCCTGGACTGACTTACCATTAACAACTTACATTCATAACAGTCTAGATAAAATTATTGCGAATTTCATAATACATATACATATTTTCATCAACAATGTTTACATCCTTCTTTCTCCTTTATGCTATTGTCACAAATTATATACACTCTGTGACATCAGCAGAGTATATTTATTATTAGTTAAACTTTTAAAACTATTTCATAAGTTATAGAAAAGTATAATTTATTTCATTTGGATATTATTAAAATCATACATGAGGAAAAAAAGATCTACAAAAAGTACACTTATACTTTTATATTTACATCTGTAGTTATCTTTATGAATGCTCTGTATTTCTTTGTGTGTATTTTAAATACAGTTTAGTGAGATTTTATATCTGCTTTAAGGACCCTCTTTATTATTTCCTTTTCATGTCAATGTATGGCAAAACAAGTACCGTATTGTAAAGTAAAAATATAAAATTAAAAATAAATAAATAAATAAATAAATAAAAAGAAGGATAGTTTTCCCAGATGGGGAATACTTGAGTGAGAATCCCTCTCCACCCCACGATTTAGCTGTTTGAATATGTCATTCCATTGTATTCTGGCCTCTCTGTTTTCTGATAAGAAATCAGCATTTAATCTTACTGAAGGCTCCTTGTATGTGACGAGGCCTTTCAAAATTTTCTTTTGTATTTTGAATGTTTTATTATGATATGTCTGGGTGTTAATCTCATTGAATTTATCTTCTGTGGAGATCACTGAGCTTCTTGGATACACAGATTAATGTTTTAGATAAAATTCCAAAAAATTTTAACCATTACCTCTTCAAATATTCTTTCTATCCCTTCCTCTGTCTTTCTGTCCCATTGTTCTTATGTCAGTACTGTTGCATTGGTCTCTGAGGTTCTGTTCATTTTTCTTCATTTTTTTCCTGTTTCTTATATAGGATAATATCAATTGCCCTATATTAATTTTTCTTATTCTTTATTTTATGTGCTCAGATCATGTTGAGCTCCTCTAGTGAATTTCCATTTCAGTTATGCTTTTCAACTCTATAATTTCTATTTGGATACTTTTTATATTTTCTATTTATTGATTTATCTAATTGGTGAGACATGATTCTCATACTTTCTTTTAGAAAAGACACGATTTTCTTTAGTTCTTTGAACGTATCTTAAAGAGCTTATTTAAAATTTTTGTCTAGGGTGGGTTTCTTCAGGGAAATTTCTGTTATTATTTTATTTTTTTCCTGTGAATGGACCATATTTTCTTATTTGTTTTTAGTTTTATATATATTTTTAATTGTTAAAACATTGACATTTAAAATCATATAATGCAGTAACTTTAGAAATCAGATTTCTCCCATTTCCAAGTTTTTTTTTTCTTGCATGTAATGATTGTTGATTTTTTTGAAACGTTTTTATTCTAATTCTGTAAAGTCTGTTTTCTTCATTATGTGTTGTCATTGATGTCTCTACTTAGTTAGCTTAGTGATCATCTAAAGATTGGTTAGAGATCTTCTTAAATATAAGGAACCAATGAATCTCCTAGTATTTTCTACCCTAAATAAAAAACTCAGGAGAATCCTATTTGTACTGAGCAGGCTCTGAATCAGGTCAAATAAAGAAAAACTCTGGAAACTTCCCTGGTGGTCCAGTGGTTAAGAATCCATCTGCCAGGCGGATTCATGTTGATGCATGGCAAAGCCAATACAATATTGTAAAATAATTAGCCTCCAATTAAAATAAATAAATTTATATTAAAAATAAAAGAAAGAAACCACCTGCCAATGCAGGAGGAACAGGTTTAATTCCTGATCTGGAGAGATTCCACATGCTACAAGGTAAATAAGCCTATGCACCACAATTACTGAGACTGTGTGCCCTAGATTTTGTGCTCTATAACAAGAGAAGCTACCAAAATGAGAAGCTCATGTACTTCAGCTAGAGAGTAGCACCTGCTCATGATAACTTTAAAAAGACTCCGTGCAGCAATGAAGACTAAGCATGGCCAAAAATAAACAAATAAATAATCTTTCAAAAAAGAAAAACTCTATAAGTGAAATTTTCCAGGGAAGAATCAGATAAGAAAAAATGTGACAATTGTCTGGGAGTGGGGCTCTGAGGAAGTTCCAGTTTTATTCTATCTCTTCGAATGGCTGTTAGTGTGATGTTTCTCACTGTGTATGCAAGGCAGTTGATTCTCAAGACTCCTGAAGGTGGGCTGGGGAGAAAAGGTTGGGAATAGGGCAAGTTAAAATACCACAGAGCTCACTGTTCTTACCAAGATTCAGCTACTTTTCTTGAGTAACTACTTCACAGACTGTTACTGGGTTTTAATTTCTTTAGGGGAAGGGAAGAAGTTCAGAAGTCCTTATTTCTCATTTTCACTGATATCACTCTTTATTCATTAATTAATTTTAAGTTGTGTGCATAACTATGCTGAGTTACTTCAGTTGTGTCAGAATCTTTATGATCCCATGGATGGTAGCTACCAGACTCCTCTGTTATGGATTTTCCAGGCAAGAATACTGGACTGGGGCGTCATCCCCTGCTCCAGTGCCTCTTCCCATCCCAAAGATTGAACCCAATCTCTTATGTCTCCTGCATTGGCAGGTTCTTTATAACTAATGCCACCTAGGAAGCCCAGTGATGAATGAATGTTAGGCAAACACAAGCACAAAGAGCTATAAATTTTCCTCCAATAACTAGCTTAGTTATTTTAGCTCAGTTGTGAGTTCATGCCTGATTTTATGTAACTGCATGGTGTGCAGCTTAGCAAGTTTCCCTGCCCTTCACTATCTCCTGGATTTGCTCAAACTCATGTTCAGTAAGTTGGTGATGCCATCCAACCATTTCATCATGTCTGCTTCTTTTCTTCCTACCCTCACCCTTTCCCAACATCAGAATATTTTCCAATGAGTCAGTTTTTTTTTTTTTTTCTAATCAGGTTGTCAAAATATTGGAGTCTCATTTTCAGCATCAGTTCTTCCAATGAATATTAAGAGTTAATTTCCTTTAAGATTGACTGGTTTGGTCTCCTTTCTGTCTAATGACTGTAAGAGTCTTCTCCAGCATCACAGTTTCAAAGCATCACTTCTTCTGCACTCAGTCTTCTTTATGGTCCAGTTCTCACATCAGTACATGACTACTGGAAAAACCATAGCTTTGACTATATGGACCTTTGTTGGCAAAGTGAGGTGTATACTTTTGTAATACGCATCTTGGATTGTAATAGCTTTTCTTCCAAGGAGAAACTGTGTTTTAATTTCATGGCTGCAGTCACCATCCACAGTGACTTTTGGAGCCCAAGAAAATGAAATTTGTCACTGTTTCCATTTGTTCCTCATCTATTTATCATGGAGGAATGGGACTGGATGCTGTGATCTTAGTTTATCGAATGCTGAGTTTTAAGCCAGCTTTTTAACTCTCCTCTTTCACCCTCATCAAAGAGCTCTTTAATTCATCTTCAGTTTGTGCCATTAAATAATATCATTTGCATATCTGGGGTTGTTGATACTTCTCCAAGCAATCTTGATTCCAGGTTATGAGTCATCCAGCCCAGCATTTTTCATGATATATTCAGCATAGAAGTAAAATAAGCAGGGTAATAGTATGCAGTCTCAAGGTACTTCTTTCCCAATTTTGAACCAGTCTGCTTTTCCATGTCCAGTTCTAAGTGTTGTTTCTTGAGCTGCATAAAGGTTTCTCAGAAAACAGGTCAAGTGGCCCGATATTTCCATGTCTTTAAGAATTTTCAACAGCTTATTGTGATCCACACTGTCAAAGGCTTTAAAGTAATCCATGATAAAGAAGTAGATATTTGTCTGAAATTTCCTTGTTGTTTCTATGATCAAATGGATTTGGCAACTTGATATCTGGTTCCTCTGCCCTTTCTAAATCTAGTTTGAGTTTTGATATGTGTCTTCATTATCATTTATTTATTAATATTTTAAAAATTGTCTTCCTTTTCTATTTTATCATTTCCTCCCATGTTTTTTATTACCAAGGGAGCTTATTATTTATTCTGCTTCTTCTTACTCTTTTTTTTTTTTTGTCTTTTCCATTCTGTTTCTGTATATTTTTAAATTGTATTGGAGTATTTTATTTACAATGCTGTGTTAGTTTCATGTGTGCAGCAAAGTGTATCAGTTATGCATACATATATTCATTCTTTTTTAAGTTTATTTTTCAATGTAGGCCATTACAGAGTACTAAATAGAATTATTTGTGCTATGCAGCAGATTGTTGCTAGTTATCTAGTTTGTATATTGTAGTGTATATATGTCAGCCAAATCACAATATATGCCTCCTCCTTCCCTCTTATCACATGGAAAATGTAAGTTTATTTTTTTCTACCTTGATAACCCTATTTCTGTTTTGTAAATAAGTTCATGTGTATCCACAATTATTTATTTTTTGGATTCAACATGTAAGAAAAATATTTGTCTTTCTGTGTCTGACTTACTACATGCAGTGCAATGTTCATTGCAGCACTATTTACAATAGCCAGGACAGGGAGGCAACCTAAATGTCCATCAAAGGAGAAGTAGATAAATAAGATGTGATTATTTCCTAAATTAACTACATATACAAAGGGATACTACTACTACTAAGTCACTTCAGTCGTGCCTGACTCTGTGCGACCCCATAGACGGCAGCCCACCAGGCTCTGCCATCCCTGGAATTCTCCAGGCAAGAACACTGGAGTGGATTGCCATTTCCTTCTCCAATGCATGAAAGTGAAAAGTGAAAGTGAAGTCGCTCAGTTGTGCCCGACTCCGGGACCCCATGGACTAGCAGCCTACCAGGCTCCTCCGTCCTTGAGATTTTCCAAGCAAGAGTACTGGATGGCATCACTGACTCAATGGATGTGAGTCTGAGTGAACTCCGGGAGTTGGTGATGGTCAGAGAGGCCTGGCGTGTTGTGATTCATGGGGTCGCAAAGAGTCAGACACAATGGATATTACTTAGCAATAAAAAGAAGAAAATAATATTTGGAGCAATATGGATGGAAGTAGAGACTTTTATTTTTTAAATACGTTTAAATATAAGCTTAGTTGCATTTTTATGTAAATTTTAGGCTGAAGAGAAGTACATATTTGACATAAACTCCAAAATGTATCCATTTATTATATTTATAGTCTAGTTTTGTATCCTTTCTTATGTCAGCATTTCTTTCTTTCCTCATTTACACAATAACCACACAGGCACAGACAGACACAGAGACATTTAATAGCATAATTTGCTGTTTATTAAATGAAAAATGCAATGCTAGGATTTTGTAACATATTTATACTATTAATAAGGACAATGGAATTTTATTTCAAATTATTTTTGATAACAATGCTATTTCCTAAATTTATTATATGTTCATTAATAAATGTAATTTCCTAAATTCCATCTTGGCAGAGAACCTAGGTACTTTCCAAAAAAAAAAAAAAGAATAAACTTAATAATAAACAATGCAGTAATTTTTTTTTCTTCCAATGGATATATAACTAAATCTGATTATTCAAATGTTTATCTTTCAAATTTTCTGGGCTCTATTACTCCCATTACTATGGTCCTTGTTTTATTTTAAATTACAGTCAATCTTGCTTGAATCAACATTCTGAAGTCTCCTATTTATGTCCCTGTCTCCATTATACTGCACATCATACAACCAATCTTTTTTTCTTAAGAAAAAATAAGTTAAAAATTATATCTCAAACATGTCTCATAATATTATTTTTGCCTTAACTTGATGTAAAACTTCTTGAAATTATTGTTTCTTTACAACTATCACAGTGTCAAGTATAACATTTATGCTCAATTAATAATAAAAATTGATTTGAAGACTATAGGAAGCTGATGAAAGAAATAAGCAAAATAGAGGTATTAATAAGATGGGTTAAAAATGAAAAACAAGACTGGGAGCTGACTATGACTCAGATCATGAGTTCCTTATTGCTAATTTAGACTTAAATGGAAAAAAAGCCAGGAAAATAACTAGTCCATTCAGTTCAATTCAGTTCAGTTGCTCAGCCGTGTCTGACTCTTTGCGACCCCATGAATCGCAGCACGCCAGGACCCTCTGTCCATTATCAACACCCAGAGTTCACTCAGACTTACGTCCATTGAGTCAGTGATGCCATCCAGTCATCTCATCCTCTGTCGTCCCCTTATTCTTCTGCCCCCAGTCCCTCCCAGCATCAGAGTCTTCTCCAATGAGTCAACTCTTCGCACGAGGGGGTCAATGTACTGGAGTTTCAGCTTTAGCATCATTCCTTCCAAAGAAATCCCAGGGCTGATCTCCATCAGAATGGACTGGTTGGATCTCCTTGCAGTCCAAGGGACTCTCAAGAGTCTTCTCCAACAACACAGTTCAAGAGCATCCATTCTTTGGCACTCAGCCTTCTTCACAGTCCAACTCTCACATCCATACATGACCACAGGAAAAACCATAGCCTTGACTAGAGGGACCTTAGTCAGCAAAGTAATGTCTCTGCTTTTGAATATGCTCTCTAGGTTAGCCATAACTTTTCTTCCAAGGAGTAAGTGTCTTTTAATGAACTAAATCAAATCCTGTATGATTATGCAGTAGAAACTGCAAACAGATTTAAGGGATTAGATCTGATAGACAGAGTGCCTGAAGAAGTATGGACAGAGATTCAGAAGATTCTGCAGGAAGTAATGATCAAAGCCACCCCCAAGAAAAAGATATGTAAAAAGGCAAAACGGCTTTCTAAGGAGGTCTTATATATAGCTGGCAAAAGAAGAGAAATAAAAAGGAATGGAGAAAAGGAACAATGTACCCATCTGAATGCATAGTTCCAAAGAATAGCAAGGAGAGAAAAAAAAAACCTTCCAAAGTGAAAAATGCAAAGAAAAAGAGGAAAACAATAAAATGGTAAAGACTAGAGACCTCTTCAAGAAAATTAGGGATAACAAGGGAACACTCATTCAAAGATAGGAACAATAAAGGACAGAAACTGTATGTACCTAACTGAAGCAGCCAGTATATAGAAGAGATGATAAGAATACACAAAAGAACTATATAGAAAAAGATCTTCACAACCCAGTTAACCATGAGGATGTGATCACTCACCTAGAGCCAGATATTTTGGAGTGTGAAGTCAAGTGGGCCTTAGGAAGCATCACTACAGACAAAGCTAGTGGAGGTGATGGAATTCCAGCTGAGCTATTTCAAATCTTAAAAGATGATATTGTTAAAGTGCTGCATTTAATATGACAGCAAATTTGGAAAATTCCGTGGCCAGGGGTTTGGAAAATGTCAGTTTTCATTCCAATCTCAAAGAAACACAATGCCAAAGAAAGCTCAAATTACTGCACAACTGCCCTTATTTCACATGTTAGTGAAGTAATACTCAAAATACTCCAAACTAGGCTTCAACAATGAGTGAACCGAGAACTTTCAGGCATTCTAGCTGGATTTAGAAAAGGCAGGAAAACCAGAGATTAAATTGTCAACATCTGTTGGATAATAGGAAAAGCAAGAGAATTCTAGGGAAAAAAAATATATATATATATATATTTCTGCTTCATTGACTACACTAAAGCCTTTGCCTGTGTGGATCACAAACCAATGTGGAAAATTCTTCAAGAGATGGGAATACCAGACCACCTTATCTGCCTCTTGAGAAGTCTGTATGCAGGTCTAGAAGTAGAAACAGATATAGAACAATAGACTGGTTAACAATTAGTAAAGGAGTATGCCAAGGCTGTATATTGTCACCCTGCTTATTTGACTTCTGTGCAGAGTACATTATCTGAAATGCCTGGCTGGATGAAGCATAAGCTAAAGTCAAGATTTCTGAGAGAAATATCAATAACCTCAGATATGCTGATGATGCCACCATTATGGCAGAAAGCAAAGAGGAACTAAAGAGCCTTTTGATGAAGGTGAAAGAGGAGAGTGAAAAAGCTTACTTAAAATTCAACATTCAAAAAAACTAAGATCATGGAATGACTTCATGGCAAATAGACGGGAAGTCAATGGAAACAGTGATAGACTATGTTCTTGGTCTCCACAATTACTGCACCATGAATTTAAAAGGCGTTTGTTCCTTGGAAGAAAAGCTATGACCAACTTAGACAGCATATTAAAAAGCAGAGACATTACTTTGCCAACAAAGGTCTGTCTAGGTGAAGCTTTTGTTTTTCTAGTAGTCATGCATGGATGCGAGATTTTGACTATAAAGAAGGAAACATCAAAGAATTGATGCTTTTGAACTGTGGTATTGCAAAAGACTCTTGGAGTCCTTGGACCACAAGGAAATCAAACCAGTCAGTCCTAAAGAAGCCAATCCTGAAGATTCATTGGAAGGACTGATGCTGAAGCTGAAGCTCAATACTTTGACCACCTGATGTGAGGAGCTGACTCATTAGAGAAGACCCTGATACTGAGAAAGATTGAAGTCAGGAAAAAAAGGGGATGACAGAGTATGAAATTATTGGAGGGTATCACTAATTAAATGGACATGAGTTTGTGAAGCTTCAGGAGATGGTGAAGGACAGGGAATCCTGGGGTATTGCAGTCCTTTAGGGTCACAAATTGTGCAACTGAACAACAAAGGAGGGTTAAATATAGAAGGTACATGCTCACTATGTATTTCCAACTTCTGTAATTCTTTTTAATACAGAAGTTAGAAAATGTAAACTGCATACCATATACACTCTTCCAGTTAGAATTCTTGATGTAAATGACCCCATTAATTAAATATTTTCATATAATATTTTGGAAAAATTGAGAGATCCCTTTTTGTTGTTTTAAAACTTCTTGCTAATGAGCAAAACAGAAAATTGAAGTTGCGTGAATTTCCTGTGGCAACTTTGGTAGTGGGGACTTTTCTCAGTATTCCATGTCTAATTTTTCACTCCTGGATATCAAGGGAAGAAGAACAGGAGGCACTGTGTCTTCTGTTTTTCATCTCTTGAATTACGGCAATAGAAGGATTTTTTGTTTGCTTCTTGTATGTATGTGTCTGTCTGTGTTTGGAGGAGGGGAGTCCTTGAATTATCAGTTATGAGAGGAGCTTATTAAGTTCCTTTCCTCAGAGCCTCAAAGAATATATAAGTAACTATACTCTTTAATTAATATTTACCATAAAATTGAGCTTATTTGTTCTTTTACAACCTGAATTTTGAGTGATCCCGTATTGAAGCCAGAAATTATTCCAGACACTTAAGGGAATGAATCAACTTGGCACATCCATAAGCAAACTCAAATATCAAGGAGATAAGTGCGAAGTTCAACCTGAATTGATAAAAATACTGTATAATTATTCTAATATACCAGTCGAAATCCAGTTTTTATTTGTGGAAATTTATTATCTGATTTTAGAAATAAAAAGAAGAAAAAAAAACATTTTAATAAGGCAAAATATATCTGTAAGCATATACGGAACATATATTCTGGATACAAATAACTAATTTGAACATCTGCAAGTAGTTTAGGCAATGGCACCCCACTCCAGTACTCTTGCCTGGAAAATCCCATGGATGGAGGAGCCTGGTAGGCTGCAGTCCATGGGGTCGCTAGGAGTTGGACACGACTGAGCGACTTCCCTTTCACTTTTCACTTTCATGCATTGGAGAAGAAAATGACAACCCACTCCACTGCTCTTGTCTGGAGAATCCCGGGGAAAGAGGAGTCTGGTGGGCTGCTGTCTATTGGGTCGCACAGAGTCGGACACGACTGAAGCAACTTAACAGCAGCAGCAGCAGCAGCAAGTAGTTTTGAAGTTTTTTTTTTTTTCTTTTTCAGACCTTTGACTGAAATCTAGACTCATTGGGGTTGGAACACCAGATACTCCTTGTATATTGAAAAGTAGTACAAATGATGAATAAAATAGAAATGTTCAAGTATCTAATCATGTAAAATTTGATTTTATTCATTTTAACTATATCCCACAAGGAAGTCTAAACATTTAGTTCAGTAAAGTGAACAATAAATTGAAGAATAGAAAATCAACGTCCTTGAAAAGCTTTGTAATGTCCAGTTGGAAGGTTGGTGGTCCTAATCAGTCTTAATTGGCTGAAGCTGTAATTGGACACTGCTGACCTCCAGTCTCTGAAATATAACTCTACAAAGATTATATGTTGCTTGAAGTACATGTCTCTCAGAGCCTCAAAAACCAGTCTCAGATGAAGCTTGCCATGTTTGAGACAGTTTGGTGCAATGTTAAAAGGACAAAACTGGGGATTAAGCTATGTAGATACTATCCCACTGGCCACTAATTAGATGTCTAACAAGGAAGAACATAGTCAAAATTATACTGTAGGAGTAATACTTAACAGGTTAATTCAAGATGATGGGGTAGAAGGATGCATGCTCAACCCTCCTTACAAGAGACCAGAATCACAGCACCTGAATAATCATTTACCAGAAATCAATGAAACCTAGTCCAAAAGATATCCTACCTCCAAAGACAAAGATAAAGCCACAACAAGATGGAAGGATGGGCACAACTGCAACAAAATAAAGTTTAATACCAATTGGATGAGCAACCTATAAACTGGAAAATAATTGTATCGTGAAAGTTCTCCCTCTGGAGTGAAAGTTCTGAGTCCCATGTCAGGCTTCCCAGCCTGAGACTCTAGTAATGGGATGAGGAGTCCTCAGAGAATCTGGCTTTGAATGCCAGTGTGATTAGAAACTCCACTTCAGGATGGCACACACAAAGCCTTGTGTGCATGAAGACATAGAGGGAAAATGTAATGATTCCACAAGAATCTGGCCCCGATCTACCTCCTTATATTGAAGAGTCCCCTACAGAGTTGGGGCACAGCTGTAACCCACCGCAGGGACAAAGACACTGGCAGCAGCAGTTCTGGGAAGTAGTCATTGGCATAAGCACTCCTGGAGGCTACCATTGGCCCCATCAAACAGCCTATAGACTCTAGTTCTGGGTCACCTCAGGGCAAATAACTAAAAGGAACACAGACCTACTCATCAGTAGACAAGTGGACTGAAGCTTTACAGAACACAGCCCTGCCCACCAGAGGGGAAAGATCCAGCTCTTCCAACTACCAGCCACTCCCATAAGGAAGCTTGCATAGTCCTCTTAGATAGCCACATCCATCAAATGGCAGACAGCAGAAACAAAAATAACAACAATACTGCAGCTTGTAGAATAAAACCCATAATCACAATTAAACAGAATGGAAAAATAGAGGGTTATGTTCCAAATCAAGTAATAAAATAAAGCCCTAGAAAAACAACTAAGTGAAATGGACATATACAAGCTTCTAGGGAAGAAAAAAAAAAAAAAAGACAGCAACACCAACAACAACAAAAAAAGAATTTAAAATAATTTTGAATTCTTCTGAAGATGATGGTGATCTTAAAAGATGATCCAGGATGAAGATGATCCAGAATCTTGAAAATGACTAGACGATGCAAGAATTGTTTAACAAAGGCCTAGAAGATAAAGAACAAATATAAATAAGCAATAAAATAATTGAATTGTATTGTATTGAAAAATTCAGTAGAGGAATCAAGAGTAGAATAAATGAAGCAGAGAAGTGGATAAATGATCTGGAAGACAGAGTGGTATAATCATTGCTGTGGAATAGAGTAAAAAAACAGTAACAGAGGAAGAAGAAGATGGTAGAAGATTAAGTGTATATGGAGTGCATCTGTCTTCATGGATACATCAGGGATATGCCTTCAGACACAGAAGTGCATTAAGAACATCAGCTGAGAGCAGACAGGAGTACCTGACCAGTGAAAAAGAATATATTGGACCGTGCAAACCTCAGTAGGACAAATGAACTTGGGGGAGAAACAAGAGTAATAGTAGGACTGGACCTGCCCTCAGCAGGTGGGGGTACTGAAGCAGGTGTTCCATTCCCACATCGGGACAACTGTCTGAGTCAGAGGAGAAACATTTAAGGCTGAGAGTGAAACAGCTGATGTGTGGAAGCCTAAATGGAATTAGAATCAGACAGTCCTTGTTGCAGCCATACAGACTGGACAGGAACACTGGTCCCCTGGAAGGCGCAGCAGCAGGGAGTTGGAGTTTAGGAATTGTGGAGCAATCCCAGGGTGAGGACTGCTGATGACCTCAGAGAGAAAAATCAAGGGGATGTAAAGGAGGAGACTGGTGGGAAATGCCTGTGAAAGGAAACCAGGCAGCCATGGAAGCAAGGCAACACTGCTGAGTCACGGATAGTGGGTGGGGCCATCACCATAGCCTCTCTCTTCCCACATGCTAGCATCGGCAGCTGAACAATAGAGAGTCTGGTCCATCAAACACCTGATGCACTAAATGATAGAGTAGGACCCCACCCAGGGTGTGCCTTTAAGTGTCTGATCAAGAGAGTTGGACCCCAGCCAGAGGGAGATGTTCTATGTGCCTGACATGCCAAACAACAGAGAAGGACCACAGGAAGGAAGCCTTCTAAGTGCCTGAATGGGTGGAGCTATGGAGAAAGACTGGCCAAAGAGGCCTTCTGATCACCAGCTACAAAAAGCTCAAAAAAGACTGCTGGAGCCATAACTCCTAAAGTGGAGGCAGTCTGTGTCCCTGCACACTTGCTGTCATCATGGTACCTGCAAGCTAAGCAGCTGTGCCAACTTCACGGTCAACTCTCACTGGGTTGAGCTACCACAGGCAAAAAAAGTCTTGTGTCTATGTGTACAAGGTTGCTTCTATCATGTCTGACTCTTTGTGACCCTGTAGACTGTAGCCTGCCATGCTTCTCTGTCAGGGAAGTGGTGTTCTGGAGAAGAATGCTGATGCGTATTGGCCAATACTGGTTGCCAATATGGTGCCTAGAGCACCATATTTCCTGCTGCCCTAGCCACCAGCTCCCCTGAGTCCCAGGTGCTGCCAGAACCCCTGTGACCCAAGCAGCTGCTCCACCTCCACAACTGGCCTTCACTGGGGCAAACCCAAGTCCTCCAGGGCAGCCTCAGGAGCAAACTCCAGTGGACAATCCACATGGAGAGGTGGAAATACAACCACAATTGAAACCCGGACAGTGTGGCCAAGGAAGAACAAAACCTTCCCACCAGGTGTACAAGCTTCAGATTAAACCACACGGTCAACTAGGTAGACTCTGTGTCTATGGAATATCTAAAAGGTTATTGAGAGCTCCCACAAAAGAAAATGCACTAATTCTGATAGCTCTGGACATTGGAGGTAAAACACACAGGAACAGGACCAGATTAGAATCTGAGCTGCCTCCACAGCAGATCCTGAAGTCAGCAGAGTGTTGGAGGGCCTCCTAGGGAGATGAGGTGGACTGTGACTCCCAGTGAGGGAAAGGACTCTGACAGCAGTGACTCAAGAAAAAAAAACATTTATTATTCTTATGTTTTGACTTGTTGTTTTGACTTGTTCTGTAAAATCCTTTGGATTTTTTTTTCCTTCCCTCCTCCTCTGTTGTAGTTGTCAATTTTAATGGCACTATGAAGCCCAATTAAGCTTTTGACATTTTTTTTCCCCCTTCTCAGTCACATTTTTATTGTTGTTATTAAACCTCTGCCTCTATGTTGGGCTTTTCCAGTTGTGTGGAGTTTTTCTTTTTCCTTTTCTCTTTTTTTAATTTTAATTTTTTAAAACTATTGTTATCTTTTTCTACATTTATTCCTTTGTTTTATTTTCCTACTGTTCTTTTCCCCTTACAGTTAATCTGTAACATATACAAATCTTCATATACCTCTATTTCACTTTTCATATCTATTCTTTCTTTCCCTTCTTTCCTCTCAACATATTTGTTAGTTTTGTTTTCATTGCTTTATTTCCCAATTGGCACCTTGCTTTAGTTTGTTTCCCAGTTTGTGCTTTAGTTAGTTTTGTTCTGCTGCTGCTGCTGCTAAGTCACTTCAGTCATGTCCAATTCTGTGCAACCCCATAGACGACTGCCCACCAGGCTACCCCGTCCTTAGGGTTCTCCAGGCAAGAACACTGGAGTGGGTTGTCATTTCCTTCTCCAGTGCATGAAAGTGAAAAGTGAAAGTGAAGTCGCACAGTCATGTCCGAGTCTTAGCGACCCCATGGACTGCAGCCTACCAGGCTCCTCCATCCATAGCATTTTCCAGGCAAGAGTACTGTAGTGCATTGCCATTTCCTTTAGATAGATATAATTTGTGGTTTCCTTTTTTCACTGAGTCTGTCTATTGTACTTTATTTTTGTTGGACTGTTTTGATTTTGCTTATGGGTATATATGTATATATTCAGTCACACTTTTTATTGTTGTTATAAATATCTGCCTCTATGTTGGGTTTTTGCAGTTCTGTGGAATTTCCATTTTTTCCCTCTTTATTTAATTTCATATTTTAAATCAATTATTATCTTTTTATATATTTATTCCTTTGTTTGCTTTTCCTATTGCTATTTTCCCCTTACAGTTAATCTGTAACACATATAAATCTTTCTTATGTACTTCTGTTTAGCTGTGCATATCTATACTTTCTCTTCTTTATCTCCATTCCTCTCAACATATTTGTTAGTTTTGTTGTCATTGCTTTATTCTCCAATTTGCACCTTACTTTAGTTTTGTGTCACAGTTTGCACTTTAGTTTGTTTTGTTCTGGTAGATGTAATTTTTAGTTTTAGCACAGCAAAGGAAACAATAAGCAAGGCGAGAAGACAGGCCTCAGAATGGAACAAAATAGTAGCAATTGAAACAACTGACAAATAATTAATTTTCAAAATATACAAACAGCTCATATAACTCAATACAAGAAAAACAAACAATACAATCAAAAAGTGGGAAAAATACCTAAACAGACATTTCTCCAAAGAAGACATACAGATGACCAACACACACATGAAATGGTATACAACATTTCTCATTATTCAGTTCAGTTCAGTCACTCAGTCGTGTGCGACTCTTTGCGACCCCATGAATTGCAGCATGCCAGGCCTCCCTGTCCATCACCATCTCCCGGAGTTCACTCAGACTCACGTCCATCAAGTCTGTGATACCATCCAGCCACCTCATCCTCGTCCCCTTCTTCTCCTGCTCCCAATCCCTCCCAGTATCAGAGTCTTTTCCAATGAGTCAACCCTTCCCATGAGGTGGCCAAAGTACTGGAGCTTCAGCTTTAGCATCATTTCTTCCAAAGAAATCCGAGGGTTGATCTCCTTCAGAATGCACTGGTTGGATCTCCTTGCAGTTCAAGGGACTCTCAAGAGTCTTCTCCAACACTACAGTTCAAAAACATCAATTCTTCGGCGTTCAGGCTTCTTCACAGTTCAACTCTCACATCCATACATGACCACTGGAAAAACCATAGCCTTGACTAGACGGACCTTAGTCAGCAAAGGTCTCTGCTTTTGAATATACTATCTAGGTTGGTCATAACTTTTCTCCCAGAGAGTAAGCATCTTTTAATTTCATGGCTGCAGTCACAATCTGCAGTGATTTTGGAGCCCCCCAAAATAAAGTCTTACACTGTTTCCACTGTTTCCCATCTATTTCCCATGGAGTGATGGGACTGGATGCCATGATCTTCTTTTTCTGAATGCTCATTATCAGAGAATTGCAAATCAAAACTACAATGTGATATCACCTCATATGGGTCAGAATGGCCATCATCAAAAATCTGCAACAATAAATCCTAGAAACAATGTGGAGAAAAGGATATGCTCTTACATTGTTGGTGGGAATGTAAATTGATACAGACACTATGGAAGGCAGTATGGAGATTCCTTAAAAAAAAAAAAAACTAGGAATAAATCTACTATATGACCCAGCAATCCCATTCTTAGGCATATACTGGGAGGAAACCAAAATTGAAAAACACACCTGTACCCCATTGTTCACTGTGGCACTATTTACAATAGCTGGAACATGAAAGCAACGTAGATGTCCATCAACAGATGAATGGTTAAAGAAGTTGTGGTACATATACATAATAAAATATTATTCAGCCATAAAAAGAAATGCATTTGAATCAGTTCTAATGAGGTGGATAAAACTGGAGCCTATTATACAGACAGAATTATGTCAGAAAAAGAAAGATAAATATAGCATTCTAATGTATATATATGGAATCCCAAAAAATGGTAGTGAAGAATTTTTTTACAGGGGAACAATGGAGAAGCAGACATAGAGAAGAGACTCATGTACATGAGGAGAGCGGAGGAGATGGTAAGATGTATGGAAAGAGTAACATGGAAACTTACATTACCACATGTAAAATAGATAGCCAACGGGAATTTGCTGTATGCTCAGGAAACTCAAACAGTGGCTCTGTATCAACCTAGAGGGTTGGAGTCGAAGATAAATAGGAGGAAAGCTCAAAAGATAGAGGATATATGTACACCTATGGCTGATTCATGCTGAGGTTTGACAGAAAACAACAAAATTCTGTAAAGCAATTATCCTTCAAAAAAAAAAAAAACAGATAGAGTAAGAATTTAAAATAAAAAATAAAACCATAATATATATATATAAAGAATGAGACCAGATTAGAGAAGAGCAGGCCCTACAAACAACTTAATCTTGTCAGCAACCCTACTTTTGAACTATTGCTATATAACTCCTCATTAAATCTTCCTGGGATGAGAGACATACTTTTGGAGGAGCAACAGCTGGCTGTGTCACCCTTTGCCTGGCAAAGTAAATAGTTATTATTTTCTGCTTCATGAAAAAAAAAAAAGAGAGAGAGAGAGAATGGAAACAAATGAAGATAGTCAAAGAGACCTCTGGGACAAGATTAAATGCACCAACAGTCACATTATAGGGGTGCAGAAAAAGACAGAGAGAGAGATGAAGGACCTGATAAAGTATTTGAAGAGATAATAACTAACAGGGGAAACAAAAGAGCTACTGGAAGTGCAGAGTCCCATCCAGGATAAACCCAAGGAGGAATATGCAGAGGCACAGAATAATAAAACTGACAAAATTAAAGACAAAGTATTGAAAGCAATAAGGGAAAAATAACAACATACAAGGGAATTAAAAGTTATTAGCTCATTTTTCAGAGGAAACTGTGCAGGCCATGGGGAGTGGCAAGGTATATTTTAAGTGATGAAAGGGAACTACCTACAACCAAGAATATTCTATGCAGCAAGTCTCTCATTTAGATTTGACGGAGAAATAAAAAGCTTTACAAATGAGCAAATCTAAAAGAATTGAACACCACTAGATCAGCTTTGCAGCAAAAGCTAAAGGAATGTAGGGACACAAAAAAAGTAAAAAAACAAACTTGCACATAGACTATTACATCAAGGGACATCCCAGATGGCAGAAGAATGGGACAACGAGACCACTTTATCCCCCGCAAACACATCAAAAGATCATCTGCATGTGGAGCAACTCCCACAGAACAAGTTTTGATCACCGGTGGATGATCCCAGATATACAGAAAGGCAAATCAATTTCCTTGGAATGATGTTGGGCAAAGGATAAAGCAAAAAGGGAGAAAAGGGTTTTGGGATAGACAATATCCTGGGCAGGGGGGCGGGGGGGAGTCAAGAAGGAGAGCTTATCACACAAGAGGAAACTCTCACAGGCAGGGTCATTGGGGAGCTTAGGTACCTCAGGGGGAAAACAACTGAGAAAATTCACCACATGGATTGCACCAAATGGCAATCACCAGCTTAGAAGCAGCTCACATGATTGCATCCACCTGCAGTGAGTTAGGGGGTGGGGGTGGGGGCTGTGTGTAGCAGTACGTGGAGGTACAGGCTGCATTGTCAGTCTTCAAGGAAAGGACCAGGGTTGATTGCCATGAGGAAACTCTGAGGTGGGTAATGTTTCATAGCACAGACAGAACAAGGAAAACCATGGGATTGCCAGAAAAACAAGGGACCATTTCCATGGGAAGGCTCTAATACTGCACTCTTATCCCTGAATTCATAGAAGGATTGTATTCTAAAAAAAAAAAAGCTAAGTCACTTCAGTCGTGTCCGACTCTGTGCGACCCCATAGAGGCAGCCCACCAGGCTCCCCCATCCCTGGGATTCTCCAGGAAAGAACACTGGAGTGGGTTGCCATTTCCTTCTCCAATGGATAAAAGTGACAAGTCAAAGTGAAGTCGTTCAGTCGTGTCCGACCCTCAGCGACCCCATGGACTACAGCCTAAAAGGCTCCTCCATCCATGGGATTTTCCAGGCAGGAGTACTGGAGTGGAGTGCCATTGCCTTCTTCTAGATTGTATCCTAGCAAATACCAAAGAGGGTAAGCCAGCAGCCATCTAGGGCCCTGGAGGCAGAGAGGCAGACACATAATAGCCTGAGATCTGAGACTGAACTGACTCCATCCAGAGACGTTCCTAGATTTATTGGAGGACTTTCTGAGTAGGCAACTCAACTGGAGCAGGAAAAGAGAAGACTCACACTAACAATCCTCTCAGTACAACAGTATATATACTTCCTGCCTCCTATAAAACTTCTTCCTTATGTTTTTTCTTTTGCTTTTTTCCCCCTCATACTGCCCTAATATGGTTCTTCATTACTCCTTTAATTTTTATTTTTTATAGCCTACCTTTGCCTTTCTAAGAAAACATTATTTTTAAAATAGATTCCGTATTGTCTGTGTGTTCTTTTTTTTTTATAGTGTATTCTGAGAGTCTAATTTTTATTCTAGGTTTCTAATTTTTGCATTTTTATCTTTTGTTATTAATTTTGTATGTTTGGGAGTCTGCTTTTTTTAGTATCTCTTTTCACTTAAGGATTTGATTATTGGTTTGATTGTTCTCGTCTATTTTGGCTCTCCCTTTTTTCCTTCTTGTCACCACATTCCCTTGCCTTCTTCTTCTTTTCTTTTTGTAACTCTGTGAATCTCTTTGGGCACTCCTTGCTATGGATATTTGTTTCACCATTAACCTAGGGGTTTTGTCTTCTGTGCTATGTGGACTGAGAAGTCTTGATGCTGCTGTAAGGGGTCAGACTGAAACCCAGAGGCAGGAGATTCAACATCACTACTTTGGCTCATCAGAGAACTTCCAGCCCCCAGGAACATTAATATTCATTAACCTGCTGAAAGCCACCATACTTACACTAAAACCAAGCTCCACCCAAAAGCCAGCAAGCTCCAGTGCAATACACCCCATACAAATCTTCCAACAAAACAGGAACACAACCATGCACATTAACAAACAGGTTGACCAAAATCATACCAAATCCATAGACACCCCAAAACTCACTATGGGACACTGAACTTCCCTGAATTCAGAATAATGATAATGAAAATCATCCAAAATCTTGGAAAAAAAATCAGAGATACAGATAAACACACTGGAGACACATGTTGAGAAGATGGAAGAAATATTTAATAAAGATCTAGAAGAAATAAAGAATAGTCAGTCAACAATGAGCAAAACAGTAACAGATCAAAAACACTCTGGAAGGAACCAGCAGAAGAGTAACTTAGTCAGAAGAACAGATAAGTGAGCAGGAAGGTAGAATATGGAAATAAATGAAGCAAAGTGGAATAAAGCAAACAGATTTTTTTCTTTTTAAATGTGAACAACCTCAGAGACTTCTGGGTCAATGTTAATGGTCCTAGCATTTGAATCATAAGCATTACAGAAGAAGAAGACAAAAGGAACTGGCATGAGAAAATATTTGAGGAGATAATAGCTGAAAACTTCCTTAAAATGTGAATGGAAATAGCCACCCAAGTCCAGGCAACTAAAAGAGTCCCATACAGGATAAACAGAAGGAGAAACACCAACATATATATGAATCAAACCAACAAAAACTGAACACAAAGAATAAATAGTAAAAGCAGCAAGAAAAAAGCAATAAATAAGATACAAGGGGATCCCCATAAGGATAACAACTGATCTTTCAATACAAGCTCTGCAAGCCAGAAGGGAATAGCAGGATAACTTAAAATCATGAAAGGGCAAAAACCTACAACCAAAATTACTCCAACCAGCAAGGATCTCATTCAGACTTGAAGGAGAAATAAAAAACTAACTGAAAGGCAAAATCTAAGAGAATTCAACACCACCAAATCAGCTCTTCAACAAATGCTAAAGGACCTTTTCTAGACAGGAAAAATATAAAAAACATATAAAAACACACTCTAAACAAAGTTAATGATAATAGGATCATATTATTCAATAATTACTTTAAAATTAAATGGGTTAATGCTTCAATCAAAATACATAGACATTCAACAATGAATACAAAAACAAGATCTGTATATATACTGCCTATAAGAGACCCACCTCAAACCTAGAGACATATACAGACTGAAAGTAAGGGACTGGAAACAAGTGTTTCATGAAAATGAAGACCAAAAGAAAGATTGAATGCCAATACTCATATCAGATAAAATAGATTTTAAAATAAAGAAAAAACATTATAAAAGACAAAGTAGGATACTACATAATGATCAAGGGATCAATCTCAGAAGAAAACATTAGAGTTATTAAAATATATGTAACCAACATAGGAGCAGTTCAATACATTAGGCAAATGCTAACAACAATTAAAAGGGAAATTTATAGTAACACAGTAATAATGGGGGACTTTAATATTCCACTCAAACCAATAGGCAGATTACTCCTACAGAAAATTATTAAGGAAACACAAGCTTTAAATGATACATTGGACCAGTTGGACCTAGTTGATATCTTCATGGCATTTTACCTGAAAACAATTAATTTCAGCTTTTTCTCAAGTACACATAGAGCATTCTCTAGGATAGATCACATCCTAGGCCACAAATCAAGCCTTAGTAAATTTTTAAAAATTGAAATTATTTCAAACATCTTTTCTGATCCCAACACTGTAAGATAGATATCAACAACAGGGGGGGAAAATCTATAAAAAATGCAAACACATGGAGGCTAAAATGCATGCTTCTGAATAACCAATAGCTCACTGAATAAATACAAAAAGAAGTCAAAACATGCATAGAAACAAATGACAGTGAAAACATGACAACCCAAAATCTATGGGAGTCACTAAAAGCAGTTATAGGAAGGAAGTTCAGAGCAATGAATCACACCTTAAGAAACAAGAAACACTAAATAAACAGCCTAACCTTAAACACCTAAAGAAACTAGGGGGAAAAAAAAAAAGGAAAGAAAGAAAGAAAGAAAGAAAAACCTGAAAGTTAGTAGTAGTAAAGTAATTATAAACATAAGAGCAGGAAAAAAAAAATGAAGGAGACTAGCAAAGATCAGTAAAACTAGAAGCTAGTTCCTTGAGAAGATTAAAAAATAATAGGCAAACTCTTGGTCAGAGTCATCTAGTAAAAAAAGGAGAAGACGAAAATAAATAAAATTAGAAATGAAAAAGGAGAAATTACAACAAACAACACAGAAATACAAAGAAAGGCAGACTACTATGAGAAACTATGTGGGAATCAACTGTACAGCTTGGAAGAAAGCGAAAAAATCTTAGAAAAGTATAACTTTCCAAAACTGAATGAGAAAGAAATAGAAAATATGAACAGACTAATCACAAACAAGGAAATCAAAACTTAATCAAAAGCCTTCTAACACAAAAAAGCTCAAGATCAGATGGCTTCATGAGTGAATTCTACCAAAAATTTATAGAAGACCTAACACCTATCCTGCTCAAACTTTTCCAGAAAGTTGCAGAGAGGAAAACTCCCAAACTCTTTTATGAGGCCATCATCACACTGATGCCAAAACTAGACAAAGATGTCTCAATGAAAGAGAGTTAAAGGCCAATATCACTAATGAACAGAGATGGAAAAAATCATCAAAAAAATTGTAGCAACAATAGAATCCAACAATATATTTAAAAAGTCATACATCATGAGCAAGTGGGCTTTATCCCAGGAATGCAATGATTCTTCAGTATTCACAAATCAATAAATGTGATATACCATTTTAACAAATTGAAAGATAAAACCATATGATCATTTCAAAATATGTAGAGAAAGCATTTGACAAAATTCAACACCCATTTATGGTAAAAGCTCTCCAGAAAGTAGTCATAGAAAGAACACTATATAATAAACATAATAGAAGCCATATATGGCAAACCCACAGTCAAACATTATCCTAAATGGTGAAATACTGAGAGCTGATTGTCCTCTAAAATCAGGAAAAATACAAGCGTGCCCACTATGCCCATTATTATTCAACATAGTTTTGGAGGTCAGCCACAACAAACAGAGAAGTAAATGAAATAAAAGAAATCCAGGTTTGAAAAAAAGGAAGTAAAACTCTCACTGTTTGAGATGACATGATTCTCTACATAGAAAACCCTAAAGATGCCTCCAGAAAATTGCCTCAGCTAATCAATGAATAAAGTTGCAGGATATAAAATACATAGAAATCTCTTGCATTCCTATATAATAACAATGAAAAAAGAAAAAGAAAAAGAAATTGCAGCACTATTTACAATAGCTATGACATGGAAGTAACCTAGATGTTCATTGGCAGATGAATGGATAAGGAAGCTGTGGTACATATACACAGTGTAATATTGCTCAGATATAAAATGAAATACATTTGAGTCAGTTTTAATGAGGTGGATGAACCTAGAACCTACTATGCAGAATGAGTCACATCAGAAAAAGAAAGACCCTATATTAGCACATATATATGGAATCTAGGCAGATGGTTCCAATGATCCTACATGCAGGGCAGCAAAGGAGACATAGACATAAAGAACAGGCTTTTGAACTTAGTGGGAGAAGGAAAAGGTGGATGAATTTAGAGAATAGCATTGAAACATATGCATTACCATGTGTAAACTCGATAACCAATGTGAGCTTGCTGTATGAAGCAGGGCACCCAAAGCTGGTGTTCTGTGACAACCTGGAGGGACAGGCTGTGTAGGGGGTTGGGAGGGGGATTCAGGATGGAGAGGACACATGTATACCTATGACCGATTCATATTGTCATATGACAAATATTATCATGATATTGAAAAGTAATTATCCTCCACTTAAACTAAATAAAAAATATTACTATATCAAAATCTGATGGGAAGTGCAAAAATTAAAATACATACAGGCAAAAAAAAAAAAAAGGAAAAACAACCAAACACAACATTAATGATGGTCATTAAACCCCAAGAAGAGAACAAGAGAAGAAGCAAAGAAAAAAAGACATACAGAATAAACCTAAAATACTTAAGAAAATGGCAATAGGAACATACTTACTGATAACTGCCTTAAATTTAAATGGGTTAAATTCTCCAACCAAAACACACAGACTGGTGAATGGATACAAAAATAAGACCAGTATATATGCTGTCTCCTGGAGAATGGCATGGCAGCCCACTCCAGTATTCCTACCTGCCGAATATCATGGATGGGGGCCTACTGGACTGCAGTCCATGTGGTTGCAAAGGGTCAGGCACAACTGAAGTGACTGAGTGTGTATACTGTCTACAAAAGACAGACATCAGACTTAGGGACACATACAGACTGAAATTGAGGGGATAGAAGAAAGTATTCCAAGCAAACAAAAATCAAAAGAAAGATGGATTAGCCATACTCATACCAGTCAAAACTGACATTAAAATAAAAACTATCGCAAGAGACAAAGAAGGACACTACATAATGATCGAGGAATTAATTCAAAAAGAAGATATAACATTTGCAAATGCATATGCACCCAATAGAGGAGCGTACTGATATATAAGGCAAATGTTAAAAATCATAACTGGAGAAATCGACAATAATACAATAATAGTGGAGGACATTACTACACCAGTTTCATCAAATGAAGAGATTATGCAGACAGAAAAACGATAAAGGAAATGGGTTTTAAATGGCCCATCAAGCAGATTAGCTTAATTTATATTTATTGAGCATTACATCCAAAAGCAGAACAAATATTCCTCTCAATTGCACTTAGAACATTCTTCAGATTTGACCACAGGCTAGCCTATAAAGCTAGCTTCGGTAAATTTAAGAAAACTGATATCGTGTGAAGAATCTTTTCTGAACACAATACTACAGGATTAGATATAAGCTACAGGGGAAGAAAACTATAAACAACAACAACAACAACACAAAGATATGGAAGTTAAACAATATTCTACTAAACTATCACCCAGTCATGTCCAACTGTTTGCAACCCAATGGACTGTAGCCCACCAAGCTCCTCTCCATGGAATTCTCCAGGCAGGAATGCTGGACTATGTTGCCCTCGGGGAGAAGGAAATTCCTGACCCAAGGATTGAACCCAGGTCTCAGACTCTACTGTTTGAACCACCAGGGAAACCCACAAATGTTCACTAAAGAAATAAAAAAGGAAATTTAAAAAATGCTTATGGACAAAGGAAAATAAAACTACAATGATCAAAAATGTATGGAATGCATTAAACTATTTCTAAGAAGGAGGTTTGCCGGGGTCCAGCCCCGGTGGATCCAGGGAATTCGAAGGTGGGGATGGCATCGGCGTCCTTGGAAAAATACATATTTAATTACAGATATATAGAGAGATTAGAAATGGATAGTGTAGTAGGAAGATTAGTGGAGAAAAAGAGGCTGAATAACTTGGTCTACGTGGAACAGCATCAATGCTCCAGAAGGGAATTCAGCCAGAAATACAGGGAGCAAGAAAGAAAAGACATGGGGGAATCAGTCTTTCCGGAAACTGTTCTGATTTCTTGATTTTGGGGTTTGCTTATATACCTTTTGTTACACATAGGGATGAATACAGAGTCATGCAGGGGTCAGCAGTCCTGACCTTTATCAAAATCAGGTGCTTCACATAAAAAGGTCTTAGGGATTTTATGATCCTTTCTTTCTGATAACCAAAAACTTATTTTTTCCAAGGGTGTTTTTTCTTAAACCAGGCACCACCTTCCGAATGAACTTGCATTCCTATAGGGTGAGGGTGTAGTGAGTTACGATCAAGAAAGGAATTTATTTAACCCAAGGTTAACATGATTAATCTTAAAGTTTAATACTTATTTCTCCTATATGCTTAAAAGTTAATACTTATTTCGCCTATATGTTAGTTATATTCGTTATAAGGGCAGGGAACATGGAGATTTAGCAGCAAACATCAGCCCAACAAATGAAAATCCTTTCACCAATGTTCCCCTTAAGATCTATTTAGTCTTAAGAGAGTGATAAAGTTACATTTTTACATAGCAAGGACACAGTGATTTATAACAAAGCACAGTGATCTATCACAGAAGAGAAAATCCATAAGCTCAAAAAATCTAGTATTGCTAACCTTAAAAACTACTATATTTCCTTTTCTATATTCCAAATACATTGATTAATATATTCCCAGGTGCCTAAGGATATGGAGGCCTGGCAGCAATCATTGACTCAACAAGAAGAAAAAGCCCTATGCTAATTAAGATTCTCAAAAAATTTTCTATGCTGTTTATGGTTAAGAGGTAGTAAACAATCATGTGTGTATTGGCAGGTGTATGGATAATCCTGTCACACAAGCTAGTCTGTCAGCAGAGAGGTTTGACCTGAGACTTCCTTGTCCCACCCAGGGCAGGGAATTAGCAGCAATTATTGACACAACAAATGAAAAACCCTTCACCAATATAATTCCTAACCAACCCATTATACTAATAATTTCCAACTCCCCAAAAGAATTTGCCTTTAGTAAGTCTAAAACATCTCGTGCCTCTCAGGGTGGGAAGCTGTAAACAATCACATGTGGCTGGACAAACCTATACAGGTGGGCTAGATAACCTTCAGAGGAGTCTGTAAGCTGAAACACTCTTGTCACGCCCAGAAATTTTTATTGCCTTGGAGCTGCACGTTTACTACTTCTCTGAGAGAAACGGTTATGGGGGAGAGCCCCCCGTAAAGTCAGAGGTGTAGGTGAGAGCATAAAACACTCTGCTTTGGGGGTTAGATGCTTGGGAATAGGGGGTTTCCTGAGTCTTGATCACACCTTTGCGTATGCCAAGCCTCCTTCTTCATGACCTTTGCCATGGGCGGAGTTCCTCATGCTGGCCCCCAGCAGAGGTTCATAGCAATACTATCTTACCTCAGAAAACAAGAAAAGTCTGAAACAAACAGCATAAACCTACATCTAAAGCAACTAGAGAAAGAACAAACAAAGTCTAAATTTAGTAGAAAAGATAAAAAAGATTAGGGAAGAGATAGAAATAGAGACAAATAAAACAATTGCAAACATCAATCAAACTTAAAGTTGTTTCCTTGAAAAAGAAAAAAAAAAAACAGCCAGATTCATCAAGAAAAAATAGAGAGAGGACTCAATAAAATTAGAAAAGAAGTTACAATTGAAAACAAAGACATACAAAGAATCATAAGAAACTACATAAAGGAACTGTATGCCAGTAAGATGGACAAACTGAAAAAAAGTCTACAAATTCTTAGAAAGAAACAATGTCTCGACTGAATAAGGAAGGAATAGAATAGTAAAGCAGATCAACCACAAGCACTGAATTTGAAACTGTAATTTAAAAACTCCCAACAAATAAAGTCTGGTGGATTCACAAGTGAAGTTTATAATACATTTAGAAGAAAGCTAATATTTATGCTTCTAAAACTATTAGAAAAATATTTACAGAGAGTGGAAAACTTCCAAACTCATTCTATGAGGCCAGCACCACCCTGATATTAAAATTGGACAAAAAAAAAAAAATACAGGCCAATAACACTGATGAACATAGATGCAAAATCCTTAAAAAAACAACAATATATTAACAGAATCATATACCAAGGACAAATGCATTATCAAATTAGATTTATCCCAGTGATGCAAGGATTTTCAATATCTGAAAATCAATCAGTACGATACACCACATTACCAAATTAAGGAATAAAAATTGTATGATCCTCTCAATAGACGCAGAAAAAGATTTTGGCAAAATTCAGCACAAATTTATGATAGAAATACTCCAGAAAGTGCACATAGAGAAAACATACCTCAGCATAGTAAAGCCATATATAACAAAGTTATAGCTAACACCACACTTGGTGGTGAAAACTGAAAGCATTTATTCTAAGGTCAGGAACAAGACAGATATTCACTCTTGCCACTTTTATTCAACATAGTTTTGAAAGTTCTAGCCAGAACAAGCAGAGAAGAAAAAGAAAAATGAAACCAAATTGGAAAGGAAATCAAACTATAACTGTTTGCAGATTACATGATACTATGCTTTTGAACTGTGGTGTTGGAGAAGACTCTAGAGAGTCCCTTGGACTGCAAGGAGATCCAACCAGTCCATTCTGAAGGAGATCAACCCTGGGATTTCTTTGGAAGGAATGATGCTAAAGCTGAAACTCCAGTACATTGGCCACCTCATGCGAAGAGTTGACTCATTGGAAAAGACTCTGATGCTGGGAGGGATTGGGGGCAGGAGAAGAAGTGGATGACTGAGGATGAGATGGCTGGATGGCATCACTGACTCGATGAACTCAAGTCTGAGTGAACTCCAGGAGTAAGTGATGGACAAGGAGGCTTGGCGTGCTGCGATTCATGGAGTCGCAAAGAGTCGGACACGACTGAGCGACTGAACTGAACTGAACTGATACAAAGAAAATCCTAAGGACACTACCAGGAAGCTACTAGAGTTCACCAACGAATTTGGTAAAGTTGAAGATTACAACATTAATATACATTTGTAGCATTTGTATACACCAACAATGAAACATTGGAAAGATCTATTCAAGAGCCAATCTCATTTGCCATCACATTAAAATAAATAAATAAATAAACTAGAAATTAGCCTATCTAAGGAGATAAATGACCTGTACTCTGAAAACTATAAGATACTGATGGAAAAATTAGACACAACACAGTAGATGGAAAGATATTCCATGCTCTTGGGTTAGAAAAATCAATATTGTAAACAATTCACTCTACAGTGAATTGCTATCAAATTACCAATGGCATTTTTCACAGATCCAGAACAACAACAAAAGAAGCCTTAAAATTTGTATAAAAACACAAAAGACCCCAAATAAACAAACGAATACAGAAAAAAAAAATGGAGCTAGAGGAATCAGAATCCTTAACTTTGGACTATACTACAAAGCTGTAGTTATCAAAAGAAGTATGGTACTGTCACAAAAGTAGAAATACACATCAATGGAGTAGGACAGGAAGCCCAGATGTAAATATATGCATCTATGGTCAACTAATCTATGATGGAAATATAGTTTTCAGTAAATGGTTCTGGGGAAGCTGGACAACTGCATGTAAAAACTGAAATTAGAACATTCTTTGACATTATACAAAAAAAAAAAGAAAAAGAAAGAAAAAAAGCTAAAAATAGATGAAAGACCTAAATGTGAGACCAGACACTATAAGATTCTTGGAGGAAAACAGGTAGAACACTTCCTGACATAAACTGCAGCAATATCACTTTTTTTTTTTAGTCTTTAATTGGAGGATAAATGGATTGCAATAGTGTTGTTTTCTAACATACAACAATGTGAATCAGCCATAAGTATACATATGTCCCCTCCTTCATGAATCTCCTTCCCAGCCCCTACTCCATCCCCCGCCTGTATGTTGTCACAGCACACCACGTGTAGCTTTGTTAGGTAGCAACTTCTCGCTAGCTACCTATTTTACTTATGATAATGTATGTTTCAATGTCTCTCAGTTTAAATCTTCCCCCCAAAACAGTCTTAAATTAGTTCACGAGATTTAGAATTAAAAAAAAAAAAAAAGGTGTAATGACAGTGCTACAAGGATGCACTGAAAGTGTTCCTACCATTTGCCAAAGGTTTTCAAGATGATATCTGAGGATAGAATATACAGTTCTGACAGAATGTGGCCCACTGGAGAAGGGAATGGCAAAACTATTCAGTACTCTTGCCTTGAGAACCCCATGAACAATATGAAAAGGCAAAAAGATAGGACACTGAAAGACGAACTCCCCAGGTCAGTTGGAGCCCAGTATGCTACTGGAGAAGAGTGCAGAAACAACTCCAGAAAGAATGAAGAGATGAAGGCAAAACAGAAACAACACCTAGTTCTGGATGTGACTGGTAATGGAAGGAAAGTCTGATGCTATAAAGAACAATATTGTATAGGAAAGAGAAAGGTTATGTCCACGAATAAAGGTAAACTGGAAATGGTTGAACACACTGGCTCCAAATGGGGAAAGGAATATGTCAAGGAAGTATATTCTCACTCTGCTTATTTAACATACAGGCAGAGTACATCAAGCAAAATGCTGGGCTGGATGAAGCACAAGCCAGAATCAAGATTGCCAGGAGAATTATCAATATCCTCAGATATGCAGATAACACCTCCTGTATGGAAGAAAGCAAAGAGGAACTAAAGAGCCTCTTGATGAAAGTGAAAGAGAAGAATGAAAAATCTGGCTTAAAACTTAGCTTTCAAAAAACTAAGATCATGGCATCTGGTCCCACTACTTCATGACAAATAGATGGGGAAACAATGGAAGTGGTGAGAGCCTTTATGTTCTTGGGCTCCCAAATCATTGCAGATGGTGACTGCAGCCATGAAATTTAAAGACACTTGCTCCTTGGAAGAAAAGCTGTGGCCAACCTAGACAGCAGAGACATAACTTTGCAAGCAAAGGCCCATATAGTCAAAGCTATGGGTTTTTCAGTAGTAGTCATATATGAATATAAGAGTTGAACCATAAAAAAAGCTGAGCACTGATGAACTGATGCCTTTGAACTGTGGCATTGAAGACTCTTGAGAGTTGCTTAGACTGCAAGGAGATCAAACCATTCAACTTTACAGGAAATCAGTCCTGCATATTCATTGGAAGCTCCAATACTGCTTCTACATGATGCGAAGGACAGACTTATTGGAAAAGACCCTGATGGTGGGAATGATTGAAGGCAAGAAGAGAAGGGGACAACAGAGAATGAGATGGTTGTATGGCATGACTCACTCCATGGACATGAGCTTGAGCAAGCTCCAGGAGTTGGTGATGGACAGGGAAGCCTGTGGCGTGCTGCAATCCATGGGGGTCACAAAAAGTTGGACACAACTGAGCGACTGAAATGAACTTCTGCATATGTATAGACAGATGGATATACTAGCACTTAAACACATATTAAGTCAGTGTGGTGGATGGAACTAATATTCACTGTATTATGGTCTGTTATGCACTTGCAACATCCACAAACCCATAAACAGAAGACAATTTGACAAGAATATTCTAATTAATTTGTTAAAAGTATTCATTTTATTTGCATTTGACTACATTTGGCAAAATGAGAAGTCTCCAAAAATGTTTTGCTGCAAATCAATTTTTCATGATTGTCTAAAGTAAAAGCACTTATATGCACTGGTTTCAGTTAAAAGTTGGCTTTTTCAGTTAAAACTGGCTTCTTATTTTATATGACAAGATTTTCACTTAAAAGAAAGACAATAGAGAAGTTATCATAATAAAGGTGAAGGTGAAGGTGAAGTTGAAGTCGCTCGGTCATGTCCGACTCTTTGTGACCCCATGGACTGTGACCTACTAGGCTTCTCCATCCATGGGATTCTCCAGGCAAGAATACCGGAGTGGATTGCCATTTCCTTCTCCAAGGCATCTTCCCGATCTTCCCGACCCAGGGATCGAACTCGGGTCCCCCACATTGGAGGCAGACGCTTTAACCTCTGAGCCACAAAAAAAAAAAAAAAAATTATAATAAATAAATTAATTAATAAAATAAGCCTTTATTATGGTAATTGAAGGATAGTTGCTTTACAGAATTTTGTTGTTTTCTGTTAAACCTCAACAAGAATCAGCCATAGGCATACATATATCCCCTTCCTTTTGTACATCTCCCTCCCCATCTCACCGCTCTAGGTTGACACAGAGCCCCTGTTTGAGTTTCCTGAGTTATACAGTAAGTTCCTGTTGGCTAGTTTACATATAGTCATGTAAGGTGCTATGCTACTTTTTCCGTACATCTCACCCTCTCCTCCCCTCTCCACATTTCTCAGATATTCCTTAGAAAATGCGCAAAGTGAGTTTTTCTTTTTCAATTTGAAAGAATTGTTGCCAGTGATCAAACTCTATCTTTCAAATGAAAAAAAATGAAATTCTGCTATTTGCAACTACCTGAATTGACCTAGAGGGTCTTAAGCTTAGAGAAATGCCAGGAAAAGAAAGATAAAGACTGTACGTTATTACCTATATGTTGAGTCTAAAAACCAAGACACAAATATAACAAAAAAATAAACAGACAGGTATAGAAAACAAACCACTGGTTATGAGGGAAGAAGTGTGGGGGAGGGGTACAATAGATGAAGGGGTTAAGAGGTGCAAACCACTAAGTGTAAAATAAAAGTTTCAAGGATGTAACATTTAGTAAAAATTTTATAATAACTTTGTATGAAGCATAGTCTCCAAAAGTTAATTTTTAACACCTGAAAGTAATATAATATAAACATGTCAACTATATTTCAATTTAAAAATATTCAATCTTTTACAAGTGGTTGACCAGTTTTCCCAGCACCACTTGTTAAAGAGATTGTCTTTACTCCATTGTATATTCTTGCCTCCTTTGTCAAAGATAAGGTGTCCATATGTGTGTGGATTTATCTCTGGGCTTTCTATTTTGTTCCATTGATCTATATGTCTGTCTCTGTGCCAGTACCATACTGTCTTGATGACTGTGGCTTTGTAGTAGAGCCTGAAGTCAGGCAAGTTGATTCCTCCAGTTCCATTCTTCTTTCTCAAGATTGCTTTGGCTATTCGAGGTTTTTTGTATTTCCATACAAATCTTGAAATTATTTGTTCTAGTTCTGTGAAAAATGTGGCTGGTAGCTTGATAGGGATTGCATTGAATTTGTAAATTGCTTTGGGTAGTATACTCATTTTCACTATATTGATTCTTCTGATCCATGAACATGGTATATTTCTCCATCTATTAGTGTCCTCTTTGATTTCTTTCATCAGTGTTTTATAGTTTTCTATATATAGGTCTTTAGTTTCTTTAGGTAGATATATTCCTAAGTATTTTATTCTTTTCGTTGCAATGGTGAATGGAATTGTTTCCTTAATTTCTTTTTCTACTTTCTCATTATTCGTGTAGAGGAATGCAAGGGATTTCTGTGTGTTGATTTTATATCCTGCAACTTTACTATATTCATTGATTAGCTCTAGTAATTTTCTGGTGGAGTCTTTAGGGTTTTCCATGTAGAGGATCATGTCATCTGCAAACAGTGAGAGTTTTACTTCTTCTTTTCCAATTTGCATTCCTTTTATTTCTTTTTCTGCTCTGATTGCTGTGGCCAAAACCTCCAGAACTATGTTGAATAGCAGCGGTGAAAGTGGACACCCTTGTCTTGTTCCTGACTTTAGGGGAAATGCTTTCAATTTTTCACCATTGAGGATAATGTTTGCTGTGGGTTTGTCATTTAAAGCTTTTATTATGTTGAGGTATGTTCCTTCTATTCCTGCTTTCTGGAGAGTTTTTATCATAAATGGATGTTGAATTTTGTCAAAGGCCTTCTCTGCATCTATTGAGATAATCATATGGTTTTTATTTTTCAATTTGTTAATGTGGTGAATTACATTGATTGATTTGCGGATATTGAAGAATCCTTGCATCCCTGGGATAAAGCCCACTTCTGTACAACAAAGGAAAATATAAGCAAGGTGAAAAGACAGCCTTCTGAATGGGAGAAAATAATAGCAAATGAAACAACTGACAAACAACTAATCTCAAAAATATACAAGCAACTTCTGCAGCTCAATTCTAGAAAAATAAACGACCCAATCAAAAAATGGGCCAAAGAACTAAATAGACATTTCTCCAAAGAAGACATACGGATGGCTAACAAACACATGAAAAGATGCTCAACATCACTCATTATTAGAAAAATGCAAATCAAAACCACAATGAGGTACCACTTCACACCAGTCAGAATGTCTGTGATCCAAAAATCTGCAAGCAATAAATGCTGGAGAGGGTGTGGAGAAAAGGGAACCCTCCTACACTGTTGGTGGGAATGCAAACTGGTACAGCCACTATGGAGAACAGTGTGGAGATTCCTTAAAAAATTGCAAATAGAACTACCTTATGACCCAGCAATCCCACTTCTGGGCATACACACCGAGGAAACCAGAATTGAAAGAGACACATGTACCCCAATGTTCATCGCAGCACTGTTTATAATAGCCAGGACATGGAAACAACCTAGATGTCCATTAGCAGATGAATGGATAAGAAAGCAGTGGTACATATACACAATGGAGTATTACTCAGCCATTAAAAAGAATTCATTTGAATCAGTTCTGATGAGATGGGTGAAACTGGAGCCAATTATACAGAGTGAAGTAAGCCAGAAAGAAAAACACCAATACAGTATACTAACACATATATATGGAATTTAGGAAGATGGCAATGACGACCCTGTATGCAAGACAGGAAAAAAGACACAGATGTGTATACCAGACTTTTGGACTCAGAGGGAGAGGGAGAGGGTGGGATGATTTGGGAGAATGGGAATTCTAACATGTATACTGTCATGTAAGAATTGAATCGCCAGTCCATGTCTGACGTAGGGTGCAGCTTGCTTGGGGCAGGTGCATGGGGATGACCCAGAGAGATGTTGTGGGGAGGGAGGTGGGAGGGGGGTTCATGTTTGGGAACGCATGTAAGAATTAAAGATTTTAAAATTTAAAAAAAACAAATTAAAAAAAAATTAAAGCTGATGACATAAAAATAGAATATACCAAGACATTAAAAAAATAATAAAAAAATAAAAATATTCAACTATCAGACAGCTGCAGATTTCATTGGCAAAAAAAAAAAAAGAAAATACCACTTTCCATATTTTGTTGGAATATCCAAGAAGAATAGCCATAATGGAGTTTTATTAAAATATACCTGTCTTTTCTAGGTATAAGTTTTTGTGAGACTGGGTATTCTTCATATATTTTGAAGGAAATCGCATACAACAACTGATTATGAGAGTTCAACTTGTTCTATTAATCCACATACTAAAGTGGTTTGAGTGTGTCTGTACTAAGTTGCTTCAGTCATGTCTTTGCAACCCTATGGACTATAGTCTGCCAGGCTCCTCTGCCCATGGGGTTCTCTAGTCAAGAATACTGGAGTGGGTTTCCATGGTCTACTCCAGGGGATCTTCCAGATCCTGGGATCCAATCCACATATCTTGTCTCCTGTGTTGGCAAGGGGATTCTTTAACCACTACTGCCACCTGGGAAGATCCACTAAATACTACAGTAAGCCAAAAATAATAAGTATATGTACATATTTTTGTTGCTCAATCACTCAGTCATATCCAACTCTGAAACCCCATGAACTACAGCAAGCCATGCTTGTCTGTCCTTCACTATCTTCTGGAGTTTGCTCAAACTCATGTACATTGAGTCAATGATACATTTAACCATCTCATCTTCTGTCATTCACTACCCCTCTTGCCCTCAATCTTTCCCATCATCAGAGTCTTTTCCAATGAGTCAGCTCTTCACATCAGGTGGCCAAAGCATTGGAGCCACAGCTTCAGCATCAGTCTTTCCAATGAATATTCAGTGTTGATTTTCTTTAGGATTGATCGGTTTGATCTCGTGGCTGTCCAAGTGACTCTCAAAAGACTTCTCCAGCACCACAATTAGAAAGTATCAATTCTTTGCCACTAGTCTTCTTTATGGTAAAACTCTCATATCTGTACGTAACTACTGGACAAACCATACTGTGAGTATAAGGACCTTTGTCTGTAAAGGGAAGACTCTGCTTTTTAATATGTTGTCTAGGCTTGTCATAACTTTTCTTCCAAGGAACAAGTGTCTTAATTTTGTGGCTGCAGTCAACATCCAATATGATTTTAGAGTCCAGGAAAATAAAATCTGACACTGTTTCCACTTTTTCCCCTTCTATTTGCCATGAAGAGATGGGACCATATGCTATGAATTTAGTTTATTATATGTTAATTAAATTATATGTGTATATATATACACATAAATATATGTATGCAATATATGTGTATATATATATATATTAGATTGATTTTTATCTTAATTTGTTTTTGTTATATTCACCTCTGATATTCAGGGACCTTTTAGGTTTAATTGGAAATATTATCCACGTACATTATTTATTAAGGTCAAATTTACCCTCTTTACACATTAGGAAAGGGAGAATGTGATCTATTAAATTGAAAAAAAAATCATATTTACTATTTGAACTTTATTACAAAAGCTTGAAGCATCTAAGTGCCCTGCTACTTTCTTGAAAATTTAGCATCATGTGTACTAATAAAACTATGGCAACAAGTAAAACACGCGTCCAGAGCATCAAGTCTTTTTATCAAAAATTCTTTCCCATTCCTATAAAATAAATAAGCTATTGAGGTATTTTGGTATAGCATAAATAACATATCCAGTATTTTATAATAATTATGAGTATAGAGTCATGTTTAAAAATTATGAGTCACTATGTTGTATACTGTAAGTTATATAAGATTGTACATCAACGATGTCTCTATTTAAAAAATGAATAAATACGTAAAAAGAAAAGTTATTTTTCTTGAAAAATAGAGAGGTAGTCATTTTTTAAAACTGTAACTAAAGTGTTTGAACTTCCCCGAAATAATTTATGTAACTTTCGGATGAATATAGTTAAATGTAAACAATTTTATTTATCTAATGTTTCCACATACTAGTAATCATATATAAATTATAAATATGATAATTTGGGGGGTTTAATAATAACGAGTTGAAAAACATCAGGAATATACTTTTGTTAAAAATTTTAACAAAGTGCAATTCTGCTTTACTGAAAGTTCATCATTTCAAATGTCAATGCTATCTGAAAATACACTCACAGAAAGATCTAGAGTAATAGTTGACAAAATATCTGGGTGCCTGCTGCCACAGAAGTTGACACATAAAATTAATCATCATATACAGGAATATCAAAGGCTAAGGAACAAAAGGGAAAATATGTAAAATTTCTTTAGCAATAGTCTCAGAACTGGCGTGACATTATTTTTGCCATTAACTAATTAGCCCATGTTTAAGACATAGTGAACAAGACAACAGCGCTTCAGTGTAAGGATTTGCAAAGTCCTAGAGCAAAGTGTATATGAACAGAGAGAGAGGTTAAAACAATCAGTCAAAAACATTTTTTTAAATATTGGTAAATTTTATACAAACCAATGTTTCTTCATTGCCTGATTTTATCATACATTTAGATGAATACTTTAGAATACTTTCTTACAAGTAAGTTCAGATAAGATTTTTGAGATTTCAACTGAAGAGTTATTCATTATTGCTTGAAAAATGGTTAACAACCATAGTATATAATTTGCCAGATATACAAAATAGTGTTAGAATTTTTAATTGCTGTAGTAAAGAGAAGAGCCAGATGCTCAGTTTTCTGTCAGCATTTTTGTAACATATACAGTACATAGTGTTGGGCTGACTTAGCATTGAATCATTATTTCCTGATTTAAAGCTGAATTCCCAAGGTTTAATGATTGTGTGACTTAAATGATCATTTGAAATTGATATATTTATCCTGAAGTGATACCTTTTTCTTCCTTCACAGATCATTTTATAGAAAGAAAGTGTTAAAAATATCCATATGAATGATGCAAAAGAAAATTTTAAAAATTGAAGCAAAATAAAAATAATTTTGTATAAAAGTTGACAGGAATTTTTTAGGTTAATACAAATTTTAGAAATAACTTCATTAATGGCCTAGCATATTTATATTTGAAAAATAATATGAAATTGAGGAAAAAGAAAAAAAAAATGTGTGTAGAGATATTGTGTTGACCTCTGAAAATGAAAACCGTGAAGAAAGTATCTAAGATGGATATTTACTTGTAATTAATGTAAAATATGTATTCAATTTTTTCTCTCTGTTAGAAATGTTAATATGAATTAATAATGTTGATTTTATTATTCATGAGGAATATTTTTACCGTTATTTTTAGTTTTACAAGTTTCTGTTTTCAACTTAAAGTGTTTTCTTCCTAAATGGGAAGAAAGGTACACTCTGTCCTAAAAATTGAAAAAAAAAAAGTATACACACAAACAGCTAGAGCTTGCCATATTTAGAATTACAAGTTGGTTTTAAAAACTGGTAAGTGATTCATATTATGAACTCTTTATTGCAAAATTCAGACGTAAGTTGAAGAAAGCAGGGAAAACCACTAGGCCATTCAGGTAATAACTGAAATCCCTTCCAACCATACTGTGGAAGTGACAACAGATTCAAGGGATTAGAGCTGATAGAAAAAGTGCCTGAAGAACTATGGATGGAGGTTCATGACACTGTACAGGTGGCAGTGATCAAGAACATCCCCAAGAAAAAGAAATGTGAAAAGGCAAAATGATTGTCTGAGTAGGCCTTACAAACAGCTGAGAAAAGAAGAGAAGCTAAAGGCAAAGGAGAAAAGGAAAGATAGACCCATTTGAATGAAGAGTTCCAAAAAATAACAAGGAGAGTTAAGAAAGCCTTCCTCAGGGATCAATGCAAAGAAATAGAAAGGGAAAGACTAGCAGTCTCTTCAAGAGAATTAGAGATACCATGGTAATATTTCATGCAAAGATGGGCACAATACAAGACTGAACCTGTATAGACCTAACAGAAGCAGAAGATATTAAGAAGTGGTGGCAAGAATACACAGAACTATAAAAAAAAAAATCTTAATGATCCAGATAACCATGATAGTATGATCACTCACCTAGAGCCAGACATCCTGGAATGAGAAGTCAAGTGAGATTTAGGAATCATCACTATGAACAACTGTGATATTGAATGGTTTGCCTTGGAGATGAACAGAGATCATTCTGTCATTTTTGAGACTGCATCCAAGTACTGCATTTGGGACTCTTTTGTTGACCATGAGGGCTACTCCATTTCTTCTTAGGAATTCCTGCCTGCAGTAGTAGATATAATGGTCATCTGAGCTAAATTCACCCATTCCAGTCCATTTTAGTTCGCTGATTCCTAGAATGTTGACTTTCATCCTTGCCATCTCTTGTTTGACCACTTCCAATTTGCCTTGATTCATGGACCTGACCTTCCACGTTCCTATGCAATATTGCTCTTTACAGCATCGGATCTTGCTTCTATCAACAGTCACATCCACAGCTCGGTATTGTTTTTGCTTTGGCTCCATCCCTTTGTTCTTTCTTTCATTATTTCTCCTCTGATCTCCAGCAGCATATTGGGCACCTAATGACCTGGGGAGTTCCTCTTTCAGTATCCTATCATTTTGCCTTTTCATACTGTTCATGGGGTTCTCAAGGCAAGAATACTGAAGTGGCTTGCCATTCCCTTCTCCAGTGGACCACCTTCTGTCAGACCTCTCCACCATGACCCGCCCATCTTGGGTTGCCCTGCGGGCATGGCTTAATTTCATTGAGTTAGACAAGACTGTGGTCCTAGTGTGATTAGATTGACTAGTTTTCTGTGGTTTCAGTGTATCTGCCCTCTGATGCCATCTTGCAACACCTACCATCTTACTTGGGTTTCTCTTACCTTGGACATGGGGGTATCTCTTCACGGCTGCTCCAGCAAAGCACAGCGGCTGCTCCTTACCTTGGATGGGGTTTATCTCCTTACCACCACATTTCCTGACCTTCAACGTGGGATAGCTCCTCTAGGCCCTCCTGTGCCTGTGCAGCCACCGCTCCTCGTGTTGCTCCTGCCAGCTGTGGTCTCTGGCCTCGGGGGTGGGTGGCTCATCCCAGCTGCTGCCACTGGCCTCGGGTTCAGGGTGGCTCCTTAGGGTCACTGCTCCTGGCCTCAGGCACGAAGTGGCTTCTCCAGGCCATTCCTGACCTCGGACACTGGGTATCTCCTCCCGGCCACCAAGACCTCGGACGAAGGGTGTCTCCTCCCGGCCGCCGCCCCTCACCTCAGACGCGGGGTGTCTCCTCTCGGCCGCCCCTGACCTTGGACACAGGGTGTCTCCTCTTGGCCACCCCTGACCTCGGACGTGGGGTGTCTCCTCCAGGCCGCCACCCCTGACCTCGGGCACAGGGTAGCTCCTCTCGGCCGTTACTGCGCAGTCTCAGCCTGTCCCTCTAGGCTGCTGCCCCTGACCTCAGACGTGGGTAGCTCATCTTTAGAGATGAGTAAAGTGAGACCTAGGAAGGAGAAGAGGTAAACCATTCAATATCACAGTTATCCAAGTCTATGCCCCAACCAAAATGCTGAAGAAGCTGAACAGTTTTATGAAGACCTACAAGACCTTTTAGAACTAACACCCCCAAAAGATGTCCTTTCCATTATAGGGGACTGGAATGCAAAAGTAGGAAGTCAAGAAACACCTGGAGTAACAGGCAAATTTGGCCTTGGAGTGTGGAATGAAGTAGGACAAAGACTAATAGAGTTTTGCCAAGAAAATGCACTGGTCATACCAAACACCCTCTTCCAACATCACAAGAGAAGACTCTACACATGGACATCACCAGATGGTCAACACCAACATCAGATTGATTCTATTCTTTGCAGCCAAAGATGGAGAAGCTCTATACAGTCAGCAAAAACAAGACCAGGAGCTGACTGTGGCTCAGATTATGAACTCCTTATTACCAAATTCAGACTTAAATTGAAGAAAGTAAGGAAAACCACTAGACCATTCAGGTATGACCTAAATCAAATCCCTTATCATTATAGAGTAGAAGTTGCAAATAGATTTAAGGGCCTAGATCTTATAGATAGAGTGCCTGATGAACTATGGAATGAAGTTTGTGACATTCTGCAGGAGACAGGGATCAAGACAATCCCCATGGAAAAGAAATGCAACAAAGCAAAATGGCTGTCTAGGGAGGCCTTACAAATAGCTGTGAAGAGAAGAGAGGTGAAAAGCCACGGAGAAAAGGAAAGATATAGGCATCTGAATGCAGAGTTCCAAAGAATAGCAAGAAGATATAAGAAAGCCTTCTTCAGCGATCAATGTGAAGGAATAGAGAAAAACAACAGAACGGGAAAGACTAGAGATCCCTTCAAGGAAATTAGAGATACCAAGGGAACATTTCACGCAACGATGGGCTCGAAAAAGGACAGAAATGGTATGGACCTAACAGAAGCAGAAGATATTAAGAAAACGTGGCAAGAATACACGGAAGAAGTGTAGAAAAAAGATCTTCATGACCCAGAGAGTCATGATGATGTGATCACTAATCAAGATCCAGACATCTTGAAATGTGAAGTCAAGTGGGCCTTAGAAAGTGTCACTATGAACAAAGCTAGTGGAGGTGATGGAATTCCAATTGAGCTGTTTCAAATCCTGAAAGATGATGCTATGAAAGTGCTGCACTCAATATGACAGCACATTTGGAAAACTCAGCAGTGTCCACAGGACTGGAAAAGGTCAGTTTTCATTCCAATTCCAAACAAAGGCAATGCCAAAGAATGCTCAAGCTACTGCACAATTGCACTCATCTCACATGCTAGTAAAGTAATGCCCAAAATTCTCCAAGTCAGGCTTCAGCAATACGTGAACCATGAACTCCCTGATGTTCTAGCGGGTTTTAGCAAAGGCAGAGGAGCCACAGGTCAAATTGGCAACATCCGCTGGATCATGGAAAAAGCAAGAGAGTTCCAGAAAAACATCTATTTCTGCTTTATTGATTATGCCAAAGCCTTTGACTGTGTGGATCACAATAAATTGTGAAAAATTCTGAAAGAGATGGGAATACCAGACCACCTGACCTTCCTCTTGAGAAATCTGGATGCAGGTCAGGAAGCAACAGTTCAAACTGGACATGGAACAACAGACTGGTTCCAAATAAGAAAAGGAGTACGTCAAGGCTGTACATTGTCACCCTGCTGTTTAACTTATATGCAGGGTACATCATGAGAAACACTGGACTGGAAGAAACACAAGCTGGGTTAAGACTGCCGGGAGAAATATCAATAACCTCAGATATGCAGATGACACCACCCTTATGGAAGAAAGTGAAGAGGAGCTAAAAAGCCTCTTGATGAAAGTGAAAGAGGAGAATGAAAAAGTTGGCCTAAAGTTCAACATTCAGAAAACAAAGATCATGGCATCCGGTCCCATCACTTCATGGGAAATAGATGGGGAAACAGTGTCAGATTTTATTTTGTGGGGCTCCAGAATCACTGCAGATGATGGCTCCAGCCATGAAATTAAAAGACGCTTACTCGTTGGAAGAAAAGTTATGCCCAACCTAGATAGCATATACAAAAGCAGAGACATTACTTTGCCGACTAAGGTCCATCTAGTCAAGGTTATGGTTTTTCCAGTGGTCATGTATGAATGTGAGAGTTGGACTGTGAAGAAGGCTGAGCACTGTAGAATTGATGTTTTAAACTGTGGTGTTGGAGAGGACTCTTTAGAGTCCCTTGGACGGCAAGGAGATCCATCCAGTCCTTTCTGAAGGAGATCAACCCTGGGATTTCTTTGGAAGGAATGATGCTAAAGCTGAAACTCCATTACTTTGGCCACCTCATGAGAAGAGCTGACTCATTGGAAAAAAACTCTGATGCTGGGAGGGACTGGGGGCAGGAGGAGAAGGGGACGACCGAGGATGAGATGGCTGGATGGCATCACGGGCTTGATGGATGTTAGTCTGAGTGAACTCCGGGAGATGGTGATGAACAGAGAGGCCTGGCGTGCTGCAATTCATGGGGTCACAAAGAGTCAGACACGACTAAGCGACTGAACTGAACTGAAAAATGAACAAAGCTAGTGAAGGTGATGGAATTCCAGTTGAGCCTTTTTAAATCCTAAAAGAAGAAGAAAGTGCTACACTCAATATGCCAACAAATTTGGAAAACTTAGCAATAGCCACAGGACAGGATAAGGTCAGTTTTCATTCCTATTCCAGAGAAAGGCAATGCCAAAGAATGTTTATATTGCCATGCAGTTGCACTGATCTCACACTCTAGCAAAATAATGCTCAAAATTCTCCAAGTGAAGCTTCAATAGTACTTGAACTAAGAACTTTAAGATGTTCAACCTGTGTTTAGAAAAGGAAGAAGAAACATGGGTCAAATTGCCAACATCCATTGGATCATAGGCAAAGCAAGAAAGTTTCAAAAAAATAAAAATTACTTTTGCCTTAAAGATTACACCAAAGCTTTTCAGTCTGTGGATCAGAACAAACTGTGGAAAATTCTTCAAAAGATGGGAATACCAGATCACCTTACCTGCCTCCTGAGAAATCTGTATGCAGATCAAGAAGCAACAGTTAGAACTAGACATGGAACAACAGATTGGCTCCAAATTGGGAAAAGAATATGTCAAGGATGATTTGGGAGAAAGGCATTGACACATGTATAATACCATATGTGAAATGAATAGCCAGTACAGGTTCAATGCATGATACAGGATTTTTGGGGCTGGTGCACTGGGATGACCCAGAGGGATGGTATGGGGAGGGAGGTTGGAGGGGGGTTCAGGATGGGGAACCTGTGGCAGATTCATGTTGATGTATGGCACAACCAATAAAATATTGTAAAATGATGATCTTCCAATTGAAATATATATATATATATATATATATATATATATATATATATATATATATATATATATATAAAGGCTGTATATTGTTACTCTGCTTATTTACCTTATACGCAGAGTGCTGTTAAATTGCTCAGTTGTGTACAACGTGAGACCCCATAGACAGAAGCCCACCACGCTTCCCTGTCCCTGGGATTCTCCAGGCAAGAACACTGGAGTGGGTTGCCATTTCCTTCTCCAGTGCATGAAAGTGAAAAGTGAAAGTGAAGTCGTTCGGTCATGTCCGACTTCGCGACCCCATGGACTGCAGCGTATCAGGCTCCTCCGTCCATGGCATTTTCCAGACAAGAGTACTGGAGTGGGTTGCTTGTTGCCTTCTCCGTATATGCAGAGTACATCATGCAAAATGCCAGACTGGATGAAGAACAAGTTGGAATCAAGATTGCCAGGAGAAATATGCAGATGACACCATCCTTATGGCAAAAAAGGGAAGAGGAACTACAGAGCATCTTGATAAAAGTGAAAAAGGAGAGTGAAAAATCTGGTGCAAAACTCAACATTCAGAAAACTAAGATTATGGCATCCAGTCACATCAGTTCACAACAAATAGATGAGGAAACAATGGAAACAGTGAGATACTTTATTTTCTTGGGCTCCAAAATCACTGCAGATGGTGACTGCAGCCATGAAATTAAAAGCGTGTTTGCTTCTTGGAAGAAAAGCTATGACAAAACTAGACAGTTTATTAAAAAACAGAGACATTACTTTCCCCAAAAAAATCTGTCTGGTCACAGCTATGGTTTTTCTAGGGTCATGGATGAGAGAGTTGGAAGATAAAGAAAGCTGTGCTTTGAAGAATTGATGCTTTTGAACTGTGGTGTTGGAGAAGACTCCTGAGTGTCCCTTGGACTGCATGGAGATACAACCAGTCCATCATAAAGGAAATCAATTCTGAGTAATCATTGGAAGGACTGATGTTGAAGCTGAAAGTTCAATATACCTGATGCAATGAACTGACTAATTGGAACATACCCTGATGCTGGGAAAGATTGAAGGCAGGAGGAGAAGGGGATGACAGAGGATGAGATGGTTGCATGGCATCACCAATTCAGTGGACATGAGTTTGTGCAAGCTGCAGGCATTGGTGATAGACAGGTAAGCCTGGAGTGCTGTAGTCCATGGGGTCGCAAAGAGTTAGACATGACTGAATGACCAAACTGAACTGACAGTATGGTGTTATTCTTGAGTGTACTTAATTGAAGTCTAGTCAATCAATTCTGTGTTATAGTTCACTGATATATTTTTTTATCATATGACATTATATATTTTAAAATCAGCATTCATGTTGCATTTTTTAGGCAAATCAAAGCTCCTTCATTTTTTCTGGAGTCACATAGAAAGCGTATTTGTCCCCTCAGTTTATTTCATGATACCTGTAAGCATCACAAAGGCAGACAAATGATTTTCTAAAAATATACCTCAAAGTTGTAAGTAGTTGCAAAGATTTATAAACAAGTAAGATCTTCTGTAACATTTAATTTCTCCCCAATTCAGCTTTCTTCTGAAAAAATCTAAAGTAAATGATTTGATTTTGTCAGAATATGTAAAAAGAGTAAGCTTTACAATTAATCTTTATTTTTCAGGCAGTACCATCTGGGTGGATTTCCCCAATGACTCAGTGGTAAAGAATATGCTTGCCAAGTAGGAGGTGTTTATCGGATCTCTGGATCAGGAAGATCCCTTGGAGAGGGAAATGGCAACCTACTTTAATATTCTTACATGAGAAATTTCATGGACTGAGGAGCCTGGCAGGCTATAGTCCATGGGATCACAAATGAGTTGCATATGACTTGGCGACTAAACAACAGTAACTACAACCATCTGGATATAAGTTCTTTGTAGAATGTTGCCACCTTTGGATCTACTGTAAGTCTAATTAATCTTTGAATCTTTCAAATAATCAGAGGAAACTTTCAGGCAATTAAATGTCATCGTGAAATGTCTTGGATCGTCACATAAATATTTTCAGGCTATGAAAATCCTATATACCAGATGGAAAATTTTCACACCTACAAGTAATTAAGAACGGAATTACAATAAGAAAACCAAAATATTTTCAAATGTGTCCCTTCAGATTCAGTCTCATGAGATGAGAAAGAAACAGTATAGTGTCTGGAAAAAGTCCAGAATAACCTCAATAGAAAAATCTGAAGAAAAGTTCTTAAAAGGAAAATTAAAAGTGAATATAGTTTTTTATTAGATAGAAATGCTTTAAAAGTTGCAGAAACAATTAAACAATTTGCAAAAATATAATTTTAAAAGTTCAAATTGCTTATAGTCCAGGAATTCAAGACTAGTACAGTAACTGAAAATCTACATACTATTCCATTTCTTCAAGTTAGAGAAAAATGTATAACTATTTCAATAGTTTTAAAGTACTTGATGAAACATATGTATTTTTGACAAATAATATTTTAGAAAATACAGTTTGAAAATCCTTATCTAATAAATTTAATGTAAAATGTTGAAAATTTATCCACTTTTTGAAGTTAGAAAAACAAGTGACAAAGGTACTTGCTACTGTTACATATTAAGAATTGTACAGGAGAAAAAATCAATAGAATAGAGAATGAAGTAAGAGGAAATAAAGCATGTAAAATATAACTTAAAAAAATACAAATATCCTCTTTCTGATGATACATGTGCTTATACAGTCTAAAATAGCATGCAAATAAATTATTGCAATGAATAAATAAATCTTCACAGTCTCCAGGAAATAAATATATACATAATTATTTGTATAGTAACATGAAAAAATGGAAAAGAGCATCAAAACCAAATACTGGAACTTTGTATTTCTAGCTCTGCATTAAGGACCTTGGTATTTACCACTCTAACAGATAAAATTCTGAACAGACTGAAAAATTAGTAATTCTTCTTGGATTTGTAAGAGATGGCAAGATACAGGACACATCATTGCCCCCAAGATTGAAGAGACTCACAATTGGAAAATAGTTTCAGAAATCTGTGTCAGGATTAAAAATCCCAAACTATAATTGCCAGATTTCTGGAGACTCAGTGTGGCCAAATCTGATAATTCAAAACTCCAAGGGGGACACAGACAACAATATTGTGAGATTTATCTTCTGGAAATCCACAAGTTTCCCATAAATATTGAAGAAAAAAAAATCCAGCTTCAGGTAGGGGAAAGGAAAGAAAACATTTTTAAATATTCCAGAGTATTCTGTTCTGAACATGTCCAGTCCTCAGGTAAAAGGAAAAAGAAAAAGAAATACACTTGTGAAATTCATAGTCATAGGCTCACTAAAAGACTGAGACCCAATCTTAGGATTACAAAAGGCTTTTCCTCCTCCAACAGCTCACCACTACTTTATTAGAATCATATTTACAGCATTTCCCTTTAGCCACTATATCAAATATCAAGAAAAAAAAAATATATGAAAAAGCCAAAAACACAGTGGGAAGAGATGGAGCAAGCATCAGAAACAGATATGGCAGAAATATTACAATAATTAAGCAAAAATTAAGCAACTATGATCAATATGTTATAATGAGCTCTAATGGATAAAATAAACAGCATGCAAGAATAAGTGGGCAATATAAGCAGATAATGGAATATTGCTCAGCCACTGAAAGAACAAAATAGAGTCATTTGTATAGCTATGGATGGCCCTAGAGTCTGTAATTCAGGGAGAGCTAAGTCCGAATGAGAAAAACAAATATTGTATATTAGCACATACATGTGGAATCTAGAAAAATGGTACAGATGAGCCAATTTTCAGGGAAGGAATAGAGATGCAGATGTAGATAACACACATGTGGACATGCTGGGGGTTTGTGGGGAAGAGGGATATGAATTGGGAAATTAGGAGGTTAGGATTGACATATATACACTGTGCATGCACTACCATGTGCAGAATAGTTAGCTGGTAGGAATCTATTATAAAACAAAGGAAATTCAGCTAGATGCTCTGTGATGATCTAGATGGATGGAATGGGGTTGAGGTGAGAGGGAGGTCCAAGAAAAAAGGAATATATGTATTCATACAGCTGATTCACTTCATTGTATCATATAAACTAACACAATATTGTAAAGCAAAAGTATTCCAATAAAAGAGAAACAATGAGATCACTTAAAAATAATTAATTCAATCAAATAAAATTCCTTTATGAACAATAAAAACTAGGATTTTATGTCAAAAATAGAAATGCAAAAGGTAAAAACTGTAAAAGAAATGAAAAAATGCTTCTGATGGGATTAATAGTAGACAGGACACAGTTGAGGAAAGAATCTCTATGCTAGATAATATATTAATAAAATTCTTGGAAACTGAAAAGCAAAGAGAACAAGAGTAGAGTAAAACACAATAGAATATCAGAGGACTGTGGGAAAACCAAAAGTATTACATACCTGCAGTGGAAATTGTTGCTGTTCTTTAGTTGCTGTGTTGTACTGTGCTTAGTCACTCAGTCGTGTCTGATTCTTTGCGACCCCATGGTCTGTGGCCCGCCAGGCTCTTCTGTCCATGGGAATTCTCCAGGCAAGAATACTGGAATGAGTTGTCATGCCCTCCTCCAGGGGAACTTCCCAATGCAGGGATCAATCTCAGTTATTCCACACTGCAGGCAGATTCTTTACCATCTGAGCCACCAGGGTAGCCCAAGAATACTGGAATGGCTAGCCTATCCCTTCTCCAGGGGATCTTCCTGGGTCAGAAGTCATACCAGGATCTGCATTGCAGGGGGATTCATAATCAGCTGAGCTACCAGAAAAGCCCTATTTAGTCCTACATCATATCAAACTCTTTTGTGAACCCCATGAACTGGAGCCCATCAAGATCCTCTGTTCATAGGATTTCCCAGGCAAGAATATTGGATTGTGTTGCCAATTCCTTCTGTAGGGGATCTTCCCAACCCAGAGACTGAATCCATTTTTCCCACATTGGCAGCTAAATTCTTTACGACCGAGCCACACAGAAAGCCCAGTGGAAATAGTGGAAGTAAAAGAGAGACAGGAAGGAACAGAATAAATATTTGAAATAAGAATAACCTTTAGGGGTATTTAAGATGGCAGAGGAGTAGGATGGGAAGACCACTTTCTCCCTCACAAATTCCTCAAAAGAACATTTCAACGCTGAGCTAACTCCACAAAACAACTTCTGAATGCTTGCAGAGGACATCAGGCAACCAGAAAAGCAGACCATTGTCTTCGAAAACAGGTAGGAAAAAATATAAAAGACGAAAACAGAGACAAAGGAGGTGGGGAGGGAGCTCCATCCCAGGAAGGGAAGCCTGTCCTGGGAAAGGAATTTTAAGAAGAGAGGTTTCCAAACACCAGGAAACACTCTCCCTCCCGAGTCTGTGGCGAGCCTTGGAAACACAGAGGGCAACATAACAGGAAGGAAAAATAAATAAATAATTAAAACCAGCAGATTACAAGCCCAACAGTAACTCCCCCAGCAGAAAAGCATCACAGATGCCTGCATCCGCCACTAGCAAGTGGAGGCAGGGCAGGGAAGCGCAGGAGGCGCGGGCTGCAGAGATTTGTAAGAATCGGGCAGGAACACCCCACGCGTAACCAGAACGATCTAAATTGGGCTAGCAAACCAGACTGTGGGATAGCTACCACACGAAAAGCTCAAACATAAGACACTGCCAGGACCGCACACAGAACAAAGGACAGAACGGACATAGCCGCTGCAGACCATCCCCCGCCAGGGACAGGCAGCCAGAGCCATAAGGGCTGGAAAGGGGCAATTGCAGCCCCGGAGAGACTCTACCTACCAAACTGTAATCAGGCTACTTTGTTAAGACTTCTGGGGGTGCTGAACAGTCACCATCTGCCTCACAAGGGGCGCCAGCAGTACACCCAGAAATCTGAGCAGCAGAGACAGAAAAGCCGACTAGTCGCAGCGACGGCGCTCGCCAAACTCCTGATCTACTCGGACCTGGGAAGAGCACAAAACACAGTCCCAACTGAATCTGAGCCTCGGAGGGCTACCTGAGCGCCTAACCTGAGGGGCTTAGACCGGGGAAGTGCATGCAGCCTAGGGCCGGCCCCAGATGGTTCCCGGGTGAGCATCATAGAGCCGGAGCGGTTTGTGCACCACGAGAAGGGACAGGTCCAGCGGGGCTGAGACACTGTGTGCACACGACAGTGCTATTTGTTTGCAGCATCCCCCCTCCCCACAGCGCAACTGAACTAGTGAGCCTAAAAGACCAGCAAACAGATGAAGTTAAACAGAGGGAACCACCTTGGAAGTGAACCCACACTGCCCACATCAGAGAAGGGTCAGTATATCTTTACTATTTTTACAATCATTTTTTTTTCCCCTTTTTGTTTTTTCTTTTCTTGCTCTATTTTTTCCTAACTATCTTTTTAAATTTATTAAGTCTTCTATTTCTCCTCTAATTTTTATTTCTATAGCCTACTATTACTTTTCAAAAAAAAAAAGACTATTTTTTTAAGGCAAATACCATATATAGTCTTTATGTGGTGTGGTTGGAGTTTTTTAATATTTCCTGTTTGTTTGTTTGTTTTTTTTTTTTTTGAAAATCCAACTTCTACTCTAGATTTTTAAACTTTGCTTTTTGGTTTTTGTTGTCAATTTTGTACATTTAAAAATCCAAACTTCACTACCCAATTATACCTGAGAGCGAGATTACTGGCTTGACCACTCTCTCCTCCTTTGGAATCTCCTTTTTCTCCACCAGGTGGCCTCTGTCTCTTTTCTCCCCCATCTCTTCTCTATCCAATGCTGTGAATCTCTGTGTGTTCCAGACGGTGGAGAACAACTAAGGAACTGGTTACTGGCAGGATTTGTCTCTCTCCTTTTCATTCCTTTCTCTTATCCTTCTGGCCACCTCTGTCTACTTCCTCACTCTCATCTTCCCTGTATAACTCCATAAATACCTCTGAGCGATCCAGACTATGGAAAGTGCATACGGAAGTGACTACTGGCTAGCTTGCTCTCTCCTCTTTTGATCTCACTGCATCTCATTCCAGTCACCTCTAACTACCCCCTCCCTCTTCTCTTCTCCATGTAACTCGGTGAACCTCTCTGGGTGTCCCTCAATGTGGAGAAACTTTTCATGTTTAACCTAGATGTTTTACCATCGGTGCTGTATAGATGGAGAAATCTAGAGGCTACTGTAAAAATAAAACTGAAAACCAGAAGCAGGAGGCTTAAGTCCAAAGCCTGAGAACATCAGAGAACTCCTGAATTCAGGGAACATTAAGCAATAGGAGCTCATCAAATGCCTCCATACCTACATTGAAACCAAGCTCCACCCAAAGGCCAACAAGTTCCAGAGCAAGACATACCATGCAAATTCTCCAGCAACACAGGAACACACCCCTGAGCTTCAATATACAGGCAGCTCAAAGCTACTCCAAAACCTTTGACGTCTCATAACCCATTACTGGTCACTCCACTGCACTCCAGAGAGAAGAAATCCAGCTCCACCCACCAGAACTCCAACACAAGCTTCCCTAACCAGGAAACCTAGACAAGCCACTGATACAACCCCACCCACAGTGAGGAAGCTTCATAATAAAGAGAACTCCACAAATTACCAGAATATTAAAAGGCCACCCCAAACGCAGCAATATAACCAAGATGAAGAGACAGAGGAATACCCAGCAGGTTAAGGAACAGGAGAAATGCTCACCAAACCAAACAAAAGAGGAATAGATAGGGAATCTACCTGAGAAAGAATTCCGAATATTGATAGTGAAGATGATCCAAAATCTTGAAATCAAAGTGGAATCACAGATAAATAGCCTAGAGACAAGAATTGAGAAGATGCAAGAAAGGTTTAACATGACATAGAAGAAATAAAAAAAGAGTCAATATATAATGAATAATGCAATAAATGAGACCAGAAACACTCTGGAGGCAACAAATAGTAGAATAACGGAGGCAGAAGATAGGATTAGTGAAATAGAAGATAGAATGGTAGAAATAAATGAGTCAGGGAGGACAAAAGAAAAACGAATTAAAAGAATTGAGGACAATCTCAGAGACCTCCAGGACAACATGAAACGCTCCAACATTCGAATTATAGGAGTCCCAGAAGAAGAAGACAAAAAGAAAGACCATGAGAAAATTCTTGAGGAGATAATAGTTGAAAACTTCCCTAAAATGGGGAAGGAAATAATCACCCAAGTCCAAGAAACACAGAGAGTGCCAAATAGGATAAACACAAGGCGAAACACCCCAAGACACATATTAATCAAATTAACAAAGATCAAACACAAAGAACAAATATTAAAAGCAGCAAGGGAAAAACAACAAATAACACACAAGGGGATTCCCATAAGGATAACAGCTGATCTTCAATAGAAACTCTTCAGGCCAGGAGGGAATGGCAAGACATACTTAAAGTGATGAAAGACAATAACCTACAGCCCAGATTACTGTACCCAGCAAGGATCTCATTCAAACACGAAGGAGAAATCAAAAGCTTTCCAGACAAGCAAAAGCTGAGAGAATTCAGCACCACCAAACCAGCTCTCCAACAAATTCTAAAGGATATTCTCTAGACAGGAAACACAAAAAGGGTGTTTAAACCCGAACCCAAAACAATTAAGTAAATGGTAATGGGATCATACTTATCAATAATTACCTTTAACATAAATGGGTTGAATGCCCTAACCAAAAGGCAAAGACTGGCCGAATGGATACAAAAACAAGACCCCTCTATATGCTGCTTACAAGAGACCCACCTCAAAACAAGGGACACATACAGACTGAAAGTGAAGGGCTGGAAAAAGATATTCCACACAAATAGAGACCAAAAGAAAGCAGGAGTGGCAATACTCATATCCGATAAAATAGACTTTAAAACAAAGGCTGTGAAAAGAGATAAAGAAGGCCACTACACAATGATCAAAGGATCAATCCAAGAAGAAGATATAACCATTATAAATATGTATGCACCCAATATAGGAGCACCGCAATATGTAAGACAAATGCTAACAAGTATGAAAGGGGAAATTAACAATAACACAATAATAGCGGGAGACTTTAATACCCCACTCACACCTATGGACAGATCAACTAAACAGAAAATTAACAAAGAAACACAAACTTTAAATGATACATTAGACCAGTTAGACCTAATTGATATCTACAGGACATTTCACCCCAAAACAATGAATTTCACCTTTTTCTCAAGTGCTCATGGAACATTCTCCAGGATAGATCACATCCTGGGCCATAAATCTAACCTTGATAAATTATAAAAAAAAATCGAAATCAGTCCAATCATCTTTTCTGACCATAATGCTTTAAGATTAGATCTCAATTACAGGAGAAAAACTATTAAAAATTCCAATATATGGAGGTTGAACAACACACTTCTGAATAACCAACAAATCACAGAAGAAATCAAAAAAGAAATCAAAATATGCATAGAAACTAATGAAAATGAAAACACAACAAGCCCAAAATCCTGTGGGACACTATAAAAGCAGTGCTAAGAGGAAAGTTCATAGCAATACAGGCATACCTCAAGAAACAAGAAAAAAGTCAAATAAATAACCTAACTCTACACCTAAAGCAACTAGAAAAGGAAGAATTGGAGAACCCCAGAGTTAGTAGAAGGAAAGAAATCTTAAAAATTAGGGCAAAATAAATGCAAAAGAAACCAAAGAGACCATAGCAAAAATCAACAAAGCCAAAAGCTGGTTCTTTGAAAGGATAAATGAAATTGACAAACCATTAGCCAGACTCATCAAGAAGCAGAGAGAGAAAAATCAAATCAATAAAATTAGAAATGAAAATGGAGAGATCACAACAGACAACACAGAAATACAAAGGATCATAAGAGACTACTATCAACAATTATATGCCAATAAAATGGACAACATGGAAGAAATGGACAAATTCTTAGAAAAGTACAATTTTCCAAAACTGAACCAGGAAGAAATAGAAAATCTTAACAGACCCAACTCAAGCACGGAAATTGAAACTGTAATCAGAAATCTTCCAGCAAACAAAAGCCCAGGTCCAGACGTCTTCACAGCTGAATTCTTCCAAACATATTGAGAACAGCTAACACCTATCCTACTCAAACTCTGCCAGAAAATTGCAGAGGAAGGTAAACTTCCAAACTCACTCTATGAGGCCACCATCACCCTAATACCAAAACCTGACAAAGATACTACAAAAAAGGAAAACTACAGGCCAATATCACTGATGAACATAGATGCAAAAATCCTCAACAAAATTCTAGCAATTAGAATCCAACAACCATTAAAAAGATGATACAGCATGACCAAGTGGGCTTTATCCCAGGGATGCAAGGATTCTTCAATATCCGCAAATCAATCAATGTAATTCACCACATTAACAAATTAAAAAATAAAAGCCATATGATTATCTCAATAGATGCAGAGAAGGCCTTTGACAAAATTCAACATCCATTTATGATAAAAACTCTCCAGAAAGCAGGAATAGAAGGAACATACCTCAACATAATAAAAGCTTTATATGACAAACCCACAGCAAACATTATCCTCAATGGTGAAAAATTGAAATCATTTCCCCTAAGGTCAGGAACAAGACAAGGATGTCCACTTTCACCGCTAGTATTCAACATAGTTCTGGAAGTTTGGGCCACAACAATCAGAGCAGAAAAAGAAATAAAAGGAATCCAAATTGGAAAAGAAGAAGTAAAACTCTCATTATTTGCAGATGATATGATCCTCTACATAGAAAACCCTAAAGACTCCACTAGAAAATTACTAGAGCTAATTAATGAATATAGTAAAGTTGCAGGATATAAAATCAACACACAGAAATCCCTTGCATTCCTATGCACTAATAATGAGAAAGTAGAAAAAGAAATTAAGGAAACAATTCCATTCACCATTGCAACAAAAAGAATAAAATACTTAGGAATATATCTACCTAAAGAAACTAAAGACCTATATATAGAAAACTATAAAACACTGATGAAAGAAATCAAAGAGGACACTAATAGATGGAGAAATATACCATGGTTCATGGATCGGAAGAATCAATATAGTGAAAATGAGTATACTACCAAAAGCAATTTACAAATTCAATGCAATCCCTATCAAGCTACCAGCGGTATTTTTCACAGAATTAGAAGAAATCATTTCAAGATTTGTATAGAAATACAAAAAATCTCGAGTAGCCAAAGCAACCTTGAGAAAGAAGAATGGAATTGGAGGAATCAACTTGCCTGACTTCAGGCTCTACTACAAAGCCACAGTCATCAAGACAGTATGGTACTGGCACAAAGGCAGACATATAGATCAATGGAACAAAATAGAAAGCCCAGAGATAAATCCACACACCTATGGACACCTTATCTTTGACAAAGGAGGCAAGAATATACAATGGAGTAAAGACAATCTCTTTAACAAGTGGTGCTGGGAAAACTGGTCAACCACTTGTAAAAGAATGAAATTAGATCACTTTCTAACTCCACACATGAAAATAAACTCAAAATGGATTAAAGATCTAAATGTAAGACCAGAAACTATAAAACTCCTAGAGAAGAACATAGGCAAAACACTCTCCGACATAAATCACAGCAGGATCCTCTATGAGCCACCTCCCAGAATATTGGAAATTAAAGCAAAAATAAACAAATGGCATCTAATTAAAATTAAAAGCTTCTGCACAACAAAGGGAAATATAAGCAAGGTGAAAAGACAGCCTTCTGAATGGGAGAAAATAATAGCAAATGAAGCAACTGACAAACAACTAATCTCAAAAATATACAAGCAACTTATGCAACTCAATTCCAGAAGAATAAACGACCCAATCAAAAAATGGGCCAAAGAACTAAATAGACATTTCTCCAAAGAAGACATACGGATGGCTAACAAACACATGAAAAGATGCTCAACATCACTCATTATTAGAGAAATGCAAATCAAAACCACAATGAGGTACCACTTCACACCAGTCAGAATGTCTGCGATCCAAAAATCTGCAAGCAATAAATGCTGGAGAGGGTGTGGAGAAAAGGGAACCTCTTACACTGTTGGTGGGAATGCAAACTAGTACAGCCACTATGGAGAACAGTGTGGAGATTCCTTAAAAAATTGCAAATAGAACTACCTTATGACCCAGCAATCCCACTGCTGGGCATACACACTGAGGAAACTAGAATTGAAAGAAACACATGTACCCCAATGTTCATCGCAGCACTGTTTATAATAGCCAGGGCATGGAAACAACCTAGATGTCCATCAGCAGATGAATGGATAAGAAAGCTGTTGTACATACACACAATGGAGTATTACTCAGCCATTAAAAAGAATTCATTTGAATCAGTTCTGATGAGATGGATGAAACTGGAGCCGATTATACAGAGTGAAGTAAGCCAGAAAGAAAAACACCAATACAGTATACTAACACATATATATGGAATTTAGGAAGATGACAATGACGACCCTGTATGCAAGACAGGAAAAAAGACACAGATGCTTATGACGGACTTTTGGACTCAGAGGGAGAGGGAGAGGGTAGGATGATTTGGGAGAATGGCATTCTAACACGTATACTATCATGTAAGAATTGAATCGCCAGTCTATGTCTGACGCAGGATACAGCATGCTTAGGGCTGGTGCATGGGGATAACCCAGAGAGATGTTATGGGGAGGGAGGTGGGAGGGGAGTTCTTGTTTGGGAATGCCTGTAAGAATTAAAGATTTTTTAAATTAAACAAATAAATAAAAAATAAATAAATATGGGCTTTTGGTGCCATGTCAGTTCCTCTGTCATATTCCAGTCCTACCTGTCCTCAAACTAAATGGGGAATACAGATTGATCCAAGTTCTCTAAATCATAAATGAAGTCAGAATTCCTGCCAGGAGCCAGCTCGGGAGATCCCACCCATGACAAGGTCATGCGGAGAGACCTGACAGGCAACGGATTCCCTGGACCTGCTCGAGCATCTACCTCAAAACCAGAATTTGTCTGTCTTACTATCTTATGCTTTTCGCTAAGCTCTTCTAATATTAATGGGGGCTGTCCCCAACCACCTTTCTTTGAAGGATATAAACTTAGAACTGTAGATAATAATTCTCCTGGGCATGATAAGAGTGTTTCAATTCAAAACCCTCTGATAGCTTTATAACTTGCCTGATAGGTTTATCCAGACACTTACAACTATGTATGTGACAGTTTACAGCCTCCAAACCACAAGAGGCATGGGAAGCTTAAAATATTCTAGGAATGTAGAGTCTTTTGAGGAGTTAAAAATTATTAGAAAAGAACTGGTTAAGAGTTTAATTGTTGAGCCAATACTTGTTATCAAGTTTTCATATCTTTTGTTGTGTACCTGGGAGTGCATTATAATATACTTGATATCAGTTCAGTTCAGTTCAGTTCAGTCACTCAGTCATGTCCGACTCTTTGCGACCCATGAATCGCAGCATGCCAGGCCTCCCTGTCCATCACCAACTCCCAGAGTCCACTCAGACTCACCCATCGAGTCAATGATGCCATCCAGCCATCTCATCCTCTGTCATCCCCTTTTCCTCCTGCCCCCAATCCCTCCCAGCATCACAGTCTTTTCCAATGAGTCAACTCTTCGCAAGAGGTGGCCAAAGTATTGGAGTTTCAGCTTTAGCATCATTCTTTCCAAAGAAATCCCAGGGCTGATCTCCTTGAGAATGGACTGGTTGGATCTCCTTGCAGTACAAGGGACTCTCAAGACTCTTCTCCAACACCACAGTTCAAAAGCATCAATTATTTGGCTCTCAGCCGTCTTCACAGTCCAACTCTCACATCCATAAATGACTACTGGAAAAACCATAGCTTGACTAGACGGACCTTAGTCGGCAAAGTAATGTCTCTGCTTTTGAATATGCTATCTAGGTGTGTGATAACTTTTCTTCCAAGGAGTAAGCGTCTTTTAATTTCATGGCTGCAGTCACCATCTGCAGTGATTTTGGAGCCCCCAAAAATAAAGTCTGACACTGTTTCCACTGTTTCCCCATCTATTTCCCATTAAGTTATGGGACCGGATGCCATGATCTTCATTTTCTGAATGTTGAGCTTTAAGCCAACTTTTTCACTCTCCTCTTTTACTTTCATCAAAAGGAGTTTTAGTTCCTCTTCACTTTTCTGCCATAAGGGTGATGTCATCTGCATATCTGAGGTTGTTGATATTTCTCCAGGCAATCTTGATTCCAGCTTGTGTTTTTTTCAGTTCAGCGTTTCTCATGATGTACTCTGCATATAAGTTAAATAAGCAGGGTGACAATATACAGCCTTGACGTACTCCTTTTCCTATTTCGAAGCAGTCTGTTGTTCCATGTCCAGTTCTAACTGTTGCTTCCTGACCTGCATGCATAGAAATATAAATAAGTAGCCTTGATATTTACAACATTAAGCCTTGGGTTAATAAATTACTTCCTTGTTATAGGCCACCGCACCTTTTCCCTATAGGAATGCAACTTTATCTAGTGCTCTCAGGGAGTGGTGCTAGACTTTAGAAGAATCACCTTTAGAGAAAATAAGTTTTCTGGTTAACATCAGAAAGAAGGGTCATAAAATGTTAGCAGGCCTCCTGGCCAGAAGATGATGTAAATCACATAAAACTTTTGCATATGAAAAGGTATGCAGAAAGAAAGCCTGGTCTCGATAAGTGTCAGGACTGCTGATGCTGCATGACTCTGCATTTTCCATTATTCTCTATGTACAGCTCAATGTATATAAGTTCCCCTGGAAAATAAAGTTTTGGGCCTCACTCACTGAAACTTCATTTCCCCATGTTTTTCTTTCTCTATGTTTTCAGGCTGACTCCCTGAGGCATAAGGGCCCTCTGAGTTCACTTTCCTGCCCGGGCTTCTAAGACCCACGCGATAGGGAACCTAAGGCAGGGCACCTTCCGTGGTTCAAGAGGGTGCCTGTGGCCTACGTGAACAAAGCAAGTCTCTTGTCTGAGGCTTTATTGGCTTACTGCGTAAACCAAGGAATATCAGCCTCTTTTCTCTCCTCTATTCTCTTAACTGCAAATTCTTTCCTCATCTCTCTCTATGTCTATATATCTCTCTTGTCTTGCCATCCATGCTTCGGATACCCTGGATCCAACCAGGGCTGGACCCTGGTAAATTCCCATCCATCCAATCATTCACAATTCTTACACAACATTTAGTCAGATTCCTGAGGACACAGCCTGGTTTACAGTTCTTCACCTTAAAGCTGCTTTTTTTTTTTTTTTTAATACCTATTGACCTTGATTCTCAATTCCTTTTGCTTTTGAATTAACTGATCCAAACAGTAATGAAACCCAACAATATACCTGGACTGCACTTTTTCAGGGATTCCAGGACAGCACACACCTGCTTGCCTAAACAATAAACTAAAGAACTAAAATTAGAGATGGGGCCTTTTAATATGTAGATAATATCCTTATCTGCAACCCCTCAAAGGAAGCCACAGATCAAAACACTGTAACCTTCCTCAATTTCTTGGGCTCATGGGAATATAAAGTATCCTCATAGAGAGTCCAAGTTTCTTACCAGAGAGTCAGTTCATTTCAATTCAGTTCAGTCACTCAGTCGTGTCCAACTCTTTGCAACCCCATAAATCACAGCACGCCAGGCCTCCCTGTCCATCACTAACTACCAGAGTTCACTCACATTCATGTCCATCCAGTCAGTGATGCCATCCAACCAGCTCATCCTCTGTCACCCCCTTCTCCTCCTGCCCCCAATCCCTCCCAGCATCACAGTCTTTTCCAATGAGTAAACACTTCGCATGAGGTGGCCAGAGTATTGGAGCTTCAGCTTTGGCATCATTCCCTCCAAAGAAATCCCAGGGCTGGTCTCCTTCAGAATGGACTGGTTGGATCTCCCTGCAGTCCAAGGGAATCTCAAGAGTCTTCTCCAACATCATAGTTCACAACCATCAATTCTTTGGTGCTCAGCTTTCTTCACAGTCCAACTCTCACATCCATACATGACCACTGGAAAAACTAGAGCCTTGACTAGATGGACCTTTGTTGGAAAAGTAACATCTCTGCTTTCGAATATGCTATCTAGGTTGGTCATAACTTTTCTTCCAAGGAGTAAGCTTCTTTTAATTACATAGCTGAAGTTACCATCTGCAGTGATTTTGGAGCCCCCAAAAATAAAGTCTGACACTGTTTTCACTATTTCCCCATCTCTTTCCCATGAAGTGATGGGACCGGATGCCATGATCTTTGTTTTCTAAATGTTGAGCTTTAAGCCAACTTTATCACTCTCCACTTTCACTTCCAAGAGGATTTTTAGTTCCTCTTCACTTTCTGCCATAAGGGTGGTGTCATCTGCATATCTGAGGTTATTGATATTTCTCCCAGCAATCTTATTCCAGCTTATGCTTCTTCCAGCCCAGCGTTCTCATTCTGTACTCTGCATAGAAGTTAAATAAGCAGGATGACAATATACAACCTTGACGTATTCCTTTTCCTATTTGGAATCAGTATGTTATTCCATGTCCAGTTCTAACTTTTGAATCCTCACCTGCATATAGGCGTCTCAAGAGGCAGGTAGGATGCTCTGATATTCCCATCTCTTTCAGAGTTTTCAACAGTTTATTGTGATCCACACAGTCAAAGGCTTTGGCATAGTCAATAAAGCAGAAATAGATGTTTTTTTTTCTGGAACCTATTGCTTTTTCCATGATCCAGCATATGTTGGCAATTTGATCTCTGGTTCCTCTGCCTTTCCTAAAACCAGTTTGAACATCAGGAAGTTCACGGTTCATGTACTGCTGAAGCCTGGCTTGGAGAATTTTGAGCATTACTTTACTAGCATGTGAGATGAGTGCAATTGTGCGGTAGTTTGAGCATTCTTTGGCATTGCCTTTCTTTGGGATTGGAATGAAAAGTGATCTTTTCCAGTCCTGTGGCCACTGCTGAGTTTTCCAAATTTGATGGCATATTGAGTGCCATATTTTCACCATATCATCTTTCAGGATTTGAAATAGCTCAACTGGAATTCCATCACCTCCACTAGTTTTGTTCTTGGTGATGCTTTCTAAGGCCCACTTGACTTCACATTCCAGGATGTCTGGCTCTATGTGAGTGATCACACCATCGTGATTTTCTTGCTCATGAAGACCTTTTTGGTATAGTTCTTTTGTGTATTCTTGCCACCTCTTCTTAATATCTTCCACTTCTCTTAGGTCCATACCATTTCTGTCCTTTATCGAGGGTCAGTTATCTGGTACATTTTCTAAGCCCATTAAAATGCACCCTTATGACCCAGCATAAGGGAACAGTCCTCCACTTACAACCAACACATACAAATAAACAGCTTAGGATTTTCTTATGTTTTGCTGGTATTTACAGGATCTGGATCCCATTGCAAAACCATTATATGCAGCTTTGAAGAAATGGGACACAGAACTCCTAGATTGGATAGGAAATATACAATGATAATTCAATCAGATTGATACTATTCTTAACTAGTACCCCGTCCTTAGGAATCCCAGATTCTAATAAATTGTTTATTCTATTTGTCTCAGAAAGAAAGGGAATAGCCTTAGGAGTTTTTACCCAAAATTAGGTCTAATGAAATGGCCAGTGACATATCTCAAAGTAACTGGATTCAGTTGACTCAGGATGGCCAGATTGTCTGAGGCCTGTAGCAACCACAGTCCTGTTAGTTGAAAAAGCCATGATCAACCCCTAGAAGTATCAGCCCTGCACTAAGTGCAGGAGCATTAGATATTAAAGGACATCAATGGCTGATGTATCAGCCCTCCTACTTGACACATCTGCAGGGTCCCCTCATGGACCCTGATGCTGTCTGGTTTAATCCATGACTCTTCTCATCAACTTCCCAGGTGACTCAGTGATAAATAATCTGCCTGTCAATGCAGAACACACAGAAGATTCAGGTTTGATCCCTCGGTCAGTTCGATTCCCCTGGAGGAGGAAATGGGCCCCCTCTGGTATTCTTGCCTGGAAAATTCCATGGAGATAATAACCTGTTGGGCTATAGTGCAAGGGTTGCAAAGGGTAGGACACAATTTATTGATGCCATGCACAGGCATGACTCTTCTCTTCTGGAGAGGGGTGCTTTGAATAGCTTGGTAGAGAAATATTTTCTGGTACAGGCCTTTCTCAAGCTATCTTGGAAGTCATGAATGCCTGTCACAGATGCTGCCATACAACCCAGGGGGAAATTTTAAGCTCCCACACCTCTTCCAGTTCATTCAACAAAGAGGAACTTATTCAGGAAAAGATTGGCAAATGGAATTTACCCAAATACCATTCTCCCAGGAATAAAAACTTCCTGGTTTTAGAAATTGACAGATTCTTAGAAAACTTCAACCTTTCAAGACAGACCCAGGAAGAAATAGAAATTATGAATAAGCCAATCATAAGCACTAAAACCCAAACTGTGATCAAAGCTTCCAAAACACAAAAGCCCATGATCAAATGGCTTCACAGGTGAATTCTACCAAACATTTAGAGAAGAGCTAATGTTTCAAAAAATTGCAGATGAAGGAATACTTTCAAGTGCACTTTATGAAGCCACCATCATCCTTATACCAAAGCCAGATAAAGACCTCATAAAAAAGAAAATGACAGGCCAATATCACGGATAAACAGATTAAAAAAAAAAAAAAAAAAAAAAAAACCCTCAAAGAAATTCTAGCAAACTGAATACAAAAGCACATTGAAAAGATCATACACCATAAACAAATTGAATTTATCCAAGGGATGCATGGATTCTTCATTATAATACAAACCAATCAGTATGATATAATATATTAGCAAATTGAAAGATGAAAATCTTTTGATAATCTCAATAGATGGGAAAAATGTTCAAAAAAATTCAGTACCCATTTATGATAAAAAAAATTAAAAAAATTCAGAAAATTGGATTAGAAGGATAAAGAGCTACTTCAACATAATAAAGAGCTTATATTTAAAAACCTCACAGAAAACTTTATTATGGTGAAAACCTGAAAGCATTCCCTTTAAGATCAGGACAAGACAAAGGTGCACATTCTCACCACTCTTATTCAATATAGTTTTAAAAGTCATAGAGACAACAATTAGAGAAAAAATTACATAAATAAATAAAAGGAACCCAGATTGGAAAATGATAAGTTAAATTCTCACTGTTTGCAGATTACATATTATAAATAAAAAAACATAATAATACTAGATTACTAGATCTAATCAGTGTATCAAATTGCCAACATCTATTAGATCATAAAAAAGCAAGAGAATTTCAGAAAGACATCTATTTCTGCTTCATCCACTATGCTAAACCCTTGGATGGTGTGTATCACAACAACCTGTGGAATATTCTTAAAGAGATGGGAATACCAGACCAGCTTAACTGCCTCCTGATAAAACTGTATGCAAGTCAAGAAGTAACAATTTGAACTGGACATAAAACAAAGGACTGGTTCCAAATTGAGAAAGGAGTATGTCAAGAGTGTCTACTGTCACCTTGCTTATTTAACTTATATGCAGGGTATGTCATGCGAAATGCTGGACTGGATGAAGCACAAGGTGGTATAAAGATTTCAGGAGAAAAACATCAATAACCTCAGATATACAGCTGAGAGCATCATTATGGCAGAAATTTAAGAGGAACTAAAGCTATGAAGGTGAAAGAGGAGAGTGAAAAAGCTGGCTTAAAACTCAACATTGAAAAAACTAAGATCATGACATCCAGTACCATCATTTCATTGCAAATATATGGGGAAACACTGGAAACAGTGACAGCTTTTATTTTCTGGAGCTCCAAAATCACTATGGATGGTGATGGCAGCCATGAAATTTTCTTCCTTGAAAGAAAAGCTATGGAAAAACTAGACAGCATATTAAAAAGCAAAGATATTACTTTACCAACAAAAGCCCTTTTAGTCAAAGCTATGGTTTTTCCAGTAGTCATACATGGATGTGAGAGTTGGACAATAAAGAAAGCTGTTCAGTTCAGTTCAGTTGCTCAGTCATGTTCAACTCTTTGCAACCCCATGGATTTCAGCACTCCAGGCCTCCTTGTCCATCATCAACCCCTGGAGTTTATTCAAACTTATGTCCATTAAATTGGTGATGCCATCCGACCATCTCATCCTCTGTCAACCCCTTCTCCTCCCACCTTCAATCTTTCCCAACATCAGGTTCTTTTCAAGTGAGTCAGTTCTTTGCATCATGTGGCCAAAGTATTGGAGTTTCAGCTTCAGCATCAGTCCTTCCAGTGAATATTCAGGACTGATTTCCTTTAGGATGGACTGGTTGGAAAGTTCATAAGCAGAAAGCTGAGTACCAAATAACTGATGTTTTTGAACTGTGGTATTGGAGAAAACTAAACTCTTGAGATTTCCCTGGACAGTAAGGAGATAAAACCAGTCCATCCTAAAGGAAATCATTCGTGAACAATCATTGGAAGGACTGATGCTGAAGCTCCAATAATTTGGCACCTGATTTGATGAAATGACTCATTGGAAATTACCTTGATGCTGGGAAAGATTGAAGGCTTAATGAAAAGGGGACAACAGAGGATGAGACGGTTGGATGACATCACTGACTTGATGGACATGAGTTTGAGCAAGCTCTCGGAGCCGGTCATGGACAGGGAAGACTGGTTTGCTGCAGTTCATGGGGTGGCAAACCGTCACACATGACTGAGTGACTGAACTGAAGTGAACTGAAACAGTGAATTTAGTAATGTCACAGAATACAAATCAATACACAGAAATCACTTGCATTACTATACATAAGCAATGAAAAATCAGAAAGAGAAATTAATGAGCAAATTCTGTTTATTATTGCAAGAAAATAATAAAATATCTAGAGATAAACCTACCTAAGGAGACAAAAGAGCTATATACAAAAAAAGTCTAAGGCACTGATGAAGGAAATCAAAGATGACATAAACAGATGGAGAGATATACCATGTTCCTGGTTTGGAAGAATCAAAGTTGTGAAAATGACTATATTACCAAAAGCAATCTACAGATTCATCGCAATCCCAATCAAATTACCAATGGCATTTTGCTAAGAACTAGAACAGCAACAAAAAATTCAGAATTTCTATGAATACACAAAGTACCCTAAATAGACAAAGTAATCTTGAGAATGAAGAATGGAGTTGAAGAAATCAACCTTTCTGACTACAGCAAAGCTACAGTCATCAAGACAGAATGATACTAACAAAAACAGAAATGTATACCAATGGAACACGATAGAAAGCCTGGAGATAAATCCATGAACATGTGTAAACCTTATCTTTGACAAAGGAGGCAAAAGTTTACAATGGAAAGGGATAGTCTCTTCAATAAATGGTGCTGGGAAAATTGGGCAGCTATGTGTAAAAGAATTAAATTAGAACACCTCTGGACTCCATACAGAAAAATAAATTCAAAATGAATTATAGATCTAAATGTAAGATCAGAAACTCTAAAACTCCTTGGGAAAAACATGTGGAACACTCATTGACATAAATCACAGTGAGAGTTTATGACAATTCTCCCCAGCCCCACTTCTAACAGAAATCTAAATGAGAATAAAAATAAACACTTTGGACCTATTAAAGCTTAAAAGCTTCTGTAGAGCAAAGGAAACTATAAAACAAAGAAAAGACAACCTTTGGAGTCGGAGAAAATAATAGAAAATTTAACAACTGACAAAGGATTAATCTCCAAAATGCATAAGCAGCTCAATACCAGAAAAGCAAACAACTCAATCAAATGTGGGCAAAAGACCTAAAAAGACATTTCTCTAAAGACATACAGATGGCTAATAAGCTCATCAAAAGTTGCTCAACATCATTCATTACTAGAGAAATGGAAATAAAAACTATAATGAGATATTACCTCACATCAATCAGAATGACCATCATAAAAAAATTTACAAATAATAAATGCTGGAAAGGATGTGGAGAAAAGGGAATCCTCTTGCACTGTTAGCAGAAATATGAATTGATACAGCAATGATGGAGAAAAGTATGGAGATTCCTTTAAAATAACTAGGAATAAAACTATTGTTATGACCCAGCAATCACATTATGGGGCTTATACCCTGAGAAAACCATACACTAATGAGAAAATTGTACCCCACTACTCATTGCAGCACTATTTACAATAGCTAGGACATGGAAGCAACTTCAGTGTCCATCAACTGATGAATGGAACAAGAAGCTGTGGTACACGTATACAATGGAATATTACTCAGCCATAGAAAGCAACCCATTTGTTCAGTTCAGTTCAGTTGCTCAGTTATGTCCAATTCTTTGCGACCCCATGAACCACAGTACACCAGGCTTCCCTGTCCATCACCAGCTCCCAGAGTTTACCCAAACTTATGTTCATTGAGTCAGTGACGCAACCTAACCATCTCATCCTCTGTCATCCCTTTCTCCTCCTGACTTCAATCTTTACCAACATCAGGGTCTTTTCAAATGAGTTAGCTGTTCACATCAGCTATGAGGTGGATGAACCTCAGTCTATTAGACTGAAGTAAGCCAGAAAGAGAAAAACAGATATCACATATTAATACATATATAAGGAATCTAGAAGGATGGTACTAATGAACCCACTTGCAGGGAAGCAGTGGAGACGCAGACATAGAGAACAGACTTGTGGACATAATAGGGAAAAGAGAGGGTGGAACAAAACGAAAGAGTAGCATGGAAACATACATTACCATATGTAAAATATATAAGGGGAATTTGCTGTATGACTCAGCCCAAACCAGTGCTCTGTGACAACCTAGAGGAATGGGAAGGATGTTAAGAGGGAGGAGACATATGTAAACACATCACTGAAACTAACATGATATTGTAATTATTCTCCAATTAAAAATAAATACATATAAAAAAAGAAAGACAAATACTTCCTGGTTTTTACAGACACTTTCACTGATTGGGTGAAAGCCTTTCCAATAAGGACTAAGAGAGCCCAGGAACTAATAAAGGTATTATTAAAAGAAAAAATTTATTAGTTTGAATTTCTGTGGTCTTTACAAAATGATAATGGCCCCTCTTTTGTGTCTAACAGAGCAAAAGTCTCTATGGCTCCAGGGATTTGCTATCACCTCAACATTGCCCAGAGGTCTCAATTATCAGGAAAAGTATAAAGGACAAATCAAACTTTAAAAAGGATTTCAACTAAGCTTAGTAAAAGGACATCAGAATCTCGGACAAAACTTTTACAAATAGCCCTCCTGAGAATCAGGGTAGCACCTCAAATGAGAATCAAGTTCAGTTCAGTTCACTTCATTCACTCAGTCGTGTCCAACTCTTTGCAACCCCATGAATTGCAGCACGCCAGGACTCCCTGTACATCATCATCTCCCGGAGTTCAGTCAAACTCATAGCCATGGTGTTGGTAATGCCATCCAGCCATCTCATCCTCTGTCGTCCCCTTCTCCTCCTGCCCCAATCCCTCTGAGCATCAGAGTCTTTTCCAATGAATCGACTCTTCGCATGACGTGGCCAAAGTACTGGAGTTTCAGCTTTAGCATCAGTCCTTCCAAAGAACACAAGAACTGATTTCCTTTTGAATGGACTGGTTGGATCTCCTTGCAGTCCAAGGGAATCTCAAGAGTCTTCTCCAACACCACAGTTCAAAAGCATCAATTCTTCAGTGCTCAGCTTTCTTCACAGTCCAACTCTCACATCCATACATGACCACCGGAAAACCATGGCCTTGACTAGACAAAACATTGTTGGCAAAGTAATGTCTCTGCTTTTGTATATGCTATCAACTTTGGTCACAACTTTCCTTTCAAGGAGTAAGTGTCTTTTAATTTCATGGCTGCAATCACCATGTACATTGATTTTGGAGCCCCCCCAAAATAAAACCGGACACTGTTTCCACTGTTTTCACATCCCATCTATTTCCCATGAAGTGATGGGACCAGATGCCATGATCTTAGTTTTCTGAAGCTGAGCTTTAAGTCAATTTTTTCACTCTCCTCTTTCACTTTCATTAAGAGGCTTTTTAGTTCCTCTTCAATTTCTGCCATAAGGGTGGTATCATCTTCTTCTCTGAGGGTATTGATATTTTGCCCACAATCTTGATTCCAGCTTTTGCTTCTTCCAGCCGAGCATTTCTCATTCTGCACTCTGCATATAAATTAAATAAGCAGGGTGACAATATACAACCTTGACATACTCCTTTTCCTATTTGAAGCCATTCTGTTGCTCCATGTCCTGTTCTAACTATTGCTTCCTGACCTGCATATAGGTTTCTCAAGAGGCAGGTCAGGTGGTCTGGTATTCCCACCTCATTCAGAATTTTCCACAGTTCATTGTGATCCACAAAGTATAAGGCTTTGGCATAGTCAATAAAGCAGAAATAGATGTTTTTCTGGAACTTTCTTGCTTTTATGATGATCCAGCAGATGTTGGCAATTTGATCTCTGGTTCCTCTGCCTTTTCTAAAACCAGCTTGAACACCAGGAAATTCACGGTTCACATATTGCTGAAGCCTGGCTTGGAGAATTTTGAGCATTACTTTACTAGTGTGTGAGATGAGTGCAATTGTGCGATACTTTGAACATTCTTTGGCATTGCCTTTCTTTGGGATTGGAATGAAAACTGATCTTTTCCAGTCTTGTGGCCACTGCTGATTTTTCCAAATGTGCTGGCATATTGAGTGCAGCACTTTCACAGCATCATCTTTCAGGATTTGAAAGAGCTCCACTGGAATGCCATCACCTCCACTAGCTTTGTTTGTAGTAATGCTTTCTAAGGCCCACTTGACTTCACATTCCAGGATGTCTGGTTCTATGTGAGTGATCACACCATCGTGATTATCTTGGTCATGATGATCTTTTTTTTACAGTTCTTCAGTGTATTCTTTCCACCTCTTCTTAATATCTTCTGCTTCTGTTAGGTCCATACCATTTCTGTCCTTTATTGAGCCCATCTTTGCATGAAATGTTCCCTTGGTATCTCTAATTTTCTTGAAGGGATCTCTAGTCTTCCCTATTCTGTTCTTTTCCTCAATTTCTTTGCATTGATCGATGAGGAAGGCTTTCTTGTCTCTCCTTGCTATTCTTTGGAACTCTGCATTCAGATGCTTATATCTTCCCTTCTCTCCTTTGCTTTTCCCTTCTGTTCTTTGCAGAGCTATTTATAAGGCCTTCCCATATAGTTATTTTGCTTTTTTGCATTTCTTTTCCATGGGGATGGTCTTGATCCCTGTCTCCTGTACAATGTCACAAACCTCCATCCATAGTTCATCACGCACTCTATCTATCAGATGTAGTCCCTTAAATCTTTTTCTCACTTTCATTGTATAATCATAAGGGATTTTATTTAGGTCATACCTGAATGGTCTAGTGGTTTTCATTATTTTCTTCAATTTCAATCTGAATTTGGCATAAGGAGTTCATGATCTGAGCCACAGTCATCTACCAGTATTGTTTTTGCTGACTGTATAGAGCTTCTACATATTTGGCTGCAAAGAATATAATCAATCTGTTCAGTGTTGACCATTTGGTGATGTCCATGTGTAGAATCTTCTCTTGTGTTGTTGGAAATGGGTGTTTTCTATAATCAGTGCATCTTGGCAGAACTCTTAGTCTTTGCCCTGCTTCATTCTGTATTCCAAGGCCAAATTTGCTTGTTACTCCAGGTGATTCTTGACTTTCTACTTTTGCACTCCATTCCCTATAATGAAAAATACATCTTTTTGGAGGGTTTTAGTTCTAAAAGGTCTTATAGGTGTTCTTAGAACTGTTCAGCTTTAGCTTCTTCAGTGTTACTGGCTGGGGCATAGACTTGGATTACTGTGATATTGAATGTTTTTCCTTGGAAACGAACAGAGATCATTCTCTCATTTTTGAGATTGCCTCCAGTACTGCATTTCTGACTCTTTTGTTGACTATGATGGCTACTCCATTTCCTCTAAGAGATCCCTGCCCATAGTAGTAGATATAATGGTGATCTGAGTTAAATTCACCCATTCCAGTCCATTTTAGTTTGCTGATTCCTGGAATGTCGACGATCACTCTTGCCATCTCTTGTTTGACCACTTCCAATTTGCCTTGATTTATGGATCTGACATTCCAGGTTCCTATGCAATATTGCTCTTTACAGCATCAGACCTTGCTTCTATCACCAGTCTCATCTACAACTGGGTATTGTTTTTGCTTTGGCTCCATGCCTTCATTCTTTCTGGAGTTATTTCTCCACTGATCTCCATTAGCATATTGGGCACCTACTGACCTGGGGAGTTCCTCTTTCAGTATCCTATCATTTTGCCTTTTCATACTGTTCTGGGAGTTGGTGATGGACAGGGAGGCCTGGCGTGCTGCAATTCATGGAGTTGAAAAGAGTCAGACACTACTGAGAGACTGAACTGAACTGAACTGAACTGTTCATGGGGGTTTCAAGGCAAGAATACTGAAGTGTTTTGCCATTCCCTTCTCGAGTGGACCACATTCTGTCAGACCTCTCCACCATGACTCACTCACCTCGGGTGGCCCCACACGACATGGCTTAGTTTCACTGAGTTAGACAATGCTCTGGTATGTGTGATCAGATTGGTTACTTTTCTGTGATTATGGTTTCAGTGTGTCTGTCCTTGATGCCCTCTCGCAACACCTACCGTCTTACTTAGGTTTCTCTTACTTTGGACGTGGGGTATCTCTTCACAGCTGCTCCAGCAAAGTGCAGCCACTGCTCCTTACCTTGGATGAGGGGTATCTCCTCACTGCCACCCCTCCTGACCTTAAACGTGGAATAGCTCCTCTCGGCCCTCCTGCTCCTTTGAAATGACATACAGTAGGCTTTTTTACCCTCTGACATTCTGGTAGATACCAAGTACCTAATTAATCTGGAACAATTCCAAAATACAATTACAGAATATAGAAATCAGGTTTCACCAGCCTCTGGCCAGAAATTGGCTCAATTCAGGATCAGCTGAAAGATTTTGTCCTTTTAAAACTATGTAGGAGAAAGGTTCCCCTATGATCATTTGTTGCCTAAGTGGAAGAGGCCTTCTTACTAGTTCCTTCTCAGCACTCCTACTGCAATAAAACTAAAAGGAATCACTAGTTGGGTACATCTTTCTAGAAAAAAGAAAACCTCCCCCTTCCTCTGAGTCTTTACAGAACACAGAGAATATTTGACAACCATAAGAATCCAGGTGGACAAGGGAGACTTTTCAGGACTTGGCTTTTATTCAAAAAGACAAAGAAATGTCATAAATCCAAAGCTGAATTCTCAGTGCCACTATCTGCCTTTTTGCCTTCTGTTACCCGAGTCTACCCACAAAATAAATAATGTGCTCTGGCAAATTTGGATACTGACTGCACACTTTCACTTTTGCTCTTGCAATATTTTATGAGTGTCATGTTAGACCCACACCTATATGTGGGAGGATCCAAGCTGTTTTTTTATTTTATTTTTATTTTTTAATACCCAAAATATTTTGTTTTCAGTTATAGCCAATTAACGATATTGTGGTAGTTTCAAGTGAACAGTGAAGGGACTCAGCCATACATGTACAAGTATCCATTCTCCCCCAAACCACCCTCCCATCCAGGCTGCCACATAACTTTGATAAGAGTTCCATGTGATGCTATACAAAAGGTCTTTGTTTATTATTCACTTTAGATACAGCAATGAGTGCATCACTTTCCCCAAGTCCATAACTATGCCTTCCAGCAACTATAAGTTCATTTTCTAAGTCTCTTTCTGTTTTGTAAGTAATCTCATTTGTATCATTTCTTTTTAGATTCAACATATAAGGGATGTCATATGATGTTTCTCCTTCTCTGTCTTATTTACTTAAGTCATGCTTGGTTTGATAAGACTCACTCAAAACATAAAAAGATGAGCTGCAGTCTCTATTCTTCTTGTTTTCTATTTCCAAAAGATTCCAGGGATCTTGTTCTCTCTTCTTTATCCAGTCTCTTTGGTCCCAAGACGTAACTTGCAATGATAATATAATAGTCAATAATTTCCAGATTATTGCTAAAGGGGAAAATCCCTTTCTGTTTGGATTGTCATCCCCAACCTAACACCCTGGGAGACATAAGTAACACCCTAAAAGCTTACCCAGTCAAAAGTCACATTATATTCTCAGCTTTTAACAAATTTTCTTTTAATTACTCTAGACAAGATTTTTTCTTTAGATGTTACATGGAAAAGGTTACTCCCACCCTGTTACCACATCACACCTCCCTATTCAAGGACTACAAATATCACCAATGTAATGCAATATGTGCTCAGTTACTCAGTCATGTCTCACTCTTTGCAACCCCATAGACTGTAACCTGCCAGGATCCTCTGTCCATGGAATTTTCCAGGCAAGAATATTGGAATGGGTTGCCATTTCCTACTCCAGGAAATCTTCCCTTTCTAGGGATAAAACCTCCATCTCCTGCATCTCCTGTACTGACAGGCAGATTATTTACCATTGTGCCACCTGGGAAGCCCATGTATATATCGCCAAAAGTTTCCTAATATGCAAACAAACCTTTAGATACGACCATTGTCACAACAGTACTCACAGGGGAAACAGACTCCCTTCTAGCCCTGGAGGCTCTCTCTAACAAAAACGTAAGCCTGCCCCCAGGTATATTTAAGCCTATCTATTGAAGCCAAATAGTGAGCCAGCCTATTTATACTTGACCTTATGCCCCTAAATATATATATATATATATATATATATATATATATATATATACACAAAATATATACACATATATGTTATGGCAGATCAAGAACTAATGCCAAGCAATATTCTTGTGCCAGCTCTTGAGGAAGACAGTTCCTGATTATGACTCTCCCTGCATATAGATGCTCCCCCTAGATACTCCAAACCAGGGACCAAATCCAAAATACAAATGGCACCCCTCCATAACTGTCTCCCAACTCCCAGAACTTTTCCGCAGCTGTATAACCTAACCAATCACACTCTCTTACCAGCACCACCTACAGTATTATGGCTATGTGGGACCTCAGAAACTACCTCACAGTGACCAAAGCCATTGGTTACTCACACCTAGACAACACACTTTATTATGGGAACTGCACCTTGGAAACTGGTTGCAGCCCAAATAATTCTCTTCATTGTGACCCATGTGAGAAAACGAAAACAAAACAAAACAAAACAAAAGGCTGTTGCCCTGGATCTAGCAGGAATTATGGCGACTAAAGCTACAACTGCCCCTGCATAGGATTTGTCTGCTATAAGCAACCTTGAGGATTCTAACCTTCTCTCTAGATAGTGTGCTGAAAAAAACTGGAGACATTGTCAAAATTGTACTAAAATCCCTAGATTCACTGGCAGGGGTGATACTCTACAAGAGTCAAGCCTTGAACTATATCCTAGAAAACCAAGGAGGGGGCTTGTGCTATCATAAATAAAACAGGCTGCACACATATTAATGTCATAAGAGAAATAAAAGCAAATGCTAAGAGAAATCTATGAACAAGCTTCCTAGCTCCACAGGTATAATCAAGGGAAATAAGAATTGACCGAAGTCATTAAAGGATGGTTCCAAGGATATATATACTTGGCTTCTCCCATTTCTAGGTCCCATAGCCATTATATTTCTCATCTTACTCTTTGGTGCTTGTCCCTTTAACTAGCTATTTCAATTTCTATCCTCTACAATACAAGAACTCCAGCTTCAAATATGCTACACCAGGGATTTCAACTCATTCCAATGGGAGAAGGGGGTCAACTAAGCTTTCTTTGCTTTTTTGACAAGGTTGCTATTTCCTTTTACTTCCACTTTCCAGCTCCACCAATCTAAACAATCACAAGATCCCTTATCTTTGTCAGAGAGTGAGGAGATCTGGATCCATAGGTAGGGAGAATGTCCATATTCAGCTTGAAGAAGTTACATAAGATGGACCATTGGCCCCTCTTCCTCATAAAAGATTTTAAAGGTCCCCTCCCCCCCCCAAAAAAAAAATGGAAAGAAAGATTGAGAGGGTTATAGGCAGGAAGGCCAGGGATCTACAAATAGAAGAAATAGGCTGCAGATGTCAGACATTTTTATCTGGCTTAAGCAGCAGGAGGAAACAAACTAGCGATATTTTTTTTTTTTCCTTCTCTATACAAATATAAAAGGAGGTTTCTCTTAAAATACTGTGTTGCCATAATGACACCTGGTTTCACCTGAAGTTCAGTTCAGTTCAGTCACTCAGTCGTGTCTGACTCTTTGTGACCCTATGAATCGCAGCACACCAGGCCTCCCTGTCCATCACCAATTCCCAGAGTTCACTCAGACTCACGTCCATCAAGTCAGTGATGCCATCCAGCTATCTCATCCTCTGTCATCCCCTTCTCCTCCTGCCCCCAATCCCTCCCAACATCAAAGTCTTTTCCAATGAGTCAACTCTTCACAAGAGGTGGCCAAAGTACTGGAGTTTCAGCTTTAGCATCATTCCTTCCAAAGAAATTCAGGGTTGATCTCCTTCAGAATGGACTGGTTGGATCTCCTTGCAGTCAAAGGGACTCTCAAGAGTCTTCTCCAACACAACAGTTCAAAAGCATCAATTCTTCAACGCTCTAACTATTCTCACATCTTGAGTTAACCAATACATTTTTCTTATGGAAATGTTTGCATTAATCTATGTTAATGTACTATGCATTTACTCAAGTCTCTGTCTTCAAGTTGGTTCTGGCTAATGACTCAGAACCTACTTGACAAACCAGTATGTTATACTCAGATATTGCTCCCCTAATCTATGTAAATGAAACTATTTGTATGGTAATCTGCCCTTCTACAGGATTAAAGTCAATCGTTTTTTGGCCTAGGATGAATCATCTGGTGCCAAGACTATCCCAAAATACATCTTATGGGCGAGGAGCCTGGTGCCATTCTGAGTTTTAAAACATTCCTTTCTTTCATTCCCTGGAGAAGGAAATGGCAACCCACTCCAGTATTCTTGCCTGGAGAATCCCATGGACGCAGGAGCTTGGTGGGCTACAAGTCCATGGGTCGCAAAGAGTTGGAGAAGACTGAGCAACTTCACTTCACTTTATTTCACTAACAGACTGCTAGTGACATATGGCACCCCACTTCAGTACTCTAGCCTGGAAAATCCCATGGACGGAGGAGCCTGGTAGGCTGCAGTCCATGTGGTCACTAAGAGTCAGACACGACTGAGCAACTTCACTTTGACTTTTCACTTTCATACATTGGAGAAGTAAATGGTAACCCACTCCACTATTCTTGCCTGGAGAATCCCAGAGACGGGGGAGCCTGGTGGGCTGCCGTTTATGGGCTTGCACAGAGTTGGACACGACTGAAGCAACTTAGCAGCAGCAGCTAGGTGTGAGCAGAGAAATTGGACCAGGGTCCAGGTGGCAGGAAATCATGCATTTTAGAGCTTAGCATTACCCTTTAAAAGTGATCATTCCATCGTTCCTACATGGTACTAAGAGATATGATAATAGTGTTCTTAGACTTTTCTTTCTTAATTATTGATAGTCTTACTTTACATATACCATATATAAGTCATCTGGCTATTATAATTATAAACAAAAATATTCCCCACAATACAGTTATACAAGGATCAAGTTATTATCCACTGCAGTCACCCACTAACACTATACTCTGAGGGGAATTCAAAATCGACAAACAGGAAAATTTTCTGTGTTTTAAATATATGGGCCCCTTGGTAGTTAATATGCATATTTAAGGAAGAATTTCAATGACGTCAGTTTCTTGCATTTTCTCATACACAGTAAAGCCTTAAAATCACTAACTTCAGATATCTGTTTTTTATGATTAACAATAATTATTTCATGTTTGACTGCAAGTATTTTTCAGCCAAAAAAATCATACATATACTCGCTTCTCTTCTGCTTCTTCAGAGCAGTTCCTCAGAGTTATCTGAGAAGCTGTCTTCTATCCTACAGTCCTAAGAAAGACACTGAACAAAATTTAACTAACAACTCTCACATTATGCATTTTTCCTTCAGTTGACCTAAATATTGCATATAAATTCTTATACTCTGTAACTTACTTTTCACTTATTCAATGGTGTGTTTAATGAGCAAATACCTTTAATATTAATATAATAATTCGATTATTTTTGTGGATAAGACTTTTGTGTGCTTTTTAAGGTATATTTACTAAGACACACACACACATATATGTATATAATTAAAGTATCATTGCATAGTTGACTAACAATATTTTAGGTGTACAGCAAGTGGATTCAGATATATATATATATATATATATATATATACACATATTATTTTTGAAATTATTTTCTATTTTTGTTTATTGCAGATAGTGACTACAGATATCTGTGCTAAGTAGTAAACCTTTGCTACTTGTTAAAAAATTGTTTTGTTAAATTGAAAATCTAGCATTTTATTTATGCTAAAACAAGTGGAATCAAAATGTCATAAAATTTTAGTCAGACAAAAATTCATAAGTTTTCTAATATATATATATATTCATAGGTATACAAAAGCTTTCTACTATGCTTGATAAAGGCTGTATCTGAAAAATAAAAAAAGAGAGAGAGAGAGAGAATTGGTGGAATTGGAAAACATAAACTGAATGAGAACACTGAATGAAATGAAATGGGAACACTGAATATGAAATAGAAAAAGTGAAACAAACCAGAAAAGTAAAAGATCTTCATATAGTCCAGTTTTCAAACATGATTGCTCATTAGAAACATATCTAGAGCTCTAGAGATTGAGGGAAAAAAAAAAAGCAATACTTGGGCATTTCCATTTTTCAAAAAAATTCAAGATAATTCTGATATGCATCTGGATTTTAAAAAGATACCACAGGGTTTTCTATTAAATCAGAATTCTGGTGATAAAGAGTTTATTATTTTACTGTTGACCAATCATGATATAATAGTATTAAGTGAGTAATAGTTACATAATAACGATAATAAAAGATGCTTATCAGTTTTCACAATCAATACCTTAGTTCAGTTCAGTCACTGAGTTGTGTCCAACTCTTTGTAAGCCCATGAATCTCAGCACGCTAGGCTTCCCTGTCCATCACCAAATCCCGGAGTTCACTCAGACTAGACAAAAATAAAAGGCAACTATAATTGCAAGCATAATGAGAAAGTGATTAACTTGTAATTATAAAATAATTACATGCAATTTACCCCACACCGAAGGTAAGAGAAACCCAAATAAGATGGTAGGTGTTGCAAGACGGCAGCAGAGGGCAGACACACTGAAACTATACTCACAGAAAACTAGTCAATCTAATCACACTAGGACCACAGCCTTGTCTAACTCAATGAAACTAAGCCATGTCAGTGGGGCAACCCAAGATGGGTGGGTCATGGTGGAGAGGTCTGACAGAAAGTGGTCCACTGGACTAAGGAATGGGAAACCACTTCAGTATTCTTTCCTTGAGAACCCCATGAACAGCATGAAAAGGCAAAATGATAAGATACTGAAAGAGGAACTCCCCAGGTCAGTAGGTGCCCATTATGCTAATGGAAATCAGTGGAGAAATAACTCTAGAAAGAATGAAGGGATGGAGCCAAAGCAAAAACAACACCCAGCTGTGGATGTGACTGGTGATAGAAGTAAGGTCCGATGTGGTAAAGAGCAATATTGCATAGGGACCTGGAATGTCAGGTCCATGAATCAAGGCAAATTGGAAGCGGTCAAACAAGAGATGGCAAGAGTGAACGTTGACATTCTAGGAATCAGTGAACTAAAATGGACTGGAATGGGTGAATTTAACTCAGATGACCATTATATCTACTACTGTGGGCAGGAATCCCTCAGAAGAAATGGAGTAGCCATCATGGCCAAAAAAAGAGTCCGAAATGCAATACATGGATGCAATCTCAAAAATGACAAAATGGTCTCTGTTCATCACCAAGGCAAACCATTCAATATCACAATAATCCAAGTCTATGCCCCAACCAGTAACGCTGAAGAAGCTGAAGTTGAAAGGTTCTATGAAGACCTACAAGACCTTTTAGAACTAACACCCAAAAAAGATGTCCTTTTCATTATAGGGGACAGGAATGCAAAAGTAGGAAGTCAAGAAACACCTGGAGTAACAGGCAAATTTGGCCTTGGAATGTGGAATGAACCAGGGCAAAGACTAATAGAGTTCTGCCAAGAAAATGCACTGGCCATAGCAAACACTCTCTTCCAACAACACAAGAGAGACTCTACACATGAATATCACCAGATGGTCAACACCAAAGTCAGATTGATTATATTCTTTGCAGCCAAAGATAGAGAAGCTCTATACAGTCAACAAAAACGAGACCAGGAGCTGACTGTGGCTCAGACCATGAACTCCTTATTACCAAATTCAGACTTAAATTGAAGAAAGTAGGGAAAACTGCTAGACCATTCAGGTATGACCTAAATCAAATCCCTTATGATTATACAGTGGAAGTGAGAAATGGATTTAAGGGCCTAGATCTTATAGATAGAGTGCCTGATGAACTATGGAATGGGATTCGTGGCATTGTATAGGAGACAGGGGTCAAGACCATCCCCATGGAAAAGAAATGCAAAAAAGCAAAATGGCTGTCTGGGGAGGCCTTACTAATAGCTGAGTAAAGAAGAGAAGCAGAAAGCAAAGGAGAAAAGGAAAGATATAAGCATCTGAATGCAGAGTTCCAAAGAATAGCAAGAAGAGATAAGAAAGACTTCTTCAGCGATCAATGTGAAGGAATAGAAGAAAAGAACAGAATGGGAAAGACTAGAGATTTCTTCAAGAAAATTAGAGATACCAAGGGAATATTTCATGCAAAGATGGGCTCAATAAAGGACAGAAATGGTATAGACCTAATGGAAGCAGAACATATTAAGAAGAGGTGGAAAGAATACACAGAAGAACTGTACAAAAAAGATCTTCACAACCCAGATAATCACGATAGTGTGATCACTCATCAAGAGCCAGACATCCTGGAATGTGAAGTCAAGTGGGCCTTAGAAAACATCACTATGAACAAAGCTAGTGGAGGTGATGAAATTTCAGGGGAGCTCTTTCAAATCCTGAAAGATGATGCTGTGAAAGTGCTGCACTCAATATGTCAGCATATTTGGAAAACTCAGCAGTGGCCACAGGACTGGAAAAGGTCAATTTTCCTTAATCCCAAAGAAAGGCAATGCCAAAGAATGCTCAAACAACTAAACAATTGCACTCTTCTCATATGCTAGTAAAGTAATGCTCAAAATTCTCCAAGCCAGGCTTCAGCAATACGTGAACAGTGAACTTCCTGATGTTCAAGCTGGTTTCAGGAAAGGCAGAGGAACTAGACATCAAATTGCCAACATCCACTGGATCATGGAAAAAGGAAGAGAGTTCCAGAAAAGCATCTATTTCTGCTTTATTGACTATGCCAAAGCCTTTGACTGTGTGGATCACAATCAACTGTGGAAAATTCTGAGAGAGATGGGAATTCCAGAACACCTGAGCTGCCTCTTGAGAAATCTGTATGTAGGTCAGGAAGCAACAGTTCGAACTGGACATGGAACAACAGACTGGTTCCAAATAGGAAAAGGAGTTCGTCAAGGCTGTATATTGTCACCCTGCTTATTTAACATATATACAGAGTACATCATGAGAAACGCTGGGCTGGAAAAAAACACAAACTGGAATCAAGATTCCCGGGAGAAATATCAATAACCTCAGATATGCAGATGACACCACCCTTATGGCAGAAATTGAAGAGGAACTAAAAAGACTCTTCATGAAAGTGAAAGAGGAGAGTGAAAAAGTTGGCTTAAATCTCAACATTCAGAAAATGAAGATCATGGCATCCGGTTCCATCATTTCATTGGAAATAGTTGGGGAAACAGTGGAAACAGTGTCAGACTTTATTTTGGGGGGCTCCAAAATCACTGCAACCATAAAATTAAAAGACGCTGACTCCTTGGAAGAAAAGTTATAACCAACCTAGATAGCATATTAAAAAGCAGAGACATTACTTTGCCAACTAAGGTCCGTCTAGTCAAGGCTATGGTTTTTCCTGTGGTCATGTATGGATGTGAGAGTTGGACTGTGAAGAAGGCTGAACACTGAAGAATTGATGCTTTTGAACTGTGGTGTTGGAAAAGAGTCTTGAGAGTCCCTTGGACTGCAGGTATATCCAACCAGTCCATTCTGAAGGAGATCAGCCCTGGGATTTCTTTGGAAGGAATGATGCTAGTGCTGAAACTTCAGTACTTTGGCCACCTCATGCAAAGGGTTGACTCATCGGAAAAGACTTTGATGTTGGGAGGGATTGAGGGCAGGATGAGTAGGGGACGACAGAGGATGAGATGGCTGGATGGCATCATTGACTCGATGGACATGAATCTGAGTGGACTCTGGGAGTTGGTGATGGACAGGGAGGCCTGGAGTGCTGCGATTCATGGCATCACAAAGAGTCGGACATGACTGAGCGACTGAACTGAACTATGGGGTCAAGCAGAATGATGTAGTAAGTAGAAATGCATACATGTGCAAGTTTTCATCCACATATTTCGTTTGGTTGGTACATTTAATCTGTTTACATTTAAGGTAGTTATCAATATATATGATCCTATTACTGTTTTCTTTAGTTGGAGGATTTATTTTCTGTAGGTCTTTTCCTTCTCTTGTGTTCCCTGCTTAGAGAAGTTGCTTTGACATTTGTTGTAAAGCTGGTTGGCTGGTCCTCTTAACTTTTGCTTGTCTGGAAAAGTTTATTTCTCCATCAAATCTGAATGAGAGCCTTTTTGGGGAGAGTATTGGTTATACAATTCCTTTCATCACTTTGTATGTATCATGCCATTCTCTTCTGGCTTGTAAATTTTCAGTTGCAAATTAGCTGCAACCTGATTGGAGTTCCCTGTATGTTATTTGTCATTTTTCTCTTGTTGCTTTTAATGTTTTAGCATTGTCTTTAATTTTGTCAGTTTGAATACTATGCAGTGTTTTCCTCCTTGGGTTTATCCTGCCTAGGACTTTCTGTCCTTCCTGGACTTGATTGACTATCCTTTTCCTACGTTAAGGGATTTTTCAGCTATTATCTCTTCAAATATTTTTTCAGGTCCCCCTCTCTCTCTTCTTCTAGGGCCACTATCATGAAAATGTAGATGCTTTTAATGTTGTCCTAGAGGTTCTCTTAGGCTGTCTTCATTTCTTTTCATTCTTCTTTTTATATGCTGTTCTGTGGCAGTGATTTCCACCATTCTATCCTCCAGGTTATTTGTCCATTCTTCTGCCTCAGTTATTGATTCCTTCTAGTATATTGTTCATCTCTGTTTGTTTTTTAGTGCTTCTAGGTCTTTGATAAACATTTCTTGCATCCTTTCCATTGTTTTCTTGAAATCCTGTATCATCTTCACTATCATTATTCTGAATTCTTTTCTGGAAGGTTGCTTATTTTCACTTCATTTAGTTGCTTTATTCTGGGGTTTTACCTTGTCCTTTCATCTGGAATATAACTTTCTGCTTTTTCATTTTAGCTGCTGTGGAACTGTGCTTTTCTTTCTCTTTCTGTCTGCCTTCTGATTGATGAGGCTAAGAGGCTTGTGTAAGCTTCCTGGTGGGAGGGACTGATGATGGAAAATCTGGGTCTTACTCTGGTGGACAGGGCCTTTCTCAGTAAAGCCTTAATCCAGTTACCTGCTGATGGGTGGGATTGTGCTCCCTCCCTACTAGTTGTTTGGCCTGTGGTTACAAAGCCCTTGAGTCTAAGAGCCCTTTAGTAGAATTGATGAAGAACTTCAAGAGGGTTTATGCTAAGGGGGATCTTCCTGGCCTGCTGCTAACAGTGCCCCTGGTCCTATGCTGATCCCCTGGCAAACTACACCTCCATAGGAGGCCCTCCAACACTTGCAGGTAGTTTAGTTCAGTCACCTGTGGGGTCCCTGCTCCTTTCCTCTGGGTCTTGGTGCATGTAAGATTTTGTCTGTGCCCTGCAAAACTGAAGTCTCTTTTTCCCTAGTCCTGTGGAATTCTTATAATCCAATCATGCCCATCTTCAAGGCTAGATCCCTGGAGATTCCCAGTCACTTTGCCTCATCCTCAGGCTGGGGAACCTGATGTGATGTTCAAGACCTCACAACAGTGGGGAAACTTCATTGATATTATTGTTCTCCAGTTTGTGAGTCACTCACCCAGTAGGTATGGGATTTGATTTTATTGTGATTGCACACCTCCTACCATCTTGCTGTGGCTTATTCTTTGTCTTTGCACATGGGATATCTTTTCTTGGTGGGTTCCAGTGTCCCCCTCTTGATAGTTGTTCAAAAGCCAGTTTCAATTTTGGTGCTTTTACAGGAGGAAATGAGTACACATCCTTCTACTCCACCATCTTGAACCAGAAGTTAAGACATTGAACATTAAATGCAATTATGGGTTGATTTTTATGGCATAATGAGATTTGAGTAAAAATTCATTTTGATAGAGTACTACATTAAATAAAATTTCCTTTTCTTTTATGTACGTATACTTTCAGTCTTTCTAAGTGAGCATCTTTATTATCTCACTGCTGCTGCTGCTGCTAAGACTAGTATTCAATATTTCAGTATTATTTTAGTATTGGAACATACATTTTTACTTTATTAAATTACAATATATATTATAATTTTTACCAAAATATTTTGACAATATTAACTCCATTCGCTTCCTCCTTTTCTTTGATTTAATTTTGTACAATATTTTATTATGATTAATAAATATGCAAAACATAGCTTCTGCTTAATATAATCAATATGCAGATTGAGTAACATAGTTCACTATTATCTATTTTTATTTCCCCACTTTTATCTTGTTCTAGCACACAGTTTTTTGTTCTCATACATTTGAGACTTTAAATACTTAGTATTTTTCTTGAATTTTATCCTTGGGAAATTTATTTAATTTTTCAGATGCTATTTCTTGAGTTTTCTCTCAGATATGCTTACCATACTCTGATAAAGTTTGATTATAGTAATAATTATGTTGTTCTTAATTATGTATCATAATTGTTTTCTCCCTAAATATTTAAAGGCAAATAATTCATGTTTCATGCTTGCAACACTACTGGCTTGCACATAATTTGTGGCTAGATCCACAAGTAAACTAACATTCAGTCAGAGAAAATGCCCACCCCTTTACAAAGAATATATTTAAAAAATCCAACTAACAGTAATATAAAATTCACATTTTAACATTTCATTTCATCTAAAATTCTAAACTTGCAAATAAGTAGTAAAATGTGCCTTGTAGATAGAAGAAAGAAGTGTCCATACGAATAGATTTAAAAAAAAAATGAAATTAGCAGACAAGGAGTTAAACCAGCTACTCTCAATAATATAGACAATTATTTGAAACCAAACATGAATATATTCAGTTCTTGGAAATTCAAAGTTTTCAGTTGTGACTTTTCACTCTAAATAAAATTTTCACTGCAAATCAATCCATTATTAAAACCAAAATATTACTATTTTCTTATAAATCAATCATTGGTCCATCTAGTCAAAGCTATGGTTTTTCCAGTAATCATGTATGGATGTGAGAGTTGGACTATAAAGAAAGCTGAGCACCAAAGAATTAATGCTTTTGGACTGTGGTGTTGGAGAAGACTCTTGAGAGTCCCATGGACTGCAAGGAGATCCAACCAGTCCATTCTAAAGGAGATTAGTCCTGGGTGTTCATTGGAAGGACTGATGTTGAAGCTGAAACTCCAACAATTTGGCCACCTCATGCGAAGAGTTGACTCATTGGAAAAGACCCTGATGCTGGGAAAGATTGGGGGTAGGAGGAGAAGGAGACGACAGAGGATGAGATGGCTGGATGGCATCACTGACTTGATGGACATGGGTTTGAGAAAATTTCGAGAGTGAGTGATGGACAGGGAGGCCTGGCATGCTACAGTCCGTGGGGTCACAAACAGTCAGGCAAGACTGAGCGACTGAACTGAACTGAATACTAGTAGATGACTTCCCTGGTGTCTCAGTGTTAAAGACTCTACCTACCAATGCAGGAAATGCAGAAGACTTGGGTTGGATACTCGAGTTGGGAAGATCCCCTGGAGGAGGAAATAGCAACCCACTCCAGTATTCTTGCCTGGAAAATTTCATGGACAGAGGAGCCTGATGGGCTACAGTTTTCTGGTGGTGGTGGTGGCTTTGTTGTTAAGTCCTGTTTGACTCTTGCAGTTCCATGGACTGTAGCCAGGCTCCTCTGCTCAAAGTATTTACCAGACAAGAATAGTGGAGTGGTTTGCCCTTTCCTTCTCCAAGGGATCTTCCTGCCCTAGGGATTAAGCATCGGTCCCCTGCATTGCAGGTGAATTCTTTACTGACTGAGCCACCAGGAAAACTGGGCTACAGACTATGAGGCTGGAAAGAGTAGGATCCCAATGAGTATTCATGCATACTAATAAGTATCATGCTTTAGCTTGTTTGTCCTATCTTAAATCTTCTAAGATGCATTTAAGAAAAATAACATTTCCCCTTTAGTGTTATTGCCAAACTAAGTTATGATATCTTTAATTATAATATCTATATTGTTTTACAATATTAAAAAAAATCCATGGCAAAAAACAGTTACTCATCTTTTGTTGATCAACCACTCTTTAATGTAAATTAAATAAGTATCCAATTTTAACACATATCAATTTATAAATAGTAAGAGGCTATATCATATGGTTCTCCTCAATGTTTGATTTATCTACTAAGATATATTATCTTTATATCAAAATATGAATTATGATATATTGATATATGAATGATAATATTCTGCTTTTCCTGTCTGACTTTGAGAAAATTTATTATAATGTCTTAACATATATGACAAAATTAAACATAAATTAAGTGAGATGTTATTCTGAGTTTTAGAGCTATATATTTATCATGAAATCCTAGTAATATCATAAAAGTTAAAAGGAGGCTTTATTTTTATAAACTCACTATGACAAGAGATTAAATTGCCCAATAACTTATGTTTCCTGGCTTTTATATGATTTATGCAACATGAAAGTATCAAATGTATAGTCAATGTACTTTTGGTTCCTTTCTAATTTTATGAATGCTATAAAACAATTTTTGAATATGGAGGTCATCTACCTGTATACTAGAGTATAAATTTACTATTCACTTGCCAAAATTTATAATAAATGTACAATAAATATATAGTGTAAGAAAGGATGAGTTTGATTAGTAGGCTCAAAATTATAGAAGGAGCATAGCTTGAATTCACAACCATACAAATATTTTCCATACTTTCATTTAAATTATATTCTACTGAGACCTGTGGCAGTTTTTTAAAACTAAAAATAGTATGCACAGATTTTTCCAAAGATATGATAATGAATTACATAGATTCCATTTTAGAAATCTGATTTCTCCCAGAACTTACTATGACACACACAAAGGAAAAAAGCAATGTAATTCAACAACAGTATCTAGAAGCTGCTGGTGATATTTATTAACCTTAATTATCCACTGATGACTACCTGTTCCCTGAGTAAAGAAACATGAAAAGTTTGTGCATAAAGCTCATTTGGAAGTCATTTGACACAAATCAAGATATGTGTGGATTAAATGTAAATTCACCTCTCAACTGCAATCCCAGTTGTATAAGGAAAAAGAAAATAAGATAGAAATAAACTCAATTTAGAGTTTACTAAAATTGTAAATAAGTATAATTAGAGAAAATTGACACTTTGCTCATTCACATTTTGGAAGTCTAATGTAAACAATTTACTAAATCTTCATGTAAATTGATATGCTTATCACTAAAATTACAGTTAAAAATCTCTATGTCACATAAACATTGCATTTATTGCACCAAATTCACAAACACTTCATCATTATTAGCCATGGTTAAATGTTAATATATACACTGTCTTATGAATGTGATATTTTCATTCCTTTCCCACATCAAAATTGACTAAATTAAGGTTAGTGAAGTCATTCAGTCATGTCTGACTCTTTGCAATCCTGTGGACTGTAGCCCACCAAGCTCCTCCATCCATGGGATTCTCCAGGCAAGAATACTGGAGTGGGTTGACATTTCCTTCTCCAGGGGATCTTCCCAACCCAGGGATCGAAACCAGGTCTCCAGCATTGCAGGCAGACCTTTTAACCTCTGAGCCACCAGGGAAGCCCATTAAGGTTAATAATGTCTATTCATCAGAAGATACCATTAATAGACTGAAGAGAAAAACTATCAAGTGGGAAAGGACATTTATAGCATGTACATCCAACAAAGCACTCAAATGAATAACAGAACTACTACCAACCCTAAATTGAACAAAATATTGGAAAAGGAAAAAAAAAAAAAAAAACCACTTCAAAAAGGGAAGATATCCAAAGAGCAATTAAACATATGAAAATGTTCTCAATTTCATTAGTGCCCAGAGTTTTGTCAATAAAACCACAGTAAGATATCAAATTCCTCATCCAGGCAGAAAAAACTAGTTAGCAAAGAATAGAAGCAAATGGAAATCTCATATTCTTCTTGTGGATTTATTTATTGGTATAAGAGCATCACCTATAGTAAAAATACATACACTGTGACAATTTTATGCTTAGTCATTTATACAACAAAAATGAATATGTGTTTTACAAAAAAAAAAAAAAAAACATATGTTAAAAGAGTCAGGGTAGTAGTATAATTAATAGTCAAAATAGAAATGACCTGAACAGACATAAGTATGAATAAGCAAATTATAATACAGTCTCATAAAGAAATATTATAAAACAATGTCAATGAAGAAAATTCAACTTAATCTATTAAACTGGGTGAATCTCAAACAGTACTTGGAGTGGAAAAAAAAAAAGCAAAAATAGGCACAGAAGACTATATGTGACATTAGTCAAATTTCATAAAGTTCACTAACAAGAAAAATTAATCTATGACTTTAGAATCCACGTTATTGCTTACATTTGGAAATAGAGATCATGTAGTGACTGGAGAGAGATTAAAAAGATTTCTTGAATTAAGATACTTGACCTTATAGCTGGTTATGTAGATAAATTTTGTAAAACTTGTGTGCTCTATACTTATAATTTGTACACTGTTATGCTTTTATATATTATGAAAATGTATACAGAATTCCAATAAACTGAATTAAGTCTACTTTTAAAAAGTCAAATATGACATACTTTATATGACATATAAAAATACAGTATAATTTTTAAAATAAGATATTGGCAAGTGACAGTTGTTCAGTTGTGTCTGACTCTTTGTGACCCCCAAGGACTGTAGCTTTGGCCAGGCTCTTCTTTCCATACAATTCTCTAGTCAAGAATACTGGAGTGGGTAGCCATTGCTTTCTCCAGAGAATCTTCCCAACCTAGGGATCAGGCCTAGGCCTTCTGCATTGCAGGCAGATTCTTTACCATCTGAAACACAAGGAAGCCCTAATATTGGGATCAGTTCAGTTCAGTTCAGTCACTCAGTCGTGTCCAACTCTTTGCGACCCTATGAATCACAGCGTATCAGGCCTCCCTGTCCATCACCAACTCCCGGAGTTCACTCAGACTCACGTTCATCGTGTAAGTGATGCCATCCAGCCATCTCATCCTCTGTCGTCCCCTTCTCCTCCTGCCCCCAATCCTTCCCAGCATCAGAATCTTTTCCAATGAGTCAACTCTTCGCATGAGGTGGTCAAAGTACTGGAGTTTCAGCTTAGCATCATTCCTTCCAAAGAACACCCAGGGCTGCCCTCCTTCAGAATGAACTGGTTGGATCTCCTTGCAGTCCAAGGGACTCTCAAGCGTCTTCTCCAACACCACAGTTCAAAAGCATCAATTCTTTGGCACTCAGCCTTCTTCACAGTCTAACTCTCACATCCATACATGACCACTGGAAAAAACATAGCCTTGACCTGATGGAACTTAGTCGGCAAAGTAATGTCTCTGCTTTTGAAAATGCTATCTAGGTTGGTCATAACTTTTCTTCCAAGGAGTAAGCGTCTTTTAATTTCATGGCTGCAGTCACCATCTTCAGTGATTATGAAGACCAAAAAAATAAAGTCTGAGTCTGTTTCCACTGTCTCCACGTTTCCCCATCTATTTCCCATGAAGTGATGGGACCAGATGCCATGATCTTCGTTTTCTGAATGTTGATCTTTAAATAAACTTTTTAACTCTCCACTTTCACTTTCATCAAGAGACTTTTTAATTCCTCTTCACTTTCTGCCATAAGGGTGGTGTCATCTGCATATCTGAGGTTATTGAGCAGAGGACTAGACAAATAGACCAATGGAAAAGAATAGAGAACCCAGAGACTGTTTTATATAGAAAAGGAACTTGAAATATGATCAAAATTGTATGGCAAATCATAAATATAAATTAATGAAAAGATTTTCATTAAAAAAAATCCCCTTTTTTTAAATTTTGTCACATTTTTTGTTTTTAGAAAACATGTTACACAAATAATTTGATTCCTACCTTACTGGTCCAAATGGATAAAATAAAATAGTGGAAAGTAAAATTATAAATCTTGTGAAAGGAAATACTGGGGAATATATTTGTAGCCCATAGATGAGAACTAATTCTCAAAACAATAACTAAAAGTATAAAAAAGTTGGTGTTGACAAAGATTTTGTCCTTGAACAAACTTTGGTAAGGTTTCTTTGAGTCCTCTTCTAGATAAGGTCTGACCTTTGGGCTTCCATGCCTATCTTTGTATCACTCAATTTTAACAAGAATCTTGCTAAATCAGTTTAGTGAGAATCCTCCTTTTGCAATATCTCATTATCCTTTATATCTGATCATTTTCCTAATCTTCCACCATCCTTCAGGGGATATCTGATCACCCTGGTCTGCTTTCAGCAATGATCCAGTGAGACTTATTTAGCTAGAATATTCTCTTCTAGCTCATTTCCCCTCTCAGTAATTTTCCACCCCCCAACCCAGCACCATGCTCCTTGTCTATAAGTCCTCACTTTACCTTGTATTTGAAACTGAGCCAAGCCCTATTCTGAGGTTTGCTTGCTCTTATTGCAATATCTCCTAGGGAAAATCTGGTTTTTACCATTTTAACTACTATCTAGTTCTGATTCTTTATTGACAGGTGGTGTGATTAACTTTATTATAATTTATAAGAAGGACACTTGAGGACGAATAAGAGGTAGAAATCCAAAATATACACTGACATCCTAAACTTGAGAAAAATATGTAACGGATGCAACCAGGTAATCAACAGGGAAACAACACAAATGGCTATGTATACAAAAAGAAGTATTCACATTCATTAGTAACAAGAGAAATTAAAACTAAATTAATATAGATACTAGACACTACTCAAGAGGTTTGTAAACATTTCACAATTCGGTACTGCTAATTTGGTAATTCTAACTGGAATAGAATTAGAAGCAAATGTTAGTGCTATGAAAACTACCTGGAGGTGCTTGGGCACATTGATCATTTTTATATCCTGTAATACAGAACGCCTTCTCCTGAGTGGGGGTAGGGAACAACTTAGGGATTGTTTGACAGATTCTTAATGGGGACACATTTATTTGTTCATTGGTGCACTGATTTTGTGATGGTCACATGAGGGGAACAAGGTGTCTATCACTAGCAGAGGATATAAATACAATACAATTAATACATGCCATGGAACTCTTGGCAGATGACTAAAGCAATAAACTAGATGCACACAGTAAAATGGGTAGATTAAAATCTCTTACACAGAAAAAAAAGCAAAATGTCAATTTTGTATGCTAAAAAATAACATAAATTATACACTACATAATATATAAAAATTACAGAGGAATACGTATTAATTTAAGGCTCCACAACAATCACATTAGGGAGGTTGTTTTGAGAGATAGGAAAACGACTAAATATTGTTATGAAAGAATGAATGGCAAACATAAACAGAACCCTCTACTGAACAAAGATAAAAGTTGCACAATGATGAAGTAGGAATAAACTCAAAAAAATTGAATTTACATATAGAAGAGGACATTAATTTGATAGATTAGCTCTGAATGAGAGGAAAGCACTGAAAAAGAATGTAGGAAAGGATGAATGTACTGCTAATTAATTTTTCTTTTTGTGTTTCTTAAAGCCTGGATTACTTCAGCAATGTAGTTTTCTTCCCCAGAGTTTTAAGAATTTCAATTATATTTGCAATTATACATACATGTATATATATATTTTTAATTAAGTCAGAAAGAGTCAGACATGACCAAACTGAACTGAACTTTAATAATGTAATACAATGTATTACACTTAATAACATGCAATACAATATATCAATAACAGCCATAGATAAGTATGCATATTTTATACAATAACTACATATGGATTTATATATAATAATGGACATCCCAGGTGGTGTAGTGATAAAGAATCCACCTGCCAGTGCAAGAGATGCAAAAGATGCAGTTTCAATCCCTGGATTGGAAAGATCCCCTAGAGTAGGAAATGGCAACCCACTCCAGTATTCTTGCCTAGGAAATGTGGACAGAGGAGCCTGGTGGGCTGTAGTCTATGTGGTTACAAAGGGCCAGACATGACTATGCATGCATACACACACATATGTATAATAATTGTGTGTTGCTATGAATGAAGAGCACAAAGTACCAAATACCAAAAATATGATATGATACAAATAAAATTACAGATCACAGGAAAAACCTTAATGAATTAAGACCTAACAGCAGAAAATTTGCTACTCAATATATTCAAATTGAAATTGTATCAATGGTAATTTATAAAACTTAATAGCATACTTACTAAAATCTTTACTCATTATACCTTTTATTTTTTCTATTGTTAAAGAGAACTATCTTTTTTTTTATCAGTGGCAAGAATGGAATTTTATTACTTTACCTTTTCATTGGAGGATGCTCCCTTTGTAATATGTCAGTTTCTGCTTACAAAAACAAGAATAGGCCACATCATATATATATATATCCTTCCCCCCTGACAACTCATATCCTACCACTCTAGGTCATAAAAGACCACCAAGCTCGGCTTCTTGTTTTATATAGAAGTTTCCCACTAGCTGTCTGTTTCACACATGACAATGTATATGTGTCAATGCTATTTTCTCAGTTCCACTTAGCATCTCTGACTCCTGCTGTGTCCACAAGTATGTTACCTGCATTTGTATCTCCATTGTTTCCCTGAAAATAGATTCATCAGTACTATTTTTTTTTAATATTACATATATATGTGTTAATATACAGTGTTTGTTTTTCTCTTTTTGACTTACTTCACAATGTAAAACAGGATCTAGGTTCATCCATCTCACTACAAATGACTCAAATCCATGTTTGTTTGTTTGTTTGTTTGTTTGTTTTTTCCTGAGAAATATTGTATATATGTACCACTATTTCTTTATCTGTTTGAAAGTTTTAACGGCTAGGTGGGTCTCGAGAGGGAGACCAGAGGTCCTCAAGCAGCAGGAGGAAAGAAGTGACAAAAGCCAGAATGATATTTATGCATGCCTTGCTCCCGCTTTACTCATGTAGGAGGCTTCTTTTAATCCTGTTGTTAAGACAACAATGGGTTTTTCTAAAACTAACTTTTTCCCAAACCTTGAGCAGCTAATTGACTAACCAAACAATACATCCAACTCACAGAATTGATTTTCCTAAGCTATGTTAATCAAACTGTGTATCTTGTTCTGAGGTCTGTTTTCTTTGAAGACTTCACAGTTCAGTTCAGTGCCAGTTGTGTTCCACAGTTTGTGACCCCATGGACTGCAGCATACCAGGCCTCCCTGTCTATCACCAACTCCTGGAGTTTACTCAAACTCATGCTCATTGAGTCGTTGATGCCATCCAACCATCTCATCCTCTGTCATCCCCTTCACCTCCTGCCTTCGATCTTTCCCAGCATCTGCCTTTGATCTTTCCCAGCATCAGGGGCTTTTACAATGAATCAGTTCTTCACATCAGGTGGCCAAAGTTTGGAGTTTCAGCTTCAGCATCAGTCGTTCCAATGAATATTCAAGACTGATCTACTTTAGTATGGACTGCCTGGATCTCCTTGCAGTCCAAGGGATGCTCAAATATCTTCTCCAAAACCATGGTTCAAAAGCATCAGTTCTTTGGCGTGCGGTTTTCTGTATAGTCCAAATCTCACATCCATACATGACTACTGGAAAAACCATAGCTTTGACAACATGGACCTTTTTCGGCAAAGTAATGCCTCTGCTTTTAATATGCTATTTAGACTGATCATAACTTTTCTTCCAAGGAGCAAGCGTCTTTTAATTTCATGGCTGTAGTCACCATCTACAGTGACTTTGGAGCCCGCAGTGATTTTGGAGGCCGCCAAAATGAACTGTGCTACTGTTTCCGTTGTTTCCCCTATTTACCATGAAGTGATGGGACTGGATGCCATGATCTTAGTTTTCTGAATGTTGAGTTTTAAGCCAACTTTTTCACTCTCCTCTTTCACTTTCATCACGAGGCTCTTTAGTTCTTCTTTGCTTTCTTCCATAGGGTGGTGTCATCTGTATATCTGAGGTTATTGATATTTCTCCCAGCAATCTTGATTCCAGCTTGTGCTTCATCTGGCCCAGTGTTTCTTATGATGTACTCTGCATATATGTTCAATAAGCAGGGTGAAAATATACAGCCTTGACTTACTCCTTTCCCAATCTGGATCCAATCTGTTTTCCCATGCCCAGTTCTAACTATTGCTTCCTAACCTCCATAAACATTTCTCAAGTGGCAGGTCAAGTGGTCTGGTATTCCCATCTCTAAGAAATGTCAACAGTTTGTTGTGATCCACACAGTCAAAGCCTTTGGTGTAGTCAATAAAGCAGAAGTATATGTTTTTCTGGAATTCTCTCACTTTTTGGATAATTCAACAGATGTTAAGAATTTGATTTCTGGTTCCTCTGCCTGTCTAAATCCAGTCTGAACATCTGAAAGTTCACAGTAAAGGTGTTGTTGAAACCTGGCTTGGACAGTTTTGAGCATTATTTTGCTAGTGTGTTAGATGAGAGCAATTTTGCAGTAGTTTGAACATTCTTTGGCATTGCCTTTCTTTGGTTTTGGAATGAAAACTGACGTGTTTCCAGTCCTGTGGCCATAGCTGAGTGTTCCGAATTTTCTGGCATATTGAGTGCACCAGTTTCATAGCATCATTTTTTTCAGGGTTTTCAGTAATTCAACTGGAATTCCATCATCTCCATTAGCTTTGTTCATAGTGATGCTTCCTAAGGCCCACTTGACTCCACATTCCAGGATATCTGGCTCTGGGGAAGTGATCACAACCATCGTGGTTATCTGGGTCCTGAAGATCTTATTTGTATAGTTCTTCTGTGTATTCTTGCCACCTCTTCTTAATGTCTTCTTGAGTGATGTTGAGCATATTTTCATGTGTTTGTTATCCATCTGTATGTCTTCTTTGGAGAAATGTTTGTTTAGTTCTTTGGCCTATTTTTTAATTGTGTCATTTATTTTTGTGGAATTGAGCTGTAGGATTTGCTTGCATATTTTCAGATTATTTTTTTTCTCAGTTGTTCCATTTGCTATTATTTTCTCCCATTCTGAAGGCTGTCTATTCACCTTGCTTATAGTTTCCTTTCTTGTGCAGAAGCTTTTAATTTTAACTAGGTCCCATTTGTTTATTTTTGCTTTTATTTCCAATATTCTCAAATAACCAAAGTAATCTTGAGAAAGAAGAATGGAACTTGAGGAATCAATCTGCCTGACTTCTGGCCCTACTACAAAGCCACAGTCATCAACACAGTATGGTACTAGCACAAAGACAGAAATATAGATCAATGGAACAAAATAGAAAGCCCAGAGATAAATCCATGCAACCTATGGGCACCTTATCTTTGACAAAGAAGGCCAGAATATACAATGGAGAAAAGACAATCTCTTTAACAAGTGGTGCTGGAAAAACTGGTCAACCACTTGTAAAAGAATGAAATTAAAACACTTTCTTACACCATGCACAAAAATAAACTCAAAATGCATAAAAATCTAAATGTAAGACCAGAAATTATAAAACTCCTACAGGAGAACATAGGCAAAACACTCTCCAACATAAATCACAGCAGGATCCTCTATGACCCACCTCTCAGAGTATTGGAAGTAAAACACACTTTTAAAACAGTCATCCTGAAAGCATCAGTCACCCACTTGCCAAAGTGCTTTAGTCTAAGTTTGCTCAAAATGAAGTATTTACATTGTTGTTCCTATTGTGCAGTCAGTAAGTTTTGTCCCATTCTTTGCAGCCCCATTGACTGCAGCACACTAGGTTCCAATTCTCAACTATCTCTTGCAATTTGCTCAAATTCAAAGCCTAATGAGTCAGTGATGTTTTCTAACCATCTCATCTTCTGACATCCCTTACTCTTTTTGCCTTCAATGTTTCCCAACATCAGAGTCTTTTCCAGTGGGTCAGCACTTTGCATCAGGCAACTCAAGTATTGGAGCTCCAGCTTTGATAATAGACTTCTAATTCATTTCCAGCGTTGATTTCCTTCAGAATTGAATGGTTTGATATCTTTGCGGTACAAGGTACTCTCAAGAGTCTCCTGTACCATGACAATTTTGAAAGCATCAATTCTTCAGCACTTTGTCTTCTTTATGGTCTAACGTTCACATTCGTACATGACGGTGGTTTAGTAGCTAAATCATGTCTGACCCTTGCAATCCCATAGACTGTAACCTGCCAGGCTCCTCTGTCAATGGGATTCTCCAAGCAAGAATACTGGAGTGGGTTGCCATTTCCATCTCCAGGAGATCTTCACAGGAGGATCTTCCTTTGATTTCCAAGGAATCAAACCTGGGAAAACCACAGCTTGGCCTGTATGGACCTTTGCTGGCATAGTCTATGCTTTTTAATATGCTATCAAGTTTTGTCATAGTTTTTCTTCCAAGAGTCAAGCGTCTTTTACTTTCATGGTTGCAGTCACTGCTTGCAGTGATTTTGGATCCCAAGAAAAGAAAATGTGTCACTGATTCCACTTTTTGCCCTTCTGTTTGTCATGAAATGATGGGAGTGGATGTCATAAACTTACTTTCAAGCCAGTTTTTTTTTTTTTCACTCTCCTCTTTCAACCTCAAGAGGCTCTTTAGTTCCTCTTCACTTTCTGCCATTACAATAGTATCATCTAAATATCTGAGATCATTAATATTTCTCCTGGCAATCTTGATTCCAGTTTGTGATTCATTCATCCTGGAGTTTCTTAAGACAAATTATTCATATAAGTTAAATAATCAGGTTGACAATATACAGCCTTGTCATACTCCTTTTTCTTTCCCAGTTTTAAGCCAGTCAGTTATTCAATGAGTGTCCTAAATTATGCTGCTTGAACCACATAGCTCTCAGGAGACAGATAAAGTGGTCTGGTATTCCCATATCTTTTTTTTTTTTTAATTTTATTTATTTTTTTATTTTTAAAATTTTAAAATCTTTAATTCTTACATGCGTTCCAAAACATGAACCCCCCTCCCACCTCCCTCCCCATAACATCTCTCTGGGTCATCCCCGTGCACCAGCTCCAAGCATGCTGTATCCTGCATCAGACATAGACTGGTGATTCAATTCTTACATGATAGTATACATGTTAGAATGTCATTCTCCCAAATCATCCCACCCTCTCCCTCCCTCTGAATCCAAAAGTCCATTATATACATCTGTGTCTCTTTCCCTGTCTTGCATACAGGGTCGTCATTGCCACCTTTCTAAATTCCATATATATGTGTTAGTATACTGTATTGGTGTTTTTCTTTCTGGCTTACTTCACTCTGTATAATCGGCTCCAGTTTCATCCATCTCAGCAGAACTGATTCAAATGAATTCTTTTTAATGGCTGAGTAATACTCCATTGTGTATATGTACCACTGCTTTCTTATCCATTCATCTGCTGATGGACATCTAGGTTGTTTCCATGTCCTGGCTATTATAAACAGTGCTGCAATGAACATTGGGGTACATGTGTCTCTTTCAATTCTGATTTCCTCAGTGTGTATGCCCAGCAATGGGATTGCTGGGTCATAAGGTAGTTCTATTTGCAATTTTTTAAGGAATCTCCACACTGTTCTCCATAGTGGCTGTACTAGTTTGCATTCCCACCAACAGTGTAGGAGGGTTCCCTTTTCTCCACACCCTCTCCAGCATTTATTGCTTGCAGATTTTTGGATCACAGCCATTCTGACTGGTGTGAAGTGGTACCTCATTGTGGTTTTGATTTGCATTTCTCTAATAATGAGTGATGTTGAGCATCTTTTCATGTGTTGGTTAGCCATCCGTATGTCTACTTTGGAGAAATGTCTATTTAGTTCTTTGGCCCATTTTTTGATTGGGTCGTTTATTTTTCTGGAATTGAGCTGCAGAAGTTGTTTGTATATTTTTGAGATTAGTTGTTTGTCAGTTGCTTCATTTGCTATTATTTTCTCCCATTCAGAAGGCTGTCTTTTCACCTTGCTTATATTTTCCTTTGTTGTGCAGAAGCTTTTAATTTTAATTAGATCCCATTTGTTTATTTTTGCTTTTATTTCCAGAATTCTGGGAGGTGGATCATAGAGGATCCTGCTGTGATTTATGTCGGAGAGTGTTTTGCCTATGTTCTCCTCTAGGAGTTTTATAGTTTCTGGTCTTACATTTAGATTTTTAATCCATTTTGAGTTTATTTTTCTGTGGGGTGTTAGAAAGTGATCTAGTTTCATTCTTTTACAAGTGGTTGACCAGTTTTCCCAGCACCACTTGTTAAAGAGATTGTCTTTACTCCATTGTATATTCTTGCCTCCTTTGTCAAAGATAAGGTGTCCATATGTGTGTGGATTTATCTCTGGGCTTTCTATTTTGTTCCATTGACCTATATGTCTGTCTCTGTGCCAGTACCATACTGTCTTGATGACTGTGGCTTTGTAGTAGAGCCTGAAGTCAGGCAAGTTGATTCCTCCAGTTCCATTCTTCTTTGTCAAGATTGCTTTGGCTATTCGAGGTTTTTTGTATTTCCATACAAATCTTGAAATTATTTGTTCTAGTTCTGTGAAAAATGTTGCTGGTAGCTTGATAGGGATTGCATTGAATTTGTAAATTGCTTTGGGTAGTATACTCATTTTCACTATATTGATTCTTCCGATCCATGAACATGGTATATTTCTCCATCTATTAGTGTCCTCTTTGATTTCTTTCATCAGTGTTTTATAGTTTTCTATATATAAGGTCTTTAGTTTCTTTAGGTAGATATATTCCTAAGTATTTTATTCTTTTCGTTGCAATGGTGAATGGAATTGTTTCCTTAATTTCTTTTTCTACTTTCTCATTATTCGTGTATAGGAATGCAAGGGATTTCTGTGTGTTGATTTTATATCCTGCAACTTTACTATATTCATTGATTAGCTCTAGTAATTTTCTGGTGGAGTCTTTAGGGTTTTCCATGTAGAGGATCATGTCATCTGCAAACAGTGAGAGTTTTACTTCTTCTTTTCCAATTTGGATTCCTTTTATTTCTTTTTCTGCTCTGATTGCTGTGGCCAAAACTTCCAGAACTATGTTGAATAGTAGCGGTGAAAGTGGACACCCTTGTCTTGTTCCTGACTTTAGGGGAAATGCTTTCAATTTTTCACCATTGAGGATAATGTTTGCTGTGGGTTTGTCATAGATAGCTTTTATTATGTTGAGGTATGTTCCTTCTATTCCTGCTTTCTGGAGAGTTTTTATCATAAATGGATGTTGAATTTTGTCAAAGGCCCTCTCTGCATCTATTGAGATAATCATATGGCTTTTATTTTTCAATTTGTTAATGTGGTGAATCACATTGATTGATTTGCAGATATTGAAGAATCCTTGCATCCCTGGGATAAAGCCCACTCGGTCATGGTATATGATCTTTTTAATGTGTTGTTGGATTCTGATTGCTAGAATTTTGTTGAGGATTTTTGCATCTATGTTCATCAGTGATATTGGCCTGTAGTTTTCTTTTTTTGTGACATCTTTGTCAGGTTTTGGTATTAGGGTGATGGTGGCCTCATAGAATGAGTTTGGAAGTTTACCTTCCTCTGCAATTTTCTGGAAGAGTTTGAGGAGGATAGGTGTTAGCTCTTCTCGAAATTTTTGGTAGAATTCAGCTGTGAAGCCGTCTGGACCTGGGCTTTTGTTTGCTGGAAGATTTCTGGTTACAGTTTCAATTTCCGTGCTTGTGATGGGTCTGTTAAGATTTTCTATTTCTTCCTCGTTCAGTTTTGGAAAATTGTACTTTTCTAAGAATTTGTCCATTTCTTCCACGTTGTCCATTTTATTGGCATACAATTGCTGATAGTAGTCTCTTATGATCCTTTGTATTTCTGTGTTGTCTGTTGTGATCTCTCCATTTTCATTTCTAATTTTATTGGTTTGATTTTTCTCTCTCTGCTTCTTGATGAGTCTGGCTAATGGTTTGTCAATTTTATTTATCCTTTCAAAGAACCAGCTTTTGACTTTGTTGATTTTTGCTATGGTCTCTTTTGTTTCTTTTGCATTTATTTCTGCCCTAATTTTTAAGATTTCTTTCCTTCTACTAACTCTGGGGTTCTCCAACTCTTCCTTTTCTAGTTGCTTTAGTTGTAGAGTTAGGTTATTTATTTGACTTTTTTCTTGTTTCTTGAGGTATGCCTGTATTGCTATGAACTTTCCTCTTAGCACTGCTTTTATAGTGTCCCACAGGTTTTGGGTTGTTGTGTTTTCATTTCCATTAGTTTCTATGCATATTTTGATTTCTTTTTTGATTTCTTCTGTGATTTGTTGGTCATTCAGAACTGTGTTGTTCAACCTCCATATGTTGGAATTTTTAATAGTTTTTCTCCTTTAATTGAGATCTAATCTTAATGCATTATGGTCAGAAAAGATGCTTGGAATGATTTCAATTTTTTTGAATTCATCAAGTTTAGATTTAAGGCCCAGGATGTGATCTATCCTGGAGAAGGTTCCATGAGCACTTGAAAAAAAGGTGAAATTCATTGTTTTGGGGTGAAATGTCCTATAGATATCAATTAGGTCTAACTGATCTAATGTATCATTTAAAGTTTGCGTTTCTTTGTTAATTTTCTGTTTAGTTGATCTGTCCATAGGTGTGAGTGGGGTATTAAAGTCTCCCACTATTATTGTGTTATTGTTGATTTCCCCTTTCATACTTGTTAGCATTTGTCTTACATATTGCGGTGCTCCTATATTGGGTGCATATATATTTATAATTGTTATATCTTCTTCTTGGATTGTTCCTTTTTGGCCTTCTTTGTCTCTTTTCACAGCCTTTGTTTTAAAGTCTATTTTATCGGATATGAGTATTGCCACTCCTGCTTTCTTTTGGTCTCTGTTTGCGTGGTTTATCTTTTTCCAGCCCTACACTTTCAGTCCGTATGTGTCCCTTGTTTTGAGGTGGGTCTCTTGTAAGCAGCATATACAGGGGTCTTGTTTTTGTATCCATTCGGCCAGTCTTTGTCTTTTGGTTGGGGCGTTCAACCCATTTACGTTTAAGGTGATTATTGATAAGTATGATCCCGTTACCATTTTCTTTATTGTTTTGGGTTCGGGTTTATACACCCTTTTCATGCTTCCTGTCTAGAGGATATCCTTTAGAATTTGTTGGAGAGCTGGTTTGGTGGTGCTGAATTCTCTCAGCTTTTGCTTGTCTGGAAAGCTTTTGATTTCTCCTTCGTATTTGAATGAGATCCTTGCTGGATACAGTAATCTGGGCTGTAGGTTATTGTCTTTCATCACTTTAAGTATGTCTTGCCATTCCCTCCTGGCCTGAAGAGTTTCTATTGAAAGATCAGCTGTTTTCCTTATGGGAATCCCCTTGTGTGTTATTTGTTGTTTTTCCCTTGCTGCTTTTAATATTTGTTCTTTGTGCTTGATCTTTGTTAACTTGATTAATATGTGTCTTGGGGTGTTTCGCCTTGGGTTTATCCTATTTGGCACTCTCTGTGTTTCTTGGACTTGGGTGATTATTTCCTTCCCCATTTTAGGGAAGTTTTCAACTATTATCTCCTCAAGGATTTTCTCATGATCTTTCTTTCTGTCTTCTTCTTCTGGGACTCCTATAATTCGAATGTTGGAGCGTTTCATATTGTCCTGGAGGTCTCTGAGATTGTCCTCGTTTCTTTTAATTCGTTTTTCTTGTTTCCTCTCTGATTCATTTATTTCTACCATTCTACCTTCTATTTCACTAATCCTATCTTCTTCCTCCGTTATTCTACTATTTGTTGCCTCCAGAGTGTTTCTGATCTCATTTATTGCGTTATTCATTATATTTTGACTCTTTGTTATTTCTTCTAGGTCCTTGTTAAACCTTTCTTGCATCTTCTCAATCCTTGTCTCTAGGCTATTTATCTGTGTTTCCATTTTGATTTCAAGATTTTGGATCATTTTCACTATCAATATTCGGAATTCCTTCTCCGGTAGATTCCCTACTTCTTCCTCTTTTGTTTGGTTTGGTGGGCAACTCTCCTGTTCCTTTACCTGCTGAGTATTCCTCTGTCTCTTCATCTTGGTTATATTGCTGCGTTTGGGGTGGCCTTTTTATATTCTGATAATTTGTGGAGTTCTCTTTATTATGGTGCTTCCTCACTTTGGGTGGGGTTCTGTCAGTGGCTTGTCAAGGTTTCCTGGTTAGGGAGGCTTGTGTTGGAGTTTTGGTGGGTGGAGCTGGGTTTCTTCTCTCTGGAGTGCAGTGGAGTGACCCGTAATGGGTTATGAGACATTAAAGGTTTTGGGATAATTTTGAGCTGCCTGTATATTGAAGCTCAGGGGAGTGTTCCTGTGTTGCTGGAGAATTTGCGTGGTATATCTTGTTTTGGAACTTGTTGGCCCTTGGGTGGAGCTTGGTTTCGGTGTAGGTATGAAGGCATTTGATGAGCTCCTATTGCTTAATGTTCCCTGAATTCAAGAGTTCTCTAATGTTTTCGGGCTTTGGATTTAAGCTTCCTGCTTCTGGTTTTCAGTTTTATTTTTACAGTAGCCTCTAGACTTCTCCATCTATACAGCACCGATGATAAAACATCTAGGTTAAAGATGAAAAGTTTCTCCACATTGAGGGACACTCAGAGAGGCTCACTGAGTTACAAGGAGAAGAGAAGAGGGAGGGGGTAGTTAGAGGTAACTGGAATGAGATGCAGTGAGATCAAGAGAGGAGAGAGCAAGCTAGTCAGTAGTCACTTCTTTATGTGCGCTCTATAGTCTGGACCACTCAGAGGTATTTACAGAGTTATACGGGGAAGAGGAGAGGGAGGAAGTAGACAGAGGTGACCAGGAGGATAAAAGAGAGGAATGAGTAGGAGAGAGACAAATCCTGCCAGTAACCAGTTCCTTAGGTGTTCTCTACCGTCTGGAACACACAGAGATTCACAGAGTTGGATAGAGAAGAGATGGGGGAGAAAAGACACAGAGGCCACCTGGTGGAGAAAAAGGAGAGTCCAGAGGAGGAGAGAGTGGTCAAGCCAGTAATCTCGCTCTCAGGTAAACTTGGGTAGTGAAGTTTGGATTTTTAAATGTACAAAATTGACAACAAAAACCTAAGAGCAAAGATTGAAAATCTAGACTAGAGGTTGGATTTTCAAAGATACAATATTAAAGAAAAGCAGAAGGAAAAAGGAAGAAAGAAAAAAAAAACTTATTAAAAAACAAACAAACAAAAGAAAAAAAAAAAAAAACACACACCAACAACCATCCAAAGAGTATATATGGTGTTTGCCTTAAAAAAAAAAATAATAGCAATAATAGGTTATAGAAATAAAAATTAGAGGAGAAATAGAAGACTTAACAATTAAAAAAAAAACTAGGAAAAAAAAGAAAAAAAAAACAAAAAAGCAACAAGCGAAAAAAAAAAAAAAAAAGGAATGATTTTAAAAATATTAAAAATATACCTAGCCCTTCTCTGATGTTATGGGCCGTGTGGGCTCACTTCCAAGGTGGTTCCCTCTGTTTAACTTCTTCTGTTTGCTGGTTTTTTAGGCTCACTAGTTCAGTCACGCTGTGGGGAAGGGGGATGCTGCAAACAAACAGCACTGTCGTGTGCACACCGCATCTCAGCCCCACTTGACCTGTCCTTTCTCACGGCGCAAAAACCGCTCTGGCTCTACGATGCTCAGCCGGGAACCGTCTGGGGCCGGCCCTAGGCTGCGTGCACTTCCCCGGTCCAAGCCGCTCAGGTTCAGTGCTCAGGCAGCCCTCAGAGGCACAGATTCGGCTGGGACTGCACTTTGTGCACTTCCCAGGTCCGAGTAGCTCAGGAGTTTGGTGAGCACGCTCGCCGCGGCTTGTCACCTTTTCCGCCGCTGCCGCTCAGCTCTCTGGGTGGACCGCTGGCGCACCCCGTGAGGCAGACTGTGACTGTCCAGCACCCCCAGAAGTCTTAGCAAAGGAGCCTGCTTGCAGTTAGGTACGTAAAGTCTCTCCGGGTCTGCAATTGCCCCTTTCCAGTCCTTACGGCTCTGGCTGCCTGTCCCCGGCGGGGGATGGTCTGCAGCCGGCTTTTTCCGTTCCGTCCTTTGTTCTGTGCTCGGTCCTGGTGGTGTCTTATGTTCGAGTTTTTCGCGTGGTAGCTATCCCACAGTCTGGTTTGCTAGCCCAAGTTAGATCGTTCTGGTTGTGCGTGGGGCGTTCCTGCCAGATTCTTACAAAGCTCTGCAGCCTGCGCCTCCCGCGCGTCCATGCCCTGCCCCCACTTCCCAATGGCGGATGCAGGCGTCTGTGCTGCTTTTCCGCTGGGGGAGTTACTGTTGGGCTTGTAATCTGTTGGTTTTAATTATTTATCTATTTTTCCTTCCTGTTATGTTGCCCTCTGTGTTTCCAAGGCTCACCACAGACTCAGCAGGGAGAGTGTTTCCTGGTGTTTGGAAACCTCTCTTCTTAAAATTCCCTTCCCGGGACGGGCTTCCCTTCCCGGGAAGGAGCTCCCTCCCCACCTCCTTTGTCTCCTTTTTCATCTTTTATATTTTTCCCTACCTGTTTTTGAAGACAATGGTCTGCTTTTCTGGTTGCCTGATGTCTTCTGCCAGCCTACAGAAGTTGTTTTGTGGAGTTTTCTCAGCATTGAAATGTTCTTTTGAGGAATTTGTGAGGGAGAAAGTGATCTTCCCGTCCTATTCCTCCGCCATCTTTCCCTGTCTCCTATTCCCATATCTTTAAGAATTTTCCATAGTTTTCTATGATTCACACAGTCAAAGGTTTTAGCATAGTCAATGAAGCAAAACAGATATTTTCTGAAATCTTCTTACCTTCTCCATGATTCAGCAAATGCTGGCAATTTGATCTCTGGCTCCTCTGCTTCTTCAAAACTCAGTTTGCACATCTGGAATTTCTTGGTTTGATGAAATCTTTCTTGAAGGATTTTTGAGTATTTCTTTGTTAGCATGTGAAATGAGTACAAGTGTACAGTATTTGGAACAGTTTTTTAGCATTGCCCTTTGAAATTGAAATGAAAACTGGCCTTTTCCTGTCCCATGGTCACGAATAAGTTTTCCAATTTTGTGAAAAATTGAATGCAACACTTTAACAGCATCATATTTTAGGATTTGGAATAGATCACGTGAGATTCTCTAACCTCCACTAGCTTTATTCATGGTAATGGTTCGTAAGGCCACTTGACTTCACACTCCAGGATGTCCAGCTTTAGATGAGTGACCACGCAATCATGGTTATCTGTGTCAGTAAGAGGTCTAGTGTATAGTTTTTCTGTGTATTCATGCCACTTTTTCTTAATCTCTTCTGCTTCTGTTAGGTCCTCGCTCATTTTGTCATGAAATATTCACTTGATGGCTCTAATTTTCTTCAAGAGATCTCTAGTCTTCCTCGTTCTATTTTTTTCCCTTCTATTACTTTGTGTTGTTCATTGAAGAACAACACAAACCCTCTTATCTCTCCTTCCTATTTTCTGGAACTATGCAATTGATTGAATATATATTTCCCTTTCTTCCTTGTCTTTTGCTACTCTTCTTTCCTCAACTATATGTAAAACCTTCTCAGACAACCACTTTTCCTTCTTGAATTCCCTTTTCTTTGGGATAATTTTTGTCACTGTCTCCTATACAGTGTTATGAACCTCCATCCATAATTCTTCAGACACTGTCTAACAGATATAATATCTTGAATCTATTTCTCACCTCCACTGTATAACCATAAGGGATTTGAATTAGGTTGTACTTGAATGGTCAAATTGTTTTTCCTACATTCTTCAACTTAAACCTGAAATTTGCAATAAGGAACTTGTGATCTAAGCCACAGTCAGCTCCAAGTCTTGTTTTTAATGTCTGTAGAGAGCTTCTCTTTATTTTTGTCTGCAAAGAACATAATCAATCTGATTTCAATATTGATCATCTAGTGGTGTCCATGGATAGAGTCAACTCTTAGGTTGTTGTAAAAGGGTCTTTGCTGTGACCAGTTCATTCTCTTAGCCAAGCTCCATTGCTTTTGCCTTATTTCATTTTGTATTCCAAGCCAAACTTGCCTGTTATTCTGGTTATCTCTTGACTTCCTACTTTTGCTTTCTATCCCCTACAATGAAAAGGGCATCTTTTTTTCTGTGTAGTTCCATAAAATGTTATAGGTCTTATGGAACCTGTCAACAGCAGCTTCTTCAGCATCACTGTTTGGAGCATAGACTTGGATTATTGTGATTTTGTATGGCTGGCCATAGAAACAAAACTAGATCATTTGGCCTTCTTATATATTGCACCCAAGTGCTGAATTCTGGACTTTGTTGTTGACTGTGATGGCTACTCCATTTCTTCTAAGGGATTCTTGAACACAACAGTAGATAATAATCATCCAAAATAAATTCATTCATTCTCATACATCTTAATCTACTGATTCCTAAGATGTTGATGTTCAAACTTGCAAATTTCCAACTTGCCTAGGTCCAATTGGCTTGATTCATGGACCTAATGTTCCAAGTTCCTATGCAACACTGTTCTTTACAGCACTGGACTTTTCTTTCATCACCAGACATTCAAGACTGAGTTTCCTTTCTGCTTTGGCTCAAGCACTTTGTTCTTTCTGGAGCTACCAGAAATTGTCCTCTCTTCTTCCCCTATAGTATAGTGGGTACATTCTGATTCTGGGGACTCATATTCTTATGTCATAACTTTTTGCCTTTTTGTGCTGTTAGTAAGGTTTTATGGCAGGAATAATGAAATGGGTTACCATTTACTCCTCCAATGGACCATGTATTATTGTCAGAACCCTTCTCTATGTCCTGTCCATCTTGGGTGGCCTTGTACACCATGGCTCATAGATTCATTGAGTTATTCAAGAGCCTTCACAACGACAAGGTTGTGATCCATAAAGTGCACTTTACATTAGGGAGCATTAATTTAGATGCCAGGTTTTGGAGTTAAAGTAAATAAAGCAGAGAAAAAGCTTCTTTAAAATATTTTTAGTGGAAATAACTCAGGAATGGCCTTTACATATATTGAGGAAACTATAAGACACTTTAAGGAAAAAAGTAGTATGATGAAATTTATGCCTAAGACTTCTCTGATTTCAGAGAGAAGAATGAGTTGAGAGATATAATCCCAAACCAACACCAGATATGAAAGATAGAACCATAATAAAATATATGTGTGAGATAATGAAAGCCTGACTTCATGCAATTCCCACTATAATGAGGAAGAGGAAGTCTAATATATATTTAGCTTTAGAATGCATTTAATTGACACTATGACTGAGTATATTTTAAGGGGGAGTAAATTGAGATAGTGGAATGTATTTGGAATGTAAAAAATGGAAAATGACAGGCTTTATTTTCCTGGGATCCAAAATAACAGTGGATGATAACTGCAACCATGAAATTATAAGACACTTGATCCTTGAAAGGAAATTATGATAAGCCTAGACAGTATATTAAAAAAGTAGAAACCTCATTTTGCCAACAAAGGCCCATATGGTCAAATCTATGATTTTTCCAGTAGTCACAGATGTGAGAGTTGGATCATGAGAACTAAAGAACTGATGCTTTCAAACAGAGATTCTGGAAAAGACACACGAAAGTCTCTTAAACAGCAATGAGATCAAAATTAACCCTGAGTTTTCATTGGAAGGACTGATGCTGAAATTCCAATATTTTGGTCACCTAATTGGAATAGCTGACTCATTGGAAAAGACCCTGATGCTGATAAATATTGAAGGCAGGAGGAGAAGGGGAAGACAGAGGATGACATGGTTGGATGGCTTCATCAATTCAATGGACATGAGTTTGAGAAAACTTCAGGAGATAGTGAAAAACAAGGAATCCTGGTGAACTGTAGTACATACGGTTACAAAGAGTTGGACACGACTGAGTAACTGAACTGCAGCAAAACTGAAATAAATATTTCTGGCTATTATGACTAGGGAAATTATGTGGCTGAGAAAATTGGAAAAGACTCTTGAGAGTCCCTTGGACTGCAAGGAGATTCAACCAGCCCATTCTGAAGGAGATCAACCATGGGATTTCTTTGGAAGGAATGACGCTAAAGCTGAAACTCCAGTACTTTGGCCACGTCATGCGAAGAGTTGACTCATTGGAAAAGACTTCGATACTGGGAGGGATTGGAGGCAGGAGGAGAAGGGGATGACAGAGGATGAGATGGCTGGATGGTATCACTGACTCGACGGACATGAGTTTGAGTGAACTCCAGGAGTTGTTGATGGACGAGAAGGCATGGCGTGCTGCGATTCATGGTGTCACAAAGAGTCAGACATGACTGAGCAACTGAACTGAACTGTGTTAATGTACTATGCATTTACCCCAGACTCTAATGGCTCAGAACCTACTTGACAAACCATTTTGTTATACTCAGACATTATTCCCCTAATCTATGTAAATGAAATTATTTATATGGTAATCTGCCCTTCTACAAGATTCAGGTCAATCATTTAATGGCCCAGAATGACTCATCTGGTGCCAAGATTATCCCAAAATACATCTTACGGGTGAGGGGCCTGGTGCCATTCTGAGTTTTAAGACATTCCTTTCTTTCATTAATAGACTGCTAGTGACTATATAACATCCAGCTAAAAAATAGTGGGGGAGGTACTCTTTCTGCCCCCTTCTAATGCCTATGTCAGAAGCTTTATCTATCTCCTTTATTATTTAATAAAACTTTATTACACAAAAGCTCTGAGTGATCAAGCCTTGTCTCTGGCCCTAGATTGAATACTTTTCCTCTGGAGGGCAAGAATCCCTGCATTTTTCCGTGGTTCACCAACAACCTTTCACTATGGATGTATACCAAATACAGCTGTACTTCAATATGCATCGAGGTTCTGTTCCAGGAATCCCCACATGAAAATCTTAGGATATATAAGTTCCTCATATGAAACGGCATACAAAATTCAACACTAACTCATGATTTAAAAATACCCAAAAATAGGCATAGAAGGAACATACTTTAGCATAATAAAGACCATGTATGAGAAATCCACAGCAAACAGTATTCTCAATGGTGAAAAACTTGAAACATTCTTTCTAACATCAAAAACAAAACAAGAGTGCCCCACTCTCACCACTATCATTTAATATAATTTTGCCTCAACAATAATAGAAGAAAAAGAAATAAAAGGAATACAGATTGGAAAAGAAGTAAAACTCACAGTTTGCAGATGATATGATACTATACATATAAAACCCTAAAGATGCCACCAGAAAAATTACTTACCAGAGCTAATCAATAAATATAATAAAGTTGCAGGATATAAAATTAATACATACAATTATCTTTCATTCTTATACATTGTTAGTAATGAAATATCAGAGATGAAAAAAATCAGAAAGAGAAATTAAGGAAACAATCCCATTCACCATTGCAACAACAACAAAAATGTATCTAAGAATAAACTTACCACAAAAGACAAAAGACCTATATACAGAAAAGTATAGGACACTGATGAAATAAATCAAAGATGATAAAAACGGATGGAGACATATACCATGTTTTTGTACTGGAAGAAGCAGTATTGTGAAAATGATAATACTACTCAAAACAATCTACAGATTCAATGTAATCCCTATCAAACTACCAATGTGATATTTTTCACAGAACTAGAATTTTTTTAATAAATCACAATTTTCATGGAAGCACAAAATACACTTTAGTGCCAACACAATCTTGAGAAAGAAATATGGAACTGGAAGATCAACCTTCCTGACTTCAGACTATACTGCAAAGCTACTGTCATCAACACAGTATAGTACTGGCAAAAATAAATAAATAAAAATAGAACAAGATAGAAAGCCCAGAGATGATATGGGCACCTTATCTTTGCCAAGGGAGACAAGAATGTACAATGGAAAAAGAAAACCTCATCAAAAAGTGGTTCTGGGAAAACTGGACAGCTACATGTGAAAGAATGAAAGTAGAACACTTCCTAATGTCATACACAAAAATAGGCACAGCATGGATTAAAGAGGTGATGATTCAAATAAGGCATGTGAATATAACATATTTTCTTGGCAAAGTCTGTGTCTCTGCTTCAATATGTGGAAGTAGATCTGGAATAACATTCATTCACATGTCTGATAAATGATTTTGAATATCACTGGGGGACCTAGCTAGGACTAGGCAGAAGACCTGAACATGGCCTCTTATTATACCCTGATCTTTCCCACAACAGTTTGACTCTATTATAAGAGTGTTAGTAAATCAGTCATGCCTGACTCTGAGACCTCATGGACTGCTGCCTGCCAGGTTCCTCTGTCCATGGGATCTTTTAGGCAAGAATATGGGAATGGGTTGCCATTTCCTCCTCCAAGTTGGGGATCAAGCCCAGGTCTCCCACACTGCAGGTAGATTTTTTACTGTCTGAGGCACCAGGGAAGCTCATATTATAAGAATAAGCCATCTGAAATAAAGAGAAAGGGAAAATGAGGATCTCAGGGTAGCAATGTTACTTTTTATCTAGCCTTGGATATTAAGCAGTATTTCTTTTACTTACAAAAGTCCACCAAGATTTAAGATTAAATCCTACCATTTGGTGGTCAACATTACAATGCAAAAAACAAAATCATTTTGGATATGAAAAAGGAAATAAATGTGAGACCACATGTTAATGAAATTCAAAAGCAAGACAAAATTTTAAAACCAATGAGCATGAAACCTTGTTCTTTGAAAAATTTCAATAAAATGTATAATTCTCTACATAAATCTTCTAAGAAAAATAAGAAAACATTCTTAATATCAGGGAAAAAATGAGGGTACCTTTACAGACATTAACAGTTATTAACACAATAAAAAAGAAATACTTTGAAAAAATTAAAAACACATTATTTTGAAAACTTAGATAATAGAAACAATTCCTTGAAATAAAACAAACAAATAAGCAAACAAAAGCCTACCAAAGTTAACTAATAAAGAAAGAGATATTATTAATGGCTGTGGTTAAATCCTTCCTAAGAAGCTAAGAACACCAAAATATTTTTACTAGAAATTCTTCCAAGTGTTTAAGGAAGACATGATAGCAAATTCACAAAATTTCCCCCAGGAAACAAAAAGAAAAACAAAAAGAATATATCTAAACTTGTTCTATGAAGGCAGAATAAGCCTGCTACAAATACCAAAGGTACTATAGGTATTGTTAACCTAAAGACCTATATGTTTAATAAACATAAACATTCTTCACAAAACATTACAAAATTGAATCTAGCAACATGTATCAAGGAAACCACATAACAATGGAAAATAATGTCATTCCATGAATGCCACCATGGTTTACCATTAGAAAATCTGTCTAAGAAGTCATAATAAGAAAAGAATAACAAATAAAATCTATATGATCATCTAAAAATAAAAAAAGACAAAAATGCTTTTCAACAAATTCAACTGCCATGCAGGATAAACAATCATCAAACTGGGAATAACATTGAATGTATATGTCCTTATAAAAATGCATCTACAGAAATCCAACTGCTCACATCATACAAAAGAATGAAAAACTGAATGATTTACCCAAGATAAAAAACAAACAAGATTGTCTTCTCCCACCACTTTGACAGAATGAGGTAATAAATGTCTTAGTTAGTAGAATAAGAGAAAAATAGTAATAATAAAGACATAGACGTTTAAAAGCAAGAAGAAGACATATCTCTATCCTCAGATGACTTAGCTATCAACGGGGAAAATCTAAAGGAATCTTAAGAATGTTTTAAAAATTGCTGAAATAATAAATGAATTTAAGAAAGTTGCAAAATACTAGGTTAATACAAAAATTATATTTTTGAATATTATAAAACATTGGGAAGTGGAAGGTAAAAATACCATTTAAAATAGCTTCAGAAACCTGAAATATTGCTTAATAACTAATAATATATGCAAAATATGTATATTGAACACTGAAAAACAATGATGAATTAAGTTAAAAATACTGCACTAATAGATGCAGAAATATACCGTGTTCATGGATTGGAAGAATCATTATAGTGAACATGAGTATACCACCCAAAGCAATCCATAGATTCAATGCAATCCCTATCAAGCTACCAACAGCATTTTTCACAGAGCTAGAACAAGTAATTTCACAATTTGAATGGAAATAGAAAAAATCTTGAATAGCCAAAGCAATCTTGAGAAAGAAGAATAGAACTGGAGAAATCAACCTGCATGACCTCAGGCTCTACTACAAAGCCACAGTCATCAAGACAGTATGGTACTAGCACAAAGACAGAAATATAGATCAATGGAACGAAATAGAAAGCCCAGAGATAAATCCACACACCTATGGACACATTATCTTCGACAAAGAAGACAAGAATATGCAATGGAGTAAAGACAATCTCTTTAACAAGTGGTGCTGGGAAAACTGGTCAACCACTTTTAAAATAATGAAATTAGAACATTTTCTAACACCATACACAAAAATAAACTCAAAATGGATTAAAGATCTAAATGTAAGACCAGAAACTATAAAACTCCTAGAGGAGAATCTAGGCAAAACACTCTCCAACATAAATCACAGTAGGATCCTCTATGACACACTTCCCAGAATATTGAAAATAAAAGCAAAAATAAACAAGTGAAACCTAATTAAAATTAAATAAAAGCTTCTGCACAACAAAGAAAACTATAAGCAAGGTGAAAAAACAGCCTTCAGAATGGGAGAATATAATAGCAAATGAAGCAAATGACAAATCATTAATCTCAAAAATATACAAGCAACTCCTGCAGCTCAATTGCACAAAAATAAATGGCCCAATCAAAAAATGGGCCAAAGAACTAAGCAGACATTTATCCCAAGAAGACATACAGATGGCTAATAAACACATGAAAAGATGCTCAACATCACTCATTATCAGACAAATGCAAATTAAAACCACAATGAGGTACCATTTCACGCCAGTCAGAATGGCTGCGATCCAAAAGTTTACAAGCAATAAATGCTGGAGAGGGTGTAGAGAAAAGGGAACCCTCTTACACTGTTGGTGGGAATGCAAACTAGTACAGCCACTGTGGAGAACAGTGTGGAGATTCCTTAAAAAACTGAAAATAGAACTGCCATACGACTAGCATCCCATTGCTGGATATACACACCAAGGAAACCAGAGTTGAAAGACACACGTGTACCCCAATGTTCATCGCAGCACTGTTTATAACAACCAGGACATGGAAGCAACCTAGATGTCCATCAGCTGGTGAATGGATAACAAATTGTGGTACATATACACAATGGATTATTACTCAGCCATTAAAAATAATACATACGAATCAGATCTAATGAGGTGGATGACTGGAGCCTGTTATACAGAGTGAAGTAAGCCAGAAAGAAAAAAACACCAATATAGTATAATAACAAATACATGTGGAATTTAGAAAGATGTTAACGATAACCCTATATGCAAGATAGCAAAAGAGACACAGATGTTTAAAACAGTCTTTTGGACTCTGGTAGAGGGCGAGGGTGGGATGATTTGGGAGAATGGTATTGAAACATATATATTACTATATGTGAAACGAATCGCCAGTCCAGGTTTGATGCATGATACAGGGTGCTCGGGGCTGTTGCACTGGGATGACCCAGAGGGATGGGTTAAGGAGGGAGGTGGGAAGGGTGTTCAAGATGGGGAACACATGTACACCCGTGGTGGATTCATGTCAATGTATTGCAAAACCAATACAATATTGTAAAGTAATTAGCCTCCAAATAAAATAAATAAATTTATATTAAAAATACTTATGTCAATTACAGGGACATGATTTGCCATAATATCAGCATATATTCAAAGACTTGAGTCCCAAATTTCTGTGAAAGGTAGAATAAATGTAACGACAAACTGACAGGGATTACTCCTCCCATATTCTTGAAAAATATCAATAAAAAGTTCATTCAGTTCAGTCGCTCAGTCGTGTCCAACTCTTTTGAGAACCCATGAATTGCAGCACGCCAGGCCTCCCTGTCCATCACCAACTCCCAGAGTTCACTCAGACTCACATCCATCGAGTCAATGATGCCATCCAGCCATCTCATCCTCTGTCGTCCCCTTCTCCTCCTGCCCTCAATCCCTCCCAGCATCAGAGTCTTTTCCAATGAGTCAACTCTTCACATGAGGTGGCCAAAGTACTCGAATTTCAGCTTCAGCATCATTCCCTCCAAAGAAATGCCAGGGCTGATCTCTTTCAGAATGGACTGGTTGGATCTCCTGCAATCCAAGGGACACTCAAGAGTCTTCTCCAACACCACAGTTCAAAAGCATCAATTATTCAACACTCAGCTTTCTTCACAGTCCAACTCTCACATCCATGCATGACTACTGGAAAAAGGATAGCCTTGACCTGAAGGACCTTTGTTTGCAAAATAATATCTCTGCTCTTCAATATGCTGTCTAGTTTGGCAATAACTTTTCTTCCAAGGAGCAAGCATCTTTTAATTTCATGGCTGCAATCACCATCTGCAGTGATTCTGGAGGCCCCCAAAATAAAGCCTGACATTTTTTCCACTGTTTCCCCATCTATTTCCCATGAAGTAATAGGACCAGATGCCATGATCTTCGTTTTCTGAATGTTGAGCTTTACGCCAACTTTTTCACTCTCCCCTTTCACTTTCATGAAGAGCCTTTTTAGTTTCTCTTCACTTTCTCCTATAAATGTGGTGTCATCTTCACATCTGAGGGTATTGATATTTCGCCTGATAATCTTGATTCTAGCTTGTGCTTCTTCCAGCCCAGTGTTTGTCATGATGTACTCTGCATAGAAGTTAAACAAACAAGGTGACAATATGCAGCCTTGACATACTCCTTTTACTATTTGGAACCAGTCTGTTGTTCCATGTCCAGTTCTAACTGTTGCTTCCTGACCTGAATATAGGTTCTCACGAGGCAGTGAATAGTCTCTCTTTGATTGGACTCTTTTGGATTCTAATGCATTATGAAACAAAAGTACTAAATATTTGTTAGATGTTATGCTATTTTTTGTTTTATTACTGTCTAAATAAATTATTCTCCCTTTTTTATGTGTTAGGATGTCAGCTATAGGTCTCTTACCTTCTATGTTTTTATTTAAGTGGCTTTGGAGTTTCTGTTCTCTGTTGAATTTTAAAGATTTTAGCTTTTTTTTTTTTAATAATGAAGGTAAAAGGTTTATGTGGTGGTTATTGCTGTTGTTTTTTAATGTTTCTTATAAATTTATATTTCAACCATAAGTACATAATGCACTGTTAGTCCAAATTTTAAATGAAGAAAAGTTAAAATGTGTTTCTCAGAAAATCTATATTTGTTTTCTACATGTTGCTAAATAAATATAGGATAGATTAGTAATTATGTTCTCTACATTTATTTAATGCCTGCTTTGTGTCACGTGGGCTTCCCAGTTGACTCAGTGGTAAAGAATCCATCTGCCAATACAGAAGATGCAGAAGAAGTGGTTTAAACCCCTGGGTCAGGAAGATCCCCTGGGGGAGGAAATGGCAACCCACTCCAGTATTCTTGAATGGAGAATCCCATGGACAGAAAAACTTGGTGGGGTACAGTCTATAGGGTAATAAAGAGTTAGACATGACTGAGCACTCATGCAGTGTCAAGCACTTTTAAAAGCAGCATCTGTAACCCTAACTCATGAACCAACTCTCACAGTATCTAACAATTAAAAACATATATTAATTTTTTCTCAGTATTACATAATTTTCATGTGGTGGAATTCATAGTTGAACACATGTAGCCTAATTCTTAATAGTGGTTTCTCTTCCAAGTTTATGTTCAACCAAAATCTGGAAATTCAAACAATAAACACATTTCACAGTCAATTTCATAACATTGAGCCATGTGAAAGTGAAAGTGTTAGTCACTCAGTCATGTCCGAATCTTTGTGACCCTATAGACTGTAGCCCACTAGGTTCCTCTGTCCATGGAATTCTCTGTCAAGAATACTATAGAGTTGGTTGCCATTTCCTTCTCTGGGGAATCTTCCAGACTCAGGGATCAAACCCAGGTCTTCCATATTGGAGGCAGATTCTTTACCTGTCTGTTTAAGCCCTCAGGGAAGTCCCAACATTGAGCCATACTTCCATCTGTTTGGTCGTTTTTACTTATGGAATTAACATATCTTTCAGTAGTAACACTAAGGTAAAAAATATTAAAGAGTCTCAGAAAAATATATCTTCATCATCTTATGATTCTGTTCCTCTAACAGAAACACCACAAAGCTTAAATATTTCATCACAATCACCAGAAATTCTCTTAAGCATTTGTGTGTGTTTGCATTCATTAATTTCACCTCACCTCCATTTACTAATTAAATATACAGAAAATTCTATACTTATGTTTTTCTCTTCTGACACTTTGTTGTCAATATAATGTCATTCTAATATCATCTGTATAGATTCCAGTTCCAAAAGTGCTATTTTTTTTTTAAAGGTCACTTCAGGTTTATCATTCTGGATAGATGTATGTTCTTTCTTGAAAAGGGCAAGTTAAGTAGATTTCTTAAAAGGATAGTGATTCCATTTTTTTTTTTTTTTCTTAAAATTCTCATATGCAAAATATGGTCAAATGAATTATTCAAAAAGCTAAGATATATCGTTAGCACTGAAACATGTAAAATATATGAAAAAGTTTCTATAATTTTTATTTAATAATTTTCATGAATTTTTATCTAATTTTCTTGGTGAAATCCAAAGTTGACAAACTGTATTGAAAAATACAATGAAATCAAAAACAAAGATATGTTCAAAATAAGTTGTAAGTACTAAATCAGAATTCCTGAAATTTTGTCAAAATTAGTATTCAGAAGTCCTCTTTTCTTCCATTGAAAATTCAGTGAAGAAAGTAATCAAAACTGATTCAGGTTTACATATTTATGAATGCCTTATGTCCACATTCACATTCTGATCATTTCAAAATGTCTTCTCTCTCTGCTCAACTGTTACCACTAGGCTTAAGATAAAAACATAATGGAAGAATGTGTATGGTATCTGTGGTAGGAATAATTCTAAAACGGTTACCTAAGATTCCTGAACACTGGTTATTAAGTCAAACTCTAATCCAAATACTCTTGTGGAGAAATTTTGCCAAAATAATTTAAGATATGATCAATTATTTATTTCAGAGATTATCTCTGTTGTTGTTCAGTCACTAAATTGTGTCTGACTACTTGTGACCCCATGGACTGTAGCATGCCAGACTTTGCCATTATCTCTGTGGTTCTAATGTAACGGTAAGCAGAGTTCTCTACAGGTGGCAGCAGCAGAAGTCAAATAATCTCAAACATGGAAAATGTTTGATATGCTGTTGCTGTATATAAAGATGAAAGTTATCTCATGCAAGAACTGGAAGGAAACCTCCAGGTGCTGAGTAAAACCTCTTGAGATAGCCAGCAAGGAAATAGAAACAAGCCCAACAACTGCAAGAAACTGGATTTTGTCAAAATCCTGAGTGAAGTAGTTTTGGGAGAGTGTATTTTTCCCCTGAGCTTCCATATGTGAATCTAACCTTGCTGACACATTGACTTCAGACTTGAGAGACTCCAAATGAAGAACCATCTCTTGCTGTTGTCCAGTTGCTAAGTCATATCTGACTCTGTAATCTCATAGACTGTATCATATCAGGTTCCTCTGTTCTCCACTATCTCATAGAATTTGCTCAAATTGCATCCACAGCATTGATGCTGGATCTAATCATCTCATCCTCTGCTGCTCCCTACTCCTTTTGCTTTTAATCTTTCCCAGCAACAGGTTCTTTTCCAATGAGTCAGCTCTTCATATCAGGAGGCCAAAGTATTGGAGTTTCAGCTTCAGCATCAGTCCTTCCAATGAATTTTCAGAGTTTATCTCCCTTAGTATTCACTGGTTTGATATACTTGTAGTTAAAGGTTTCAAAAGTCTCAAAAGTCTTCTTGACTTGGACTTGAGTCCAAGTATCAAAAGTTTTCTCCAGCACCAAAGTTTGAAAACATCAATTCTTTAACCTTCAACCTTCATTATGGTCCAACTCTCACATCCCACTCCTACTTCAGACCTAAAAAACTTGAGAGTTCTTTAAAAAATAAAATAAAATAAAAAAGCATGTTGCTTTAAACTGCTAAGTTTTTGATAATTTGTTAGACATCAAGAAAAAATCAATAATATATTTAATTTTATCAATGTGACAGTAGGTAACAAGGCACAGTATAATTATTTAAACATTTTACCAGTTCTTCCATCAGTTCATGGCAATTTTGAACTTAATGTGTTTTTCTCTTCCAATTATTATTTGTAATAATTCAGAAGTGAAATAGTAGATTTTAATTATGTTGAGCTGGAATGTTCTTGGTGCAATGGAAGTCATTATCTATCATTCACGTTCTATGCCGCAAATTACTGTAATTTTTAAGCATGATAATTATTTATCTTATGTATTATGACTATTTGTCTTCCCTGTGGCTTAGTGATATTGAATTTGCCTAGCAATGCAAAAGACTTAGGTTAAATCCCTGAATTGAGAAGATTCCCTGGAGAAGGAAATAACAACCGACTCCACAATTCTTGCTTGTGAAATTCATGGACAGTGGAACCTGTTGGACTACAGTCCAAGGGATTGCAAAAAAGTTGGACAAGAATTAGTGACCAAACAACAACAATTATGACTCTTGGTCCAATAAATCAGCAACTTAGGCATTTATATTAATATTTTACTACTGTGTTAATTTGTTTGAAAAATATCTACTTTTTAACTAGAACCCTCAAAGCACTATAACAGGCACTGAAGTTAAAATGCTGAGTACAAAAGATAAACTCTTAAATTAAATCATTCCATACAGTTGCTATAAAAATAAATATGCAATTATGGTTGTAAAAACCCCTATGAATATAAGCAATATGCAATGCTGTGAAATATATATGATTTATGTATTCCTAGTTTGGGGTTTCAGGAAAAACTTCTCTGGAGAAATAAATATTAAGGTGACATTGGAAGGATGAAAAAAAATTGTATAGGTGAAAAAGGGAAGATGATTTCAGATAGAGACAACAACACAATCAATGTTTTTGGTCAGATAAAGCTTAATTCCTTTAAGAAATTTCAAAAATAAAATAAAACTATGACGCTAAATTGGTAAGAATATACCTGGGATGAGCCTTGAGATTTATAAGAAGTAGCCTAATCATAAGGCATTGGGGGTTTTGTTAAGGATTATGGTGTTCATCTTAAACAAAATGGAAGTAATCACATCATAATTATTTTGAAAAAATCTAACTGGAATTTAAAAAAAAATCTACTTTTGTTTATGATTTGGTACTATATTGGAAGGAGCTGGTGAGACAATCACCCAGTCATTAATAATTCTTTGTGATCCCATGGGCTGCAGCATGCCAGGCCTCCCTGTCCCTCATCATCTCCAAAAGTTTTTCCAAGTTCATGTCCATTGAGATTGGGTTACTAACCAACCATCTATCCTCTGATGCCCTCTTCTCCTTCTGCCCTCAATCTTTCCCAGCATCAGGGACTTTTCCAATGAGTCAGCTATTTGCATCATGTGACCAAAATACTAGAGCTTCAGGTTCAGCATCAGCCCTTCCAAATAATGTTCAGGGTTAATTTCCTCTAAGATTGACTGATTTGATATCCTTGCTGTCCCAGGAACTCTTAGGAGTCTTCTCCAGCACCACAGTTCAAAGGCATCAATTCTTTGGTGCTTTGCCTTCTTTACAGTCCAGCTCTCACAACCGTATATGATGACTGGGAAGACCATAGACTTGACTATACAGACCTCTGTGCTTTTCAATGCACTGTCTGGGTTTGTCATAGCCTTCCTGACAAAAAGCAATTGTCTTCTGATTTCATTGCTGCAGTCACCATCTGCAGTGATTTTAGAGCCCAAGAGGAGGAAATCTGTCACTACTTCCACATTTTCCCCTTCTATTTATCTTGAAGTAATGGAACTGGAGACCATGATCTTAGGGTTTTTTATTGTTGTTGTTGTTTGTTTGTTTTTTTAATATTTAGTTTTAAGTCAGCTTTTTCACTCTCCTCCTTCACCCTCATCAAGGGATTATTTAGTTCCTCTATGCTTTCTGCTATACAATGGTATCATCCACGTATCTGAGGTTGTTGATTTTTCTACTGACTATTTTGATTCCAGCTTGTAACTCATCCAGATTAGCATTTGCATGATGTGCTCTGCAAAGAGATTAAATAAACAGGGTGACAACAGATATTGTTGTCATATTCCTTTCTTAGTCTTGAACCAATCACTTGTCCCATATAGGTTTTTAACTGTTGCTTCTTGATGTGCATACAGGTTTCTCAGGAGACAGGTAAGATGCTCTGGTATTGACATCTCTTTAAGAGCTTTCCACAATTTGCTATGATCCACACAATGATTTTGTAGTAGATAACTTTTGTAGTTCATTTCATGAAACAGAAGTAGATATTTTTGTGGAATTCCCTTGCTTTCTCTATGATCCAGAGAATGTTGGCAATCTGATCTCTGGTTCCTCTGCCTTTTCAAAACCCAGCTTGGATGTCTGGAAGTTTTGGTTCATGTAATTCTAAAGTCTAGTATGTAATATTTTAAGCATGACTTTACTAGCATAGATGAGTGCAATTGTCCAATGGTTTGAACTTTTTTTTTTTTTTCTATTGGGATGAGGAATTGGAAATTGTATGGGAATTGGGATGAGGATTGATCTTTTCTAGTCCCGTGGCCACTGCTGGGCCTTCCAGATTTGCTGATATACTGAGTTCAACACTTTGATAACATCATCTTTTAGAGTTTTGAATAGTTCTACTGGAATTCCATCGCATCCACTAGCTTCATCAACATCAGTGCTTCGTAAGGCCCACTTGACTTCACACTCCAGAATATCTGGTTCTGGGTAACGGGCTACACCAGAGTTGTTAACCCGTTCATCAATACTTCTTTTATATAGTCCTTCCATGTATTCTTTCCATTTTATTTTGTATTCTTCTGCATCTACCAGGTCTCTATAATTTCTGTCCTTTATTTTGCCCATCTTTGGGTGAAATATTTCCTTGACATTTCCAATTTTCTTAAAGAGAATTCTAGTCATTCTCCTTCTGTTGTTTTCCTCTCTTTTTATGCATTATTATTGAAGAAGGCCTTCTTGGTTCTCCTTTCTATTCTTTGGAATTCTCCATTTAGTGGGATGTACCTTTTCTTTGCCTCTTTGCTGTTCACCTCTATTCTTTCTTCCATTATTTGTAAAGCTTCCTCAGATAACCATTTTACCTTCTTGGTTTTCTTTTTTTGTGTGTGATGGTTTCGTCTGCTACCTTGTGTTCAATATTACTGACCTCCATCCATTGTTCTTCAGGCACATTATCACTGAAACTTATATTACACTGGAATGAGAATTCCCATTTCTGAGTCAGCATTCTTAGATGATATGTTAAGCATATGAGAATTCGTTGTTTTTCTGAAAAGAAAAAATAAATCATTGTCTTTTATGTTATTTGAGAATGCTATAATTGACACATTTAAAAACAAAATTTCAGCATTAAAATGTTCTTTTGATTAATTTGTGAGAGAGAAAGTGGTCTCCCTGTCCTATTCCTCCACCATCTTAGGATCGCCCCAAATGACAAGTTGCTTTTAACTGTTGACATGACAGGAATTTGAAGAAACTTAAGATCAAATTTCATTTACTTTAAAATGTGAAAATATATTAATTACCAAAATGTATATACTGTTGTATAATTTTATAGTTGACACTATTCCTAACAATGATCAATGCTTATAAATTATTATCTCTAGCATATTTATTGTGCATTCCTTAAAGTAAAATACACAAATAAGAATTATGTAACAAGTATAATTTATGGTATAAAATCAACAATGTAAAATACCATTTTTAATATTTGTGGATCTCATCTGTGAGAAAATTAAGAGAAACCCTGAAAATGCTTCATCACTGTGACGCTTTTTCAGTCTCCAATGATATGAAACTTTATTTTTATTTTGCCTAACATTTTGAGGTTTAAAAAACACAATTCATGTTTTTCCTGAATATTTATATCAAAGATAAATACTTTTAAGTGGATTCTTATTATATAGCAATTAATGACAAAATACTATGTTCTGCTTTCCTGCAAATATCTGTTTACTTGTACACAAAGAACAATACTATTTTTTTTTAGAATACTCGTTTTTTTTGTCTCCAAAGTAACTGATTAAATTTCTTCTCTCACTGTGATAATTTTAAAACATTTATGCATTGATGTGTTTAAGATAAACATGAGCTATTTTTCTTATTTTTGCATGTTTTATTTATTTATTTATTTATTTTGGTGGACACATGATGTAGTGACTAGGTAAGAAAATTATGTTCCAAAATTCAAAAGCTACATGGCTAATAAAATTTTGGCTGATGCTTTCATTAAAAGCAGTCTTCTTTAAAATGCAAATAAATAACTGGGAAATATTTTTATATTGACAAATGTTTTAATTTTGTGTCTTTGTATGTATGGTAATTGTCCGTGTGCAAGATGTTTATATGCTAGTTTAACTTCTCAGCACATCATTGAAATTAGTATTGGAACCATAAAATGCCACAACGTTTGGTATGAACTTCTTGAAATAATATTGGTACATAGTTTCTCTTCTTTTATTATTTCAGAATTCTCTCGTTTTTAAATATATCTTGAAGTTCTAAATCAAAATATTTTATTAAATATGAAAACAAAATCTGAGATTCAAGTAGATTATTCTCTTTTTACACTAAAGATGAGGGCATGGTTACAATGCTCTTGTTTTAATTACTCTTTAAGTATAAAAACTGTTTACTGCTAATTTTTTCTTACAGTTAATTTTTTTAAAGTTTTTATTATATTGTTTTTGCCAATATTGTAAAGTAATCAGCCTCCAATAAATAAATAAATAAAGTTTTTATTGGAGGATAATTGTCTTACAATATTGTGCTGGTTTCTGCGATACATCAGTATGAATCATCTGCATGTATACATACGTGTCCCCTCCCTCTTGAAACTCCCTCCTATATCCCACCTCACTTCACCCCTCTAGATTGAGCTCCCTTTGTCACTCAGAAAATTCCCACTGGCTATCTATTTTACACAAGGTTATGTATATGTTTCCCTGCTGCTTTCTCAATTCATCCCACACTCTCCTTCCTACACTGTGTCCACAAATCTATTTTCTATGTCTGTGTCTCCTTTCAATCTGTGGCAAGTTGTTTCAGTTTTGTTTGACTCTTTCCGACCCTATAGACTGTAACCTTCCAGACTCTTCTGTCCAGGGGATTCTCTAGGCAAGAATAGTGGAATGGGTTGTCATTTCCTTCTCCAGGTGATCTTTCTAACCCAGTGATTAAACCCACCTCTCTTTATGTCTCCTGCATTGGCACCTAGTGACACCTGGGAAGACCCATGTCTCCATTGCTGCCTGCAAATAGGTCCACCAGGACAATCTTTCTAGATTTGGTGTTAACATTTTCATATAATTCAACTAATATAGATTTCTATTTATTTTAGCTAAATCTCCTTTTATGTCAAACCCAAATATATTTTTGCAAGCAGGAAAAAAGTCAAGGCTTAGCAAAGTTTTCTGATTTGCCTAAGTTTAGTAAATTAGTAATAAAATCTTGCAAGGTTTAGTGGAAACAGTGACAGATTTTATTGTTTGGGGCTCCAAAACCACTGCAGCCAGTGACTGCAGCATGAAATTAAAAGATGCTTGCTTCTTGGAAGAAAAGCTATGACAAACCTAGATATCTTATTCAAAGGCAGAGGCATCACTATGCCAACAAAAGCATGCATAATCAAAGCTTTGGTTTCCCCAGTAGTCATATAAGGATGTGAGAGCTGGACCATAAAGAAGACTCAGTGCTAAAGAATCAATGCTTTCAAATTGTGGTGCTGTAAAAGACTCCAGAGTGTCCCTTGAAAAACAAAGAGGATCAAATCATTCAACCCTAAAGGAAAGCAACTCTAAATGTTCATTTGAAGAACTGATGTTGAAGCTCCAAATAATTTGGCCACCTGATGCAGAGCCAACTCTTTGGAAAAAACCTAGATGCTGGGGAAGATTGAGGGCAGGAGGAGAAAGAGACAACAAAGGATGAGATGGTTGGATGGCATCACCATCTCAACGGACATGAGTTTGAGCAAACTATGGGAAATAGTGGAGGACAGGGAAGCCTAGCATGCTGTAATCCATAGGGCTGCAAAGAGTCAGATATGACTTAAAGACTGAACAATAATGACAAGATAAGTAAATAAAAATATTTACAGAGAAATGATTTAACACTTTTATATGTAAATATTATTTTAAGCAAATTTAATGAGAAATAAGCTATACAGCAATCATGTCTGACTCTTTGTGACCCTTTGGACTTTAGCTTACCAGTCTCCTCTGTCCATTGGACTTTTCAGGCAAGTATACTGCAGTAGATTGTCATTTCCTACTCCGGGGGAATTTCCTGACTCAGAGATCAAACCTGCACCTTCTGTGTCTTCTGCACTTCAGGCAGATTCTTTACCACTGAACCATCAGGAAAACAGTAATGCTCAAAATCCTTCAAGCCAGGCTTCAACAGTAGGTAAACTGAGTAGTTCCAGATGTACAAGCTGGATTTAGAAAAGATAGAACAACCAGAGATCAGATTGTCAACATACACTGGATCATAGGAAAAACAAGAGAATTCCAGAAAAAAAAAAAAAAAAAAACCTCTACTTCATGGACTATGTTAAAACCTTATATATGGATCATAAAAAAACTGTGAAAATTTTTTAAAGAAATGTGAATACCAGACCACCTTACCTGCCTGCTGAGAAACCTATAAGCTGGTCAAGAAGCAACAGTTGGAACCAGACATGGAACAACTGATTGGTTCAAAATTGGGAAAGGAGTATGTCATGCCTGTATATTATCACTTTGCTTATTTAACTTATATGCAGAGTACATCATGTGAAATGCTTGGCTGAGTGAATCACAAGTTGGAATCAAGATTGCTAGGAGAAATAGCAACAACCTCAGATATGCAGATGATACCATTCTAATGTCTAAAAGTGAAAAGGAACTAAAAGTCTCTTGAGGGTGAAAGCGGGGAGTGGAAAAGCTGGTTTAAGACTCAACATTCCATAAGCAAAGATCATGGAATCCAGTCCCATCACTTCATGGAAAGTACAAGGGGAAAAATGGAAAGAATCAATGACCGATTTTATTTCCTTGGGCTCCAAAATCACTGTGGACAGTGAACGCAGCTATGAAATTAAAAAGCACATACTCCATGGAAGAAACTATGACAAATATATGCAGGGTATTAAAAGGCAAAGACATCACTTTGCTGACAAAGATTCATATAGTCAAAGCTAAAATTTTTCCAGTACTCATATATGGATGTAAGAGTTGGACCATAAAGAAGGCTGAGCACTGAAGAATTGGTGCTTTCAAATTGTGGTGAGGGAGAAGACACTTGAAAGTTCCTCGGACAGCAAGGAGATCAAACCAGTCAAACCTAAAGAAAATCAAACCTGAATATTAATTGGTAAGACTTATGCTGAAGCTGAAACTCCAATGCTTTATCCACTTGTTGCAAAGAGCCAAATCATTAGAAAAGACAAGATGAGATGGTTGGATGACATCACTGACTCAATGGACATGAGTTTGAGCAAGCTGCGACAGACAGTGAAGGGCAGGGAAGCTTGATGTGTTGCAGTCTACAGGGTTGCAAAGAGTCAGACAACTTAGCAACTGAAAACAACCACAACATAAGAAGTAATGAAAGAATAATGAGTTTAGAGAATTGTTGTCCACTTTAGAATGTGTGTGTTTAGCATTTAAAACTGAGTTTGATGTGCACCCAACTTTTTTGCTTCAGGTAAATCTCTTTCAATTATTTTTTTTTAAACTAATTTCATAGTTTAGTCAAGCATGGATATTATGTATTTATAATATTTGTGGAGAATTCTATGTAATCTGATAATGTAATTATATTTTCTTGTGATTTATTAATCTTTTAGTAAATATGTTATGATCTTCCTATTTCTAAATCTAGCAGTGTGTGAATGTGTGTGTGTGTTCAGGAATGACAAAGTGCATATATGACATGGGAAGCATGGATCACAATAAACTGTGGAAAATTCTGAAAGAGATAGGAATACCAGACCACCTGACCTGCCTCTTGAGAAACCTATATGCAGGTCAAAAAGCAACAGTTAGAACTGGACATGTAAAAACAGACTGGTTCCATATAGGAGAAAGAGTACATCTTTTCCTGTATATTGTCACCCTGCTTATTTAACTTTTATGCAGAGTACATCATGAGAAACCCTGGGCTATAATCAAGATTGCTGGGAGAAATAATCAATACCATCAGATATGCAGATGACATCACCCTTATGGCAGAAAGTGAAGAGGAACTAAAAAGCCTCTTCATGAAAGTGAAAGAGGAGAGTGAAAAAGTTGACTTAAAGCTCAACATTCAGAAAACGAAGATCATGGCATCTGGTCCCACCACTTCATGAGAAATAGATGGGGAGACAGTGGAAACAGAGTCAGACTTTATTTCGGGGGGGCTCCAAAATCACTGCAGATGGTGACGGCAGCCATGAAATTAAAAGACGCTTACTCCTTGGAAGGAAAGTTATGACCAACCTAGATAGCATATGGAAAAGCAGAGATATTACTTTGCCAACAAAGGTCCATCTAGTCAATGCTATGGTTTTTCCAGTGATAATGTATGGATGTGAGAGTTAGAATGTGAAGAAAGCTGAGCACCAAAGAATTGATGCTTTTGAATTGTGATGTTGGAGAAGACTCTTGAGAGTCCCTTGGACTGCAAGGAGATCCAGCCATACCATTCTGAAGGAGATCAGCCCTGGGATTTCTTTGGAAGGATTGATGCTAAAGCTGAAACTCCAGTACTTTGGCCTCCTCATGTGAAGAGTTGACTCACTGGAAAATATTCTGATACTGGTAGGGATCGGGGGCAGGAGGTGAAGGGGACAACAGAGGATGAGATGGCTGGATAGCATCACTGACTCGATGGACGTGAGTTTGAGTGAACTCCGGCAGTTGATGATGGGCAGGAAGGCCTGGCGTGCTGCAATTCATGGGGTCACAAAGAGTCGGACACGACTGAGCGGCTGAACTGAACTGAACTGAACATAGACTAAAGAATGCAGGATCATGATTAAGCACACCCTAATCCTTAATCAGACTTCTTATAGAACTCAAATCAAATATTTAGATGTTAACGTCAAAGATCTCAAGGCCATCAGAAACCAAATCTTCCAGAATCCTAGATTTTGCAAACAGAAATCATAATCAAGAGAAAAGGAAAACACCCTAGGAACTAAATCAAGGTATATTTTCCAGTTCATAGCTTGCTAAACAAATCACAAAATATCTTCAAATATATTTTTGAATATATAGGCAAGAAAGGACATAGGCTAAAGGCTTAAAATATAGGTTAAAAAGGACAGAAGCAACACCAACAAATTAGTAGATATCTGGAGATAACAACATTGTCTAGAAATAAAAGATATGTTGCTGTATCATTAGGTTGGTAAAAGAGCATTTGCAGATTTGAACTATGAATTTTAAATCATTATCACTTGGCTCAACCACATCTTTATTAATCAAAGTAGGAAGCATTATAGTCAACACATGTTTGCCAATAAGAAATAAATTTGTTTATTCCAGTAGTGTAAAAATCCATGCTTCAGGATTTGACAAACCTTTGGAAAACACTTTCTGCCTCCTGCTGGTTGTTAAAACATTTTCCCTTGAAAAAGTTGTTGAGGTGCTTGAATAAGTGGTAGTCAGGTGTGAGAGATCAGGCAAGTATGATGGATGAGGCACATTTTTGACTCAATTTGTTCAATTTTTGAAGCATTAGTTGTGTGATGTGAAGTTAGACATTGTCATGAAGAAGAATTTGGCCATTTCTTTTGTCCAATAATGGCTACAAGTGTTGAAGTTTTTGGTACATCTCATCCACTTGCTGAACATACTTGTCAGATGTGATGGTTTTTCCAAGATTCAGAAAGCTGTAGTGGATCAAATGAAGTGCAGACCACCACACAGTGACCATGACAATTTTTTGCTGTAAGTTTGACTTTGAGAAGTGATTTGGAGCTGCTTCTCAGTCCAACCATTGATAAAATCCAATTTTCATTGCATGTCACTATCCAACTGAGAAATGGTTTATTGTTGTTTCATAGAATAAGAGAAGATGATATTTCAAAATGACTTTTTTTTTTTTTCAGTCAGCTCATGAGATACTCATGTACTGAGCTTTTTTACTTTTCCAATTTTCTTCAAATGTCAAATGACCATAGAATGGTCAATGTTGAGTTCTGTGGCAACTTATGTGTTGCAAGAGGCTCAGCTTCAATGATCCTCTCAATTGGTTGTTATCAACTTCCAATGACGAGCTAATGTGTTCCTAATAGTCAAGGCTCCCAACTTCTTTGTAAAGCTTCTTGAATCACACTGCGCTGTACATTTGTTAGCAATTTTGTGCTAAATGATTTGCTGATGTTGAGAGTTAGTTCTGCTGCTTTATGACCATTTTGAATGAAAATAAAAAAATTGCTTGAATTTGGCTTCATATCTAACATCATTTCTATAGTCTAAAATAAATATAAAATAAACATCATCAACAAAAAATATAAAGCAAGAAATGTACATTAAAATGATATCATAACATAACCACATTTATTTAAGAATGTATTAATATCAAATGGCAAAGTTCAACAATGCTAAACAGTGATTATTTTCACACCAAACTGATAAATTTCCTATTATCCAGATATTTAAGGAAATATTTCTTAACAAGCACTTAAAATTTAAGGGACTGTTATTTCAAAGTTTCACATGGTGAGAAATAATTAGTATAATTTTAACAATAAAACTCCAAGAAAAGCAATCAGCAGAAACCGCCCCCCCCCAAAAAAAATGCTAGTATATGGTCTTTGTTATTAACCAATTATATTCATGAAATTATTCATCAAGTTAAAGTTTGTGTATTTTTAAATCACAAAACATACTGAAAATACTCAATGTTAATAAAACTAGTAAAATACTTAACCTTTTTCAGCTATATTTTGCCTATGCTCTAGCATCATGCAAAAATACAGTCAAAAAATGTGACACAGACCGGAAAGTCAGAAAAGAAGAAATTAATGGCAAACCAAGATCTGAAACAAGCCATTCTTCAGGGAAAGAGCCAAATACCCTTGACAATGATTGGTAGAGATTTTTTCCATGTTCATAGTTACTGCACAGATGAACCTATTTTGCTGGTAGCTGCCTGATGCTTCAGAATGAGAAACGTGGCTGCAGGATGCAACAGCTGATTGTGGGAGAATGACCAGAGAGAAATCAAATTTTCCTGTGGGGAACTGCTGTTAGACGAGTCTTGAGTATAAAAGGATTTGTTTAGCTAAAAGACTTTCTTAGAGCTAGTCTTTTGGCCTTTCCCTATAAATGTAATTTTCTACATTAAATGCACATTTACATACTAAATAGTATTATATGTAACTACATGTATGTTTTTCTTCTAAGGGAGAATGAGGAATATGCAATCTTAGTGTTGGAGAAGACTCTTGAGAGTCCCTTGGACTGCAAGAAGATCCAACCAGTCCATTCTGAAGGAGATCAGCCCTCGGATTTCTTTGGAGGGAATGATGCTAAAGCTGAAACTCCACTACTTTGGCCACCTCAAGCGAAGAGTTGACTCATTGGAAAAGACTCTGATGCTGGGAGGGATTGGGGGCAGGAGGAGAAGGGGACTACAGAGGATGAGATGGCTGGATGGCATCACTGACTCGATGGACATGAGTCTTAGTGAACTCCGGGAGTTGGTGACGGACAAGGAGGCCTGGTGTGTTGTGATTCATGGTGTCGCAAAGTGTTGGACACGACTAAGTGACTGAACTTAACAGAACTGAAAAGCTTCCAGGGTATAAATTCTGTCACTGAAGAAAAGAAAATGTGCTCATTAAAGAATATGTGCTGCTGTTTATGATGTAAATAATGTGGGTACTTGTGCTTTCTAATTGTTGACTTTGGCAGAATTCTCTCATTAAAAAATAATGTAGGAGGCTGTCCTAAGATGGTGGAGGAATAGGATGGGGAGACCACTTTCTCCTCCACAAATTCATCAAAAGAACATTTGAACGCTGAGTAAATTCCACAAAACAACTTCTGAATGCTGGCAGAGGACATCAGGCACCCAGAAGAGCAGCCCATTGTCTTCAAAAGGAGGTAGGCAGTATTAAAGACAAAAAGAGAGACAAAAGAGGTAGGGATGGAACTCCATTCCAGGAAGGGAGTCTTAAAAAGACAGAAGTTTCCAAACAGCAGGAAACACTCTTGCGGCTGTCTGTAGTGAGCCTTGGAAGCACTGAGGGCAACATAACTGGGAGGAAAAAATAAATAAATAATTAAAACCCACAGATTACCTGCCCAGTGGTAACTTCCCAAGTGGAGAAGCAGCCCAGATGCCTGCATCTGCCACTAGCAAGCTGGGACTGGGCAGAGAGGCACAGGCCGCATTGCTTAGAGTAAATACCAGGCCTGAATTCCCTGAGGGCAATCTGAGGGAACTAACTTGGTATAGCAAACCAGACTGTCAGATAGCTACCACACAAAAAGCCCTGTGCTGCAATTCATGGGGTCGCAAAGAGTCGGACACTACTGAGCTACTGAACTGAACTGACTAAAGACACCATCAGGCCCACTCACAGAACACAGGACTGACTACATCTATGCAAAAAGCCCTAACCTAAGATGACATCAGGCCCGATCACAGAACAAAGGTCTGAGCAGAGCTAGCCAAAACCAGAAGCAGGCAATTGTGGCCCCAGAGAGGCTTTACCTACCAAACTGCAAGCAACATTCATTGCTAACTAAGACTTCTTGGCATTCTGGACAGTCAACATCTGCCCGAGAAGGTGCACCAGTTGTACACCCAGAAAACTGAACAGCAGGGACAGGGGAGGCAATAAGTCGCAGCAACTGCTCTCATCAAACACCTGGTCACCTGAGCTGCTCGGACCTGGGAAGGGCACAAAATGCAGGCCCAACCTTGACTGCGCCTCTCAGGACTACCCAAATACCTTAACCTGAGTGGCTTAGACCTGGGAAGTGCATACAATCCAGGGCTGGCCTCAGAGTGTTCCCAGCACAGCAACCTAGAGCCTAAGCAGTATAGACAGGGGAAACACACACTCTTTGAGTGGGGACAAATCTAATGTAGCCGAGAAACTGCAAACATCCACCAGTGTTATTTGTTAACAGCGTCCCTCCCTTCCCACAGCATGACTGAACAAGTGAGCCTAAAGAAATGTCCACCACTACCCTCTTATGTCAGGGCAGAAATTAGACACTGAGGAGACCAGCAAACAGAAGCAGCTAAAACAGAGGGAACCGCCTTGGAAGTGAGAGGTGCAACAGATTAAAACCCTGTCATTAATATCGACTACATAGGAAGGGGCCTATAGATCCTGAGAAATATAAGCCAGACCAAAGAACTCTCCGAAAATGAACTGACCCCACAATACCCACAACACCAGAGAAAGTCCTAGATATATTTTTACTATTTTTACGATCATTCTTTTTATTATATATTTTTTAAATTTTTAAGTCCTCTATTACTCCTTTAATTTTCATTTTTATAACCTATTATTACTTTGCAAAGAAAAGAGAGAAACCCTATTTTTAAAGCAAACTTCATATATATATACAATTATTGTGACTTTTTAATTTAATATTGTATTTTTGAAAATCCAACATCTACTCTAGATTTTTAATCTTGGCTTTTGGGTATTTATCAATTTTGTAACTTTAATAAACCAATCTTCATTACTCATTTTTACTTGTGAGCGAGATTACTGGCTTGACTGCTCTCTACCACTTTGGACTCTCCTTTTATTCCACCAGGTCCTCTCTATCTCCTCCCTCCCCCTTCTCTCCTCTACTCAAATCTATGAATCTTTTTGTGTCTCCCGAATGGTGGAGAACACTTAGGGAACTGATTACTGGCTGGATATGTCTCTTTCCTTTTGATTTCCCCCTTTATCCTCCTGGCCTTCTCTGTGTCCTTCCTCCCTCTTCTCTTCTCTGTATAAATCCGTGAACATCTCTGAGCAGTCCAGACTGTGTAGCACACATAAGGAAGTGATTACTGGCTAGCTTGCTCTCTCCTCTTTTGATTCCACCTCCTCTCATTCAGGTCACCTCTATCTCCCTCCTCCCTCTTATCTTCTTCATGTAACTCTGTGAACCTCTCTGGATGTCCCCCAATGTGGAGAAACTTTTCATCTTTAACCTAGATGTTTATCAACAGTGCTGTGTAGATGGAGAAGTCTTGGCTACTGTAAAAATAAGACTGAAAACCAGAAGCAGGAGGCTTAAGTCCAAATCCTGAGAACACCAGAGAACTCCTGACTCCAGGAAACACTACTCAACAGGAGCTCATCAAATGCCTCCATACCTATGCAGAAACCAAGCACCACCCAAGGGCCAACAATTTCCAGAGCAAGACATACCATGCAAATTCTACAGCAACACAGGAACACAGCCCTGGGCTTCAATATACAGGCAGACCAAAGTGACTCCAAACCCACTGACATCTCATAACTCATTACTGGACAATTCATTGCACTCCAGAGAAGAAATCCAGCTCTGCCCACCAGAACACGACACAAGCTTCCCTAAACAGGAAACTTTGACAAGCCACCTGTACAACCCCACCCACAGTGAGAAAACTCCACAATAAAGAGAACTTCACAAACTGTCAGAATACAGAAAGGCTGCCCCAAACAGAGCAATATAAACAAGATGAAGAGACAGAGGAATATCCAGCAGGTAAAGGAACTGGATAAATGCCCACCAAACCAAACAAAACAGGAAGATGAGTAATGATAGTGAAAATGATCCAAAATATTGAAACCGAAATGGAATCACAGAGAAATAGCCTGGAGACAAGGATTGAGGAGATGCAAGAAAGGTTTAACAAGGACCTAGAAGAAATAAAAAAGTGTCAATATATAATGAATAATGCAATAAATGAGATCAAAAACACTCTGGAGGGAACAAATAGTATAAAGTGGAGGCAGAAGATTAGTGAGGTAGAAGATAGAATGGTAGAAATAAATGAATCAGAGGGGAAAAAAGAAAAACGAATTACAAGAAATTAGGACAATCTCAGATACCTTTGGGACAATGTTAAATGCCCCAACATTCGAATCGTATGAGTCCCAGAAGAAGACAAAAAGAAAGACCATGAGAAAATAGTTGAGAAGATAATAGTTGAAAATTTCTCTAAAATGGGGAAGGAAACAATCACCCAAGTCCAAGAAACCCAGAGAGTGCCAAACAGGGTAAATCCAAGGCAAAACACCCCAAGACATATATTAATGAGATTAGCAAAGATTGAACACAAATAACAAATATTAAAAGCAGCAAGGGAAAAACAACAAACAACACACAAGGGGATTCCCATACGGATAACAGCTGATCTTTCAATAGAAACTCTCCAGGCCAGGAGGGAATGGCAGGACATACTTAAAGTGATGAAAGAAAATAACCTACAGCCCAGATTACTGTACCCAGCAAGGATCTCATTCAAATATGAAGGAAAAATCAAAAGCATTAAAAACAAGCAAATGCTGAGAGAATTCAGCACCACAAAGTCAGATCTCCAACAAATGCTAAAGGACTTTCTCTAGAAAGGAAACACAAAAATGGAATATAAGCACGAACCCAAAACAATAAAGTAAATGCAATGGAATCATGCTTAGCAATAAATTACTTTAAACGTAAATGGGTTGAATGCCCCAACCGAAAGACAAAAACTGGCTGAATGCATACAAAAACAAGACCCCTATATATGTTGTCTACGAGAGACCCACCTCAAAACAAGGGACACATACACACTGAGAGTAAAGGGCTGGAAAAAATATATTCCACAAAAATAGAGACCAAAATAAAGCAGGAGTAGCAATACTTATATCACATAAAACAGACTTTAAAAGAAAGTCAGTGAAAAGAGACAAAGAAGGGCACTACATAATGATTAAAGGATCAATCCAAGAAGAAAATAAAACAATTATAAATACATATACACCCAACATAAGAGCACCACAATATGTAAGACAAATGCTAACAAGTATGAAAGAGAAAATAACAAGAACACAATAATAGAGGGAGACTTTAATACCCCATGTACACCTATGGATAGATCAGCTAAATAGCAAATTAACAAGGAAACACAAATTTTAAATGAGACAATAGAGCAGTTAGACCTAATTTATATCTATAGGATATTTCACACTAAACAATGAATTACACCTTTTTCTCAGGTGCACACGGAATCTTCTCCAGAATAGATCATATCCTGGGCCATAAATCTAGCCTTGGTAAATTAAAAAAAATATATATTGAAGTCATTCCAAGCATTTTTCTGACCACAATATAGTAAGATTAGGTCTCAATTATAGGAGAAAAGCATCTATTTCTGCTTTATTGACTATGCCAAAGCCTTTGACTGTGTGGATCACAATAAACTGTGGAAAATTATGAAAGAGATGGGAATACCATCTTGAGAAATCTATATGCAGGTCAGGAAGCAACAGTTGGAACTGGATGTGGAACAACAGACTGGTTCCAAATAGGAAAAGGAGAACATCAAGGCTGTATATTGTCACCCTGCTTATTTAAATTCTATGCAGAGTACATCATGAAAAATGCTGGGCTGGAAGAAGCAAAACCTGGAATCAAGATTGCCGGGAGAAATATCAATAACCTCAGATATGCAGATGACACCACCCTTGTGGCAGAAAGTGAAGAAGAACTAAAAAGCCTCTTGATGAGGTTGAAAGTGGAGAGTGGAAAAGTTGGCTTAAAGCTCAACATTCAGAAAATGAAGATCATGGCATCTGGTCCCATCATTTCATGGAAAATAGATGGTGAAACAGTGGAAACAGGGTCAGACTTTATTTTTGGGGGGCTCCAAAATTACTGCAGATGGTGACTGAAGCTATGAAATTAAAAGACGCTTAATCCTTGGAAGGAAAGTTATGACCAACCTAGATAGCATATTGAAAAGCAGAGACATTACTTTGCCAACAAAGGTCCGTCTGGTAAAGGCTATGGTTTTTCCAGTGATCATGTATGGATGTGTAAGTTGGCCTGTGGAGAAAGCTGAGTGCCAAAGAATTGATGCTTTTAAGCTGGTGTTGGAGAAGACTTTTGAGAGTCCCTTGGACTGCAAGGAGATCCAACCAGTCCATTCTGAAGGAGATCAGCCCTGGGGTTTCTTTGGAGGGAATGATGCTGAAGCTGAAATTCCAGTATTTTGCCCACCTCATGCGAAGAGTTAACTCATTGGAAAATATTCTGATGCTGGGAGGGTTTGGGGTCAGGAGAAGAAGGGGACAACAGAGGATGAGATGTCTGGATGGCATCACTGACTCGATGGATGTGAGTCTGAGTGAACTCCGGGAGTTGGTGATGGACAGGGAGGCTTCGCGTGCTGCAATTCATGGGGTCACAAAGAGTTGTACAGGACTGAGCGACTGAACTCAACTGAACTAATAGGAGAAAAACTATTAAATTTCCAACCTATGAAGGCTGAATAACCAACAAATCACAGAATAAATCAGAAAAGAAATCAAAATATGCATAGGAACAAATGAAAACACAACCCCAAACCTGTGGGGCACTGTAAAAGCAATGCTAAGGGAAAATTTCATAGCAATACAGGCATACCTCAAGAAATAAGAAAAAAGTCAAACAAATATCCTGACTCTACACCTGAAGCACATAGAAAAGGAAGACATGAAGAACCCCAGAGTTAGTAGAATGAAAGAAATCTTTTAAATTAAGGCAGAAATAAATGCAAAAGAAACAAAAGAGACCATAGCAAAAATCAACAAAGGTAATAGCTGATTCTCTGATAAGATAAATAAAATTGACAGACCATTAGCCAGACTCATCAAGAAACAAAGGGAGAAAAATCAAATAAATAATATTATAAATAAAAATTGAGGGATCACAACAGACAACACAGAAATACAAAGGATCATAAAAGACAACTATCAGCAATTATATGCCAATAAAATGGACAATGTGGAAGAAATGGACAAATTCTTAGAAAAGTACAACTTTCCAAAACTGAACCAAAAAGAAATAGAAAATCTTAACAGACCCATCACAAGCACAGAAATTGAAACTGTAATCAGAAATCTTCCAGGAAACAAAAGTCCAGGTCAAGATGGCTTCACAGCTGAATTCTACCAAAACTTTAGAGAAGAGTTAACACTTATCCTACTCAAACTCTTCGAGTAAATTGCAGAGGAAGGTAAAGTTTCAAACTCATTCTATGAGGCCACCATCATCCCAATACCAAAACCAAAGATGCCACAAAAAATAAAACTACAGGCCAAAATCACTGATGAACATAGATGCAAAAATCCTTAACAAAATTCTAGCAATCAGAATCCAACAACATATTAAAAAGATGATACAGCATGACCAAGTGGGCTTTATCCCAGAGATGCAAGGATTCTTCAATATTCGATACAATCAATCAACGTAATACACCACATTAATACATTGAAAAATAAAAGCCATATGATTATCTCAATAGATGCAGAGAAAGCCTTTGACAAAATTAAACATCAATTTATGATAAAAGCTCTCCAGAAAGCAGGAATTGAAGGAACATACTTCAACATAATAAAAGCTATATATGACAGATGCACAGCAAACATTATCTTCAATGGTGAATAATTGAAAGCATTTCCCCTAAAGTCAGAACAAGACAAGGGTGCCCACTTTCACCACTACTATTCAACATAGCTTTGGAAGTTTGGGCCACAGCAATCAGAGCAAAAAATTAAATACAATTAATCCAAACTGCAAAAGAAGTAAAACTCTCACTGTTTGCAGACGACATGATCCTCTACAGAGAAAACCCTAAAGACTCCATCAGAAAATTACTAGAGCTAATCAATGAATATAGTAAACTTGCAGGATATAAAATCAACACATGGAAATCCCTTGCATTCCTATACACTAATGTTGAGAAAATATAAAGAGAAATTAAGGAAACAGTTCCATTCACCATTGCAACGAAAAGAATAAAATACTTAGGAATATACCTACCTAAGGAAACAAAAGACCTATATATAGAAAACTATAAAACACTGGTGAAAAAATCAAAGAGGACACTAATAAATGGAGAAATGTTCATGGATCAGAAGAATCAATACAGTGAATAAGAGTATACTACTCAAAGCAATTCATAGATTTCCTTACTGTTTTTCATAGTGGCTGTACCAATTTGCATCCCCACCACCAAGAATATACAAGGCATCCATTTTTTTCTACATTCCTTCCAGCTCTTGTTATCCATTGTTTTTTTTTTTGTTGTTTTGTTTTGTTTTGTTTTTGTTTTTTGACAATAACCATTCTAACAGTTTTGAGATGATATCTCACTGGGGTTTTGATTTTTCTTTCCCTGATAATTAGTGATACTGAGCAACTTTTTCTCTATATCATGGTCTTTTGAATATATATTTTGGAAAACTGTCTATTCAGGTCCTTTGCATATTTTTAAATTTGAAATAGTGTTTTTTCACTATATGTCATTTCATCCCTTTATATTTTTGATATCAACCTCTTGCCAGATAGATTGTTTGTAGATATTTTTTCCTCAGTCAATAGGGTCATGTTTTTATTTGCTTTCCTTTGCTGTGCAGAAACTTTATAGTTTGCTGTAGTCTCATTCGTTCATGTTTATTTTTGGGGTCTGCTTTTGGTATCACAGCCCTAAAATCATTTCCAAGACCAACCGCGAGATTTTACCTTAGGCTTTCTTCTAGGAATTTTATGATTTCAGGCCTTATATTTAAGTCTTAAACCTATTTTGAGTAAATTTTTGTTAATGGAAAAAGGTCAGGGTCCAGTTTCATTATCTTGGATCAGAATATTTAGTTTTACCCCAATTTTTTTTGAAGAGACTATTTTTTTCCCAGTGAGTATACTTGAGTCCCTTGTCAAATATTAGTTGACTTTACATATATAAACTTATTTCTGAGTTCTTGATTCTTTTCCATTGGTTTCTGTGTCTGTTTTATGCTAGTATTATATTGTCCTAAAGACTAGACCATGCTGTACGTTTTGAAATCAGGAAGTGTGATGCCTCCAGTTTTGTTCTTCTTAGGATTGCTTTAGCAACTCAAAAGGAATTCAATCTTTCCATGTTCTGAGAGCCGAAGAATTGATGCTTTTGAACTGTGGTGTTGGAGAAGACTCTTGAGAGTCCCTTGGACTGCAAGGGGGTCCAACCAGTCCATCCTAAATTAGATCAGCCCTGGGTGTTCTTTGGAAGAAATGATGCTAAAGCTGAAACTCCAGTACTTTGGCCACCTCATGCGAAGAGTTGACTCATTGGAAAAGACCCTGATGTTGAGAGAGATTGGCAGCAGAAGGAGAAGGGGACGACAGAGGAGGAGATGGCTGGATGGCATCACCTACTCGATGGTCATGAGTTTGAGTGAACTCCGGGAGTTGGTGATGGACAGGGAGAACTGGCATGGTGCAGTCCATGGGGTTGCACAGATTTGGACACGACTGAGCTGCAGCCATGAAATTAAAAGATGCTTACTCCTTGGAAGAAAAGTTATGACCAACCTAGATAACATATTAAAAAGCAGAGACATTGCCAACTAAGGTCCGTCTAGTCAAGGCTATGTTTTTGTTTTTGTTTTTGTTTTTGTTTTCCAGTGGTCATGTATGGGTGTGAGGGTTGGACTGTGAAGAAAGCTGAGCGCCAAAGAATTGATGCTTTGAACTGTGGTGTTGGAGAAGACTCTTGAGAGTCCCTTGGACTGCAAGGAGATCCAACCAGTCCATTCTGAAGGAGATCAACCCTGGGATTTCTTTGGAAGGATATGCTAAAGCTGAAAGTCCAGTGCTTTGGCCACCTCATGCGAAGAGTTGACTCAATGGAGAAGACTCTAATGCTGGGAGTGGCAGGAAGAGAAGGGGATGACAGAGGATGAGATGGCTGGATGGCATCACTGACTCGATGGATGTGAATCTGAGTGAACTACGGAAACTGGTGATGGACAGAGAGGCCTAGGGTGCTGCCATTCATGGGGTCGCAAATAGTAGGACACGACTGAGCAACTGAACTGAACTGAGTTACTGAACTGAACTTAGTTTCCTGAATGTTGAGTTTTAAGCCAAATTTTTCACTCTCTTTTTTATTTCCATCAAGAGGCTCTTTAGTTCTACTTCACTTTCTGCCATAAGGATGGTGTCATCTGCATATCTGAGGTTATTGATATTTCTCCCAGCAATCTTGATTCCAGCTTGTGCTTCATCCAGTCCAGCATTTCACATGATGTACTCTGCATATATGTTAAATAAGCAGGGTGACAATATACAGCCTTCATGTACTCATTTCCTGATTTGGAACCAGTCCATGTCTAGTTCTAACTGTTGCTTCTTGAACCACATACAGATATATCAGAAGTCAGGTAAGGTCGTCTTGTATTCCAGTCTCTTTAAGAATTTTCCAGTTTTTTAAGGAATATTCACAGTGTTCTCCATAGTGGCTGTACTAGTTTGCATTTCCACCAACAGCCTAAGAGGGTTCCCTTTCTCCACACCCTCGCCAGCATTTATTGCTTGTAGACATTTGGATCACAGCCATTCTGACTGGTATGAAATGGTACCTCATTGTGGTCTTGATTTGCATTTTTCTGATAATGAGTGATGTTGAGCATCTTCTCATGTGTTTGCTAGCCATCTGTATGTCTTCTTTGGAGAAATATCTATTTAGTTCTCTGGCCCATTTTTTGATTGGGTCGTTTATTTTTCTGGAATTGAGCTGCAGGAGTTGCTTGTATATTTTCAAGATTAATTGTTTCTCAGTTGCTTCATTTGCTATATTTTCTCCCATTCTGAAGGGTATCTATTCACCTTGCTTATAGTTTCCTTTGTTGTGCAGAAGCTTTTAATTTTAATTAGGTCCCATTAGTTTATTTTTTGCTTTTATTTCCAGTATTCTGGGAGGTGCACAACAAGGAAACTAAAATTGAAAGAGACACGTATACCCCAATGTTCATCACAGCATTGTTTATAATAACCAGGACATGGAAGCAACCTAGATGTCCATCAGCATATGAATGGATAAGAAAGCTGTGCTACATGCAAACAATGGAGTATTACTCAGTCATTAAAAAGAATACATTTGAATCAGTTCTAATGAGGTGGATGAAACTGGAGCCAATTATACAGAGTGAAGTAAGCCAAAAAGGAAAACACAAATACAGTATCAGTTCACTTCAGTCGCTCAGGCGTGCCCAACTCTTTACAAACCCATGAATTGCATCACGCCAGGCCTCCCTGTCCATCACCATCTCCTGGAGTTCACTCAGATTCACGTCCATCGAGTCCGTGATGCCATCCAGCCATCTCATCCTTGGTCGTCCCCGTCTCCCCCTGCCCCAAACACCTCCCAGCATCAGAGTCTTTCCCAATGAGTGTACTCTTCGTGTGAGGTGGCCAAAGTACTGAAGTTTCACCTTTAGCATCATTCCTCCCAAAGAACTCCCAGGGTTGATCTCCTTCAGATTGGACTGGTTGGATCTCCTTGCCGTCCAAGGGACTCTAAAGAGTCTTCTCCAACACCACAGTTCAAAAGCATCAATTCTTCGGTGCTCAGCCTTTTTCACAGTCCAACTCTCACATCCATATATGACCACAGGAAAGACCATAGCCTTGACTAGACGGACCTTAGTCGGCAAAGTAATGTCTCTGTTTTTGAATATGCTATCTTGTTGGTCATATCTTTCCTGCTAAGGAGTAAGTGTCTTTTAATTTCCTGGCTGAAGTCACCATCTGAAGTTATTTTGGAGCCCCAAAAAATAAAGTCTGACACTGTTTCCACTGTTTCCCCATCTATTTCCCAAGAAGTGATGGGAACGGATGCCATGATTTTCATTATCTGAATGTTGAGCTTTAAGCCAACTTTTCCACTCTCCTCTTTCACTTTCATCAAGAGGCTATTTAGTTCCTCTTCAATTTCTGCCACAAGGGTGGTGTCATCTGCATATCTGAAGTTATTGATAGTTCTGGCAATCTTGATTCCAGCTTGTGTTTCTTCCAGTCCAGCGATTCTCATGATGTACTCTGCATATAAGTTAAATAAACAGGGTGACAATATACAGCCTTGACACACTCCTTTTCCTATTTGGAACCAGTCTGTTCTACCATGTCCCATTCTAACTGTTGCTTCCTGACCTGCATACAGATTTCTCAAGAGGCAGGTTAGGTGATCTGGTATCCCCATCTCTTTCAGAATTTTCCACAGTTTATTGTGATCCACACAGTCAAAGGCTTTGGCATAGTCAATAAAGCAGAAATAGATGTTTTTCTGGAACTCTCTTGCTTTTTCCATGATCCAGCATATGTTGACAATCTGATCTCTGGTTACTCTTCCTTTTCTAAAACCAGTTTGAACATCAGGGAGTTCACGGTTCACATGTTGCTGAAGCCTGGCTTAGAGAATGTTGAGCATTAATTTACTAGCATATGAGATGAGTGCAATTGTGCAATAGTTTGAGCATTCTTCAGCATTGCCTTTCTTTGGAATTGGAATGAAAACTGACTTTTTCCAGTCCTGTGGCCACTGCTGAGTTTTCCAAATTTGCTGGCATATTGAGTGCAGCACTTTCACAGCATCATCTTTCAGGATTTGAAACAGCTCAACTGAAATTCCATCACCTCCAGTAGCTTTGTTCATAGTGATGCTTTCTAAGGCCCGCTTAACTTCACATTCCATGATATCTGACTCAAGATTAATGATCACATCCTCATGATTATCTGGGTCATGAAGATCTTTTTTGTACAATTCTTCTGTGTATTTTTGCCATCTCTTCTTAATATCTTCTGCTTCTGTTAGGTCTAAACCATTTCTCCCCTTTATCGAGCCCATCTCTGCATGAAATGTTCCCTTAGTATCTCTAATTTTCTTGAAGAGATCTCTAGTCTTTCTCATTCTTTTCTTTTCCTCTATTTCTTGGCATGATCACTGAAGAAGGTTTTCTTATTTCTTATTGCTATTCTTTGGAACTCTGCATTCAGATGCTTATATTTTTCCTTTCCTCCTGTGCTTTTCACTTCTGTTCTCTTCACAGCAATTTGTAAGGCCTCCCAAGACAGGCATTTTGCTTTTTTGCATTGCTTTTCCCTGAGGATGGTCTTGATCCCTGTCTCCTCTACAATGTCATGAACCTCATTCCATAGTTCATCAGGCACTCTATCTATCAGATCTAGGCCCTTAAATCTATTTCTCACTTCCACTGTATAATCATAAGGGATTTGATTTAGGTCATACCTGAATGGTCTAGAGGTTTTCCCTACTTTCTTCAATTTGAGTCTGAATTTGGTAATAAGGCGGCTGTGAGCCAGCTCACTAAGCACAGATGGCTGCGAGCCAGTGAACTAAGGACAGGCTGCTGCAAGCCAGCACACTAAGTGCTGGCGCCTGCGAGCCGACCCACTAAGTGCATGCGGCTAGAAGCCAGGGTACTAAGCATGCCCGAGGGGACCTACCCCACATCCAAGTTCAGGGGCAGTGGCCTAGAGTTCCAGGCTGCGATAACGCAGGCATGGCCAAGAGGAGCTACCCTGTGTCCGAGGTCAGTGGCGGCCGGGAGGAGACACCCCGTGTCTGAGAACAGTGGCGGCTAGGAGGAGACACCCTGTGTCCAAGGGCAGTGGCAGCTGGGAGAAGCCACCTAGCACCCTAGACCAGGGACGGTGACCCTGAGGATCCACTCTGAGCCCGAAGCCAGGGGCGGTAGCTGGGAGGAGCCATCTACCCCCGAGGCCAGGGCTGGTGGCCAAGAGGAACAACCTGAGGAGCGGTGGCTGTGCAGGCACAGGAGGGCCTAGAGGAGACATCCCACATTGAAGGTCAGGAACAGCAGTGGTAAGGAGATACCCCTCATCCAAGGTAAGGAGAAGCGGCTCTGCTTTGCTGGAGCATCCGTGAGGTGGTACCCCACACCCAAGGTAAGAGAAACCCAAATAAGATGGTAGGTGTTGCAAGAGGGCATAAGAGGGCAGACACACTGAAACCATACTCACAGAAAACTAGTCAATCTAATCACACTAGGACCACAGCCTTGTCTAACTCAGTGAAACCAAGCCATGCCTGTGGGGCAACCCAAGACAGACAGGTCATGGTGGAGAGGTCTGACAAAATGTAGTCCACCGGAGAAGGGAATGGCAAGCCACTTCAGTATTCTTGCCCTGAGAACCCCATGAACAGTATGAAAGGCAAAATAATAGGATACTGAAAGAGGAACTCCCCAGGTCAGTAGGTGCCCAATATGCTACTGGAGATCAGTGGAGAAATAACTCCAGAAAGAATGAAGGGATGGAGCCAAGGCAAAAACAATACCCAGCTGTGGATGTGACTGGTGATAGAAGCAAGATACGATGTTGTAAAGAGCAATATTGCACAGGAACCTGGAATGTCAGGTCCATGAATCAAGGCAAATTGGAAGTGGTCAAACAAGAGACGGCAAGGGTGAATGTGGACATTCTAGGAATCAGCAAACTAAAATGGACTGGAATGGGTGAATTTAACTCACATGACCATTATATCTACTACTGTGGGCAGGAATCCCTTAGAACAAATGGAGTAGCTATCATGGTCAACAAAAGAGTCCAAAATGCAGAACTTGGATGCAATCTCAAAAATGACAGAATGATCTCTGTTTGTCTCCAATGCAAACCATTCAATATCACAGTTATCCAAGTCTATGCCCCAACCAGTAACGCTGAAGAAGCTGAAGTTGAACGGTTTTTTTGAAGACCTACAAGACCTTTTAGAACTAACACCCAAAAAAGTTGTGCTTTTCATTATAGGGGACTGGAATGCAAAAGTAGGAAGTCAAGAAACACCTGGTGTAACAGGCAAATTTGGCCTCGGAATGAAGAATGAAGCAGGGCAAAGATAATAGAGTTTTGCCAAGAAAATGCACTGGTCAAAGCAAACACCCTCTTCCAACAACACAAGGGAAGACTCTACACATGGACATCACCAGATGGTCAGCACCGAAATCAGATTGATTATATTCTTTGCAGCCAAAGATGGAGAAGCTATATACAGTCAACAAAAACAAGACCAAGAGCTGACTGTGGCTCAGATCATGAACTTCTTATTTCCAAATACAGTGTACTAACACATATATATGGAATTTAGAAATATGGTAATGATAACCCTGTATGTGAGACAGCAAAAGAGACACAGATGTATAGAGCAGACTTTTGGAACAGTGGGAGAGGGAGAGGGTGTGATGATTTGGGCGAATGACATTGAAACATGTGTAATATCATGTAAGAAATGAATCGCCACTCTACGTTCTATGCAGGATACAGAATGCTTGCTGTTGGTGCACTGGGATGACCCAGAGAGGTGGTATGGGGAGGGAGGTGGGAGGGAGGTTCAGGATTGGGAACTCATGTACACCTGTAGCAGATTCATGTTGATGTGTGGCAAAACCAATACAGTAATGTAAAGTAAAATAAAGTAAAATTAAAAAAAGAAAAGAATTTTCCACAGTTTGTTGTGTTCTACACAGTCAAAATTTTAAGTGTAATCATTAAAGAAAAAGTAGATGTTTTTCTGGAACTCTCTTGCCTCTTTGATAATCCACTGGATATTGGCAATTTGATCTCTGATTCCTGTGCCTTTTCTAAATCCAGCTTGAACATCTGGAAGTTCACATTTGACACACTGTTGAAGCATAGCATGGAGAATTTTAAACATTACTTTACTGGTGTGTGAGGTGACTGCAATTGTGGGATAGCTTGAACATTCTTTGGCATTGGCTTTATTTGGGATTGGAAAGAAAACTGACATTTTCCAGTCCTGTGGCCAGTGCTGAGTTTTCGAAATTTGGTGACATGTGGAGTGTAGCACTTTCATGGTATCATCTTCTAAGATTTGAAGTAGCTCAACTGGAATTCCATCAGCTTCACTAGCTTTGTTCCTGGTGATGCTTCCTAAGGCCCATTTGACTTCACATTCCAGAATGTCTGGCTCTAAGTGACTGATTACACCATTGTTGTTATCTGGGTCATGAAGATCTTTTTTGTATAGTTCTTCTGTGTATTCTTGCCATCTCTTCTTAGTATATTTTGCTTATGTTAAATCCATACCACTTCTGCCCTTTATTGTGCCCATATTTGCATGAAATTTTCCCTTGGTATATCTAATTTTCCTGAAGAACTGTCTGTTCTTTTCCATTCTATTGTTTTCCTCTATTTATTTGCATTGATCACTAAGGAGGGCTTTCTTATCTCTCCTTGCTCTTCTTTGTAACTCTGTATTCAAATGGGTATATTTCCTTTTCTCCTTTGCCTTTTGCTTCTCTTCTTTTCTGAGATATTTGTAAGGCCTTCTCAGACAACCATTTTGCCTTTTTGCATCTCTTTTTCTTGGAGTTGGTCTTGATCACTGCCTCCTGTACAATATCATTAGCCTCCACCCATAGTTCTTCAGGCACTCTATCAGATCTAATCCCTTGAATCTATTTGTCACTGCCACTGTATATTCCTAAGGGATTTGATTTAGGTCATACCTGAATGATCTCGTGGTTTTCCCTCCTTTCTTCAGATTAAGTGTGTATTTGGCAAATAAGGAGTTCATGATCTGACCCACAATCAACTCCTCATATTATTTTTGCTGACTAGAGCTCATCAGCCTTTGGCTGGAAGGAATATAATTAATTTTATTTCAGTATTGACCATCTGGTGATGTCTATGTGTAGAGACTTCTCTTGTATTTTTCGATGACGGTTTTTGTTGTGACCAATGCATTCTCTTGGCAGAACTCTGTTAGCCTTTTCCCTGCTTCATTTTGTACTCTGAGCCCAAACTGGCCTGTTACTCTAGGTATCTCTTGACTTCCTACTTTTACATTCCAGTCCCCTATAATGAAAAGGACATATTTTTGGGGGGGGTATTAATTGTAGAATGTCTTGTAGGTCTTGATAGAACCGTTCTACTTCAGCTTTTTCAGCATTACTGATCAGGGCATAGACTTGGATTACTGTGATTGGTTTGCCTTGGAAACGAAAAGAGATCATTCAGTCGTTTTTGAGATTGCACCAAGAACTCAATTTTGCACTCTTTTGTTGACTATGAGGAGTACTCCATTTCTTCTAAGGGATTCTTGCCCACGATAATAGATACAATGGCCATCTGAGTTAAATTCGCCCATTCCAGTCCACTTTGATTCACTGATTCCTAAAATATCGATGTTCACTCCTGCCATCCCCTGTTTGGCCACTTCCAATTTACCTTGATTCATGCACCTAACATTCCGGGTTCCTATGCTATATTGTTCTTTACAGCATCAGACTTTACTTCCATTACCAGTCACATCCACAGCTGGGCATTGTTTTCACTTTGGCTCTGTTTCTTCATTCTTTCTGGAGTTACTCTTCTCCAAAGGCATATTGTGCATCTACTAACCTAGGGAGTTCCTTTTTCAGTGGCATGCCTTTTTTTTTTTTTTTGGCCTTTTGATACTACTCTTGGGGTTTTCAAGACAAGAATACTGAAGTGGCTTGCCAACTCTTCTCCAGTGGACTACATTTTGTCAGAACTTTCCACTATGACCCGTCTGTCTTGAGTGGCCCTACTCGGCATAACTCATTGTTTCATTGAGTTAGATAAGGCTGTAGTCCATGTGAGGACTTCCCTTGTGGCTCAGACAATAAAGCGTATGCCTACAATGCAGGAGACCTGGATTCGATCCCTGGGTCATGAAGATCCTCTGGAGAAGGAAATGGCACCCCACTCCAGTACTCTTGCCTGGAAAATCCCATGGATGGAGGAGTGTGGCTACAGTCCATGGGGTGGCAAAGAGTCAGACACGACTGAGCAACTTCACTTGGTCTTGGTGGTCCATGTGACTTAATGCCCTTAGCATTTAAAAAGGCTCCTGCTTTTTGTTTCAGTGGCCTACAATTCAGTCTCTTTCCTTGATTCCAAAACCTGAACCACTACTGCAATAGCAATTTGCTAAAATTTTTTAGACATTATTACTTAATAGAATTACTAATGTCTCTTAATAACATTCAATTCTAAAATGTAATCTGATTGAAACTTATGCATTATCATATGTAAAATAGATAACCAGTGTGAGTTTGATGTATGAAGCAGGGCACCTGAAGCCTGTGTTCTGTGACAACCTGTGGGGATGGAGTGGGGGGGGGGAGATGGGAGGAATTTCAGGATGGAGGATCTATACCCATGGGTGATTCATACTAATGTATGGCAAAAACCATGACAATATTGTAAAGTAAGTATTCTCCAATTTAAATAATTAAATTAAAAAAATAAAATGAAATGCAATCTGGTTTATTGAACTCTTACCCAGACCACCTATCACAGTGACAATACATCAGCTAACATCTTCTTCCATAAGCTTTCCATAAAGAAAGCTGAGCACTGAATAATTTATGTTTTTGAACTGTGGTATTGGAGAAGATTCTTGGGAGTCCCTTGGACTGCCAAGTCAAACTAGTCAATCCTAAAGGAAATCAGTCCTGAATATTCATTGGAATCACTGATGCTGAATATAAAACTCCAGTACTTTGGCCGTCCAATGTTAAAAACTGACACATTGGAAAAAATCCTTGATGCTGGCAGGAGGATTGAAGGAAGGAGAAGAAGGGGATGCCAGAGAATGAGATGGATGACATAACCAACTCTATGGACATGAGTTTGAGCAAGCTCTCGAGTTGGAGATGGGCAGGGAAGCCTGGTGGCTGTAGTCAACAAGGTCACAAAGAGTCAGGCACGACTGAGTGCCTGAACTGAATTGAACATCTTCTTACTAATATTTCCCTTATTTCCTTATAACATCTATTGTTTGAGTATTGGTGCGTTTCTGGTAAACTTGGCTGGTGTTGGTGGTTTAGTCCCTTAGTTTTGTTTGACTCTTGTGATCCCATGGACTGTAGCCCACCAGGCTCCTCTGTCCATTGGGTTTTCCAGGCAGGAATACTGGAGTGGGTTGTCATTTACTTCTCCAAAACTTGACTAGTGAGCACCTATAAAACTAATATTAATTCTAAACATAGGGAATGCTTCTAAATGAATTAAGAAAATATAAACCTAAAGTTATCAAAATACATTAATCACAAGAAGCTCTTGCTTTCAGAGGAATGAAAGGATAATTCTTATTTAAACTGTTAAAATGCACTATGAATTCAAGCATTTATCCCCAAGTTAAAAATTCATCTTTAATTATTAAAATCATTAAATAATTGGACTTCCCAGGTGGTGCTAGTGGTAAAGAATCTGTCTGCCAATGCAGAAGATATAAAGAATCAGGTTCAATCCCTGAGTCAGGGGGAACCCCTGGTGGAGGGCATGGCAGTTCAAAAAGATTCCTTTAAATTTCTAAATAACATACATGCACACACATTCAAGGAACAATTCAGTCACAAAAACATTAGAGAATAGAAAGAAAAATTCTGCAATATAGAAAAGTATGTTAAATCTCATTATTGAAGGTCATGGCTTTTAAGGTGAGATTTGGAAGGCAAGTGGAAATTTGACAAGGAAAGATTTAGTGAGTGAGTGAAAGTCGCCCAGTCATGTCCAACACTTTGTGACCCCATGGACTATACAGTCTATGAAATTCTCCAGATCAGAATACTGGAGTGGGTAGCCATTCCTTTCTCCAGGGGATCTTCCCAACCCAGGGATTGGATCCAGGTCTTCCACTTTGCATGCAGAGTCTTTACCAGTGGGATGACCCATAAGGGAAGCCCAAGAAAGACTTAAGGATTTAATGAAATCATCTGAAAGTGCTCAATAACTTGGGGCATGAAATGTGATGAGTTCAGTTTCCTGGAAAATCCTCAGATAAATTGGCATGTGTATTTTTTAATATTTTAATAAAGAAATGATAATATTCCTTCTCAAATTCTCTCAGAAAATAAAGGAGGGAACACTGCCTATCTCATTATATGTAGCTAGTGTTACACTGATACAAAGCTATTCACAGATGTCCCAAGAATATATTAACACAATATTCCTCATGAGTATTGGCACATAAACATTAATACAATATTGGCAGAAGGAAGTAAGCACCAAATAAAATGATTATACCAAGACCAAGTGGAATTTTTCAGAGGAATATACTGTTTTACAATATGAAAATCAATAAATGCAATAATTATGTTAATAGAGTCTTCCCAGGTGGTGCTGTAAAGAACTTGACTGCCAATGCAGGAAATGTAAAGGACGTTCCATCTCTGGACGGGGAAGATCCCTTTGAGAAGGAAATGGCAACCCACTTGTATGCTTGCCTGGACAATCCCATGGACAGAAGAACCTGGTGAGCTACACAGTCCATGGGATCTCAAAGAGTCAGACAGGAGTGAAGCGACTGAGCTCAAATGGATATTAATAGAAAAGAGAAGGCAAATTACATCATAATCTCAATAAATGTGGGAAAAAAAAGATCTGACAAAAACCAACACTCATTCATAGTTTTTAAAAAACTTCAGCAAACTGGGAAAATAAAGAAAACAGTCTTGTTTTCCAATGAGTTCAATTCCAATGAACTGACTCATTGGAAAGGATTCTGATGATGGGAAAAGTTGAGGGCAGGAGAAGGGGGTGACAGAGGATGAGATGATTGGATGACACCATTGACTCAGTGGACATGAGTTTAAGCAAACTCAGGAAGATGATGAGGGACAAGGAGACCTGTTGTACTGCTGTCCATGGGGTTGTGAGTCAGACATGACTGAGCAACTGAACAACAATGTTTAAGATTTGAAGATTGAGTTTTGAAGAGGTTTTAATTATCTGTTTAAAAAATAATAGACTTATTGGAGAAAGAGGTTATGTGACCACAAAAGGGAGAATGTAGGTAGGAAGGGAGAATGCCTTTGGGCTAGCTCTCCAGGATCATAATTCAGAATATATGTACCTCATCTTTTCTCCCATTCTACCCATCTAGCACCAATGAGTTAAACTTTCTGCATTTGTTTTTCCTCTAGTCCAAACAATAATACCTCAAATGTTAGTAACTAATGGGAGAAAGAATTAAGCCTAGCATAGTAAGTCTTCATGTAGCATATGGAAGAGGAGTATGAGTTGCAATCTCAGGGGACAAATAATAAAATATATTATCAACATATTCTTTTGCTACCAAATTCAAGCTCATACTGCTTGCTACATGACTGGCTAATGAGAGAACAAATTTTGGGAGCAAGGAAGAGTGACAATTAAGAAACTCAGCAGACTGAAAAAATGATTAACAAATATCCATAAGAACCATCTTACCTGAGTTAGAAATCATGTTTATGTTATACTAAAAAGAGAGAGGCTTGTTGTAACATCTCGGTTCAGGGATATTTTGTTCTTGAATTTATATTTCTTGGTCTGGTCAAATGTTTCTATAAATCTCTAACAAACAATTGCTAATCTGCAACTTTTTATATCCATGTAAATGGAAAACTGTTATACCTTTAAAGTACAAAAGGCCTTGAGAATAGACTGTCATGTATATTTTGGGGTATAAGCAACATTCATTTACAAAACTGCAGAACCAGCATTACTAAGCAGAGGTAACAGCGAACAATAGTCAGTTTAGTTCACTTCAGTCACTCAGTCATGTCCGACTCTTTGTGACCCCATGAATCGCAGTACGTCAGGCCTCCCTGTCCATCAACAACTCCCAGAGTTCACTCAATCTCATGTCCATCGAGTAGGTGATGCCATCCAGCCATCTCATCCACTGTGGTCCTCTTTCCCTCCTGCCGTCAATCCCTCCCAGCATCAGGGTCTTTTCCAATGAGTCAAATCTTTGCATGAGGTGGCTAAAGTATTGGAGTTTCAGCCTTAGCATCAGTCCTTCCAAAGACTACCCAGGACTGATCTCCTTTAGAAAGGACTAGTTGGACCTCTTTGCAGTCCAAGGGACTCTCAAGAGTCTTCTCCAACACCACAGTTCAAAACCATCAATTCTTCGGCCCTCAGCCTTCTTCACAGTCCAACTTTCACATCCATACATGACCACTGGAAAAAACATAGCCTTGACTAGACGGACTTTTGTTGGCAAAGTAATGTCTCTGCTTTTCAATATGCTATCTAGGTTGGTCATAACTTTCCTTCCAAAGAGTAAGTGTCTTTTAATTTCCTGGTTGCAATCACCATCTGCAGTGATTTTGGAGCCTAGAAACATAAAGTCTGACACTGTTTCCACTGTCTCCCCATCTATTTCCCGTGAAGTGATGGGACTGGATGTCATGATCTTAATTTTCTGAATGTTTAGCTTTAAGCCAACTTTTTCACTCTCCTCTTTCACTTTCATCAAGAGGCTTTTTAGTTCCTCTTCACTTTCTGCCATAAGGGTGGTATCATCTGCATATCTGAGGTTATTGATATTTCACCCAGTGATCCTGATTCCAGCTTGTGTTTCTTCCAGTCTAGTATTTCTCATGCTGTACTCTGCACATAAGTTAAATAAGCAGGGTGACAATATACAGCCTTGACGAACTCCTTTTCCTATTTGGAAACAGTCTGTTGTTCCATGTCCAGTTTTAACTGTTGATTCCCGACCTGCATATAGGTTTCTCAAGAGGCAGATCAGGTAGTCTGGTATTCCCATCTTTTTCAAAATTTTCCTGTTTATTGTGATCTACACAGTCAAAGGCTTTGGCATAGTCAACAAAGCAGAAACATGCTTCTCTGGAACTCTCTTGCTTTTTCCATGATCCAGCAGATGTTGGTAATTTGATCTCTGGTTCCTCTACCTTTCCTAAAACCAGCTTGAACATCTGGAAGTTCACGGTTCACATACTGCTGAAGCCTGGCTTGGAGAATTTTGGGCATTACTTTATTAGTGTTTGAGATGAATGTAATTGTGTGGTAGTTTGAGCATTTTTGGCATTGCCTTTCTTTGGAATTGGAATGAAAACTGACCTTTTCCAGTCCTGTGGCCACTGGTTAGTTTTCCAAATTTGCTGGCATATTGAGTGCAGCACTTTCACAGCATCATCTTTCAGGATTTGAAAGAGCTCAACTGGGATTCCATCACCTCCTCTAGCTTTGTTCGTAGTGATGCTTTCTAAGCACAACTTGACTTCACATTCCAGGATGTCTGGCTCTAGGTAAGTGATCACACTATCATGATTATCTTGGTGGTGAAGATCTTGAACAATGTTTTTTACAATGGTCAGAGTAAGTTAAATAGATTCAACATGGTGTCAAGTGTGTTCTCTGTTACACTTTCATTCCTATAGCTAAAAGAGACATGGGTAATCAAAGGTATGGTAAACAAGCCCTGAATTAAAACAAATATTATCATAAACTGTGATAAATTTTACTTATAAATTCTAGATTATTAGATCAGTTAATTAAAGCATGAAATTAATAGTCTGCAAATGCAAAAATATAATTGGAAAAATGTTGTTCTCTGCTGTGAGAGATAAACAGCAGCTTGCAATTCAGCACGTTTGAAACCAGTAAAAATATCAAATTTCAGTAAAATACATTGGCAATTTTCAAAATTAGTGTTTTGAGCACTTCATTTCCTTCAGTCTCCAGTTATATAGTTAAAAAAAAATACTTATTAAAAACAAATCTCCTTGTCAACACTGGATAAAGGAGTGCTACCCAGTCTTTAACATTTTCTGCCTTTTTAAGGAAAAACATGTCTCTAGTCTGTGGGGTCCCAGAATCATACATAACTGAAGCAACTTAACAGCAGCAGTAGTAAAATTCATCCCCTCACTATTTTTCAAGGAAGCTGAGTAAGCAATATTCAGATTGCAAAGATTAAAGGAAAAAATAAATTAACTTTCATTAGTAATTGGAAGTCATCATAATTATAACTATGTCCAGATTATATATGCATGTTTGGATGACAACAATGATAATTAAGTTAATATATCACCTTTGCTATTGTTACCATGGCAATATTACAATTAAAATTACCCAAGTTAAAACTAATATCTTCAATATGTAATTAGATAACACAGTGCTACAAATGGAATATAATGCACTGATTCAGAAACTGTAAAATATTCATTGATTAGCTGTAGCAATTTTCTGATGGAGTTTTTAGGGTTTTCTATGTAGAGGATCATGTCATCTGCAAACAGGGAAAGTTTTACTTCTTCTTTTCCAATTTGGATTCCTTTTATTTCTTTTTCTGCTCTGATTGCTGTGGCCCAAACTTCCAGAACTATGTTGAATAATAGTGTTGCAAGTTGGCACCCTTGTCTTCTTCCTGACTTTAGGGGAAATGCTTTCAATTTTTCACCATTGAGGATAAAGTTTGCTGTGGGTTTGTCATATATAGCTTTTATTACGTTGAGGTATGTTCCTTTTATTCCTGCTTTCTGGAAAGTTTTTACATACATGGATGCTGAATTTTGTCAAAGGCTTTCTCTGCATCTATTGAGATAATCGTATGGCTTTTATTTTTCAATTTGTTACTGTGGTGTATTACACTGATTGCTTTGTGGATATTGAAGAATCCTTGCATCTCTGGGATAAAGCCCACTTGGTCATGGTGTATGATCTTTTTAATATGTTGTTGGATTCTGATTGCTAGAATTTTGTTGAGGATTTTTGCATCTATGTTCATCAGTGATATTGGCCTGTAGTTTTCTTTTTTTCTGGCATCTCTGTCTGGTTTTGGTATTAGGGTGATGGTGGCCTCATAGGAGTTTGAAAGTTTCCCTTCCTCTGCAATTTTCTGGAAGAGTTTGAGTAGGATAGGTGTTATCTCTTCTCTAAATTTTTGGTAGAACTCAGCTGTGAAGCCGTCTGGACCTGGGCTTTTGTTTGCTGGAAGATTTCTGATTACAGTTTCAATTTCCGTGCTTGCGATAGATCTGTTAAAATTTTCCATTTCTTTTTGGTTCAGTTTCGGAAAGTTGTACTTTTCTAAGAATTTGTCCATTTCTTCCACGTTGTCCATTTTATTGACATATAATTGCTGATAGTAGTCTCTTATAATCCTCTGTATTTCTATGCTGCCTATTGTGATCTCTCCATTTTTATTTCTAATTTTATTGATTTGATTTTTCTCCCTTTGTTTCTTGATGAGTCTGGCTAATAGTCTGTCAATTTTATTTATCCATTTAAAGAACCAGCGTTTGGCTTTGTTGATTTTTCTATGGTCTCTTTTGTTTTTATGCATTTATTTCTGCCCTAATTTTTCAAATGTCTTTCCTTCTATTAACCCTGGGGTTCTCCATTTCTTCCTTTCCTATGTGCTTTAGGTGTAGAGTTAAGTTATTTATTTGACCTTTTTCTTGTTTCTTGAGGTATGCCTCTATTGCTATGAACTTTCTCCTTAGCTCAGAGATAAATCCACACACCAACAGACACCTTATCTTTGACAAAGGAGGCAAGAGTATACAATGGATTAAAGACAATCTCTTTAACAAGTGGTGTTGGGAAAACTGGTCAACCACTTGTAAAAAATGAAACTAGAACACTTTCTAACACTATACAGAAAAACAAACTCAAATGGATTAAAGATCTAAACGTAAGAGTAAAAACTATAAAACTCCTAGAAGAGAAACTGGGCAAAACATTCTCCGACATACATCAGATCAGGATCCTCTATGAGCCACATCCCAGAATATTGGAAATAAAAGCAAAAATAAACAAATGGGACCTAATTAAAATTAAAAGCTTCTGCACAACAAAGGAAACTATAAGCAAGGTGAAAAGACAGCCTACAGAATGGGAGAAAATAATAGCAAATGAAGCAACTGACAAACTAATCTCAAAATTATACAAGCAACTGCTGCAGTTCAATTCCAGAAAAATAAATGACCCAATCAAAAAATGGGCCAAAGAACTAAATAGACACTCCCCAAAGAAGACATACAGATGGCTAACAAACACAGGAAAAGATGCTCAACATCACTCATTATCAGAGAAATGAAAGTCAAAACAACAATGAGGTATCATTTCACGCCAGTCAGAATGGCTGTGATCCAAAAGTCTAAAAGCAATAAATGCTGGAGAGTGTGTGGAGAAAAGGGAACCCTGTTACATCGTTGGTGGAAGTGCAACTAGTATAGCCACCATGGGACACACTGTGGAGATTCTTTAAAAAACTGGAAATAGAACTGCCTTATGACCCAGCAATTTCTAAGGCCTCCACAGACAGCCATTTCGCTTTTTTGCATTTCTTTTCCATGGGGATGGTCTTGATCCCTGTCTCCTGTACAACGTCATGAACCTCATTCCACAGTTCATCTGGCACTCTATCTATCAGATCTAGGCCCTTAAATCTATTTCTCACTTCCACTATATATTCATAAGGGATTTGATTTATGTCATACCTGAATGGTCTATGGGTTATCCCTACTTTCTCAATTTGAGTCTGAATTTGGAAATAAGGAGTTCATGATCTGAGCCACAGTCAGCTCCTGGTCTTGTTTTTATTGACTGTATAGAGTTTCTCCATCTTTAGCTGCAAAGAATATAATCAATCTCATTTCAGTGTTGACCATCTGGTGATGTCCATGTGTAGAGACTTCCCTTGTGTTGTTGGAAGAGGCTGTTTGCTTTGACCAGTGCATTTTCTTGACAAAACTCTATTATCTTTGCCCTGCTTCATTCTTCATTCCAAGGCCAATTCTGCCTGTTACGCCAGGTGTTTCTTGACTTCCTACTTTTGCATTCCAGTCCCCTATAATGAAAAGGACATCTTTTTTGGGTGTTAGTTCTAAAAGGTCTTGTAGGTCTTCATAAAACCGGTCAACTTTAGCTTCTTCAGCATTGTTGGTTGGGGCATAGACTTGGAAAACTGTGACATTGAATGGTTTGCCTTGGAGACGAACAGAGATCATTCTGTTGTTTTTGACATTGCATCCAAGTACTGCATTTCGGACTCTTTTTTTTTTTTTTTTTTGACCATGATGGCTATTCCAATTCTTCTGAGGGATTCCTGTAGATAGTAGATATAATGGTCATCTGAGTTAAATTCACCGATTCCAGTCCATTTTAGTTCGCTGATTCCTAGAATGTCGACGTTCACACTTGCTATCTCTTGTTTGACCACTTCCAATTTGCTTTGATTCGTGGACCTGACAATCCAGGTTTCTAAAGGAAGAGAGGTGAAAAGAAAAGGAGAAAAGGAAAGATATAAACATCTGAATGCAGAGTTCCAAAGAATAGCAAGAAGAGATAAGAAAGCTTTCTTCAGCAATCAATGTAAAGAAATAGAGGAAAAGAACAGAATGGGAAAGACTAGAGATCCCTTAAGAAAATTATAGATGCCAAGGGAATATATCATGCAAAGATGGGTTCGATAAAGGACAGAAATGGTATGGACCTAACAGAAGGAGAAGATATTAAGAAGAGGTGGCAAGAATACACGGAAGAACTGTACAAAAAAAGATCTTCATGACCCAGATAATCATGACGGTGTGATCACTAATCTAGAGCCAGACACCCTGGAATGTGAAGTCAAGTGGGCCTTAGAAAGCATCACTACGAACAAAGCTAGTGGAGGTGATGGAATTCCAGTGGAGCTCTTTCAAATCCTGAAAGATGATGCTGTGAAAGTGTTGCACTTAATATGCCAGCAAATTTCGAAAACTCAGCAGTGGCCACAGGACTGGAAAAGATCAGTTTTCATTCCAATCCCAAAGAAAGGCAATGCCAAAGAGTGTTCAAAGTACCACACAATTGCACTCATCTCTCATGCTGGTAAAGTAATACTCAAAATTATTAAAGCCAGGCTTCAGCAATATGTGAACTGTGAACTTCCTGGTGTTTAAGCTGGTTTTAGAAAAGACAGAGGAACCAGACATCAAATTGCCAACATCTGATGGATCTTGGAAAAAGCAAGAGAATTCCAGAAAAAACATCTATTTCTGCTCTTTTGACTATGCCAAAGCCTTTGACTGTGTGGCTCACGATAAACTGTGAAAGATTCTTCAAGAGATGGGAATACCAGACCACTTGATCTGCCTCCTGAGAAATCTGTATGCAGGTCAGGAAGCAACAGTTAGAACTGGACATGAAGCAACAGACTGGTTCCAAATAAGAAAAGAAGTACGTCAAGGCTGTATATTGTCACCCTGCTTATTTAACTTATATGCAAATACATCATGAGAAACGCTGGACTGGATGAAACACAAGCTGGAATCCAGATTGCTGGGAGAAATATCAATAACGTCAGATATGCAGATGACGCCACCCTTATGGCAGAAAGTGAAGAGGAACTAAAAAGCCTCTTGATGAAAGTGAAAGAGGAGAGCGAAAAAGTTGGCTTAAAACTCAACATTCAGAAAACGAAGATCATGGCATCTGGTCCCGTCACTTCATGGGAAATAGACAGGGAAACCGTGGAAACAGTGTCAGACTTCATTTTTTTGGGCTCCAAAATCAGTGCAGATGGTGATTGCAGCCATGAAATTAAAAGAGGCTCACTGCTTGGAAGAAAAGTTATGACCAACCTAGATAGTATATTCAAAAGCAGAGACATTACTTTGCTGACTATGGTCCGTCTAGTCAAGTCTATGGTTTTTCTCGTATTCATGTATGGATGTGAGAGTTGGACTGTGAAGAAGGCTGAGCACTGAAGAATTGATGCTTTTGCACTGTGGTGTTGGAGAAGACTCTTGAGAGTCCCTTGGACTGCAAGGATATCCAACCAATACATTCTGAAGATCAGCCCTGGGTGTTCTTTGGAATGAATGATGCTAAAGCTGAAACTCCAGTACATTGGCCACCTCATGCGAAGGGTTAACTCATTGGAAAAGACTCTGATTCTGGGAGCATCTGGGGGCAGCACAAGAAGGGGACGACAGAGGATGAGATGGCTGGATGGCATTACTGACTCGATGGACGTGAGTCTGAGTGAAGTTCAGGAATTGGTGATGGACAGGGAGGCCTGGCGTGATGCGATTCATGGATCGCAAACAGTGACTGAGTGACTGAACTGAACTGAACTGATGACCCAGCAATTCCATTGTTGGGCATACACACCAAGGAAACCGGAATTGAAAGAAACAGATGTACTGCAATATTCATCACAGCATTGTTTATAATAGCCAGGACATGGAAGCAACCTAAATGCCCATCAGAAGATGAATGGATAAGAAAGCAGTGGTACATATACACAATGGAGTATTACTTAGCCATTAAAAAGAATACATTTAAATCAGTTCTAATGAGGTGGATGAAACTGAAGCCAATTATACAAAGTGAAGTAAGCTAGAAGGAAATAGATCAATACAGTATACTAACACATATATATGTAATGATAACCCTGTATGCAAGATGGCAAAACAGACACAGATGTATAGAATAGTCTTTTGGACTCTGTCAGAGAGGGAGAGGGTGGGATGATTTTGAAGAATGCCTTTGAAACATGTATAAAAACATATAAGAAACAAATAGCCAGTCTAGTTTCGATGCAGGATACAGGATTCTTGGGACTGGTGCACTGGGATGACCCAGAGCGATGGTATGGCAAGAGAGGTGAGAGTGGGGTTCAGGATTTGGAACATGGGTACACCCATGGTGGATTCATATTGATGTATGGCAAAACCAATACAATATTGTAAAGTAATTTGCCTCCAATTTAAATAAATTTAAATTAAAAAATAAAAAAGAAATAATGCAAAAAATAAATAAATAAAAGTGAAAAAAATCAAGGAGAAAAAAAAAGAAACTGTAAAATACTCAGATTTTTTTTCACATTTCTCTAGAAAAAAATAAATAAAGAGTAACATTTAGAGAAAAGGAAAACTGACGATAATTGTTAACCATTCTGTGTTATATACATTTTTAAGATCTGTTGAAAACAAACTTTAATGCAACTTCTTTGTTTTCATTATTTTATCTTCCCTTTTATTCAGTGATTTTATTATATCTCCATTGGTCATGAACAAAAGAGCTGACAAAGTAAAATGTCTGCCTTAGTAAAGTATCCTTTTCATGATATTTTAACCATTCTTGTAAATGGGGATCTGTCCTAGTTATAATTGATACAATAATGCTAGCCTCTACCTTTAAAGGTCCTAAAGCAACACTAGCATAAAAAGTCAAATGGAAGTTAACGAAACTGTTTCTTATTTGAGTACCATCATATCTTCTGTCTAAGTTGGATTCCTTCTTAGACAAGAACTTAAGTCCTGTGTGCTTAGCTCAGGCGGCTGCAGCCAGTGCACTAAGCGTGGCTGAGAGGAGCTACCCCACGTCTGAGGTCAGGAGCAGAAGCTGGGAGGACCCCATGCCCGAAGGGCGGTGGCCAAGAGGAGTTACCCCACTTCTAAGGTCAAGGGCAGCGGCCTAGAGTGACAGACTGCGACAGCACAGGAATGGCCAAGAGAGCTACCCCATGTCCGAGGTCAAGGGCAGCAGCCAGGAGGAGCTACCCTATGTCCCAAACCAGGGGCGGCACCTGAGGCCAGGAGCGGCGGCTGGGAGAAGCAATCCCACGTCCAAGGAGTGCATGCTGAATGGGCATAGGAGGGAATAGAGGAGCCATCCCACGGTGAAGGTCAGAAAGGGAGGTGGTAAGGAGATACCCCTCGTCCAAGGTAAGGAGCAGTGGCTGTGCTTTGCTGGAGCAGCCATGAAGAGATACCCCATGCCCAAGGTAAGAGAAACCTAAGTAAGATGGTAGGTGTTGCAAGAGGGCATCAGAGGGCAGACACACTGAAACCATATTCACAGAAAACTAGTCAATCCAATCACACTGGGGCCACAGCCTTGTCTAACTCAATGAAACTAAGCCATGCCCTTGGGGCAACCCAGGGCAGGCGGGTGGGTCATGGTGGAGAGGTCTGACAGAATGTGGTCTATTGGAGAAGGGAATGGCAAACCACTTCAGTATTCTTGCCTTGAGAACCCCATGAACAGTATGAAAAGGCAAAATGATAAGATACTGGAAGAGGGACTCCCCAGGTCAGTAGGTGCCCAATATGATACTGGAGATCAGTGGAGTAATAACTCTAGAAAGAATGAAGGGATGGAGCCAAAGCCAAAACAATACCCAGCTGTGGATGTGACTGGTGGTAGAAGCAAGGTCCGATGTTGTAAAGAGCAATATTGCATAGGGACCTGGAATGTCAGGTCCATGAATCAAGACAAATTGGAAGTGGTCAAACAAGAATGGCAAAAGTGAGTGTCAACAATCTAGGAATCAGCAAACTAAAATGTACTGGAATGGGTGAATTAAACTCAAATAACCATTATATCTACAACTGCAGACAGGAATCCCTCAGAAGAAATGGAGTAGCCATCACAGTCAACAAAAGAGTCAGAAATGCAGTACTTGGATGCAATCTCAAAAAAAACAAACAAACAAACAAAAAAACAGAATGATTTCTGTTCGTCTCCAAGGCAAACCATTCAATATCATGGTAATCCAAGTTTATGCTCCAACCAGTAATGCTGAAGAAGCTAAAGTTGAACGGCTCTATGAAGACCTACAAGACCTTTTAGAACTAACACCTAAAAAAGATGTCTTTTTCATTATAGGGGATTGGAATGCAAAAGTAGGAAGTCAAGAAACACCTGGCGTAACAGGCAAATTTGGCCTTGAAATGCAGAATGAAGCAGGGCAAAAGCTAATAGAATTTTGCCAAGAAAATGCACTGGTCATAGCAAACACCCTCTTCCAACAAGACAAGAGAAGACTCTACACATGGATATCACCAGATGGTCAACACCGACATCAGATTGATTATATTATTTACAGCTAAAGATGAAGAAGCTCTATACAGTCAACAAAAACAAGACCAGGAGCTGACTGTGGCTCAGATCATGAACTCCTTATTACCAAATTCAGACTCAAATTGAAGGAAGTAGGGAAAACCTATAGACCATTCAGGTATGACCTAAACCAAGTCCCTTATGATTATATAGTGGAAGTGAGAAATAGATTTAAGGGCCTAGATCTGATAGATAGAGTGCCTGATGAACTATGAAATGAAATTCTTGACATTGTACAGGAGACAGGGATCAAGACCATCCCCATGGAAAACAAATGAAAAAAAGCAAAATGTCTGTCTGGGAAGGCCTTACAAATAGCTGTGAAAAAAGAGAGACAAAAAGAAAAGGAGAAAAGGAAAGATATAAGCATCTGACTACAGAGTTCCAAAGAATAGCAAGAAGAGATAAGAAAGCCTTCTGCAGCAATCAATGCAAAGAAATAGAGGAAAAGAACAGAATGGGAAAAACTAGATATCCCTTCAAGAAAATTAGAGATAACAAGGAAACATTTCATGCAAAGATGGGCTTGATAAAGGACAGAAATGGTATGGACCTAACAGAAGCAGAAGATATTAAGAAGAGGTGACAAGAATACACAGAAGAATTTTACAAAAAAAAAGAAAAGAAAAAAAAGATCTTTACGACCCGGATAGTCACGATGGTGTGATCACTAATCTAGAGCCAAACACCCTGGAATGTGAAGTCAAGTGATCCTTAGAAAGCATCACTACAAACAAAGGTAGTGGAGGTGATGGAATTTCAGTGGAGCTATTTCGAAACCTAAAAGATGATGCTGTGAAAATGCTGCACTCAATATGCCAGCAAATTTGGAAAACTCAGCAGTGGCCACAGGACTGGAACAGGTCAGTTTTCATTCCAATTCCAAAGAAAGGCAATGCCAAAGAATGCTCAAAGTACCACACAATTCCACTCATCTCACATGCTAGTAAAGTAATGCTCAAAATTCTCCAAGCCAGGCTTCAGGAATACGTGAACCGTGAACTTCCTGGTCTTCAAGCTGGTTTTAGAAAAGACAGTGGAACCAGAGATCAAATTGGCAATATCCGCTGGATCATGGAAAAAGCAAAAGAGTTCCAGAAAAACATCTATTTCTGCTTTATTGACTATGCCAAAGCCTTTGACTGTGTGGATCACAATAAACTGTGAAAGATGTTGAAAGAGATGGGATTACCAGACCACCTGATCTGCCTCTTGAGAAATCTGTATGCAGGCCAGGAAGCAACAGTTAGAACTGGACATGGAACAACAGACTGGTTCCAAAAAGGAAAAAGAGTACGTCAAGGCTGTATATTGTCACCCTCTTTATTTAACTTATATACAGAGTACACCATGGGAAACACTCGACTGGAAGAAGCACAAGCTGGAATCAAGATTGCTGGAAGAAATATCAATAACCTCAAATATGCAGATGACACCACCCTTATGGCAGAAAGTGAAGAGGAACTAAAAAGCCTCTTAATGTAAGTGAAAGAGAGAGTGAAAAATTTGGCTTAAAGCTCAACATTCAGAAAACGAAGATCATCACTTAATGGGAAATAGATGGGGAAACAGTGGAAACAGTGTCAGACTTTATTTTTTGGAGCTCCAAAATCACTGCAGATGGTGATTGCAGCCGTGAAATTAAAAGATGCTTACTCCTTGGAAGAGAAGTTATGACCAACCTAGATAGCATATTCAAAAGCAGAGACATTACTTTGCTGACTATGTTTCATCCAGTCAAGTTTATGATTTTCCCTGTGTTCATGTATGGATGTGAGAGTTGGACTGTGAAGAAGGCTGAGTGCTTAAGAATTGATGCTTTTGCACTGTGGTGTTGGAGAAGACTCTTTAGAGTACCTTGGACTGCAGGGAGATCCAACCAGTCCATTCTGAAAGAGATCAGCCCTGGGATTTCTTTGGAAGGATTGATGCTAAAGCTGAAACTCCAGTACTTTGGCCACACCATGTGAAGAGTTGACTCATTGGAAAAGCCTCTAATAGTGGGAGGGATTGGGGGCAGGACGAGAATGGGACGACAGAGGATGAGATGATGGATGGCATCACTGACTCGATGAAGGTGAATCTGAGTGAACTCGGGAGTTGTTGATGAGTAGGCGTGCTGCAATTCATGGGGTCACAAAGAGTCGGATACGACTGAGTGATGGGACTGAACTGAACTAGGTCTAAGTATTTTAATGAATAATAGAGCTAGAATAATAAAAGTGAAGGATTAGGGAAAGTGAAATAAACCATAAAGTGTATGATTAAAACCAGGTTTCTAATAATGGTAATTTGGCCTCAGTTTCATTATGAACTCTCTGAGATAATGGATGAACATGATTTAGAATCAATCTAGTCAGAAATGGAAGGTCGAATCATCTATGTACTCATTTCATGCCCTGCGGACTGATATTTGTCTAGCTGTGTCATCTTGTTCTGCCCTTTGGTTTTACCTATATGTAACCCAGCAAGCCCTCTCTCTGTATAAGCCCATGTTATGATCAGCAATTAGATGACTGTCAACTGCCAGTAGCTTCAGATAAACTCTGGTGAGCTAATGTGATATGGAGCAGACATCAGTGAGTCTGACTCTCTGTTTGATGTAAGGCTCTAACCCAAGCCAGATTCTGGGATGAAAATTGTTACATAGACAAACATTGATTCTTTGTGCAGTTTATGGAATTTATAATAGCAGATAAGTCTGGTCAACTAAATCTGAAAGTCAATGAGTTGATTACATATGGTACTGTCAACCTCAAATATAAATGGGCTTTATTTTAAAATATTTATTTTATCTAATAAATAACATTGTAATTGCAGAAAATTGCAATTTGAGATAGGCAAACTTTGGTGAAAAAAAAAGGCAAGTCTTAAAAAACAAAAAGAAAATCAGCTTTTGTTAGATTTTAATGAGGAAATTAAGGTAGGTTAATTTGAATAAAAGCTCATTGAAGAAGAACAAGAGTTCGGTATTGTGGCAGTTTCTTCTTGACCTCAAACTGTGGTTAGTGCACTGTTTCCAAGGCAGAGAAGGATCTTCTTTCTACTTTGTAAAAACAGGAGATAAAATTCTCATATGAAAAATGTATTTCCAATATCAGAAGAAATGTATTATTCTTATGATAATGGATAAAGAAGTTGAGACTGAGAGAATGTTACAAAATAAATTCTTAATCAATAGACCTTGCTGAAAGAATTATCTTCCTTCTTCCTACTGGTTCTGTAGGCTGCAATGAATGGTGCAAGCATGAGAACATCCTCTTCAGGGCTTCTTGACTCCACTTTAAATAAGGGTTTCCTATCTTTATTTTAACAGTACATATATGTTGTTGTTGTTCAGTGGCTCAGTCATGTCCAACATTTTGCCACCCCATGGACTGCAGTATGCCAGGCTTCCCTGTCCTTCACAATCACCCTGAGTTTGCTCCACTCTCCTTCTGTCATCAATATTTCTCAGCATCAAGGTCTTTTCCAATGAGTTGCCTTTTTTCATCAGGTGTCCAAAGTATTGGAACTTAAGCCTCAGCATCAGTCCTTACCATGAGTATTCAAGATTGGTTTCTTTTTGGATTGACTGGTTTGATCTCCTTATTGTCCATGGTTTTCTGCAGCACCACAGGTTGAAGGCTTCAATTATTCAGCATCAGTCTTCTTTATGATCCAACTCTCAACATCTGTATGTGACTACTGGAAAAACCATTGCTTTTACTATGTGGGCCTTTGTCAGCAAATTGATGCCTCTGCTTTTCAATATGCTGTCTAGGTTTGTCACAGCTTCTCTTTCAAAGAACAGGCCTCTTTTAATTTCATGGGTGCAGTCACTATCCCCAGTGATTTTGGAGCCCAAGAAAATAAAGTCTGTCACTGTTTCCATTGTTTCACCATCTATTTGGCATTAAGTGATGGGACAAGATGACATGATCATATTTTTTTAATGTTGAGTTTTAAGCCAGCTTTTTCACTTTTCTCTTTTACCTTCCTCAAGGAGCTCTTTAGTTCCTCCTAGCTTTCTGCCATTAGGATCATGTAATCTGCATATCTTAGGTTATTGATATCTCTCCTGGCAATCTTGATTCCAGCTTGTGCTTCATCCAGCCTGGCATTTCTCATGATGTACTCTGCATATAAGTTAAATAAGCAGGGCAACAATATTCAGCCTTGACATACTAATTTCCCAATTTTGAACCAGTCCATTGTTCCATGCCTTGTTCTAGCCATTACTTCTTGGACTGCAAACAGGTTTCCCAGGAGGCAGGTAAGGTGGTTTGTTCTTCACATCTTTTTAAAGAATTTCCCAGAGATTGTTGTGACCAACACAAAGGCTTTGATTATTCTCTGGTGTAATGAATGTTGGCAATTTGATCTCTGATTCCTCTGCCTTTTCTAAATCCAGCCTGTATATTGGGAAGTTCCCAGTTCATGTACTGTTGCAGCCCAGCTTGAAGGATTTAGAGCATGTTTGTTAGCATGTAAAATGAGTTCAAGTGTACAGTAGTTTGAACATGATTTGTCATTACCCTTCTTTGTGATTGGAATGAAAACTGACCTTTTCCAGTCCTTCTGAGTTTTCCAAATTTGCTGGTATATTGAGTATATATTAAGAGCATATTTCTGGCATTTTGGCACATTGAATGCAGCATTTCAATAGAATCATCTTTTAGGATTTGAAATAGCTCAGCTGGAATTCCATTACCCCTAATAGCTTTGTTTGTATTAAGGCCCACTTGACTTCACACTCCAGAATGTCTGGCTCTAGGTAAGTGACCACAACATTGTAGTTGTCCAGATGATTGACTTTTTTTTTTTTTTTTGTATAGTTTTCTGTATTCTTGCCATCTCTTCTGAATATCTTCTACTTCTGTTAGATCCTTCTGATTTATGCCCTTTATTTTCCCCATCTTTGAATGAAATTATCCCTTGCCATCTCTAATCTCTTAGAGATCTCTAGTCTTTCCCATTCTATTGTTTTCCTCTATATCTTTGCCCTGTTCACTTAGTAAGGCTTTCTTATCTCTTCTTCCTATTCTACTGATTCTTTCTTTTTTTTTTTTTTTTTTCTTTGCCTTTCACTTCTCTTTTTTCTCAGCTATTTGTAAGGCCTCCTCAGGCAAACATTTTGCCTTTTTGCATTAATTTTTCTTGGGGATGATTTGATCACCACCTCCTGCACAACATTATAAACTTCTGTCCATAGTCTTCAGGCACTTTGTCTATCAGATCTAATTCCTTGAATCTATTTAACACTTTTACTGTATAACCATATGGGATTTGATTTAGGTCATACTTGAATGGCCTAGTGCTTTTCCCTATTTTCTTGAATTTACGTCTGAATTTTTCAATGAGATGTTCATGATCTGAGCCACAGACTGCTGTCTTATTTTTGCTGACTATATAGAGCTTGTCTATCTTGGCTGAAAAGGATATAATCCATATGATTTCAGTATTGACCACCTGGTGATGTCCACAGGTAAAGACTTTTGTTTTGTTGGAAGAGGGTGTTTGCTAAGACCAGTGCATTCTCTTGGCAAACATCTGTTACCTTTTGCCCTGCTTCATTTTGTACTCCAAGGCTAAACTTGTGTATCTCCAGGTATCTCTTGACTTCCTACTTTTGCATACCATTCTCCTATGATGTGAAGGGCATATTTTTTGTTGTTAGTTTAGAAGGTCTTACAGTGAAAGGTTATGGCTGTGAACCCTGAGCTATACTGGGATTCATGACTTCCAGAGGAGAGGATTTCAATCGGGGTCAGAGACGAGGCTTGATCAATGGAAGCTTTCATGTTATAAAGTTTTATTAAAGTACAAAAAAGATACAGAAAGCTTTTGACATAGACATCAGAAGGGAGCAAAAAGAGTTTCCCCTAGCTAGTTTTTAGCAAGGAACTATATGCCTACTGCTGCTGCTGCTAAGTCTCTTCAGTCGTGTCTGACTCTGTGTGACCCCATAGACGGCAGCTCACTAGGCTCCTCTGTCTCTGGGATTCTCCAGGCAAGAATACTGGAGTGGGTTGCCATTTCCTTCTCCAATGCATGAAAGTAAAACACAAAAGTGAAGTCGCTCAGTCATGCCCGACTCTTAGCGACCCCATGGACCGCAGTCTACCAGGCTCCTCCGTCCACGGGATTTTCCAGACAAGAGTACTGGAGTGGGGTGCCATTGCTGAGAAAAGAACTGCCTCAGGGCCCTAACCCACAACATGAATTTTGAGATAACATTGGCAAAAAGTGAGTCATCCCAGGCCATAAAACAATAAACATGAATCTTGAAGAAAGGCAGATTTCCAAGCAAATGCATAGTTCATTAGCATAGCTTAAGAAAAACATTCCCATAATAAAAATGGATTGGTTAGCTCAAGGATTAAGAAAAGGTAAATTCAGGTGTCCTCAACATAAAACTAAAATGAGACTTTTTAAATTTTGTGTAGAGGAGAAGAAAAGAAAATATCTACCATTTGTAATTTATTTCCTCCTGCCCATTGGGGACCCTTGGCCTTCCTAACGAGGCTATTAACCCTCTCATTAGCTCTTCATAGAACCATTCAACTTCAGCTTCTTTAGCATTAGTGGTGGGGTCATAGACTTGGGTTACTACAATATTGAATGTTTCACCTTGGAAATTTTGCTTTATCCTTATGACTTTTCATTGTGTGAGAAGCAGGATGTTCCTACTTTTTTTCCTAACCAAGCTATAGCCCTACAATCCATCTGAAGTGTATTTGGAAACATAAACTCTCTTTCTATTGTTTAGAGTTTTTTTTAGTATAATTTCTCAGTTTTCATCTAAAACTGGCAGGCATAAAACTGCTTGCTTAGCCTATTTCACCACCTAAACTTTTGTTACACATTTTCTTGTGGTTGGGGAAGTAAGGGAAAACCTTGTTGATCACATTATCCCTTATGTGCTGATTCATTGAGGACACGTGGTTTTCATAAAGTGAAAGTCCATTTAAGCAACATAGAAATGAAGAGTATTAGCAGCAGCTCAGAAGTACACTGATACCTTCCTCTGGTCTTTACTCAACCCAAAGGTGGCCACTCCCTGATTCTTACTAGTACAAATTAACTCTGCCTACTTTTAAATATAAGTGGAATCAAATATAAGGTATTCTTTTTGTGCAGCAAATCTTAAATATGGAGTAGCCATCATAGTCAACAAAAAGGTCCGAAATGCAGTACTTGGATGCAATCTCAAAAATGACAGAATGATCTCTGTTCGTTTCCAAGGCAAACCATTCAAGGTAATCCAAATCTAGGCCCTGAACAGTAACACCGAATAAGCTGAAGTTTAACAGTTCCATGAAGACCTACAAGACCTTCTAGAAGTAACACCCCCAAAATACATCCTTTTCAATATAGGGGACTGGAATGCAAAAATAGGAAGTCAAGAAACAACTGAAGTGACAGGCAAATTTGGCCTTGGAATAAAGAATGAAGCAGGGTGAAGGCTAATAGAGTTCTGCCAAGAGAATGCACTGGTCATAACAAACACCCTCTTCCACCAACACAAGAGAAGACTCTACATATGGACGTCACAGACAGTCAACACCAAAATCAGATTGATTATATTCTTTGCAGCCAAAGATGAAGAAGCTCTATACAGTCAGTAAAAACAAGACTGGTAGCTGACTGTGGCTCAAATCATGAACTTATTGCCAAATTCATACTTAAATTGAAGAAAGTAGAAAAAACCAATACACCATTCAGGTATGACCTAAATCAAATCCCTTATGACTATACAGTGGAAGTGAGAAATAGATTTAAGGGACTAGATCTGATAGACAGAGTGCCTGATGAACTATGTATGGAGGTTCATGACACTGCACAAGAGACAGGAATCAAGACTATCCCCAAGAAAAACAAATGCAAAAAAGCAAAATGGCTATCTCAGGAGGCCTTATAAATAACTGTGAGAAGTGAAAAACAAAGGAGAAAAAGAAAGACATACCCATTTGAATGCAGAGTTCCAAAGAATAGAAAGGAGAGTTAAGAAAGCCTTCCTCAGTGATCAATTTAAAGAAATAGAGGAAAACAATAGAACAGGAAAGACTAGAGATCTTTTCAAGAAAATTAGAGATACCAAGGGAATATTTCATCCAAAGATGGGCTCAATAAAGGACAGAAATGGTATGGACCTAACAGAATAAGAAGATATTAAGAAGAGGTGGCAAGAATAAACAGAAGAACTGTACAAAAATATCTTCATGACCCAGATAATCACGATGGTGTGATCACTCATCTAGACCCAGACACCCTGGAATGTGAAGTCAAGTAGGCCTGAGGAAGCATCATTATGATCAATGCAAGTGACAGTCATTGAATTCCAGTTCTGTTCAGTTCCAGTAAGTTATTTCAAATCCTGAAAGATGATGTGAAAGTGCTGAACTCAATGTATCAGCAAATTTGGGAAACTCAGCAGTGGCCACAGGACTGGAAAAGGTCAGTTTTCATTCCAATACCAAGGAAAGGCAATGTCAAAGAATATTCAAACTATCACACAATTGCATTCATCTCAGATGCTGGTAAAGTGTTGCTCAAAATTCTCCAAGCTAGGCTTCAACAGTACATGAACGATGAACTTCCAGATGTTCAAGTGCTTTCAGAAAAGGCAGAGGAACCAGAGATCAAAATGCCAACATCTGCTGGATCATGAAGAAAGCCAGAGAGTTCCAGAAAAACATCTATTTCTGCTTTATTGACTATGCCAAAGCCTTTGACTGTGTGGATCACAATAAACTGTGGAAAATTCTGAGAGGGGATTATCAGACCAACTGACCTACCTCTTGAGAAACTTCTGTGCAGGTCAGGAAGCAACAGTTAGAACTGGACATGGAACAACAGACTGGTTCCAAATAGGAAAAGGAGTACGTCAAGGCTGTGTATTGTTACTCTGCTTATTTAGCATATATGCAGAGTACATCATGTGAAACGCTGGGCTGGAAGAAGCACAAGCTGGAATAAAGATTGCAGCGAGAAATATCAGTAACCTCAGATATGCAGATGACACCACCCTTATGGCAGAAAGTGAAGAACTAAAAAGCCTCTTGATAAAAGTGAAAGAGGAGAGTGAAAATGTCGGCTTAAAGCTCAGTATTCAGAAAACTGGGATCATGGCATCCGGTCCCATCACTTCATGGCAAATAGATGAGGAGACAGTGGAAACAGTGTCAGACTTTATTTTTCTTTGGCTCCAAAATCACTGCAGATGGTGTTTGCAGCCATGAAATTAAGACGCTTACTCCTCGGAAGGAAAGTTATGGCCAACCTAGGCAGCATATTACAGAGCAGAGACATTACTTTGTAAACAAATGCCAATCTAGTCAAGGCTATGGTTTTTCCAGTGGTCATGTATGGATGTGAGAGTTGGACTATAAGGAAAGCTGAGCACTGAAGAATTGATGCTTTTGAACTGTGGTGTTGGAGAAGACTCTTGAGAGTCCCTTGAACTGCAAAGAGATCCGTCCATCCTAAAGGCGATCATTCCTGTGTGTTCATTGGAAGGTCTGATGTTGAAGCTGAAACTCTAATACTTTGGCCACCTGATGCCAAGAGCTGAGTCACTTGAAAATACTGTTGCTAGAAAAGATTGATGGCAGGAGGAGAAGGGGATGACAGAAGATGAGACGGTTGAATGGCATCACCGACTCAATGGACATGGGTTTGGGTGGACTCCACGAGTTGGTGATGGACAGGTAGGCCTGGCGTTCTGTGCTTCATGGGGACATGACTGAGCGACTGAACTGAACTGAACTGAATCTTAAATATATACAAGTATTGTGGGGGTAATAGCTAAATCTTTATGATTACTTTCAGGTATTCTATTTTATAATTTATCACACTTCACTTTATATGCAGTGCATTGACATTCAGTTTATTTCTATTTATTATCTATCGTAAATACTATTTCTATAATAATTATTGAACATTTGACAAATATATGCATGCATTTCTGTTGTATATATTTTAATTTTTTTAAGGAACTTCAAATCTGTTCCTCATAGTGATCTATCAATTTACAATGCTACCAACAGTGCAAGAGGGTTCCCTTTGCTTCACACCCCTTCTAGCATTTATCACTTGTAGATTTTTTCATGATGGTCATTCTGACCATTGTGAGGTGATAATTCATTGAAGTTTTAATTTACACTTGTCTAATAATTACTGAGATTGAGCATATTTTCTTTTGTCTGTTGGTCATCTACATTTTTTTTTTTTAATGTCTGTTTAGGTTTTCTGCTCAATTTCTGATTTTTTTTTCTTTTTTAATTGAGATACATGCGCTGTTTCCATGTTTTGGTGATTTATCCCTTGTCAGTTGCTTCTTGTGCAATTATTTTCTCCCAATCTGGGTGTTGTGTTTTCACTTTGTTTATGGCTTCCTTTCCTTGCAAAGGCTATTAAGCTTACTTAGGTTCCTTTTGTTTATTTTTGTTTTTATTTTCATTACTCTGGAGGGAGGTGAGTCAAAAAGTTCTTGCTGTTATTTATATCAGAATATTTTTACTATGCTTTACTTTTAGAGTTTTATAATGTCTGGGCTTACATCTAAACTTTCCATCTATTTTGAGTTTATATTCTGTGTATGATGTTAGAGTGTGTTCTAATTTCATTCTTTTATACGTAACTGTTCAGTTTTCCTAGCACTGCTTATTGAAGAGACTATCCTTTCTCCATTATACAATTTTTCCTGCTTTGTTAAAGATAAGATGGACGTAAAAGTGCAGATTTATCTCTGGACAGATTTATTTATCCTGTTCCACAGATTTATATCTGTGCTGTTGTGCTAGACAATACTGTCTTGATTACTATAGCTTTGTAAGTATAGTCTGAAGTCAAGTATCCTGATCCCTCTAGCTTCATTTTTCTTTATCAAGACTGCTTTGAATATTTGAGGTCTTTTTGCTTCCTTTAAGATTGTAATTTTTTTGTTGTTGTTGTCATTCTATTTCTGTGAAAAATATCATTGGTATTCTGATAGGGATTGCATTTAATCTATAGCTCACTCTGTGTAGTAATTTTCAGAATATTAATTCTAATAATTAATTCTCCCAAACCAAGAACACAGTATATCTCTCCATCAGTTTGTGACATCTTTGATTTCTTTCATTAGTATCCCATGGCTTTCTGAATATAGTTCTGTTGCCTCCTTAGGTTTGTTCCTAGATTTTTTTTTTAATGCTATGGTAAATGGGATTGCTTCCTTAATTTTTCATATTTTTCATTGTTAGTGTATAGGAATGCAAGCAATTTATGTGTATTAATTTTGTACCCTGCAAATTTTACTTAATTCACTGGTGAGCTCTAGTAGCCCTCTGGTAACATCTTTAGGGCTTTCTGTGTATAATATCCAGGCTCCCTGGTATCTCAGTCAGTAAATAATCTGCCTGCAGTGCAGAAGACAGGGATTTGATCCCTGTGTCACGAAGATCCCCTGAAGAAGGAAATGGCAAACCAGTCCAGTATTCTTGTCTGGAAAATCCCATGGACAGAGGAGCCTGTCAAGCTACAGTCCATTGGTGAAAAGGGTCGGACATGGCTTAGTGATTAAAAGACTGTATAATGTCATGTCATCTATAAGCAGTGAGAATTTTACTTCCTCTTTTCCAGTTTGGATTTTTGTTTGTTTGTTTTTTCTTATCTGATAGCCAGGTCTAGACTTCTAAAAGTATGTTGAATAATAATGTCTAAAGTAAACATCCTTGTCTTGTTCCTGATCTTATAGGAAATATTTCCAATTTTTCACCATTGAGAATGAGGTTTCCTGTGGGTTTGTCATTTATGGCATCTATTATGTTGAAGTAGGTTGTCTCTATGCCAACTCCCTTTTTTTCTTAAATCATAAATGCATGTTGAATTTTGTCAGACTCTTTTTCTCCATCTATTGAAATGATCACATGCTTTTTATTTTTTAGTTTGTTAATAGGATGTATCACATTGATTCATTTGTGTATATGGTAGAATCCCTTACATTCCTGGCACTTAGTTAGGATGTATGATCCTTTTAATATGTTGTTGGGTTCTATTTTCTAGTATTTTGTTGAGAATTGTTGCATCTATGTTCATCAGTTATACTGGTCTGTAACTTTTTTTTTTTTTTTAATATATATCTTTGTCTAACTTTGATATTAGGGTGATAGCGGCCTCATAGAACAAGCCTGGGATTGTTCCCTCCTCTCTCTCTATATATATATATATTTTTTTTTTTTTGAAGAGTTTAAGAAGGATAGGTGTTAGCTTCTCTAAGTATTTGATAGAATTATCCTGTGAAACCATCTGGTCCTGGACTTTTTTTCACTAGAAGTCTTTTAATCAGAGGTTTAATTTCATTCCTTGTGATTGGCCTGTTTATATTTTCTATTTCTTTCTGATTCAGTCTTGGAAAGTTGTAACTTTCTAATAATTTGTCTATTTCTTCTAGGTTGTCCATTCTACTGGCAGCAGTCTCTTATGATCCTTTTTATTTCTGCAGTATGTTATAATTTCTCTTCTTTCATTTTTAATTTCATTGATTTGAATTCTCTCCTCCTCCATTTTTTGGATGATTTTATAAATTTTGTTTCTCAAAAGAACCAGCTATTAGTTTCATTGAATTTTGAAATTTATTTCTTCCTCCCTATTTCATTTATTGATGCTCTGGATTTTATGATTTCTTTTCTTCTACTAGCTTTTGGTTTTGTTTGTTCTTCTTTCTCCAGTTGATTTAGCTGTAAAGTTATGTTGTTTACCTGAGATATTTTCTCCTCAGGTAGGGTTAAATGGGTGTGAACTTCCTTCTTAGAACTGCTTTTGCTACATCCCACAAATTTGGGGTCACTATATGTTCACTGTCATTTATTTCTATGAGTTTTTAATTTTCTCTTTGGTTTCTTCAGCAATGTCTTGATTGTTTAATAGTGTACTGTTTTATCTCCATGGGTTTTAGTTTTACAGATTTTTTTTCCTGTAATTGATTTCTAATCTCATAGTGTTGTGGTTGGAAATTATGCTTCATATGAAATTTAAGATTTCATTTATCTTAATTTGCTGAGGCTTGAGCTTTGACCTAAAATTTGATCTATCCTGGAGAATATTCCATGTGCACTTGAGAAGAAAGTGTATTCTGCTGCTTACTAGTGAAATGTCCTATAAATATCAAATAAGTCTATCTAGTCTATTGTACCCAGAGAAGGTGATGGCACCCCACTCCAGTACTCGTGCCTGGAAAACCCCATGGACGGAGGAGCCTGGTAGGCTGCAGTACATGGGGTCACGAAGAGTTGAACACAACTGAGAGATTCACTTTCACTTTTCACTTTCATGCAGTGGAGAAGGAAATGGCAACCCACTCCAGTGTTCTTGCCTAGAGAATCCCAGGGACGGGGGAGCCTGGTTTGCTGCCATCTATGGGGTCGCACAGAGTCGGATACGACTGAAGCGACTTAGCAGCAGCAGCAGTCTACTGCATCAGTTAAAGCCTACATTTCCTTATTATTTTTCTGTGTGGATGATCTGTCCATTGGTTTCAGTGGGATGTTAAAGTCCCCCACTACTACTGTGTTACTGTCAGTTTATGCTTAAAATTTGCCTTATCTATTGAGATGTTTCTATTTTTGGTACAAAACTATTTAAAATTATTATATCTTATTCTTGAATTAACCTTGCTAAATCCACATTTCTATTTTAATATAATAACTGTCAAATATTTTAGGCTTTTTTCATACATAATCATGTTGATTGCAAATATTCATAATTTCTTTATTCAAATTATCATCATATACTAGTAGGACCATATACTGATATTGGGTAAAAATACTGAATAAAATAATTTTAATAGGTGATTTTAATTAATACTGATTTTGCAATAAAGCTTTTTATATTTTATTATTAAATATATTTCTCAGAATTTTTTTTAGATATTCATCAGAAGAGAATAACTTTTCCCCCTACTTTTCTAAGCACTGCCATGAACGGGTGTTGAAGTTTATCAGCTGTTGGTTTTATATCTACAAACACACTCTAATATTTTCCTAGAATTATAATACAATTATCACAAATTCAGCCTTAAAACAGCAGAAAACATTCTTCTACTATTCTGAATTGTGAAAGTCCTCTGAAATCAAGATATCATCGAGGCTGTACAAAAGTTCTAGAGAAAAATTCTTCCTTCCTTCTTGCAGCTCCTGGTGGCTCAAGACATTCATTGAATAATGGTTATTCAACTCCAATCTCTAACTCCATCTTCATATGACCATTTCCTCTGTGAGTCTTTCATGAATCTCCCTCAATCTTATAAGGATGAGTGTGATTGGATTTAAGGCCTACCTAGGTAATCTCGGATAAACTCTTCCCCTCAAGATCCTAAATATAATTATTATAGTTAAACAAATAATATACACATACTCCATGAACTTTAGGTGACATATTTAATGACATTTCTTGGTCACCACATATTCATAAGATTTATATCTTTTTTATAATATGATGACTTGTTTCGTTTTATTTTTTAATGCTATAAACATTGGTGTACATGTATCTTTTTGAATTAGGACTTTTCCATACCCTCTCTTTACCATTTATTTGTAAACTGTTTGATGATGACCATCCCGAGAAATATGAGGTGGTACCTCATTGCATTTTTTATATGCAATTATCAAATAATAACGATGTAGAGTATCTTTTCATGTACCTGATAGCTATCTGTATGTTTTATTTGGAGAAATATCTATTTAGGTCTTATGTCCACTGACTGGGTTTGTGTTTGACAGTGAGTTGTACGAACTGTCATTGAATTTTGGAAATTAAGCCCTTCTGGTTGCGCCTTTTGAAAAAAAAAATCCTCACAGTACATAGATTGCATTTTTATTTTATTTATGGTTTCCTTTGCTGTGGAAAATCTTAAAAGTTTGATTTGGTCTCACTTGTTGATTTTGGCTTTTATTTATTTTACCCTACTATGACTTGGGGCTTCCCCAGTGGCTCAGTCGTAAAGAATTCACCATACAGGGGATGCAGGATATACAGGTACTATCCCTGCATTGGGACGATCCCCTGGAGGAGGAAATGGCAACCCACTCCAGTATTCTTATCACATTAATCCCATGGACAGAAGAACCTGGTGGGTTATGGTCAATGGGGTTGCAAAGAGTCAGACACAACTGAAGTGATTTAGCATATAGAGCACACACTATGTTTTACATCTGGCAATGCTTTGCCTGTGTTCTCTTCTAAGAGTTTCCTTATGTCATATCTTAAGTATTAAGCGACTGTAAGTTTATTTTGTTTATGATGTGAGGAAGTGATCTAACTTCATTGTTTATATGAGGCTACCCAGCTTTGTTGTTTTTGTTGTTCACTCGCTTAGTCATGTCCAACTCTCTGCGACCCTGTGGAGTGCAGAACTCCAGGCTTCCGTGTCATTCCCAACACCTGGAGCTTTCTCAAACTCACATCCATTGAGTTGGAGAGGCTATCCAACCATTCCACCCTCTGTCAGCCCTTCTCATGCTACCTTCAATATTACCCAGTATGAGTCTTTTCTAATGAGACAGCATTTTGCATCAGGTAGCCAAAGTACTGGAGCTATAGCTTCAACATCAGTCCTTCCAATGAATATTAAGGATTGATTTCCTTTAGGATTGATGGGTATGATCTCCTTGCAATCCAAAGGAATCTCAAGAGTCTTCTCCAATACCACAGTTCAAAAACATCAGTTCTTTGGTGTTCAGCCTTCTTTACGGTCCAACTCTCACATTCCTATATGAATACTGGAAAGCCCATAGATTTTAATAGATAGAACTTTGATGGTAAAGTAATGTCTCTGAGTTTTAATGTGCTGTCTAGGTTGGTCATAGCTTTTCTTCCAAGGAGCAAGCATCTTTTAATTTCATGGCCATAGTCATCATCCGCAGTGATTTTGGAGACCAAGAAAATAAAGTCTGTCAATGTTTTCATTGTTTCCCCATCTATTTGCCATGAAGTGATGGGACCAGACGCCATGATCTTCGTTTTTTGAATGTTGAGATTTAAGCCATTTTTTTTCACTCCCTCATTCACTTCATCAAGAAGCTCTTTAGATCTTCTTTGTTTTCTGTCAAAAAAGTAGTGTCATTTGCATATATGAGGTTATTGATACTTCTCCCAGCAATCCTAATTCCAGCTTGTGCTTCATCCAGCTCAGAATTTTGCATCATGTACTCTTCATAGAAGTTAAATAAGCCGAGTAACTATATACTGCCTTGATGTACTCCTGTCCCAGTGTGGAACTAGCTAATTGTTCCACGTCTGTTTCTAACTTTTGCTTCTTGACCTGTATACAGATTTCTCAGAAGACAGGTCAGGTGGCCTAGTATTCCCATCTCTTTGAAGATGTTTCCATAGTTTGTTATGATCCACACAGTCAAAGGCTTTTGTGTTATCAATGAAAAAGAATAGATGTTTCTCCTGGAATTCTCTTGATTTTTCTATGATTCAACAGATGTTGGCAATTTGATCTCTAGTTCCTCTGCCTTTTCTAAATCCAGCTTGAACATCTGGGATTTCTTGATGCATGTACTGTGGAAGCCTTACTTGGATAATTTTGAGCATTACTCCACTAGCGTGTGAGATGTGTGTGATTATGTGATAGTTTGAACATTCTTTAGCTTTCCTTTTCTTTGGGATTGGAATGAAAACTTACCTTTTCCAGGCCCGTGACCACTGTTGAGGTTTCCAAATTTGCTGGGATATTGAGCGCAGCACTTTCACAGCATAATCTTTTAGGTTTTGAAATAGCTCAGCTGGAATTCCACATCCACTAGTTTTGCTCATAGCGATGCTTCCTAAGGCCCACTTGTGATGGTTTCCCAACAGTATTCTCTGAAGATGTTCAGTTTTCTCCATTGTATCTTCTTGATCTTATATTATTTGGCTGTAAGTTTGTGCACTCATTTCTGGATTCTCTCTACTGCTTCATGTATCTATATGCATGTCTGTATGCCAATGCAATGTTATTTTGATTACTGCAGCTTTGTAGCATTAACTAACATCTTGGAGGCTTATTCCTTCAGCATTTTTTTCCCTCAATATTTCTTTGACAAATTCTGTGTCTTTGTAGTTTCTAAGACTATTTATTCTAGTTAGGTAAAAACTGTCATGAGTAATTTGGCAGGAATCACAGTAGATTACTTTGGGCAATACTGACATTTTAATAACATTAATTCTTTGATCCAAGTTCCTGTGATATCTTTTCATCTCTTTGTTCTATGTGCAACTTCCTTTATCAATGTTTTCTAATTCTTAGCATATAAGTCTTTCACATCTGTTTAGGTTTATTCCTACCTATTATTTTGCACGTGATTTTAAATGGGCTTAAATTTTACTTTCTGATATTTCACTGTTTGTATAAAAAAGTAATAGTTTTCTGTATATTGATCTTATATCCTGCTACTTTGCTGATTTAATTTATTAGTTCTAAGTTTGTGTGTGTGTGTGTGAACTGTTTAGGGTCTTGTATATAGAGTACATGTCATTTTTATATAATGGCAATTTTACCACTTATTTCCAGTTTGGATGACTTTTGTTTATTTTTGTAGTCCAAATGCTACGGCTAGCACTCTAAATCCATGTTGAATAGAAGTGAGAATGTGCACCCTTGTCTTTTTTCAAGAATTAAGCAGGAACGCTTTCAACTTTTTATTATGAAGTTTATCTTGGGTATGAGTCTGTCGTAAATGGCTTTTATTCTGTTGAGATATGCTCTCTCTACATTTACTTTGGTGAGAGCTTTTTTCTTATCATGAATAGATGTTGAGTCCTCTCAGGTACTTTCTGCCTTTATTGCCAGGGTCATATTAGTTCTGTCATTTTGTTGTTGTTGATATGGCATATCACATTGGTTGACTTATTTATGTTGAACCATCCTTGTAACATTGGAATGAATTCAGCTTGATCACACTGCTTTATCCTTTTTATGTGTTGTTGGATTCAGCTTGCTAATATTTTGTTAAAGATTTTTACATCTATATTTAACAAAGTTATTAGCTTGCAATTTGCTTTTTTTTTTCATAGTGTCTTTGTCTGGTTTTGATGTCAGTCTGATGATGGTTTCATAGAATGACTTTGGAAGTATTCCCTCTTCTTCAGACTTTGCAAAAATTATGAGAAGGATAAAAAAAAGATTTATTTGGCCATTGTTAGAATTACCCAGTAAAGTTGTTTGGCCTTGGACTTCAGTTTCCATTATTATATTTATTACAATTTCTATGTTACTTCTGATGGTTAGTTTGTTCAGATTATCTGTATCTTCTTGACTCAGTTTTGGAAGACTGTGTGTTTCCAAAAACTTGTCTATTTCCTTTAGATCGCCCTTTTTATTGTCATATAAATAGTTCATAGTGTTTTCTTCTTATTATTTATATTTCTGTGATATCAGTTGTTAGTTCCTCTCTCTAATTTCTTATTAGTTTCTTTGAGCCCTCTTTTTTTTCTCTCTTTAGTGAGACTGGCTAGGAGTTTGTTGACTTTGCTTCTCTTTGGAAAGACCAGTTCTTGGTTTTATTTTTTTTTTCTTTTTTCTTTAATCTCTAATTTATTTCCTCTCTGATCTTTATGATTTCCTTTTATGTTGATTTTAAGGGTTTTTTTCTTCTTTTACTATTTTTTTTTCAGGCAGAAGATTAGTTTATTTATTTAAGATTTTTCTTTGCTTTGTTTCTTAGAAAAAAAGGCTTATATCACTAGGGGCTTCCCTCTTAGGAGTGCTTAGCTGTATCCGAAAGGCTTTGTATGGCTGTGTTTTCATTGTTTTTATCACAAATTATGCTTTTTAAATATTTTATCTTTGATTTCATCACTGACCCATTATTTTTTAAGTAGTATATTGTGTAGTTTCCATACAATCATTTTTTTGTTTGTTTGTTTTCCTTTCTGGGGTTAATTTCTATTTTAATTTCATTGTATTCAGGAAACAATTGGAATTTGAATTTCTTCCTATCTTCTTAAATTTGTTGAGGATTTTATCTGTGTCCGAGTATGTAGTCTATTGAAAAGAATATGTATTCTGGATTGTTTGGACATAGTGTCCTGTATATATATCAATTAAGTTTAACCATTTCATTATGCAGGCCATCTGCAATTCCCAAAACTGAAAAATAAGGAAAAGAGACCATTTTAAACACAAACTGCAAAAGAACTCTTTCCCAAACACCCTCCTTAAAATTGCTTGCGCAGGGAAAACAGACATCTTAAAATCCTTCTCCACATCTGAGGGCGGTGGCCAAGAGGAGCTACCCTACCCTACGCCTGAGATCAGGGGTGGCGGCCAAGAAGAGCAATCCCACGTCCAAGGAGCAGCAGCTGCGTGGGTGCAGGAGGACCAAGAGGAGCTATTCCACGTTCAAGGTCAGGAGGGGCAGCCGTGAGGAGATACCCTTCATCCAAAGTAAGGAGCAGCAGCTGCACTTTGCTGGAGCAGCTGTGAAGAGATACTCCAGGTCCAAGGTAAGAGAAACCCAAGTAAGATGGTAGGTGTTGTGAGAGGTCCATCAGAAAGCAGACACACTGAAACCATATTCACAGAAAACTAGCCAATCTGATCACATGGACCACAGCCTTGTCTAACTCAGTGAAACTAAGCCATGCCCTGTGGGGCCGCCCAAGATGGATGGATCATGGTGGAGAGGTCTCATAATGTGGCCCACTGGAGAAGGGAATAGCAAAACAATTCAGTATTCTTGCCTTGAGAACCCTATGAACAGTATGAAAAGGCAAAATGATAGGATACTGAAAGAGAAACACCCCAGGTCGGTAGATGCCCAATATGCTACTGGAGATCAGTGGAGAAATAACTCCAGAAAGAATGAAGGGATGGAGCCAAACCAAAAACAATACCCAGTTGTGGATGTGACTGGTGATAGAAGCAAGGTCCAATGCTGTAAGGAGCAATATTGCATAGAAACCTGGAATGTTAGGTCCATGAATTAAGGCAAATTGAAAGTGGTCAAAAGGCGATGGCAAGAATGAACATCGATATTCTAGAAATCAGCAAACTAAAATCGACTTGAATGGGTGAATTTAACTGAGATGGGCATCATATCTACTACTGTGGGCAGAAATCCTTTAGAAAATGTGGAGTAGTCATTCATGGTCAACAAAAGAGTCTGAAATGCAGTACTTGGATGCAATCTCAAAAACGACAGAATGATCTCTTTTTGTTTCCAAGGCAAACCATTCAATATCATGGTAATCCAAGCCTATGCCCCAAGCAGTAATGCTAAAGAAGCTGAAGTTGAACGGTTCTATGAAGACCTACAAGACCTTTTAGAACTAACTCCCAAAAGAGATGTCCGTTTCATTATAAGGGACTGGAATGCAAAAGTAGGAGGTCAAGAAACACCTGGAGTAACAGGCAAATTTGGCCTTGGAATACAGAATGAAGTAGGGTGAAGGCTAATAGAGGTTTGCCAAGAGAATTCACTGGTCATAGCAAACACCCTCTTCCAACAACACAAAAGAAGACTCTAAACATGGACATCACAGATGTTCAACACTGAAATCAGATTGATTATATGCTTTGCAGCCAAAGATGGAGAAGCTCATACAGTCAGTAAAAACAAGACTGGGAGCTTACTGTGGCTCAGATCATGAGCTCCTTATTGCCAAATTCAGACTTAAATTAAAGAAAGTGGAGAAAACCACTAGACCTTTCAGGTATAACTTAAATCAAATACTTTATGACTATATAGTGAGAGCGAGAAATATGTTGAAGGGACTAAATCTGATAGATAGAGTGGTTGATGAGCTATGGACAGAGGTTAGTGGCATTGTACAGGAGACACGGATCAAGACCCTCCCCATGAAAAATAAATGCAAAAAAGCAAAATGGCTGTCTGGGGAGGCCTTACAAATAACTATGAAAAGAAGAGAAGTGAAAAGTAAAAGACAAAGGAAAGATATTCTCATTTTAATACAAAGTTCCAAAGAATAGCAAGGAGAGATAAGAAAGGCTTCCTCAGTGATCAGTGCAAAAAAAAATAGAGGAAAATCAAAGAATGGGAAAGACTAGTGATCTCTTCAAGAAAATTAGGGATACCAAAGGAACATTTCATGCAAAGATGGGCTCAATAAAGGACCTAACAGAAGCAGAAGATATTAAGAAGAGGTGGCAAGAATACACAGAAGAACTGTACAAAAAGAGCTTCACGATGCAGATAATCACAATGGTGTAATCACTCACCTAGAGCCAGACATGCTGGAATGCAAAGTCAAGTGGACCTTAGAAAGCATCACTATGAATAAAGATAGTGGAAGTGATGGGATTCCAGTTGAGCTCTTTCAAATCCTGAAAGATGATGCTGTGAAAATGCTGCACTCAATATGCCAGCAAATTTGGAAAACTCACCAGTGGCCATAGGATTAGAAAATGTCAGTTTTAATTCCAATATCAAAAAAAGGCAATCCCAAAGAATGGTCAAACTACTGCAAATGTGCACTTGTCTCACACGCTATTAAAGTAATGTTCAAAATTCTCCAAGCCAGGCTTCAACAGTACATGAACCATGAACTTCCAGATGTTCAAGCTGGTTTTAGAAAAGGCAGAGGAGCCAGAAATCAAATTGCCAACATCCGCTGGATCATCAGAAAAGCAAGAGAGTTCTCGAAAAACATCTAATTCTGCTTCATTGACTATGATGAAGCCTTTGACTGCTTGATCACAATAAACTGTGGAAAATTCTGAAAGAGATGGGAATACCAGACCACCTGACCTGCCTCTTGAGAAACTTGTATGCAGGTCAGAAAGCAACAGTTAAAACGACATGGAACAACAGACTGATTCCAAACAGGAAAAGGTGTATGTTAAGACGTATTTAACATATATGCAGGGTACGTCATGAGAAATGCTGGACTGGATGAAGCACAAACTGGAATCAAGATTGCTGGGAGAAATGTCAGTAACCTCAGATATGCAGATGACACCACCCTTACAGCAGAAAATGAAGAGGAACTGAAAAGCCTCTTGATGAAAGTGAAAGAGGAGAGTGAAAAAGTTGGCCAAAAGCTCAACATTCAGAAAACGAAGATCATGGCATCCACTCCCATCACTTCATGGGAAATAGATGGGGAAACAGTGGAAACAGTGTCAGACTTTATTTTGGGGGGCTCCAGAATGACTGCAGATGGTGACTGCAGCCATGGAATTAAAAGACACTTACTCCTTGGAAGAAAAGTTATGACCAACTTAGACAGCATATTGAAAAACAGACATTACTTTGCCAACAAAGGTCCATCTCATCAAAGCTATGGTTTTTCCAGTAGTCATGTATGGATGTGAGAGTTGCACTGTGAAGAAAGCTGAGAGCTGAAGAACTGATGCTTTTGAACTGTGGTGTTGGAGAAGACTCTTGAGAGTCCCTTGGCCTGCAAGGAAGTCTAACAAGTTTATCCTAAAGGTGATCAGTCGTGGGTGTTCATTGGAAGGACTGATGCTAAAGCTGAAATTCCAATACTTAGCCACCCCATGTGAAGAGTTGACTCATTGGAAAAGACTCTGATGGTGGGAGAGATTGGGGGCAGGAGGAGAAGGGGACATAGAGGATGAGATGGTTGGATGGTATCACCGTCTCGATGGACATGGGTTTGAGTGAACTCCGGAAGTTTGTGATGAACCGAGAGGCCTGACGTGCTGTGATTCATGAGGTCTCAAAGAGTCAGACACGACTGAGCAACTGAACTGAACTGTGTATTTTAGGTTATCTGTTGTCTTGATTCTCTGTCTGGAACATATGTCCATTGATATCAGTGGAGCATTAATCGTATTATTTCACTCCCATCAATTTATTTTATTTGTATCTATGAGTGTTTGCTTTACGTGCTCTGTATTAGGTTCATATATATTGAGTTAGATATCCTCTCCTTTTATTCATGATATTACCATTATATAGTATCCTTTTTCTTTCTTTATGGTGTTTGTTTTATACTCTATTTTGTCCGATATGAGAATATCTATTCCCACTCCCATGTCATTTTCATTGATATAAAATATCTTTTTCTGTCTGCTCATTTTCAATCTATATGTGTCTATCACCCTAAAGAAGGTCTCTTTAAATGTTGTATCCAGTTGGTTTTGTGTTTCTTTTTCTTCCTTTCTCCTTTTTGTTTTTTCTTTCTTAGTTTGATCATCTTCTTTGTTACTATGATTTAGTTTCTTGTTTTTGTTTTTTTTTTGTTTGTTTTGTTTTTGTTTTTGTTTTTGTGTGCCTATGGTATGTTTTTGATTTGTAGTTAATATAGTTTTAAGTATGTTGATCCCAAACTATGTCTACTTGCTTTAGATTGGTAATTATGCAAGTTCAAACACATTCAAAATGAGCTATATCTTTTTGCTATCCTACCTTACAATTTCTGATTATTATGTTCTATTTTAAAACTTCCTATGTGTCCTTTGGCTGTCCACTGTTGTTAAAATATCTTTCACATTTTTTACTGTATATATTAACTTTATTTACTGTATATTTAATATTTAATATATAGTAAACAAATATTATTTTGTATTTACTATATATATTTAAACTATATATATATATTTTTTCAGGTGCTGGCTTGTTTAAATGATTTTTAATCCACTTAGATATTAGTCTTTCCTATTGTAATTTTTCTTTTCCTATTGATTCTCACTTCGTTTTTATTTAGAGGAGCCCTTTCAATATTTCTTTTAGGGTAGATTTAGTGTTTCTGTATATATTTTTTTCTTTTGTTTTTGCTTATTTGAGACATTCTTTTTTTCTACTTTTATTCCAAAAGACAGTCTTTATAGGTAGAGTATCTGAGGTTGCAGGTTTTTTCCTTTCAGGACTTCAAATATATCTTGCCACTCCCTTCTGACCTGAAAAGTTTATGTAGAGAAATCAGCTGATAGATTTATGCGATTCCCTTGTAACTGACACTTTTTTTTTTCTATTGCTGGTTTAGAATTCTCCTTACCTTTAAATTTTTCCATTTTAATTATGATACATCTTGATGTGAGTCTGTTTGACACTCTGCTTCCTGTACCAGGATATCTGTTTCCTTTCTTAGGTTTGAGAAATCTTCAGGCATAATTTCTTCAAATGCATTTTCAATTCCCTTTATTCTTACCATTCCTTCTGGAAACTCTATTATACATAGGTTGACATGGTTTATGTTATCCCATAGACCTCACATGTTACTATTATTATTATCATTTTTTTTTAATTTGTCTTCCTGTCTGCCATTCTGATTTAGTGATTTCCATTATTGTATTATCAAAATCACTCATTCGTTATTCTGCATTATTTAGCCTGATATTCATTATATTCATATTTTACTTTTTTTACATTATATTTATTTTAAATAAATAAAGTAATTTTTATTGCAGTATAGGTGATTTACAATGTTACATTAGTTTTGGGGAGTACAACAAAGTGCCTCAGTTATACATAAACGTATATCCACTCTTTTATTTTGGTCTTTTCCCCTATAGACTGTTGCAGAGTTAGAGAGTACTGAGAAGAGTTCCCTATCCTATGCAATAGGTCTCTATTAGTTATTTATCATATATATATATATATATATATATATATATATATATATAGCTATGTGCATAAATAGGGAGATTTGGGTTTGCCATTTTCTGTAGCTTAGTTCTTATCTCAGCAATTAAATTATCTAATTTGATTGGCTTCTTTTTACGATTTCCGATTCTTTTTTTGCAGTGATTTGTATTTTTATCAATCATTTTTCTTAGTTTCTTTATCATTTCTAGTACCTTCCTTTTGAACTCAGATCAGGTAGACTGGTGAGGTCTGTTTAATTATTTGTTTGTTCAGGGGCTCTCTCTTGGTCTTTTAATTGAGAGTAGTCCCCCTGCTTTTACATTGTACTTATTATTCTCTGACTATGAATTTAGGAGAAATATTCATCTACTGAGGTTTCAAAGGGCTGATTTTATGTGTAGAACACTTGAGTTCAATATTTTTGGTGTGAGGGGTGGGGTTTGATACAGATCTCTGCTGCATCACCCCGCAGAGTGCGCTGGCCATTGTCCCTTATCAAGCAGGGTGTGTTTCACACTGTGCTGTCCAGAATGTGCACTGAGTTTAGACATGTTCTTCTCCTTGATCTGTGGTTGTCATATCTCTTTCAGGGGCAGGCTGCTCCCCAGTTTTTGGAGTAGAAAGCCTAAGATCCAATTCTAAGCTGTGGTGTGAAGTAAGTGAGACTGGATTTCTTCCTCTGGGAAGGGTGTAGTTGCATATTCCTCACAAGGAGCTGTTCACAGGGACATGAGACTCTAATGCCATCAATTACCCAATGTGAATGCCCTCAAAATTTTCTGCTTCTGGCGTCACTTCTGGCCTCATCATCACTGTGGGAGTGCACATAATCAGTACAGACATCACTCTTCATATAAGTTAGGCAAGCAGGATAAAATCAGCCTTGATGTACTCCTTTCCGGATCTGGAACCAGTCTGTTGTTCCACGTCCAGTTCTAACTGTTGCTTCTTGACCTGCATACAGATTTTTCAGGAGGCAGATCAGAAGGTCTGGTATTCCCAGCTCTTTGAAGAATTTTCCAGTTTGTTGTTATTCACACAAAGTCTTTGGTGCAGTCAATAAAGCAGAGGAGATGTTTTTCTGGAACTCTCTTGCTTTTTCTGTGATATAGTTGATTTGCAATGTTTTGTTAGTTCTGTTCTGTTCTGTTCTGTTACTTCTGTAACAATGTTCTATTTGTTTCAGTGGTATAGTGAACAGAATCTGTCATATATCAAACTTCTTGTATCTTTTACTTTTTTTTTTTTTTTGTCCTAAATTATGTCTGACTCCTTTGTGACCCTGTGGACTTTAGCTCACCTGGCTCCTCTCTCCATGGGATTTTATTTCCTTTTCAAGAATACCAGAGTAGACTGTCATTTCCTTCTCCAGGAAATCTTCCTGACCCATGGATTTAATCCACACCTTCTGATTCATTATCACCAAGCCACCTGAAAATATCTAATGAGAGGTTATTGTTGTTGTTTAGTCACTAAATCGTATATGACTCTTTTGCTACCCCATGGACTGTAGCTTACCAGTGTCCTCTGTCCGTGGGATTTCCCAGGCAAGAATACTGGAAAGGATTGGGATTTCCCATTTCCTTCTCCAGGGGATCTGCCTGATCCAGGGATTAAATTCATATCTACTACTTCACAGGTGGGTTCTTTACCACTGAGCCATCTGGAAAACCCCATTTTTTTTCCCCTCAATATAGGCCATTAAAGAGTTTTGAGTAGATTTCCTGGCGCTATATAGTAGGTCCTCATTAGTTTTTCTTATATTAGGAATAAGGTAAGGATGCCCACTCTTATCACTTTTATTCAACATAATTTTGGAAGTCTTAGTCATAGCAATCAGACCAGAAGAAGCAATAAAAGGTATCCAAAGTGGAAAAGATGTAAAATAGTCACTATCTTCAGATGGCATGACACTATACATAGAAAATCTTAAAGATGTTACCAGAAAACTACTAGAGTTCATTAATGAATGTGGTAAAGTTAAAATTTAAAAGTTAACACACAGAAATTGTTTGTATCCTATACACTAACAAGAAAGATGAGAATAAGAAATTAAAAAAAAAAATCCGTTTCATATAACATCAAAAAGAATATAATACCAAGGAGTAAACCTACCTAAAGAGGCAAAAGACCTATACTGAGAAAACTATAGGATACTGATGAAAGAAATCAAAGATAACATGAAGAAATGGAGATATATATCATGTTCTTGGTTTGGAAGAATGAATATTGTGAAAATAACTATACTATCCAAAGCAATCTATATATTCAAAACAATCTTTATCAAATAATCAATGGGTTTTTTCACATAATTGAATATAAAATTGTCAATATGTATGGAAACACAAAAGACCCTGACTAGCCAAAGCAATCTTAAAGAAAAATGGAGCTAGAAGAACTAGATTCCCTGATTTCATTCTACACTACAAAGCCACAGCTATAAAAAAACAATATGTTACTGGCACAAAATTAGGACTATAGATCAATGGAACAAGATTGAAAGCCCAGAGATAAAACCAAGCACCTATGGTCACATAATCTCTGTAAAAGAAGGAAAGAAAGTATAATGGAGAAAAGATAGTCTCCCCAAAAAATAGTACTGGGAAAATTGAAAATTTACATGTAAAAGAATGAATTTGGAACACATTCTAACACTATACAAGGAAAAGAAACTCAAAATGCATTAAAGATTTTAATGCAAGCCCAGATACTTGCATAGGAGGCAATAAACAAAACCATCCCAAAGAAAAAGAAAAGCAAGAAGATGAAGTGGTTATCTGAGGAGGTCTTACAAATAGAGAAAGAAAGAAGTGAAAAGTAAGGAGTAACAAGAAAGATATATCCAACCACAGATTTCTAAGAAACAGCACAGAGAGAAAAGATGGCTTTCCTCAATGAACAGTTGTATAAAACTAGAAGAAAACAACAGAAGGAGAAAGATTAGAGATTTCTCCAAGAAAATTGGACATATCAAGGGAATATTTTGCCCAAAGATGGGCACAATAAAGGACATAAATGGTAAAAGCCTACTAGTCTTTGAAGAGATCAAGGCAAGATGGAAAGAATACATGGAGGAAATGTACAGAAAAGATTTAAATGAAGCAGATTATTATGATGATGTGGTCTGCCACCCAGTGCCGGACTTTCTTGAGTGTGAAATCAAGTAGGCCTTAGGAAGCACTGATGTTGATAAAATGAATGGAAGTGATGGAATTCCAGTAGACTTACTTAAAAACCTAAAGAATGATGCCATCCAGGTGTTGCATTCAATATGTCAGCAAATCTGGAAGACCCAGCAGTGGCCACAGGACTGTAAAAGGTCAATCCTTATCCCAATTCCCAAGAAGGGTAGCACTAAAGAATGTGCTAAACATCGGACAATTGCACTCATCTATCATGCTAGTATGTTATGCTTAAAATCTTGCATTGTAAGCTTCAGCATTGTGTGAGCCAAGAACTTCCAAATATCCAAGCTGGGTTTAGAAAAAAAAAAAGAGGAACCAGAGATCAAATTCCTATTGTCCACTGGATCATAGAGAAAGCTAGGAAACTCCAGAAAAATATAAAACTCTGTTTCACCAACTATACCAAAGCCGTTGACTGTGTGGAATGTAATAAACTGTGAAAAGCTCTTAAAGAGATGGAAATACCTGAGCATTTACCTGTCTCCCAATAAAAACCTGAATGCTGGTCAAGAAGCAACAGTTAGAACCCTGTATGTAACAACAGACTGGTTCAAGATTGAGAAAGGAGTACTCCAGGGCTGTCCACTGTCACCTTGTTTATTTCATCTATACACTGAACACATCATGAGGAATTCCAGGCTGGATGAGTTACAACCTGGAATCAAGATAGACAGGACATTGACAACCTCAGGTGTGTGGATCATATAACTCTAAGGTCAGAAAGTGAAGAGGAACTAAAGAACCTCTTGGTGAAGGTGAAGGAGGACAGTGAAAGAGCCAGATTAAAGATAAATATTAAAAAACAACAACAATAATAACAACAAAAATCATGGTACCCAGCCCCATCATTTCATGGAAATAGAGGGGTAAAAGGTGGAAATAGTGACAGATTTCCTATTCTTGGGCTCTATAATCACTGCAGATAGTGATTGCAGACATGAAATCAGAAAACATTTGCTTCTTGACAGGAAAGCTATGGCAAACCTAGACAGTGTGTTGAAAAGCAGAGGCATTACTCTGCTGACAAAAGTCCATATAGTCAAGGCTATCGTCTTCCCAATGGTCACGTATGATTGTGAGAGAAGGACCATAAACAAAGTGGAACACCAAAGAATTGGAGCCTTTGAATTGTGGTGCTGGAGAAGACTCCTGGGAGTCCCTTGGACAGCAAGGATATCCAACTAGTGAAGCTTAAGGGAAATCAACCCTGAACATGCATTGGAAGAACTGATACTGAAGCTAAAATTCCAGTATTTTGATCATCTGATATAAACAGCTGACTCATTGGAAAAGTCCCTGATGCTAGGAAAGATTGAGGGCAGAAGAAGAGGGTGTCAGAGGATGAGATGGGTGGATGGTATCACTGAGGCAATAGACATGACTTTGGGCAAACTTTGGGAGATGGTGAGGGACAGGGAGGCCTGGAGTGCTCAGTCCATAGCCTGCAAAGAGTCAGACACGACTGGGTAACTGAACAGCAATAGCAAATGGATTCTATAGTTTTGTTTGATATGAAAAGTTGCTTAAGTAAATTTTTATCCAGCATGATAGATGAATTGAGCATTTACCTCTTTTAGTTTTTTATTTAGTAAAGTTCTATTTTCCCTTTATGTAAAAATAAAGTAGATATTTTTATTTTAGAAAAAGTATCTTAAAAAACAGCATTTCCTTGATTCTATTTTACTAAACTCAGAAAATATAACAAAGCAATCTAGGAACAATTATATTTATTTTTCTTAGTATACTGTGAAGTCAGTATTTTTATGCCATTCAGGTTGGTTTTGTGATTAACATTTTGAATTGTCACCACCAGCTAGCTGAGTGTTAAGTGCTGATGGCAGAATTCCAGTGTCACATCTGACACTTTGAGAAAAAAAAAAAATCACTGAAAATTCTTTTCATAAACACACAAAATGCTCCAGCACACCCTTTTTACCATTTTTTTTAAAATTTAAATTTCAAAAATATGTTGGTTTCATTCTATTTTCATGTCTTTATGCTAGTCACTGAAGAAATGTGAAGTTGAATCTTTAACTTAAAGGTATTATTTCTTTCTTTACTTTATTATTTCTTTAAGTCTTCTGAATGGAGAAGGGGCAGGTGATGTTTTATTTAATATTTAATACTTTTCATTGGAGTACAAGTGATTCACAATGTTGTGTTAGATTCTGCTGCATACCAAAATGAATCAGTTGTACATATACTCTTTTAGATTCTTTTCCCATATAGGTCATTATAGAATGTTGAGCCCCCCATGCTATACAGTAGGTTCATATTAGCTATCAATTTTATATATAGTAGTGCATATATGTCAATCCCAATCTCTCAGTTTATCTTTCCCTCTCTTTCCCCCTTGGTAACTATGAGTTCTTTTTCTATATCTGCGACTCTATTTCCATTTTGTAAGTAAAGTTTATTTGTACCATTGTTTTTTTTTTTAGATTCCATATATAAGTGATATCATATGATGTCTGCCTTTAACTGAGTTACTTCTCCCAGTATGACAATTTCTAGGTTCATCTAGGTCCACAAATAGCAGTATTTCATTTTTAGTGGCCAAGTAATATTTCATTTCATATATGTATCATATCTTATTTATCCCTTCATCCACTGGTGGACATTCAGGTTGTTTTCATGTTCTGGATATTTTAAATAGGACTGTAATGAACATTGGGCTGTGTGTATCATTTCAAATTATTATTTCAAAAGTCACATTTTATTTATGTAATCAGGAGTGGAATTTGTGGATCATATAATAACTATTTTTCATTTTTTAAGGAAGCTTCATATGGTTCTCAAAAAAAAAAAAAAAGTTTTGCACAGCTAAGAAAAACATAAAATGAAAAACATCCCCTAGAATGGGAAAAAAATATTTGCAAATGAAGTGACCAACAAAGGATTAATCTCAAAAATATAGAAACAGCTCATGCACTTCAAAAAAAAAAAAAAAAAAAGATCTAAGTAGACATTTCTCAAAAGAAGACATGCAGATGGCCAAAAGGCACATGAAAAGATGTCAACATCATTAGTTATTAGAGAAATGAAAATTGAAGCTACAGTAAGGAATCAGTTCACACTGAACAGAATGGCCATCATCAAAAAATATACAAATAATAAATGCTGGAGAGGGTTTGGAGAAAATGGAATCCTCATACACTGTTGATGGCAATGTAAATTAGTGTAGGTAATACTTTATCAACTTGATAGATGAGAAAACATATATATAAAAATATAATTTTGGTTTATTTACATTGCTAAATTTAAGAACAAAGAAATAGTTTAAATAAGAAGAGATATTAGTGTCACGGGTAATATTTTACCTGTTTGCGGTTGCTTTGGGCTTTAAGTGCTTTTCTTGGTAGAAACTCAATGAATATTTGTTGAATGAAAGATTCCTCTTGAATTCTATAATTTTTCACAATTTTTAAAAGTTTCACTCACATGATTTCATATAATGTCATGAGAACCTTCTCTCTCTCTCTCTCTCTCTTCACCCCTACGTTGCTTCTCCCCTTCCCCACTGGTAACCACTTGTTTGTTCTCTGTATATGTGAGTCTTCTTTTTTTTGTTTCATTCACTAGCTTGTTGTAATTTTTACATATCATATACAAGTTGTATCATACAGTATTTGTCTTTCTCTTTCTGATGAATTTATTTCACTTAATGTCCTCTAAGACAACCTGTGTTGCTGCAAGTGCCAGAAATGAATTGTTTTCATGGCTGATTAGTATTCTTATAAATACGATCAGCCACAAAAATAATGAATATATATATTATCACATTTTCTTTATTCATTTGTTCATGGACACAGCTTGCTTTCATATCTTGACAATTGCAAATGATGGTGCTATAAACTTTGGGGTGCATGTATCCCTTGGAATTTGTATTTTGTTTTGCTTTGTTTAGATACATACCCAACAAAAGCAGCTAAACACAAAAAGCACAAATTTCATTACAAAAAAAAAAAAAAAAAGATTCTGTTATTAATGAACAAAAAACCGAAGCCAATGAACCAGTTCACAAATCAAGCAATTTCCCAGCTCCTCAATCAAATGAACAAATTGGCTTTCCTTTAATGCAAAGGCTTGAATTGAGAGGGGAAATTGTTCCCAATTGCACACACTGGAGAAAATTACCCTACTTCATGGACCCCCTGTGTGCTTAGTTGTTCAGTCATGTCTGACTCTTTGCGACCCCATGGACTGCAGCCCACCAGGCTCCTCCGTCCATGGGGATTCTCCAGGCAAGAAAACTAGAGTGGGCTGCCATACCCTCCTCCAGGGGAATATTCCCAACCCAGGGATTGAATCCAGGTGTCCTGCATTGCAGGCAAATTCTTTACTATCTGAGCCACCTGGGAAGCCCCATGGAGACCCTAGTCTTCCAAATGTTGATTTTATTATTATTATTATTTTTTTTTTTACTCAAACTGCCAAATACTGCGGTGGACAGTTGATGTGGGAAATTTGAAGGGAAGATCCTTGGAAGAAGTGGTCCCAGCAACTGCTAGGGACTTACCCCAATATTCCCTAAATAGGTCGCAAGCAATAAGGGTCCTACTTGTCCCACTGAAATTTGTTTTGGAGTCCAAGATAGCAGCACAACAGGCCAATAAATTGGGAGAAGAATTATTGGGGAAAGGAATAATGACTTAAATGAAAACCTGGCAGAGTGAGAAAATGGCAGATTAGTGCCTCCCATAATCATCTTGATACAGTCTGATTTTGGGCTCCGTTTATACAAAGAAAGGGGAGAAGGAAGGGCCCATTGTGGAACCAACCAGTGGCTGAATAGGTGTGCAATATGTTGCACCTTCCTTGCCTCTGTTACATTAATACATTAATTGATAAAAAGTGTTTAGAAACTTTACAGCAAATTTTCTAAGTACTTATATGTATTTCTGGGGCTTCCCTAGTGGCTCAGACTGTAAAGCGTCTGCCTGCAATGCAGGAGAGCCGGGTTTGATACCTGGGTTGGGAAGATCCCCTGGAGAGGGAAAAGGCACCCCACTCCAGTATTCTTGCCTGGAAAATCCCATGGACCACGGAGCCTGGTAGGTTACCGTCCATGGGGTCTCAGAGTCGGACATGACTGAGCGACTTCACTTTCACTTTCTATATGTATTTTACAATATTTTACAAAAGTTTGAATTTGTGATGAATGGAAGAAACTGGCACTTCACCAGAAATAGTTGAAGAAGCACATATCTAGAAGGTTATTAAGTGTAATCAAGGACATTTTAAAAATAAATTTATTTATTTTAATTGGAGGTTAATTACTTTACAATATTGTATTGGGTTTGCCTTACATCAACTTGTTCATAGATTTGGCATTTTCTCCTAAAGGAGGTCAGTCCTGGGTGTTCATTGGAAGGTCTGATGTTGAAGCTGAAACTCCAATACTTTGGCCAGCTGCTACAAAGAGCTGACTCATTGGAAAAAGCCCTGATGCTGGGAAAGATTGAAGGCAGGAGGAGAAGGGGATGACAGAGGATGAGATGGTTGGATGGCATCACCAACTCAATGGACATGGGTTTGGGTGGACTCCAGGAGTTGTTGATGGACAAGGAGGCCTGGCATGCTGTGGTTCATGGGATCACAAAGAGTCAATCGGACACGACTGAGTGACTGAACTGAACTGAACTAAACATTTGGCATACTCCAGAACAATATATGAATTGTTTAAAAGTAGAAGCAAACATCAGCCAAACACCAAGAAACCAAGACCTACAAATTATTGCCTGGAGCTTGGAGATATGTATTTGTAGAAAAACAAAACAAAACAGGGAGGGAGGAGGAAGGGGGGATCAGGATAGGGAACACGTTTATACCTGTGGCAGATTCATGTTGATGTATGGCAAAACCAATACAATATTGTAAAGTAATTAACCTCCAATTAAAATAAATAAATTTATATTTAAAAAAAACTAAAAAAAAGAAGAAGAAAGAAAAAACTATTAAAGAACCAGTTCAAAAATAACTAGAACATGAGAATCTAGATTTTAGTCTATTCAACTTAATATTTCTTAAAAGAGTTTATAATATTTACCAGCCTAATTCTCCTCCTTCACGTGTGAGTTCCTGTGAAGACTCAGAATGAGGCTTAGTTCCATCAGTGATGATGTTGGTAGTCTCTATGGTAACAGTTACTAGGGGAAAGAACACCACCAACAACTGTTGGCATAGTGTAAGAGAAATATTGCAGAAAATTTGATTGCTTTCATAGCTGCTCTCCAAATGCCATGAACAGATCTAGACAGTCATTGTAGAGCTGCTTCCATTAACTTCCTCTCAATTCTGGCACATTCCTTTTTTTGTTTTTGTTTTGTTTTGTTTCTAAATTTTATTTTTACTTTATTTTACTTTACAATACTGTATTGGTTTTGCCATACATTGACATGAATCCACCACGGGTGTATACAAGCTCCCAATCCTGAATCCCCCTCCCACCTCCCACCCCATATCATCTCTCTGGATCATCCCCATGCACCAGCCCCAAGCATCCTGTATCCTGTATCGAACATAGACTGGCACTTCGTTTCTTACATGATAGTATACATGTTTCAATGCCATTCTCCCAAATCATCCCACCCTCTCCCTCTCCCTCAGAGTCCAAAAGTCCATTCTATACATCTGTGTCTCTTTTGCTGTCTCGCATACAGGGTCATCATTACCATCCAGAAAGAAAAACACCAATACCGTATACTGACACATATATATGGAAATTAGAAAGATGGCACGTTCTTTCAGGTTGTTTCATATGTTCTTATGTGTGCTGAGTTCCCTCCGTCATGTCCAACTCTTTGTGACCTTATGGACTGGTAGCCCAGCAGTATCCTGAGTCCACTGGATTCTTCAGGCAAGAATAATAGAGTGAGTAGTCATGCCCTCCTCCAGGGGAATCTTCCCTACACAGGGATCAAATATGCATCTCCAGAGTTTCCTGCATTGGCAGGAGATTGGCAGTTTGGTTCTTTATCACTAGTACAACCTAGTTTAAATAGTTCAGTCCAGTTACTCAGTCATGTCTGACTCTTTGCGGTGCCATGGACTGCAGCACACCAGGCTTCCCTGTCCATCAAAAACTCCATGAGCTTGCTCAAACTCATGTCCATGGAGTCGATGATGCCATCGTACCATCTCATCCTCATCCTACCATGTTGTAGCCTTTTCCTGCTGCCTTCAAACTTTCCCAGCATCAGGGTCTTTTCCAATCAATCAGTTCTTTCCACCAGGTGGCCAAAGTATTGAAGTTTCAGCTTCAGCATCAGTCCTTACAAAGAGTATTCAGGATTAATTTCCTTTAGGATGGACTAGTTGGATCTCCTTGCAGCCCAAGGGACTCTCAAGAGTCTTCTCCAACACCACAGTTTAAAAGCATCCATTCTTCAACGCTCAGTTTTCTTTATGTCCCAACTCACATCCATATGTGATTGCTTACTGGAAAAGCCATAGCTTTGACTAGATGGACCTTTATCAACAAAGTAATGTCTCTACTTTTTAACGTGCTGTCTAGGTTAATCATAGCTTCCAAGGAACAAGCATATTTTAATTTCATGGCTGCAGTCACCATCTGCTGTGATTTTGAAACCTAAGAAAATAAAGTCTGTCACTTTCTTCAAGAGGCTTCTTCTTCGATTTTTGCCATAAGAGTGGCATCATCTGCAAATCTGAATATCTGAGGTAATTGATATTTCTCTGAGCAATCTTGATTCCAGCTTGTGCTTCATCTAGCCTGGCATTTTGCATGATGTATTATGCATATAAGTTATATAACAAGGTGACAATATGCAGTCTTGACATACTCCTTTCCCAATTTAGAACCAGCCTCTTGTTCCGTGTCTGGTTCTAACTGTTGATTATTGACCTCCATACAGATTTCTCAGGAGGAAGGTAAGGTGATCTGGTATTCCCATCTCTTGCACTCAACAATTTCAACTATATATCATTCAATCTAGTCCAAATTTGGGAGAAATATCAAGAACCTCAGATACGCAGATGACACCACCCTTATGGCAGAAAATGAAGAGGAACTAAAAAGCCTCTTGCTGAAAGTAAAAGTGGAGATTGAAAAAGTTGGCTTAAAGCTCAACATTCAGAAAATGAAGATCATGGCATCTGGTCCCATCACTTCATGGGAAATAGATGGGGAAACAGTGGAAGCAGTGTCAGGCTTTATTTTTTTGTGCTCCAAAATCACAACAGATGGTGACTGCAGCCATGGAATTAAAAGACGCTTACTCCTTGGAAGAAAAGTGATGACTAACCTAGATAGCATATTCAAAAGCAGAGACACTACCTTGCCAACAAAGGTCCGTCTAGTCAAAGTTATCGTTTTTCCAGTGGTCATGTATGGATGTGAGAGTTGGACTGTGAAGAAGCCTGAGCGCTGAAGAATTGACGCTTTTGAACTGTGGTGTTGGAGAAGACTCTTGAGAGTCCCTTGGACTGCAAGGAGATCCAACCAGTCCATTCTGAAGGAGACCAGTCCTGGGATTTCTTTGGAGGGAATGATGCTGAAGCTGAAACTCCAGTACTTTTGTCACCTCATGTGAAGAATTCACTCATTGGAAAAGACTCTGATGCTTGGAGGGATTTGGGGCAGGAAGAGAAGGGGACGATAGAGGAAGAGATGGCTGAATGGCATCACTGACTCGATGGATGTGAGTCTGAGTGAACTCCTGGTGTTGGTGATGGACAGGGAGGCCTTGCGTGCTAAGATCCATGGGGTCGCAAAGAGTCGGACAAGACTGAGTGACTGAACTGAACTGAATTAGTTCAGATTCTAAGTAAATGATACATAAGTTGTAATATACCCTAAAAGTACCACTAATTGAATATGGAATCCTTATAGGAAACATTAAAATGGAATTAGTGTTATCCTAATAAAAAACGACAGAATTATCTCTGTTCATTTCCAGGGAAAACCATTCAATATCACGGTAAGCCAAGTCTATGCCCCTACCAGTAATGCTGAAGAAGCTGAAGTTGAACAGTTCTATGAAGACCTACAAGACCTTCTACAACTAACACCCAATAAAGATGTCCTTTTTATTATAGGGAGCTGGAATGCAAAAGTAGGAAGTCAAGAATCACCTAGAGTAACAGGCAAATTTGGCCTTGGAGTACAGAATGAAGCAGGTAAAGGCTAATAGAGTTTTGCCAAGATAGCACACTAGTCATAGCAAACACCCTCTTCCAACAACACAAGAGAAGACTCTACACTTGGACATCACCAGATGGTCGACACTGAAATCAGATTGATTATATGCTTTGCAGCCAAAGGTGCAGAGGCTCTATAAAGTCAGCTAAAACAAAACTAGGAGCTGTCTGTGGCTCAGATCATGAACTCTTTATTGCCAAATTCAGACTGAAATTGAAGAAAGTGGAGAAAACTGCTAGGCCATTCAGATATGATCTAAATCAAATCCATTATGACTATACAGTGGAAGTGAAAAATAGATTTAAAGGACTAGATCTCATAGGCAGGGTGCGTGATGAACTATGGACAGAGGTTCATGACACTGTACAGGAGACAGGAATCAAGACCATTCCCAAGAAAAAGAAATGCAAAAAAGAAAAATGGCTGTCTGAGGAGGCCTTACAGATAGCTGTGAAAAGAAAGGAAGTGAAAAGCAAAGGAGAAAAGGAAAGATATATCCATTTGAATGCAGAGTTCCAAAGAATACCAAGGAGAGTTAAGAAAGCCTTCCTCAGTGATCAATGCAAAGATAGAGGAAAACAATAGAATGGTAAAGACTAGAGATCCCTTCAAGAAAATTAGAGATACCAAGGGAATATTTCATGCAAACATGGGCTCAATAAAAGACAGAAATGGTAGGGACCTAACAGAAGCAGAAAATATTAAGAAGAGGTGGCAAGAATACAAAGAACAACGTAGAAAAAAGATCTTCACGACCCAGATAATCATGATGGTGTGATCACTCACCTAGAGCTAGACATCCAGGAATGTGAAGTCAAGTGGGTCTTAGGAAGCATCACTACAAAGAAAGCTAGTGGAGGTGACGGAATTCCAGTTGAGCTATTTCAAGTCCTAAAAAATGACTCTTTGAAAGTGCTGCACTCAAAATGGCAGCAAATTTGGAAAACTCAGCAGTGGCCACAGGACTTGAAAAGGTCAGTTTTCACTCCAATCCCAAAGAAAGGAAATTCCAAAGAATGCTCAAACTACTGTGCCATTGCACTCGTCTCACATGCTAGTAAAGTAATGCTTAATTAATGTTCATTGAGTGCTGTTATATAACCATCTCATTGTCTGCTGCCCTCTTCTCCTTTTGACTTCAGTTTTTCCTAGCTTCATAGTCTACTCCAACGAGCCAGCTTTTGCATCAGGTGACCAAAGAATTGGAGCTTCAGCATAAGTACTTCTAATGATTATTCAGGGTTAATTTCCTTTAGGGTTGACTGATTTCATCTCCCTGCTGTCCTAGAGATTCTGAAGAATATTCTCCTGAGATAGAATTAAAAAGCATAAATTCCTTGGCACTCAGGTTTCTTTTTGGGGCAACTCTCATATCCATACCTGACTACTGGAAAAAACATAGGTTTGAACAAAAGTAGTTGGGTAACAAAATGATGTCTCTGCTTTTTAATATGCTATATAACTTTGTCAGAGTGTTCCTTCAAAAGAGCAAACTTCTTTTAATTTCATGGCTGCAGCCATGGTCTTCAGTGAATTTGGAACCCAAGAAAATAAAATCTGTCAGCACTTCTACTTTTCCCCCTTATGCTTACCATTAAGTGATGAGACTGGATGCAATTATCTTAGTTGTGTTTTTTTTTTTTTTTTTTTTTTTATGTTGACTTTTAAGCTCTATATAGTCAACAAAAACAAGACCAGGAGCTGACTGTGGCTCAGATCATGAACTCCTTATTACCAAATTCAGACTTAAATTGAAGAAAGTAAGGAAAACCTCTGGACCATTCAGGTATGACCTAAATCAAATCCCTTATGATTATACAGTGGAAGTGAGAAATAGATTTAAGGGCCTAGATCTGATAGATAGAGTGCCTGATGAGCTATGTACTGAAGTGTGTGACATTGTGCAGGAGACAGCGATCAAGATCATCCACATGGAAAAGAAATGCAAAAAAGCAAAATGGCTGTGTGGGGAGGCCTTACAAATAGCTGTGAAGAGAAGAGAGGTGAAAAGCAAAGGAGAAAAGGAAAGATATAGGCATCTAAATGCAGAGTTCCAAAGAATAGCAAGAAGGGATAAGAAAGCCTTCTTCAGCAATCAATGCAAAGAAATAGAGGAAAACAACAGAATGGGAAAGACTAGAGATCTCGTCAAGAAAATTAGAGATACCAAGGGAACATTTCATGTAAAGATGGGCTCGATAAAGGACAGAAATGGTATGGACCTAACAGAAGCAGAAGATATTAAGAAGAGGTGGCAAGAACACATGGAAGATTTGCACAAAAAAGATCTCCCTGAACCAGATAGCCATGATGATGTGATCACTAATCTAGAACCAGACATCTTGGAATATGAAGTCAAGTGGGCCTTAGAAAGCATCACTACGAACAAAGCTAGTGGAGGTGATGGAATCCCAATTGAGCTGTTTCAAAACCTGGAAGATGATGCTGTGAAAGTGCTACACTCAATATGCCAGCAAATTTGGAAAACTCAACAGTGGCCACAGGACTGGAAAAGGTCAGTTTTAATTCCAATCCCAAAGAAAAGCAATACCAAAGAATGCTCAAAGTACCGCACAATTGCACTCATCTCACATGCTAGTAAAGGAATGCTCAAAATTCTCCAAGCCAGGCTTCAGAAATATGTGACCCATGAACTCCCTGACGTTCAAGTTGTCTTTAGGAAATGCAGAGGAACCAGAGATCAAATTGCCAACATCCGCTGGATCATGGAAAAAGCAAGAGAGTTCCAGAATAACATCTATTTCTGCTGTATTGACTATGCCAAATTCTTTGACTGTGTGGAAAACAATAAACTGTGGAAAATTCTGAAAGAGATGGGAATACCAGACCACCTGACCTTCCTCTTGAGAAATCTGTATGCAGGTCAGGAAGCAGCCGTTCGAACTGGACATGGAACAACAAACTGGTTCCAGATAGGAAAAGGAGAACGTCAAGGCTGTATATTCTCACCCTTTTTATTTAACTTATATGCAGAGTATATCATGAGAAACGCTAGACTGGAAGAAACACAAGCTGGAATCAAGATTGCGGGGAGAAATATCAATAACCTCAGATGTGCAGATGACACCACCCTTATGACAGAAAGTGAAGAGTACCTAAAAAGCCACTTGATGAAAGTGAAATAGGAGAGCGAAAATGTTGGCCAAAAGCTCAACATTCAGAAAACGAAGATCATGGCATCCGGTCCCATCACTTCATGGGAAATAGATGGGGAAACAGTGGAAACAGTGTCAGACTTTATTTTGGGGGGTCTCCAGAATGACTGCAGATGGTGACTGCAGCCATGAATTTAAAAGATGCTTACTCCTTGGAAGAAAAGTTATGACCAACCTATATAACATATTCAAAAGCAGAGACAGTACTTTGCCGACTAAGGTCCGTCTGGTCAAGGCTATGGTTTTTCCTGTGGTCATGTATGGATGTGAGAGTTGGACTGTGAAGAAGCCTGAGCGCTGAAGATTTGATGCCTTTGAACTGTGGTGTTGGAGAAGACTCTTGAGAGTCCCTTGGACTGCAAGGAGATCCAACCAGCCCATTCTGAAGGAGATCAACCCTGAGATTTCTTTGGAAGGAATGATGCTATAGCTGAAGCTCCAGTACTCTGGCCACCTCATGCAAAGAGTTGACTCATTGGAAAAGCCTCTGATGGTGGGGGGGGGGGGTTGGGGGTAGGAGGAGAAGGGATGACCGAGGATGACATGGCTGGATGGCATCAGGGGAACGATGGACTTGAGTCTGAGTGAACCCCGGGAGATGGTGATGAACAGGGAGGCCTGACGTGCTGCAATTCATGGGGTCACAAAGAGTCAGACACGACTGAGCGACTGAACTGAACTGACTGAAGCCAGCTTTTTCACTCCCCTCTTTTACCCTCATTAAGAGGCTCTTTAGTTCTTGTTCACCTTTTGCCATTAGAATGGTTTTATCTGCATATCTGAGGTTGCTGATAATTATTCCAGAAATCTTGATTTTATCTTGTGATTCATCCAGCCCAGCATTTTCTCTGATGTACTCTACCTATAAGTTAAAGAAACAGGATGACAATATACAGCCGTGTCACACTCCTTTCTCAATTTTGAACCAGTCAGTTGTTGCATGTAAGATTCTAACTCTTTCTTCTTAATTCACATAAAGGTTCCTCAGAAGACAGGTAAGGTGGTCTGGTATCCCCAGCTCTTAAAATTTTTTCCACAGTTTGTTGTGATCCACACAGTCAAAGGCTTTAGTGTATTCAGTCAAGCAAAATTAGATATTTTTTTCTGAAATTCCCTTTCCTACTCTATGATCCAACAAATCTTGGTAATTTGATCTCTGGTTTACTTGCCTTTTCTAAATCCAGTTGTACATCTGGAAGTTCTCAGTTCACAAGCATAGCTTGAAGGATTCTGAGCATGAGCTTACTGGCATGCAAAATGAGTACAATTGTATTATTGTTTGGAAGTTCTTTGAAACTGCCTTTCTTTGTGATTGGACTGAAAACTTTTTCCAGTCCTGGGGCCACTGCTGAGTTTTCCAAGTTTGCTGATATATTGATTGTATAATTTTAAAGGATTATATTTTAGGGTTTTAAGTAGCTCAGCTGGAATTCCATCACTCCTCCTAACTCTGTTCCTAGTAATGTTTCATAAGGCCCACTTGACTTTACACTCTAAGATGTCTGGCTGTAGGTGAGTGACCACACCATCATGGTTATCTGGGTCATTAAGATCTTGTTTTTACAGTTCTTATGTGCATTTTTGCCACCTCTTCTTAATCTTTCTCCTTCTGTTAGGTCCTTACTGTTTCTTTCCTTTATCATGCCCATCCTTGCATGTAATGTTTCCTTGATATCTCCAGTTTTCTAGTAGAGATCTGTACTATTTCCCATTCTATTGTTTTCCTCTATTTCTTTGCATTTTTCATTAAAGAAGACCTCTTATATCTGCTTGCTATTCTCTATAGATATGCATTCAGTTGGGTATATATTTCCTTTTATTCTTTGTCTTTTACTTCTCTTCTTTCCTTAGCTATTGTAAAGCCTCCTCAGACAGCCCCTTTACCTTCTTGCATTTCTTTTTCTTTGGGATAGTTTTGGTCACTGCTTCCTGTAAAATGTTATGAATCTCTGTCCACATTGTCCATATTTCTTCAGTCACTCTATCTACAAGATCTAATTCCTTATATCTATTAATCACATCCACAGCATAATCATAAGGGATATGATTTAGGTCATAGCTGAACAGCTTAATGGCTTCCCTTACTTTCTTCTGTGTAGCCTACATTTCGCATTAAGGAGTTCATGATCTGAGCCATAGTCAGTTCCAGGTCTTGTTTCTGCTGACTGTAGCAATGTATAGAACTATATAGATCTGTTCATGACTCACCTCATAACTTTTAGTACAGTTAAAGAATTAAGTGACTAGAATAAAAACAGGTAGATTCCTGGCAATTTAGTTGCAATTATTCTAAGAAAAGCTAGTTAGTAGGCTAAAAACTGGCATCAGAAGAATTTTCTTAGTATTCCTGTTTTTTCTACATTATCCTAAATAGATGATAAGTATTCTATCTCTATTGCAAATCAGAAACAAAGGACAACCCAAAAAACAAAATAACTAAAGCCTTAAAATCACAGTGTGAATATAACGGAAGTCTTTGCCATACCCCTGCTTGGGTGACAGGTAGAGGAATACTTTCAGGTCTAGTTAGAAGACTGCATGTGTGCTAAGTTTTGTCCAATTCTGTGGGACCCTATAGGCTAACCCACCAGGCTCCTCCATTCATGGGGATTCTCTGGGCAAGAATACTGGAGTGGGTTGTCATTTCCTCCTCCAGGTGATCTTCCTGACCCAAGGATCGAACCCACATCTTATATGTCTCCTGCATTGACAGGCAAGTTCTTTACCGCTAGTGCCACCCTGGGAAGCCCAGTTAGAAGAATAGACACTGGATATTATTTCACTAGTCCTCTCTTCATAATAATAGATGATTTAACCAGAGAATGTTAACCAGAAATTTAACCAGAGAATATAAAAAGTTGACTATTGCAAATCAGCAGTACCAGAAAATTGTCCTAGAGGAAAGAAAGCCTGTGGAATGGGGTCCAACAGGGAGAGACTGTGATCATCAGAAGTCTTGTCCATAAGTACAACCCCAAGAAACATGCATTCAGAAGTTACCTAGGTAAGATGGTAGAGGAGAAGGATGTGCACCCATCTTCTCCTGCGAGAACATCAAAATCACATCTAGCTGTTGAACAACCATTGAAAGGAAAATGTTGGATCTCACAAAAAAAGATACCCCACATCCAAAGGTGCTGGGGGACAGCGTGAGGAACTCCGCCCATGGCAAAGGTCATGAGGAAGAAGGCTTGGCATACGCAAAGGCGTGATCAAGCCTCAGGAAACCCCCTGTTCCTGAGCATCTAACCCCAAAACCAGAGTCTGTTTTATGCTCTCACCTATACCTCTGACTCTACGGGGGGCTCTCCCCCATAACTGTTTCTCTTGGAGAAGGAGTAAACGTGCAGCTCCACAGCAATAAAAATTCTTGGGCGTGACAAGAGTGTTTCAGCTTACAGACTCCTCTGAAGGTTATCTAGCCCACCTGTATAGGTTTGTCCGGCCATATGTGATTGTTTACAGCCTCCAAATCTGAGAGGCATGAGATGTTTTAGACTTACTAAAGGCAAATTATTTTGGGGAGTTAGAAATTATTAGTATAGTGTGTTGGTTAGGAATTATATTGGTGAAGGGTTCTTCATTTGTTGTGTCAATAATTGCTGCTAATTCCCTGCTCTGGGTGGGACAAGGATGTCTCAGGTCAAACCTCTCTGCTGACAGACTAGCTTGTGTGACAGGATTATCCATACTGCTGCCACTAGGCACATGATTGTTTACTACCTCTCAACCGTAAACAGCACAGAGAGTTTTGGAGTATTTTGAGAGTCTTAATTAGCATAGGACTTTTTCTTCTTGTTGAGTCAATGATTGCTGCCAGGCCTCCATATCCTTAGGCACCTGGGAATATATTAATCAATGTATTTGGAATATAGCAAAGGAAATATAGTAGTTTTCAAGGTTAGCAATACTAGACTTTTTGAGTTAATGGATTTTCTCTTTTGTAATAGATCACTGTACTTTGTTATAAATCACTGTGTCCTTGCTATGTAAGAATGTAACTTTATCATATCTTAAGCACTAAATAGATCTTAAGGGGAGCATTGGTGAAAGGATTTTCATTTGTTGGGCTGATGTTTGCTGCTAAATCTCCATGTTCCCTACTCTTATAATGAATATAACTAACATATAGGAGAAATAAGTATTAACCTTTAAGACTAATCATGTTAACCTTGGGTTAAATAAATTCCTTTCTTGATTGTAACTCACTACACCCTCACCCTATAGGAATGTAACTTTACTTGGAGGGCGGTGCTTGGTTTAAGAAAAAACACCCTTGGAAAAAATAAGTTTTTTGGTTATCAGAAAGAAAGGATCATAAAATGTCAGCAGGTCTCACTCATGGCCAGAAGATGATGTAATATCCCTAAGACCTTTTTTATACATTTATGTGAAGCACCTGATTTTGACAAAGGTCAGGACTGCTGACTCCCACGTGACTCTGTATTCATCCCTATGTGTAACAAAAGGTATATAAGCAAACCCCAAAATAAAGAAATTGGATCAGTTTCCAGAAAGACTGACTCCCCCATGTCGCTTCTTTCTTGCTCCCGTTTTTCTGGCTGAATTCCCATCTGGAGCATGGATGCTATTCCACGTAATCCAAGTTATTCAGCCTCCTTTTCTCCACTAATCTTCCTACTATACTATCCATTTCTAATCTCTCTATATCTGTGATTAAATATGTATTTTTCCAAAGACCCGACTCCGTCCCCACCTTCGAATCACCCTGGATCCACCGGGGCTGGACCCCGGCACAAAGGCAAAGGAGAAGCCCCAGTAAGATGGTAGGAAGGGCACAATCACATTTAAAATCAAACATCGGACCTGCCAGAGACACTTGGAGGACACAAACAAAATCTTATGTATGCCCAGGACCGAGGGAAAGGATCAGTGACTCCCCTACAAGAGACTGAGCCAGACCTGTTTTTAGTGTTTGAGTGTCTCCTGCAGAGGCACAGGTCAGCAGTGACCTGCCAAAGGGAGAGAGGCTCTGGCTGCAGAAGACCTGGGAGGCGAGGCTTGTGGCATAAGTCTGCTTGAGAAAGTCACCATTAGTTCCACTACAGAGCCACCCAGCAGATGATCCACAAACTGGTGAACAAGTATATGAATAAATTCTCCCACTGTTGCAAAAGCTCTAGGGCCCACAGAGATTTTCCAACTTGGGGATCTGGCAAAAGGACTGAGAATACCCAGGGAATTTGATTTTGAAGGCCCTTGAGATTTGATGAGATAATTTCCACGGGGCTGGAGAAACAGATTATTGGAGGGCACACAAAAACTTGTGTGCACCAGGACTGAGGAGGAAAGAGCAGTGACCCCACAAGAGACTTAAGTAGACTTACCAGTGAGTGTCAGGGAGTCTTCAGCAGAGGCATAGGTCAACAGTGACCTGTCACTGGGTTGGGGTACTGACTACCACAGTCCTGAGAGCCAAGGCAGGCTGGCATAAGTCCTTTGGAAGGAGGTTACCATTACTGGCCCTTACTGCCAGTACCCCTAGCATAGTTTGGGAGGAACACAGCACTACCCATCAGCAGAAAATTGGATTAAAGATTTATTGAGTATGTCCTTGCTCACCAGAGTCAACAAAAGGGTATGAAATGCAGTACTTGGATGCAATCTCAAAAATGATAGAATGATCTCAGCTCGTTTTCAAGGCAAATCATTCAATATCACAGTAAACCAAGTCTATGCCCCAACCACTAATGCTGAAGAAGCTATGAAGACCTACAAGACCTTCTAGAACTAACATCAAAAACGATGTCCTTTTCATCATAGGGGACTGGAATGCAAAAATAGATACCTAGAGTAACAGGCAAGTTTGGCCTTGGAGTACAACATGAAGCAGGGCAAAGGCTAACAGTTTTCTGAAGAGAATGCACTGGTCATAGCAAATACCCTCTTTTAACAACACAGAGACAACTCCACACATGGACATCATCAGCTGGTTAATACCAAAATCAAATTGATTATATTTTTTGCAGCCAAAGATTGACATGCTCTATACAGTCACCAAAAACAAGACCAGAAGTTGACTGTGGCGCAGATCATGAACACATTGCTGCAAAATTCAGACGTTAATTCAAGAAAATAAGGAAAATCACTAGGCCATCCAGGTATGACCTAAATCAAACCCCTTATGAATATATAGTGAAAGTGACAAATAAATTCAAGGGATTTAGATCTGATAGACAGATTGCCTGAAGAACTATGGACATAGGTTCTTAACACTGTAGAGGAGACAGTGATCAAAATCATTCCCAAGAAAAAGAAATGCGAAAAACAAAATGGTTGTCTGAGGAGGCCTTACAAATAGCTGAGAAAATGAGAAGAGAGAGACAAACGAGAAAACAAAAGATATACCCATCTGGACACAGAGTCCCAAAGAATAGCAAGGAGAGATAAGAAAACTTTCCTAAGTGAATAATGCGAACAAATAGAGGAAAACAATAGGAAAGACTAGAGATCTCTTCAAGATAATCAGAGATACCAAGGGAATATTTCATGAAAAGATGAATACAGTAAAAGCACAGAAATGATAGGGACCTAACAGCAGCAGAAGATATCAAGAAGAGGTGACAAGAATATACAGAAGAACTATACAAAAAAGATCTTAGACTGAAATAATGACAATGGTGTGACCACTCACCTAAAGCCAGACGTCTAGGAGTGTGAAGTCAAGTGGGCCTTAGGAATCATCACTACAAACAAAGCTAGTGGAGATGATGGAATTCCAGCTGAGATACTTCAAATCCTAAAAGATGATACTGTGAAACCACTGCACTCAATATTCCAGAAAACTTGGGAAACTTAACAGTGGTCACAGGACTGGGAAAGGTCAGTTTTCATTCCAATCTCAAAGAAAATCAGTGCCAAAGATTGTTCAAACTACTGCACAATTGCACTCATTTCACATGCTAACAAAGTAATGCTCAAAGTTCTACAAGTGAGGCTTTAATAATATGTGAACTGAAAGTTTCTATTTGTTCAAGTTGGATTTAGAAAAGGTAGGGGAATCATATATCAAATTGCCAACATCATCTGGATCATAGAAAAAGCTAGAGAATTTCAGAAGAACATCAACTCTTGCTTCATTGACTGCACTAAAGCCTTTGTGTGGATCACAACTGGAAAATTCTTTAAGAGATGGAAATACCAGAACACCTTACCTGCCACCTGAGAAAACTGTATGCAGGCCAGGAGGCAACAATTCAAACTGGACATGGAACAAGGGAATGGTTCCAAATTGGGAAAGGAGTATGTCAAGGCTGTATGTTGTTATGTATATGCATAAAGCATCATGTGAAGTGCCAGGCTGGTTGAAGCACAAGCTGAAATCAAGATTCCTGAGAGAAATATCAATAACCTCAGATATGCAGATGATACTACCCTTTTTGGCCTCTGGATAAAAATGAAGAGGAGAGTGAAAAAGTTGGCTTAAAATTCAACATTTAAAAATCTAAGTGATGACATCTTATCCCATCACTTCATGGCAAGTATATATGTAAACAATGAAAGCAGTGAAAGATTTTATTTTCCCAGGCTCCAAAATCACTACAGTCAATGATTGTAGCCATAAAATTAAAAGATGCTTGCTTCTTGGAAGAAAAGCTATGACAAATGTAGACAGTATATTAAAAAGCAGAGACACTACTTTGCCGTCAAAGGTCAGAGAGTGGGATCATCAAAAAAAAAAAAAAATCTAAACACCAAAGAATTGATCCTTTTAAACTGTGGTGTTGGAGAGGACTCTTGAGAGTCCCTTGGACTGCAAAGAGCTCAAACCAGTCAATCCTAAAGGAAATCAATCCTAAATATTCATTGGAAGGACTGATTCTGAAGCTGAGGCTCCAATACTTTGGCCACTTGATTCATAGAGCCGACTATGTTGCTGGGAAAAATTGAAGGCAGGAGGAGAAGGGGATGACAGAGGAGAAGATGTTTGTATGGCATCTCCAACTCAGTGGACATGAGTCTGAGCAAGCTATGGAAGATGTTGAAGGATAGGGCAGCCTCGTATGCTGCAGTCCATGGGGTCACAGTTAGACATGCCTGAGCAATTAAACAACCAAAGAAACAGAAGTTAAGATGTTGATTTTTAGTTGTCCCCTAAATCACAACACTTATGCATTAGATCATTTTTCTATATTATTTGAGGACATATCTCCAACAGTTACTTTTCTTTTTCCTGAACCATCATTTTTATTGTCCCCAATCAGAACATTATGACAACCATTCAAAATGCTGATATTTTCCCCATATTAAAAAATAAAAAAAAAAATCTTTATAGCATAGTCTTCATTGGTTTCCAGTTAATTCTCTTCTTCTTTAGAGTAAATACTAGAAAGAGTTGACATTACTTAAAGCCTACAACCTCCTCCCTTTAATTTCATCCTAGATCCATCCCAATCAGGCTTTGCCCTTACCACTTCTCTGAAATTGCTCTAGTTAGTTTTACAAATTCGATACACTCTTTGAGGGCAAATCTAACAGTCAGTTCTCAGTCCTTATATTATGGGATCTAATAAAGCATTTGACCAAGCTGTAGCTTGTGGTGAAACTCCTTGCTCACTAGTGTTTCCTCAAATTATTTTGCAGTTACCAACTTTTCTTTTAATTTTAGAGTGCATTCAGTTATTAGTCTTCAAAGTTCTTTCTTTTCTACATATGCTCATTTTCATGACAACTAACTAAGCCTCAGAGTTTCAGTAAAATCTATATGGTGACAATATTGAAGTTTGCAGTGTCAGACTGCACTTTCTTCAGTTGCAAGTAATTGCAAATACTTACATCAATGACTCATTTGATATCTTTCCCAAAACTAGACATCTCAAAACTGAATACTTGATTCCCCCCTCCAAAAAAAAAAAAAAAACTTGTTCTCCACCCTTTCCCACCTCAGTGGATAGATGCCCCATCCTTTCACTTACTTCTGTCTCTCTCCCACACTTCATAAAAAAATCTACCAGAAAATCTTTAAGTCTATAATCAAAGTCTAAACACTTATCACTGTGTTAATCTCTATCACCACTGACTGAGTCACCATCATCTCTTGTTCTAAGGGTCTCCTTATTTTTATTCTTGGACCTTAACAATTTATCCTAAACAGAAATTTATTTTTCAAATTTAAGTTATTTCAAGTCACTCGCTTAAAAGTCTTCCCTCTCACTAGGAATAAAAGATACTGTTTTATTTATTTTTAAAAAAGTTAAATTGGAGGCTAATTACTTTACAAGATTTTCATGGGTTTTGCCATACATTCACATGAATCAGCCATCAGTGTACATGTGTTCCCCACCCTGACCCTCCCTTCTACCTCCCTCCCCAACGCATCTCAGGGTCATCCCAGTGCACCAGCCCTGAACACCCTGCCTCATGCATTGAAACTGGACTGGTGATCTATTTCACATATGATAAGATAGTATTTTAAAAATCCTACATGACTCTGAGTGATCTAAGTGGAGCCTAGAATTCCTCTTCTAACAGTTCTTTGCCCATTCTGAAGTAGCCAAACTGTCATCTTTGCTAGTTCCTGAACTGGCCAATCACAGACATGAGTTTGGGTAAACTCTTGGAGTTGGCGATGGACAGGGAGGCCTGAAGTGCTGCAGTCCATGGGGGTCTCAAGGAGTTGGACACGATTGAGTGACTGAACTGAGTGATATTTTCATCATATAGTGATGGGGTGAGAGTGAAAGTCATTTGGTAATGTCTGACTCTACAACTTTGTGGACAGTAGCCCTCAGATTCCTTTGTCCATGGAATTCTCCAGGCAAGAATACTGGGGTAGATAGTTATTCTCTTCTCCAGGGGATTTTCCTGATCCAGGGATTGAACCTGTGCTTCTTCCTGCATTGAAGGCAGATTCTTTACTGTCTGAGTCACCAGTAAATGAGGTTTTGGGAACCTAATCACATAGAACATTATTAAATCATTACTTTCTTTACACTTTGGCACAAATCAGGAAGAATAATCTCTATGTAATAAATATAAAGCAAATATTTAGAATCTTTGCTGCTGCTGCTGCTGAAGTGCTGCAGCAGCATTTCAATCGCGTTTGACTCTGTGTGACCCCACAGATGGCAGCCCACCAGACACCCCTCTCCCTGGGATTCTCCAGGCAGGAACACTGGAGTGGGTTGCCATTTCCTTCTCCAATGCATGAAAGTGAAAAGTGAAAGTAAAGTCACTCAGTTGTGTCCGACTCTTAGTGACCCCAGGGACGGACTGCAGCCTACCAGGCACCTCCGTCCATGGGATTTTTCAAGCAAGAGTACTGGAGTGGGGTGCCATTGCCTTCTCCGTGAGAATCTTTATGTGAGTTAAAATTAGAATGTTCTTCTCCTCATGTCCATGAATGATCAGGAAAGAAGATTTATATTTGAATTCATTACTTACTTACTTGCTAAGATCTTCCCAGGTGCACTTGTGACAAAGAACCCACCTGTAAGTGCAGGAGACATAAGAGCTGCAGGTTTGACCCCTGGGGTTGAGAAGATGCCCTGGAGAAGAAAATGGCAACTCACTCCAGGATCCATGTCTGAAGAATCCCTTGGACAGAGGAGCCTGGCTGGTATCACAGTTGTAAGAGTCAGACATGACTGAAGTGACTTAGAACAAAGGAAGGCATAGCCAGTCTGAGCTGATATCATCCTTATGAAGAAATAAACTGATTGAATCTTGAGTATTATTTTAGAAGACTTGATGGAATTCCTCATTTAGGGAGTAAAGTGGACTTGGTGAGAGAGTTTACTGATGTAAACAGCATATTAAGAATGTAGAGTGGGAGTATGATGATAAATAAGCAAATCAAAATTTCTCAAAGAGCCTGTGTGATCATATGGGACCTGAGTCACTACCCTTTTCCTTACTCCCTGTGGAGTGAAGTATGGCTGTCTGCTATTGCTCAGACTTATCAAGTAGATTCTTTACTCAAGGCATTTACTCTTGTTCTTTTTCTAATCACAATACTTGCCCTCCATTTAAGCAAGTGCCTTCTTTCCTCACTTTACAGTCACCTGTCACCTCGCGAGTGAGCCAAGGAAAAGATCGTAATTCTCTCTGTCTTGCCACAAGCCCCAGTGTAGTACTTACTATATTGGCTCCACCAGAGGGTGTGCAGAGAGGAGACAGGGAAAACTAAATATAAGTAAGATTTCTTATTCTTCAGGTACCATTTCACAAATTTAGGCTTCCACTAGCTTCATGAAGGAAAAATGCAAGTCTACTTGTACTGTTCTTTGACTTGATAAACCCATGGTGACATTCCTCTCCCTGAGCTAGTGGGAAGACGAGGTCAAGGAGAGTTGGGAACTGATCCTGTTAATCTTGACAACTTTTGTGCTCAATTAATTTCCCTGCTTTTTGATAAGGGGCTATTAATAATTTATTTTGAAATATTGTGGGATTACAATTATCTCCACGTAATGTGAAGTGCTAGATAATATGTATCAAAAAGCAAGTACTTTGGGACTCTGACATTCCTGAACAAACTGTTCAGGCCATTTGTTGATTTAGTCATCTATTTCTGATTGAGGAAACTAGGAATAACAATCTTAGAAAGACTTAAAAGTCTAGAAATCACTGTTAAATTGTTTAAGTCTGATCGACTCCACTCAAGGACATCACCATATGTTTAAAACCAAAATCAGATTGATTTTATTCTTTGCAGCTAAAAATGGAGAAGCTCTATACAGTCAGTAAAAACAAGACCAGGTGCTAACTGTAGTTCAGATAAATGAACTCCTTATTGAAATCTTCATACTTAAGTTGAAGAAAGTAGGGAAAACCACTATACCATTCGGGTGTGACTTAAATCAAATCACTTATGATTATACAGTGGGAGTGACAAATAGACTCAAGGGGTTAGATCTGATAGACAGGGTTCCTTAACAGCAATGGCCAGAGGTTCGTGACATTGTACAGGAGGCAGTGATGAAGACTACCTCCAAGAATAATAAATGCAAAAAGGTTGCCTGAGGAGGCCTTACAAATAGCTGAGAAAAGAAGAAAAGCAAAAGTCAAAGGAGAAAAGAAAAGACATCCATTTGCATGCAGTTTCAAAGAACAGCAAGGAAAAATATGAAAGCATTACTAGGTGAACAAAGCAAAGAAATAAAGGCAAACAATAGAATGAGAAAGATGAGAGATCTCTTCAAGAAAATTAGAGCTACCAAGGGAAAATTTCATAAAAAGATGAACACAATAAAGGACAGACATGGTATGTACCTAACAGAAGCTAAAGATATTAAAAGAAAGTGGCAAGAATACACAGAAGGACTATTATATATATATATATATGACCCAGATAAGCATGATGGTGTGATCACTCACCTATGCCAGACATGATGGAATCCAAAGTCAAGCGGGCCTTAAGAAGAATCTATATGAACAAAGGTAGTTGATGTAATAGAATTCCAGATGAACTATTTCAAATCCTAAAAGAGGATGCTGTGCAAGTGCTGCACTCAATATGCCAGCAAATTTGGAAAACTCCATAGTGGCTCCAGGACTGGAAAAAGTGTTTTCATTTCAATCCCAAAGAAAGACAATGCCAAAGAATGTTCAAACTGCCACACAATTGCACTCATCTCACATGCTAACAAAGTATGCTCAAAATTCTCTAAGGAACGCTTCAACAGTGCATGAATGATGAACTTGCAAATGTTCAAACTGGATTTAGAAAAGGCAGAGGATTCAGAGATCCAATTGTCAACATCCGTTGGGTCATAGAAAGAGCAAGAGAATGGCAGAAAAACATTGACTGCTGCCTTATTCATTATGCCAAAGCCATTGACTATGTAGAACACAACATACTGTGAAAAATTCTTCAAGAGATGGGACTACCAGATCACCTTACCTGCCCCTTGAGAAATCTGTATGCAAGTCAAGAAGCAACAGTTAGAAATGGACATGGAACAACAGACTGGTTCCAAAGTGGGAAAGGAGTACATCAAGCTTATATATTGTCGCCTGGATTATTTAACTTATATGCAGAGTACATTATGTGAAATGCCTGGCTGAATGAAGCACAAGCTGGAGTCAAGACTGCCAGGGGAAATATCAATAACATCAGATACACAGATGACACCACCCTTATGGTAGAAAGCAACGAAGAATTAAAGAGCCACTTGATGAAAGTGAAAGAGGAGAATGAAGATGTTGGCTTAAACTCAATACTTAGAAAACTAAGATCATAGCATCTGTTCCCATCTGTTCAGTTCAGTTCAGTCCCTGAATAATGTATAACTCTTTGTGACCCCATGAACTGCAGTACACCAGGCCTCCCTGTACATCATCAACCCCTGGAGTCCCTGCAAACCCATGTCAATTGAGTAAGTGATGCCATCCAATCATCTCATCCTCTGTCGTCCCCTTCCCCTCCTGTCCTCAGTCTTTCCCAACATCAGGGTCTTTTCAAATGAGTCAGCTTTTTACATCAAGTGGCCAAAATATTGGAGTTTCAGCTTCAACCTCAGTCCTTCCAATGAATACCCAAGACTGATCTCCTTTAGGATGGACTGGTTGGATCTCCTTGCAGGCCAAGGGACTCTCAAAGGACTGCTCCAACACCACAGTTCAAAAGCATCAGTTCTTCAGATTGCTTCTCTGATTTCTTTACAGTCCAATACTCACATCCATACGTGACCACTGTTGATATAGCCTTTGTTTGCAAAGTAATGTCTCTGCTTTTTAATATGCTGTGTAGGTTGGTCATAACTTTCCTTCCATGGAGGAAGCATATTTTAATTTCATGGCTGCAATAATCTGCAGTGATTTTGGACCACAGAAAAATAAACTCAGCCATTGTTTCCACTGTTTCCCCATCTATTTCCCATGAAGTGATGGGACCTGATGTCATGATCTTAGTTTGTTGAATGATGAGCTTTAAGCCAACTTTTTCACTCTCCTCTTTCACGTTCATCAAGTGGCTCTTTAGTTCTTCTTCACTTTCTGCCATAAGGGTGGCGTCATTCATATTTCTCCCATCAGTCTTGATTCCAGCTTGTGATTCTTCCAGCCCAGAATTTCTCATGATATGCTCTGCATATAATTTAAATAATCAGGGTGACAATATACAACTTTGATGTACTCCGTTTCCTATTTGGAACCAGTCTGTTGTTCCAAGACCAGCTCTAACTGTTGCTTCCTGACCTGATACAAGTTTCTCAAGAGGCAGGTCAGATGGTCTGGTATTCCCATCTCTTGAAGAATTTTCCACAGTTTATTGTTATCCACACAGTCAAAGGCTTTGGCATAGTTAATAAAAAAGTAGATGTTACTCTGGAACTCTCTTGTTTTTTTGATGATCCAGCAAATGTTGGCAATTTGACCTCTCATTCCTCTGCCTTTTCTAAAACCAGCTTGAACATCAGGAATTTCACGGTTCACATATTGCTGAAGCCTGGCTTGGAGAATTTTGAGTATTCCTTTACTAGCGTGTGAGATAAGTGCAATTGTGTGGTAGTTGAGCATTCTTTGGCATTGCCTTTCTTTGGAGTTGGAATGAAAACTGACCTTTTCCAGTCCTGTGGCCAATGCTGAGGTCTCGAAATTTGCTGGCATATTGAGCGCAGCACTTTCACAGCATCATCTTTCAGGATTTGAAATAGCTCCACTGGAATTCCATCACCTCCACTAGCTTTGTTCATAATGATGCTTCCTAAGGCCCATTTGACTTCACATTCCAGGATGTCTGGCTCTAGGTGAGTGATCACACCATCATGATTATCTGGGTTATGAAGGTGTTTTTTGTACAGTTCTCCTGTGTATTCTTGCCACCTCTTCTTAATATTTTCTGCTTCTGTTAGGTCCATACCATTTCTATCTTTTATTGAGCCCATCTTTGCATGAATTATTCCCTTTGTATCTCTAATTTTCTTAAAGAAATATCTAGTATTTCCCATTCTATTGTTTTACTCTATTTCTTTGCATTGATCACTGAGGAAGGCTTTTCTTAATCTCTCCTTGCTATTCTTTTGAATTCTGCATTCAGATGCTTATTCCTTTCTTTTCTGCTTTGCTTTTCACTTCTCTTCTTTTCACAGCTATTTTTAAGGCCTCCCCACGCAGCCATTTTGCTTTTTTACATTTCTTTTCCATGGGGATGGTCTTGATCCCTGTCTCCTGTACAATGTCATGAGCCTCTGTCCATAGTTCATCAGGCACTCTATCTATCAGATCTAGGTCCTTAAATCTATTTTTCACTTCCACTGTATAATCATAAGTGATATGATTTAGGTCATACTTGAATGTTCTAGAGGTTTTCTCTACTTTCTTCAATTTAAGTCTGAATTTGGCAATAAGGAGTTCATGATCTGAGCCACAGTCAGCTCCTGGTCTTGTTTTTGTTGACTGTATACAGCTTTTCCATCTTTGGCTGCAAAGAATATAATCAATCTGATTTCGGTATTGAACATCTGGTGGTGTCCATGTGTAGAGTCTTCTCTTATGTTGTGGCAAGAGGGTGTTTACTATGACCAGTGCATTTTCTTGTTAAAACACTATTAGTCTTTGCCTTGCTTCATTCCGTAATTCAAGGCCAAATTTGCCTGTTACGCCAGGTGTTACCTGACTTCCTACTTTTGCATTCCAGTCCCCTATAATGAAAAGGACATCTTTTGGGTGTGTTCGTTCTAAAAGGTCTTGTAGGTCTTCATAGAACCGTTCAACTTCAGCTTCTTCAGCGTTTCTGGTTGGGGCATAGACTTGGATTACCTTGATATTGAATGGTTTGCCTTGAACAGAAATCATTCTGTTGTTTTTGAGATTGCATCAAAGTACTGCATTTTGGACTCTTGTTGACCATGGTCGGTACTCTATTTCTTCTGAGGGATTGCTGCCCGCAGTATTAGATATAATGGTCATCTGAGTTAAATTCGCCCATTCCAGTCCATTTTAGTTCACTGATTCCTGGAATGTCAATGTTCACTCTTGCCATCTCTTGTTTGACCACTTCCAATTTGCCTTGATTCATGGACCTGACATTCCAGGTTCCTATGCAATATTGTTCTTTACAGCATCAGACCTTGCTTCTATCACCAGTCACATCCACAACTGGGTATTGTCATGACGATGCTCAGAGTGTGGGCGGCTGCGATGATGCACAGTGCACAGGGGGCTGTGAGGATGCACAGAGCGTGGTTGAGAGGAGCTACACCACGTCCGAGGTCAGGGATGCCAGCTGAAAGGAGTTATCCTGCGACCGAGGTCAGGGGCAGTGGCCAAGAGTGCCAGGCTGTGACAGAGCAGGAGCAGCCAAGAGGAGCTACCCCCACCCGAGGCCAGGGGTGGCAGCAGAGAGGAGCGACCCCAGGTCCAAGGAGCAGTGGCTGAGCGGGCGCTGGGGGGCCTAAAGGAGCTATACCACGCTCAAGGTTTGGAAGGGCAGCAGTGAGGAAATACCCCTCGTCCAAGGTAAGGAGCAGCAGCTGTGCTTTGTTGGAGCAGCTGTGAAGAAATACCCCACGTCCATGGTAACAGAAACACAAGTAAGATGGTAGGTGTTGCAAGAGGGCAGACACACTGAAACCATACTCACAGAAATCTAGTCAATCTAATCACACTAGGACCACAGCGTTGTCTAACTCAATGAAACTAAGCCATGCCCTGAGGGGCCACCCAAGACAGGCAGGCATGGTGGAGAGGTCTGACAGAATGTGGTCCACTGGAGACGGGAACTGCAAACCACTTCAATATTATTGCCTTGAGAACCCCATGAACAGTATGAAAAGGCCATACTGCCTTACGACCCAGCAATCCCACTGCTGGGCATACACACCGAGGAAATCAGAATGGAAATAGACACGTGTACCCCAATGTTCATTGTAGCACTGTTTATCGTAGCAAGGACATGGAAGCAACCTAGATGTCCATCAGCAGATGAATGGATAAGAAAGCTCTGGTACATATACACAATGGAGTATTAGTTAGCCATTAAAAAGAATACATTTGAATCAGTTCTAATGAGGTGGATGAAACTGGAGCCTATTATACAGAGTGAAGTAAGCCTGAAAGAAAAACACCAATCCAGTATAATAACACATATATATGGAATTTAGAAAGATGGTAACGATAACCCCTTATCAGTTCAGTTCAGCTCAGTTCAGTGGCTCAGTCATGTCCGACTCTTTGCAAACCCATGCATCGCAGCATGCCAGGCCTCCCAGTCCATCAACAACTCCCTGAGTTCACTCAGACTCACATCCATTGAGTCAGTGATGCCATCCAGCCATCTCATCCTCTGTTGTCCCCTTCTCCTCCTGCCTCCAATCCCTCCCAGCATCAGAAACTTATCCAATGAGTCAACTCTTCACATGAGGTGGCCAAAGTACTGGAGTTTCAGCTTTACATAATTCCTTCCAAAGAAATCCCAGGGCTGATCTCCTTTAGAATGGACTAGTTGGATCTCCTTGCAGTCCAAGGGACTCTCAAGAGTCTTCTCTGACACCACAGTTCAAAAGCATCAATTCTTCGGCACTCATCTTTCTTCATAGACCAACTCTCACATCCATATATGACCACAGGAAAAACCATAGCCTTGACTAGACGGACCTTTATTTGCAAAGTAATATCTCTACTTTTCAATATGCTATCTAGGTTGGTCATAACTTTCCTTCTAAGGATTAAGCACCTTTTAATTTAATGGCTTTTAATTTCATGCACACCATCTGCAGTGATTTTGGAGCCCCCCCAAAATAAATTCTGACTCTGTTTCCACTGTTTCCCCATCTATTTCCCATGAAGTGATACGACTGGATGCCATGATCTTTGTTTCTGAATGTTGAGCTTTAAGCCAACTTTTTCACTCTCCTCTTTCGCTTTCATCAAGAGGCTTTTTAGTCCCTCTTCACTTTCTGCCATAAGGGTGGTGTCATCTGCATATCTGAGGTTATTGATATTTATATCAGCAATCTTGATTACAGCTTGAGCTTGTGTTTCTTCCAGTCCAGCGTTTCTCATGATGTACTCTGCATAGAAGTTAAATAAGCAGGGTGACAATATACAGCCTTGACATATCCTTTTTCTATTTGGAACCAGTCTGTTTTTCCATGTCTACTTCTATCTGTTGCTTCCTGACCTGCATACAGATTTCTCAAGAGGCAGGTCAGGTAGTCCGGTATTTCCATCTCTCTCAGAATTTTCCAGTTTATTGTGATCCACACAGTCAAAGGCTTTGGCATAGTCAATAAAGCAGAAATAGATGTTTTTCTGGAACTCTCTTGCATTTTCCATGATCCAGCAGATGTTGACAAGTTGTTCTGTGGTTCCTCTGCCTTTTCTAAAACCAGCTTGACAGCAAAAGAGACACAGATGTATAGAACAGTCTTTTGAACTCTGTGGGAGAAGGAGAGGGTGGGATTATTTGGGAGAATGGCATTGAAACATGTATAATATCATATATGAAACGAATCACCAATCCAGGTTTGATGCATGATACTGAATGTTTGGGACTGGTGCACTGGGACAACCCAGAGGGATAGTAAGGGGAGGGAGGGAGCAGGGGAATTCCGGATGGGAAACACATGTATACCTGTGGTGGATTCATGTTGATGCATGACAAAACCAATACAATATTGTAAAGTAATTAACTTCCAATTAATATAAATAAATTTATATTAAAAAATGAATGTTTTAAAAAATCATTAAGGAAGAATGAAAGTAATCACAAATGGAAATTTCAACTTTCAAGGAGAAATGAGAAGAAAAGCAACGGATACATTCCAAAGAATGTACTCTGACATCGATTCTCTGGCCAAACTATTTCCAAAATGTTTCATCAAATACTTCTTTCATCTACTCTATGAAAATTCCAATAAGATCTAATAACTGATAAACAGTAACGTGAGTATCTAGATTTTTGCCATTTTATTGTTGCTTGCTTTTTAAAACCATGTCTTTTCCTTTTATTCTACCAAAGAAAATTATTCACATAGTAATTAAGGGACCATGGGCAAAACTTTAAATGAAGACAGAAGATGATAGGAAAGGGAAGAGCTAATTGAGGAAGTTAGACAAAATTTGGGTACCACCAAATGAGAAAGCAGCAGACATCAATAACGGCTTGATTATTTTGCTGCAGCAAATTGAAATTTAATTTCCCCTTTAGCTTCTACAGAAATAGTTCCTCTACTGAGGTGTTCATTTATTTATCCCTTGAATTTGAAGCATAGGATGTGGTCGCTCAATAACAACTAATTTGAGAATAGAGATGAGCCGCTAACCTGGTTCAAAGCTTTTTTCCTTTACAGCTATTTTCTTTCTTCTGTCAAGTTTCTTTCCATTCTGTGTTGATTAAAATTTTCCTCCAAATCAGTACTAAACCAATTCTGACCCCAAGTCACACAAAGATATAAACCACAGACAAAATTTAGCTCATACACCTCCTTACACTTTAAGTGAATATTTTCTAGAAATATCAATAGCATGAGACAAAGACTCTGTATATCTATGTAATGAAATACTATTCAGTTTGTTAATATGTGTTTACTATTCTAATTGAAACAGATAATTATTATCTATGTATTAATCAAGGTACCATTCTGTTGGACTTGTATTTATTCTACAATGTTGCCCAGTCATGTCTGACTCTATGACCCATGGACTGCAGCATGACAGGCCTCCCTGTCCCTTGCCATCTCCTGAAGTTTGCCCAAGTTCAAGTCCATTGCATTGGTGATTTCATCCAGCCATCTTATCCTCTGATGTCCTTTTATCCTTCTGGCCTCAATCTTTTCCAACATCAGGGACTTTCCCAATGTTTTCACAGTTCACATCATATGATCAAAGTACTGGAGCTTCAGCTTCAGCATCAGTTCTTCCAATGAATATTCAAGGTTGATTTCCCTTAAGGTTGACTGGTCTGATCTCTTTGCTGTCCAAGGGAATTTCAAGAGTCTTGTCCAGCACCACAGTTCAAAGGCATCAATTCTTTGGCATTCTGCCTTCTTTACAGTTCAGCTCTCACAATCCCATGTGACCATTGGGGAAACCATCTCCTTTACTATATGGACCTTTGTCTATACAAGCAAAATAATGTCTCTGCTTTTCAACACACTATCTAGGTTTGTCACAGCTTTCCTGCCAGGAAATAATCATCTTATGATTTCATGGCAACTGTCACCATCTTCAGTGATTTTAGAACCCAAGAAGGGGACATCTGTAACTACTTCCATCTTTTTCCATTCTATTTATCATGAAGTAATGGGGCCAGATGTCATGATCTTAGGTGTTTTTTGTTTGTTTGTTTGTTTGTTTGTTTGTTTGTTAGCTTTAACCTGTCTCTTTCACTCTCCTCCTTCACCTTCATAAAAAAGGCTCTTTAGTTCCTCTTCACTTTCTGCCATTAGTGTGGTATCATGCACATAGCTGAGGTTGTTGATGTTTCTCCCACCTATCTTGATTCCAGTTTGTAACTCATCCAGCCCAACAGTTCTCATGATGTGATCAGCATATAGGTTAAACAAACAGGGTGGCAGCAAACAGCCCTGGTGTACACCTTTCTAAATCTTGAACCAATCATTTGTTCCATACAGTGTTCTGTTGCTTCTTGACCCACACGCAGGTTTCTCAGGAGACAAATAAGATACTCTAGTATTCCAGTCTCTTTAACAGCTTTCAACAGTTTGCTATGATCCACACAGTCAAAGGCTTTAGCAAAGTCAATGAAACAGAGGTAGATGTTCTCCTGGAATTCCCTAGCTTTCTCTATGATCCAGTGAATGTTGGCAATTTGATCTCTGGTTTCTCTTGAAACTCATTTTGGACATCTGGAAGTTCTTTGCTCACATAAGGCTGAAGCCTAGCATGAAAGATTTTAAGCATGACCTTACTAGGATGGGAGATGAGTGCAACTGTCCGATGTTTAACACAATATTTAGTGCCAACCTTCTTGGGAATTGGGATGAGGATTAACCTTTTCCAGTCCTGTGGCCACTGCTGGAATTGCTGACTTCCAGACTTTCTGACATATTGAAGAAAACACCTTGATGGCATCATCCTTTATGGTTCTGAATAGCTCTACTGGAATTCCATGGCATCCACTAACTTTATTAACAGCAGTGCTTCCTCACACTCCAGAATGTCTGGCTCTGGGTGACTGACCATATCATCATAGTAATCCAATTACTTAAGATCTTTTCTGCATAGTTCTTCTGTGTATTCTTTCCACTTCTTGATCTCTTCAGCATCTACTATGTCTCCACTGTTTCTGTCCTTTATTGTGCCTGTATTAGGTCAAAAAATAATAAAATAATAACTAAACTTTAAGTTATTTCTGCTCGGATAACTTTCTCAAACATAGTGCTTACCAATATTCAGTTTTTTAATTAAAATTGTATTTTGTAGTTTAAAACAATTTTAAAGGCAAATTTGTCTAGTGATGATAGATGCAATCTGTACCTCTTTGAAGTTTGTCCTTGGTTCTCTGAGCAACGTGGAATATGTTTCTCTGAGCAAAAGTGAAATTACATGTATTATTATTTAATTTTGCATTTTACAGTCTATTTTCATAAATCAGAGAAAGTGTACTTTTTATAAATATATATAAGAAGTGTGAATAATATCATGCATTAATTCTTTCAAAAACTATTTGTAAGCATCTGTTCTGTGAAAGGTATCCTTAAGAATAGTGAGGATATATCAATAAATGAGATAAAGTTCCACCTTTATAAAACTTAAAAATCATCTGATCTAATTCAAGATCTAATTATATATGACTGATATTTTAGAATCTGTTGAAAACTGTTTTTGAATTATATGATTCAGCCATACAACTGGAGCAAGTTTTAAGGAAAAGTTCTAGATTACTAAATCTGTGACTATTAGTTTTATTTAAGCTGTAACATTATACAGAAGCTCATTTAGGAGCAAGACTTATCATAGTATTTCAGAGGAGTCAGGATCAAGATTCAGAGCATAAGAAACAGAATTTACCTCCTTTCAGACATCTATAAGTGGAAGGATTCTCATGGAACAGCTACTGAACACTGACAGACTTAAGATGTCTGAAAAGACAAGAAAACCTCCCCATAACTATGCAGAGAAAAAGTAAAAAAAAAAAAGGAAAAAGAAAGAAAGAATCAGAATGTGGCCTGCACCCCAGGGAGGCAGATGGGAAGGATGAAAGATTCCTCCATCTTGGGAAGGGTCCTCACCAAGGGTCCTTAGTGGATGAAGGGACAATTTCAGAGCCTAAGAGGAGACAGTAGCAACCTGTTCATAGAAGGCAAAATGGAGGGTAACATGCACAGAAAGTCGGCACCAGCACCTTGTGCAACACAGCCTGAGACACTCCCTTCTTGATTATGGTGCAAGAAAGGTGCAGAAATTGAGATCCTAAAGCTCTGTCCTAGGGAGAGACCCAGGTTTAGGTGTTAAAACAAGCTGGAGAGGTTGGGCCATGGTAGTTTAGGATGTACTAGGAGGATGCCTGGGCCTGCTAGAGAGGCAAGGCACCATTATTGGGAGGCACATGAGGAGAGAAGCAAAACCAACATAGGAACTTCTTTCCCTACAAGTGTTCCCAGGCAACAAGGCATCAACAGGAGCTTCAGGGATGGGCACAAGTCATTTCTGGCATCTAGGACTCCAAAGTGGGGAACTAGCTGCCTCTCCCAAATCTGTGGGAAGATGTCAGTCCCTAGCCTTGCTGACCCAGAAGGGTACAGATAGCTCCTGCCACTAGGAATTCTTCCAAAAGGACCCAGGACCTGCCCACATTGTCCTAGGAGGGCACAAATAGCTTCAGTGACTAGGAAATCCATGGGTGAATGTCAAAACCTAATCTATTGGCCCAGGATCCTGCAGATAACTACCCTGACTCAGAGGTCCATCAGTAGATTCCAGGACCTGCCACACTGTTCCTGACCTGTTTTACTCTTTCAGGAGCACTTGGAGTAAAGATTAATGAAACTAAAAGCTTGTTCCTTGAGAAGACAAGCAAAATTGATAAACCTTTATGTTAAACTCATCAAGAAAAAGAGAAGATACAAATTAATGCAATTAGAACTGAAAAAGGATAAATTGCAAATGACACTCCAGAAATACAAAAAATCATAAGAGATTACTACAAACAACTATATGCTAATAAAATGGGCAACCTAGAAGAAAAGGACACTTTCTTAAAAAGGCACAATCTTTGAAGAATGAACCATGGAAGAAATAGAAAATATAAATAGCCCATCACAAGTAATAAAATTGAAAATGTGATTAAAAGTCTTCCACCAAAAATCCACGGATAGATGATTTTGAAGGAGAATTCTATCAAATACTGAGAGAGGAGCTAATATTCATCCTTCTCAAATCCTTCCAAAAACTGCAAGGAAGGCAAATTCCAAGCTGAATTCTCCAAGGCCACAATCATCCTTATACCAAAATCACACAAAAAAGGAAATTATAAACCGATATCACTGATGAACATAGATGCAAAGATACATAACAAAATGCTAGAAAACAGAAAAGAACTACAAGTTAAAAGGATCAACCACCATAATCAAGTGGATTTATCCCAGGGACGTAATGATTATTCAACAAACACAAATCTAACAATATATTATACCATATTAACAAATGGAAAAATAAAAGGCATACAATAATCCCAATAGTTGCAGGAAAAGGTTTTGACAAATTTCAATACCCATTTATAATAAAAAAAAAAACTGTCTATAAAATGAGAACAGAGGGAACCTACCTCAACATAGTAAAATTAAATGCAACAAACACACCAGAAACATCATTCTCAATGGTGAAAAACTGAAAGCATTTCCACTAAGATCAGGAACAAAACAAGGATGTCCATTCTTGCCACTATAATTCAACATAGTTTTTGAAGTCCTCACCATTGCAATCAGAGCAAAAGAAGAAATAAAAGTAATCCAAAGATGAAAAGAAGTAAAATGGTCACTCTTTGCAAATGACATAATGTTATGCATAGAAAATACTAAAGATGCTACCAGAAAACTATTAATCAATCAATTTGCTATATTTTCAGGATACAAAATTAATGCACAGAAATCTCCTGAATTTCTGTACACTAACAATAGAAAGAAAACATCAGAAAGACAACTTGCAGAAACAATTCCACTTAGCATTGCAACAGAAAGTGTAAAATACATAAGCATAAACTAACTTAAAAAAGTAAAAGATCTGTACTCAGAAAGCTATAAGCTCCGGATTGTTGTTGTTCAGTTGCTCACTTGTGTCTGACTCTTTACTATCCCATGGATTGCAGTGTGCCGTGCTCCTCCATCTATGGGATTTCCCAGGCAAGAATCCTGGAGTGGGTTGCCATTTCCTCCTCCAGGGGATTTTCCTAACCCAGAGATCAAAAGTTGGTCTCCTGTTTGTCAGGTGAATTCCTTACCACTGAGCCACTTGGGAAGCTTAAAAGTTACAGATAAAAGAAATCTAAGTAAACACAAACAGATGGAGAGATACAGTGCGTTCTTGGGTAAAAGTTAAGAAAAAAAATTAAATTAAAAAAAAATATATACTATCCAAGTGAAGTGAAGTGAAGTCGCTCAGTCATGTCCAAATCGTTGTAACCCCATGGACTATAGCCCACCAGGCTCCTCCGTCCATGGGATTCTCCAGGCAAGAATACTGGAGTGGGTTGCCATTTCCTTCTCCAAGGGATCTTCCCAACTCAGGGATCAAACCCAGATCTCCCACATTGCAGTCAGACGCTTTAACCTCTGACCCACCAGGGAAATACTATCCAAAGCAACCTACAAATTAAATACAATCCTTATAAAATTGTCAATTATATTTTCACAAAACTAGAATAGATAATTTTTAAACTTGTATGGAAACACAAAAGATCTTGAAGAGACAAAGTAACCTTGAGAGAGAAAAACACAGCTGGAAGAATTAAAGGCCCTAACTTAAGATTACACTTTAAAACTACAGTTACCAAAACAGAATGGTACTGGCATAAAAATAGAAATATAGATCAGTGGAATAGAAAATAAAGCCCATAGATAAACTCAAGCACCTATGATCATCTAATCTATGACAAAAGAGACAAGAATGGAGAGCAAATAGTTTTCTCAATAAATGGTGCTGGGAAAACTGGACAGTAAATGTGTGAAATTAGAATATTTCTTAACAATATATAAGAAAATAAACTCGAAATCGGTTAAAGACCTAAACTTAAGGCTGGACATTATAAAACGCTTAGAGGAAAACATAGACCACTCTTTGGTATAAACTCAGCAAGATCTTTTTTCATCCATCTCCTAGAACAATGAAAATAAAAACAGAAATAAATAAATACCATTTGAATAAATTTAAAAACTTTTTTACACAGTAAAAGAAAACATAAACAAAGGCAAGCCTCGGAACAGAAGAAATTGTTTGAAAAAGAAAATTAATATTATTTTTGCAGAAATAAAAATGATATGAGAATATAGCAGATTTTAATCATTCGAGAATTCTTGTCTTGGTTAGTCTAATTAAAGATTGTTAAATTTCATCTTTTAAAAAGCCTAACCTTTATTACTGATTCTATCTGTTTTTCTATACTAAACTTTATAAATTTCCACTTTAGTTTTTACTACATTCTTCCTTTGCTTGCATTCATATAGTTTACTCTTGCTTTTGTCTTAGGTAGAAGGTTATATTATTGTTTTGAGATATTTTAATATAAAATATAACAATTTAGGTTGCAAGATATCTTATAAGATTTAATTAAATGATGTCACAAGTTTTAATATGCTGTATATTCATGCTCATTCATCTCAAAGTGTTTTTCAGTTTCCCTAGTGATTCCATCTTTAACCCATTGCTTATGCAGGAATGAAGGGAAGTGAAGTGAAATGAAAGTCACTAAGTCATGTCTGACTCTTTGCAACCTCATGGACTGTATTGTCCATGGAATTCTCTAGGCCAGAATATTGGAATGGGTAGCCTTTCCCTTATCTAGGGGATCTTCCCAACCCAGGGATTGAACCAGGGTCTCCTGCATTGCAGGCAGATTCTTTACCAACTGAGTTACCAGGGAAGCTTGCATAAACCAATTTTATGTTATATTTTTATCTTTTTTATGTTAAAACAGGAATACATAAACTGAATTTCCACACATTTCTGAAATTTCCAAGTTTTCTTCATCTTAATCTATTGCCAAATGCAAAACTTAATGTTATTTCAATCCTTGCAAATTTGTTTAGACTTAGTTTATGTCTCATTATGTGGCTTATATGAGAGAATATTCCAGATGTATGAGAGGGGAATGCATATTCTACTTTGTTGGCTGGAGTATTACATAGAAGTTTGTTAAATCTAGTCGGTTTATCAGTTCAGTTCAGTTTAGTCGCTCAGTAGTGTCCGACTCTATGCAATCCCATGAATGTCAGCACGCCAGGCCACCCTGTCCATCACCAGCTCCTGCAGTTCACTTAGATTCATGTCCAACAAGTCAGTAATGCCATCCAGCCACCTCATCCTCTGTCGTACCCTTCTTTTCCTGCCTCCAAGCCCTCGCAGAATCACAGTCTTTTCCAATGAGTCAAATCCTCAGATGAGGTGGCCAAAGTATTGGAGTTTCAGCTTTAGCATCATTCCTTCCAAAGAACACCCAGGGCTGGTCTGCTTCAGAATGGATGGGTTGGATCTCCTTGCAGTCCAAGGGATTCTCAAGTCTTCTCCAATACCACAGTTCGAAAGCATCAACTCTTTGGCACTCAGCTTTCTTCACAGTCCAACTCTCACATCCATACATGACTACTGGAAAAAACATAGCCTTGACTAGATGGACCTTAGTTGGTAAAGTAATATCTCTGCTTTTGAATATGCTATCTAGGTTGGTCATAACTTTTCTTCCAAGGAGTAAGTGTCTTTTAATTTCATGGCTGCAGTCACCATCTGCAGTAATTTTGGAGCCCCCAAAAATAAAGTCTGACACTGTTTCCATTGTTTCTCCATCTATTTTCCATGAAGTGATGGGACTGGATGTCATGATCTTTGTTTTCTGAATGTTGAGCTTTAAGACAACTTTTTCGCTCTCCTCTTTCATTTTCATCAAGAGGCTTTTTAGGTCCTCTTCACATTCTGCCATAAGGGTGGTGTCATCTGAATATCTGAGGTTATTGATATTTCTCTCTGCAATCTTGCTTCCAGCTTGTGCTTCTTCTAGTCCAGCATTTCTCATGATGTACTCTGCATAGAAGTTAAATAAGCAGGGTGACAATACACAGCCTTGACACACTCCTTTTGCTATTTGGAACCAGTCTGCTGTTCCATGTCTACTTCTATCTGTTGCTTCCTGACCTGCATACAGATTTCTCAAGAGGCAGCTCAGGTGGTCTGGTATTCCCATCTCTCTCAGAATTTTCCACTTTATTGTGATCCACAGAGTCAAAGATTTTGGCATAGTCAATAAAGCAGAAATAAATATTTTTTTCTGAAACTCTCTTGTTTTTTCCATGATCCAGCAGATGTTGGCAATTTGATCTCTGGTTCCTCTGCCTTTTCTAGAACCAGCTTGAACATCAGGAAGTTCACGGTTCACGTATTGCTGAAGCCTGGCTTGGAGAATTTTGAGCATTACTTTACTTGCATGTGAGATAAGAACAATTGTGTGGTAGTTTGAGATTTCTTTAGCATTGCCTTTCTTTGGGATTGGAATGAAAATTGACCTTTTCCAGTCCCGTGGTCACTGCTGAGTTTTCCAAATGTGCTGGCATATTGAGTGCAGCACTTTCACAGCATCATCTTTCAGATTTTGAAAGAGGTCAACTGAAATTCCATCACCTCCACTAGCTTTGTTCGTAGTGATACTTTCTAAGGCCCACTTGACTTCACATTCCAGGATATCTGGCTCTAGATGAGGGATCACACCATCATGATTATCCAGGTCATAAAGATTTTTTTGGTACAGTTCTTCCATGTATTTTTGCCATCTCTTCTTAATATGTTCTGCTTCTGTTAGGTCCCTACCATTTCTGTCCTTTATCGAGCCCATCTTTGCATGAAATGTTCCCTTGATATCTCTATTTTTTTTGAAGAATTCTCTAGTCTTTCCCATTCTGTTGTTTTCCTCTATTTCTTTGCATTGATCGCTGATGAAGGCTTTCTTATCTCTTCTTGTTCTTCTTTGGAACTTTGCATTCAGATGCTTATATCTTTCCTTTCCCCTTTCCTTTTTGCTTCTCTTCTTTTCACAGCTATTTGTAAGACCTTCCCAGACAGCCATTTTGCTTTTTTGCATTACTTTTCCATGGGGATGGTTTTGATCCCTGTCTCCTGTACAATGTCACGAATCTCATTCCATAGTTCATCAGGCATTCTATCTATCATATCTAGGCCCTTAAATCTACTTCTCACTTCCACTGTATAATCATAAGGGATTTGATTTAGGTCATACCTGAATAGTCTAGAGGTTTTCCCTACTTTCTTCAATTTAAGTCTGAATTTGGTAATAAGGAGTTCATGATCTGAGCCACAGTCAGCTCCTGGTCTTGTTTTTGTTGACTGTATAGAGCTTCTCCATCTTTGGCTGCAAAGAATATAATCAATCTGATGTTGGTGTTGACCATCTAGTGATGTCCATGTGTAGAGTCTTCTCTTGTGTTGTTGGAAGAGGGTGTTTGCTATGACCAGTGCATTTTCTTGGCAAAACTCTTTTATCCTTTGTCCTGCTTCATTCTGTACTCCAAGGCCAAATTTGCCTGTTACTCCAGGTGTTTCTTGACTTCCTACTTTTGCATTCCAGTCCCCTATACTGAAACAACATCTTTTTTGGGTGTTAGTTCTAAAAGGTCTAGTAGGTCTTCATAGAACCATTCAACTTCAGCTTCTTCAGCGTTTCTGGCTGGGGCATAGACCTGAATTACTGTGATATTGAAAGGTTTGCCTTGGAAACGAATACAGATCATTCTGTCGTTTTTGAGATTGCATCCAAGTACTGCATTTCAGACTCTTTTGTTGACCATGATGGCTACTCCATTTCTTCTAAGGGATTCCTGCCAGCAGTAGTACATATACTGGTCATTTGAGTTAAATTCACCCATTCCAGTCCATTTTAGTTCTCTGATTCCTAGAATGTTGACGTTCACTCTTGCCATCTCTTGTCTGACCACTTTTAATTTGCCATGATTCATGGACCTGACATTCCAGGTTCCTATACAATATTGCTCTTTAGAGCATCGGACCTTGCTTCTACCACCAGTCACATCCACAGCTGGGTATTGTTTTTACTTTGACTCCACCCCTTCATTCTTTCTGGAGTTATTTCTCCACTGATCTCCAGTAACATATTTGGCACCTACTGACCTGGGGAGTTCCTCTCTCAGTATCCTATCATTTTGCCTTTCATACTGTTCATGGGGTTCTCAAGGCAAGAGTATTGAAGTGGTTTGCCATTCCCTTCTCCAGTGGACCTCATTACTGCTGTTCAAATCTTCTATTTATTTTTGCTATACACTGATGAAAGTGGGGTATTAAAGTATCAACTATTATTGTGAATTATCTATATTTCCTTTCAATTCTATCACCTTTTGCTTTATATATGCTAAGGCACCATTGTTAATTGCATGTACATTTACAATCGCGACAGTTTCATGATATTTCAAAAATGTAATAAAAACTGCTCATTATATCTAGTCACTTTTTTGCTTTAAAATAAACTCTTGTTTGATATTAATATAGCCTCTCCAGGTTTCTTATAGTTGCTTTTGCATGATATATGATTTTCCATATGTGGAGTTGGAGAAGGCTCTTGAGAGTCCCTTGGACTGCAAGGGGATCCAACCAGTCCATTCTGAAGGAGATCAACCCTGGGATTTCTCTGGAAGGAATGATGCTAAAGCTGAAGCTCCAGTACTTTGGACACTTCATGTAAAGAGTTGACTCATTGGAAAAGACTCTGATGATGGGAGGGATTGGGGCCAGGAGGAGAAGGGGACGACAGAGATGAGATGGCTGGATGGCATCACTGATTGATGGATGTGAGTCTGAGTGAACTCTGGGAGCTGGTGATGGACAGGAAGGCCTGGTGTGCTACTATTCATGGGGTCGCAAAGAGTTGGACAAGACTGAGCAACTGAACTGAACTGAACTGAACTGAACTTTAACTTATTTGAATTTTGAGTCTAAAGTGTGTCTCCTATAGCTAACTTATGGTTGGCCTTCTTCTTTTTTTTTTTTTTTTCAGTCTGACAGCCTCTGTTTTTTATTAGATTTTTTCTAATAAATTCGTGAACGTGGGAAAGTTGCTCAGTTGTGTTTGACTATTTGTGACCCCATGGACTATATAGTCCAAGGAATTCTCCAGGCCAGAATACTGGTGTGAGTAGCCATTCCCTTCTCCAGGGGATCTTCCCAACCCAAGATTTAACACAGGTGTCCCACTTTACAGGCAGATTCTTTATCAGGTGAGCCCCCAGAGAAACCTAAGTTCATTAATAGCTATTTAATTTTAATAATCCAATAACAGAGTTATATTGTTAATACAGATATAACTATATTTATTTTACCATTTTTCTTTTTGTTTCCTGTATGTCTCATAGTGTTTATTTCTCTGTTCCCCCTTTTACATGTTTTGAGTTGACTGAATACTTTCCAGTATAGTATTTTAATACTTTTAAAAAATCTATACTTATTTAATAATGGTTACTTGAGATCTTCCTACATACATTTTAGGATTTCAATCAGAATCTACTTCAGTGTATACTGAAATTTTGGTGAGATTAGATCTGTCTAGTGCTTTTCCTTTTCTGTGTTTATGCTATTATTTTATATATATTTCATCTATATATGTTACAAAACCAACAATATATTGTTATAATCATTAACTTATAGAATGTTAATTTTTTGAAGAAATTGAGAGAAAAAAGATAAATGAATATATATATATGTATATATGTATATAGTGTGTTATATCATCCTTCTCTTTTGTAAAAAACTTTATTGTCATAAAATTCATTTCCACTGCATGGATCACCACCTTGTCATGGCAAAGAGGTTTGAGTAAGTCAATGAAGCTATGAGCCATGCCTGGCAGTGCCACCCAAGATGGGACAGGTTATTGTGGAGTGATCTGACAAAACCTGGTCAACTGGAGAAGACAACCCACTCCAGTATTTTTGCCGAGAAACTCCCATGGACACTATGAAAAGGCAAAAAATGGTGCTTCCAAAAACCCTGCAACCCAAGCAGCTGCACCACCTCCAAACCTGGCCCTGATGTGGGCAAACCCAAGTCCTCCAGGAGAACCTCAGGAGCAAATCCCACTGGACAATCCACAAGCACAGGTGGAAATAAAACCACAATTGAAACCCAGGGGCAGTGTGGCTAAGAAAGAAGACTGAAAAACTTCCCACCAGCTCTACAAGTTGCCAATTAAATACACACAATCAACTAGACAAAGTCTGTGTGTATGGAATATATTAAAGGACACTGAGAGTTCCAGAAAAAACAACAACAACAACACACTAGTTCTGACACCTGTAGACATTGGAGGTAAGAAGACACAGGAGTGGGACCAGATTAGAATCTGAGCTGTCCCCACAGCAGGTCTAGAGATAAGCACAGTGTTGGATGGCATCCTAGGGAGGTGAGGTGGACTATGACTCCCAGTAAAGGAAAGGACTCTGAAAGTAGTGATTCAAGAAAAACATTTATTAATCTTATGTTTTGACTTGTTCTGTACATGCTTTTGAATATTTTTTCCTCCCTCTCATTGCAGTTGTAGATTTTATTGGCACTATGAAATCTAACTAAGCTTTTAAGGTGTTGTTGTTGTTTTTTTTTCCCTCAATCACATTTTTTATTGTTGTTATAACCTCTGCCTCTACATTGGGCTTTTGCAGTTCTGTGGATCATTACTTTATTTCCTTTTTTTTTTTTTAATTTTAAATTTTGAATTTTTTAAACCTATTATTATTTTTTCTGCATTTATTCCTTTGTTTTCCTTTCCTACTGTTCTTTTCACCTTGCAGTTAACCTTTAAAGGATATAAATCTTCTTTATCTACTTCTATTTAACTTTGCATACATATTAATCCTTTCTTTTGTTTCTTTCCTTTGCTCTCAACATATTTGTTAGTTTTATTTTCATTGCTTTATTCACCACTTGGTACCTTGTTATAGTTTTGTTTTCTCACTTTTGCTTTGGTTTTGTTCTTAACTCGTAAATGCAATTTTTGATTTCCTTTGTTAGGAATCTACTGTACTTTATTTTTGTTGAAATGCTTTGACTTTGCTTATGGGTGTATATGTATATATTCCATTATTTTAATTATTTTTTGCCTGATTTTGTAACTGTCATTTATGTGGAGTTGCTCTTTGGTTTCACATTTTTATGTATTTGTTTTAATCTCACTTAATGCCATAGCAAACAACTTGTGGAATCTTCGTTCTTGACTGGAGATCAAGCTGTGAGCCTTCAGAGTGGAAGCACTGACTTCAAAACCCTAGACGACTAGAGAACTAACCCTAGGGAACATCAAATAGTGAGAACTCACACAAAGGAAACCATTAGAATACAAAACCTGGCATCATCCAACCACCAGTAACACCCTGTGCAGGACACCTCATCTAAACAACAACAGCAAAAATATATATATATATATAAACCCAATCATAAGTAGACAGGATTACCACTTCACTAAGCCTTGACCATTAGAGGAAAAAAAAAAAAAAAAAAAGAACAAAATGAATGAACAAACAAACAAAAAGAAGTGAACACAAATCTCACCCTATACAAAACTTACACAAACCCTTGGACCAACCTTAGGAGGGCAGAAACCAGAAGGAAGAAAGAATTCAGCTGAGAAAATTGGGGAAAGGAGATCTCAAACACAGTAAGTTAAAATAATAATAATAATAATAATAGTAATGAAAAGGCAGAGAAAGACTACACAAATGAAGGAACAAACTAGAAACACAGAAGTCCAAATAAATGAAAAGGAAATAGGCAAACTATCTGAAAAACGAAATTCCGAATACTGATTGTAAAGATGATAAAAAACAAAACAAAGCAAAACAAAAAACCTTGAAAACAAAATGGAGAAAATTCAGGAATCAGTTAACAAAGACCTAGAGGAATTAAAGAATAAACATACAGAGATAAAGAACACCATTATGGAAATGAAAACTGCTCTAGAAGGAATCAATAGCAGAATATCTGAAGCAGAAGAACAAATCAGTAAACTGGAAGATAAAATGGTGGAAATAACTTCTTAAGAGCAGAATAAAGTAAAAAGAATGAAATAAACTGAGGATATTCTCAGAGACATTTGTGATAAGATCAAACACATCAACATTGGAATTATAGGGATCCCAGAAGATGAAGAGAAAAATAAAGGGTATGAGAAAAATTTTGACGAGATTAAAGTTGAAAATATCCAAACATGGAAAAGGAAATTGTCACTCAAGTCCAAAGGCACAAAGAGTCCATACAGGATAAGCCCAAGGAGAAACATGCCAAGACACATACTAATCAAACTAACAAAGCTTAAACACAAAGAAAGAATATGAAAAGTATCAATGGGAAAGGAACAAATAACATACAAGGGAAACCTCATATGCTTAACAGCTGATCTTTCAGCAGAAACTCTGAAGGCCAGAAGGGAATGGAAGAATATATTTAAAGTACTGAAAGGGAAAAATCTACAACCAAGATTACTGTACCCGGCAAGGATCTCATTCAAAATTGATGGAGAAGTCAAAAGCTTTTCAGATAAACAAAACTTAAGAGAATTCAGTACCACCAAATCAGTTTTAAAACAAATGTTAAATGGACTTATGTAGTCAAGAAATACAAGAGAAGAACAAAAGATCTACCAAATCAACCCCAAACAACTGAGAAAATGGCAATAGAAACATATATATGAATAATTCATTTCAATAAAAATGGATTAAATGCTCCAAACAAAAGATGTAGGCAGACTGAATGGATAGGAAAGCAACCCCATATATATGCTGTCTATAAGACCACTTCAGATCTAAAGACACATATAGACTGAAAATGAGAGGATGGAAAATATGTTCCATGCAAATGGGAAACAAAGAAAGTTGGAGTAGTAATCCTCATATCAGACAAAACAAAGCTTAAAACAAAGAAGTTTATAAGAGATAAGAAAGGACACTACATAATGATCAAGGGATCAATCCAAGAAGACAAACAATTATAAATGTCTATGCGATCAACATAGGAGCACCTTGATATATAAAGACAAATACTAACAGACAAAAGGAGAAATTGACAGTAACACAATAATAATAAGAAACTTTAACACCCCACTCACACCAATGAACAGAACATCAAAGCAGGAAATTGATTAGAAACACAAGTCTTAAATAATACTTTAGATGAGATGGATCTCATTGATATCTTCAGGACATTCCATCCAAATGCAGAAGAATACACCTTCTTCTCAAGTACATATGGAACATTCTCCAGGATACACCACATCTTGGGTCACAAATCAAACCTCAGTAAATTTAAGAAAATTAAAATATTATCAAGAATCTTCTCTGACCACAATGCTATGAGACTAGATATTAATTACAAGATGAAAACTCTAAGAAACACAAATACATGGGTATTAAACAATACATTTCTAAATAACGAACAGGTTAGTGAAGAACTCAAAAGTGAAATAAAAAAATTTTCTAGAAACAAATGGCAATGAAAACACAACAACTCGAAACATATGGCTGGCAGCAAAAGCGGCTCTAAAAGAGAAGTTTATAGCAATACAATTCTATCTCAAGAAACAAGAAAAAGCACCGAATAGACAACCTATCTTTACACCTAAAAAAACTTGAAAATGAAGAACAAAAAAAAAATTAATAGAAGGAAGGAAATCATAAAGATCTGAGAATAAATGAATGAAAAAGAAATGAAGGAAACAATAGTAAATATTAATGAAACTAAAATCTGATTCTTTGGAAGATAAACAAAATTGACAAACCTTTAGCCAGACTCATCAAGAAGAAAAGAAAGAAGAATAAAATCAGCAAAATTAGAAATTTAAAAAGAAAAGGTTACAACAGACAATGCAGAAATTCAAAAGATTAAAGGAGACTATTATAAGCAATAAAATAAACAACCTGGAACAAATGGACAGATTCCTAGAAAAGTTTAATCTTCCAAGATTGAACCAGGAAAAAATTAGAAATTTTGAACAACACAATTACAGGCACTGAAATTGAAGCTGTGATCAAAAATCTTCCAAAAAACAAAAGCCCAGGACCAGATGGCTTCACATGAGAATTCTATCAAACATTTAGAAAGGGGCAAAGGCCTATCCTCTTTCAAAAAATTGCAATGAAAGTGCAAGTGAAGTCGTTCAGTCGTGCCTGACCCTTTGCCACCCCATGGACTGTAGCATACCAGGCTCCTCTGTCTGTGGGATTCTCTAGGCAAGAATACTGGAGTGGGTTGCCATTTCCTTCTCCAGGGGATCTTCCTGACCCAGTGATCGAACCCAGATCTCCTGCATTTCAGGCAGAGGCTTTCACCACTGAGCCACCAGGGAAGCTGAGGAAGGAACAATTCCAAACTCATTTTATGATGCCATCATCACCCTGATACCAAAACCAGACAGATACAACACAGAAAAAAACAGAAAACTATAGGCCAATATCACTGATGAGCATAGATGCAAAAATCCTTAACACAATTTTAGCAAACAGAATTCAGCAACACATTAAAAAGTTCATACATTATGATCAAGTTGTGTTTAGTCCAGAGCACAAGGATTCTTCAAAATATTCAAATCAATCAATGTGATACACTGTATTAACAAATTGAAAGAGAAATTCATATGATAATCTCAATAGAGGCAGAAAAAGCCTTTGACAAAATTTAGTACCCAATTATGATTAAAACTCTTCAAAAAATGTGCATAGGTGGAACCTACCTCAACATAATAAAGGTCATGTATGATAAGCCTACAGTAAGCATTATTCTCAATGGTGAAAAGCTGAAACCATTCCCCCTAAGATCAGGAACAAGATAAGGGTGTCTACTTTCACCACTATTATGCAACATAGTTTTGGAAGTCTTAGCTATAGCAATCAGAGAAGAAAAAGAAATAAATGAAATACAGATCAGAAGAGAAGTAAGCTGTCACTGTTTGCAGATGACATGATACTGTATATAGAAAACTCTAAAGATAGTATCAGAAAATTACTAGAGCCAATCAGTGAATTTATCAGAGTTGCAGGATAAAAAATCAGTACACAGAAATAATTTGCATTTCTATAAACTAACAATGAAAAATCAAAAGGAGAAATTAAGAAATCAGTCCCATTCAATATTGCAACAACAACAACAACAACAAAATCTAGGAATAAACTTACCTAAGGAGACAAAGAACTGTACATAGAAAATTATAAGACAATAATGAAAGAAATAAAGATGACATAAACAGTTGGAAAGATAGTCCATTGTACTGAGTAGGAAGAATCAATATTGTTAAAATGACCAGGCAACCAAATTCAATCTACAGATTCAGTTCAATCGCTATCAAAATAACAATGGCATTTTTCACAGAACTAGAACCAAAAATTTCACAATTAATATGAAAATGTAAAAGATCCTGAATAGGCATAGTAGTCTTTAGAAAGAAGAATGGAGTTGAAGGAATCAACCTTCTTGACTTCAGATTATACTATAAATCTACAGTCATCAAGACAGTATGATACTGGCACAAAAACAGATATATAGACCAATAGAACAAAATAGAAAGCCCAGAAATAAACCCATGAACCTATGGGTACCTTATTTGTTTACAAAGGTGGCAAGAATATACACTGGAGCAAAGACAGCTTTTCAATAAATGGTGCTGAGAAAATTGGACAGCTACATGTAAAAGAATGAAACGAGAACCCTTCTTAACACCATACATAAGGATAAACTGAAAATGGATTAAAAACATAAATGTAAGTCCAGAAACTATAAAACTCTTAGAGGAAAACATAGGCAGAACACTCGATGACATAAATCAAAACAAGATCATCTATGATCCACCTCCTAAAGTAATGGAAATAAAAACAAGTAAACAAGTGGGACCTGATTAAATTTTTCAAAGCTTTTGCACAGCAAAGGAAACTATAAGCAAGGTGAAAAGATGCCCCTCAGAATGGGAGAAAATAATAGCAAATGAAACAACTGACAAATGATTAATTTCTAAAATATACAAGCTTTTCATACAACTCAATACCAGAAAAACAAACAAACCAATAAAAAAGTGGGGAAAAGAGCTAAACAGACATTTCTTCAAAGAAGCCATGAAGTGAAGTGAAATGAAGTCACTCAGTCGTGCCTGATTCTTTGTGACCCCATGGACTGTAACCTACCACATTCCTCTGTCCATGGGATTTTCCAGCCAAGAGTACTGGAGTGGGCTGCCATTTCCTTCCTTCAGAGGATCTTCCCAACCAGAGAGCGAATCCAGGTCTCCCGCATTGTAGGCAGACGCTTTACTGTCTGAATCACCTGGGAAGTCCAAAAGAAGCTATATAGACTGCTAACTGAAGCATGAAAAGGTGCTCAATATTGATCATTTTTCAGTTCAGTTCAGTTCAATTGCTCAGTCATGTCCGACTCTTTGTGACCCCATGAATCGCAGCATGCCAGGCCTCCCTGTCCATCATCAACTCTCAGAGTTCACTCAGACTCACGTCCATTGAGTGCGTGATGCCATTCAGCCATCTCATCCTCTGTCGTCCCCTTCTCGTCCTGCCCCCAATCCCTCCCAGCATTCTCGTCCTGCCCCCAATCCCTCCCAGCATCAGAGTCTTTTCCAATGAGTCAACTCTTCGCATGAGGTGGCCAAAGTACCGGAGTTTCAGCTTTAGCGTCATTCCTTCCAAAGAAAACTCAGGACTGATCTACTTTAGAATGGACTGATCTCCCTTTAGAATGGACTGATCTACTTTAGAATGGACTGATCTACTTTAGAATGGACTGATCTCCCTTTAGAAGGGACTCTCAAGAGTCTTCTCCAACACCACAGTTCAAAAGCATCAGTTGTTTGGTGCTCAGCCTTCTTCACAGCCTAACTCTCACATCCATACATGACCAATGGAAAAACCATAGCCTTGACTAGATGGACCTTTGCTGGCAAAGTAATGTCTCTGCTTTTCAATATGCTATCTAGGTTGGTCATAACTTTTCTTCCGAAGAGTAAGCGTCTTATAATTTCATGGCTGCAGTCACCATATGCAGTGATTTTGGAGCCCCCTAAAATAAAATCTGACACTGTTTCCACTGTTAGAGAAATGCAAATCAAATCCACAATGAAATACCACCTCACATTGATCAGAATGGCCATCATCAAAAAGTCTACAAACAATAAATACTGGAGAGGGTGTGGAGAATAGGGACACTCTTGCACTGTTGGTGGGAATGTAAATTGATACAGCTGTTATGGAAGATGGTACGGAGATTCCTTAAAAAGCTAGGTCTAAAACCACCGTGTGACCCAGCAATCCCACTCCTCGGTGTATACCCTGAGGAAACCGTTGTTCACTGCAGCACTATTTACAATATTCAGAACGTGGAAGCAACCTAGATGTCCATTGATGATTGAATGCATAAAGAAGTTGTGGTATATCTACACAAGGGAATTTTACTCAGTCATAAAAAGGAGTACATTTGAATCAGTTCTAATCAGGTGGATGAAACTTAAACCTATTATGCAGAGTGTAGTGAGTCAGAAAGAGAAAGATAAGTATTGTATTCTAAAGCATATATATGGAATCTAGAATAATGGTACTGAAGAATTTATTTACAGGGCAGCAATGGAGAAACTGGCATTGAGAATAGACTTATGGACATGGAGAGAGGGGAGGAGAGGGTGAAATGCACGGAACAAGTAACAGAAACTTACATTACCATATGCAGTGTAGATAGCCAATGGGAATTTGCTATATGGCTCAAGAAACTCAAACAGGAGCTCTGTATCAACCTAGAGGAGTGGGATGGGGAAGGAGATGGGAGGGAGTTTTAAAAGGGAGGGAATAAAAGTACACCTATGGCTGATTCCTATTGAGGTTTGACAGAAAACAATAAAATTCTGTAAAGCAATTAACCTTTAATTAAAACAACAACAACAACAACGAAGTGCTTATGCCAAAGGGGTAGTGAGGAATGACACTGAGCTGAGGATATGACTGGTGCTGAAACTAAAGTTCAGCGTTGTAAAGGTCAATATTACTTACAAACCTGGAATGTTAACTCCATGAGTCAAGGTAAATTACACATCATCAAGCAGAATATGGTGAGAGTAAACATCAATATGTAACACATCAGCAAAGTAAAATGGATGGGATTGGTCAAATTTAATTCAAATTACCATTATATCTACCACTAGGGGCAAGAATCCCTTAGAAGAAATGAAGTATCCCTTATAGTTAACAAAAGAATTTCAGTACTTGAGTGCAATATCAAAAGAGAACAATAATCTGGTTTTATGGAAATCCATTCAACATCACAGTAACCCAAGTCTGTGCCCCAACCACTGATGCCAGAAAACTAAAGTTGATTCATTCCTGAAGACCTATAACATCTTCTAGAACTAACATCAGAAAATATATCATTTTCATCATAAGGGATTGGAATGGAAAAGTAGAAAGTCAAGACATACCTAGAATAAAAGGCAAGTTTGGCTATGGAGTACAAAATGAAGCAGGGCAAAGTTTAACAGGGGTTTCTCAAGAGAACACTCTGGTCATAGTGAACACCATTTTCCAATAATCCAAGGTACAAATGTTCACATGGGCATCACCAGATGGTCAATACTGAAATCAGGTTGATTATGTTCTTTGCAGTAAAAGATGGAGAAGATCTACACCGTCAGTAAAATCAAGACCTGAAGCTGACTGTGGTTCAGATCATGAGCCCATTATTGCAAAGCTCAGACTTTAATTAAAGAAAGTAGGAAAAACCACTAGGCCATTCGGGTACAACCTAAATTAAATTACTTGTGATTTTACAATGGAAGTGAAGAATACATTAACAGGATTAGATCTGATAGAGTATCTGAAGAACTATGGATGAAGGTCTGTACATTGTACAGGAGCCAATACAAAAGCATCCCAAAAAGAAATGCAAGAAGCAGAGTAGCTGTTTGAGGAGGCTTTATAAATAACTGACGAAAGAGAAGCAAAAGGTAAGGGAAAAAGAAAAATACATAACCACCTCAATGAAAGTTCCATAGAATAGCAAGGAGAGATAAGAACAATTCAAAGAAACAGAGGAAAATAATAGAATGGGGAAGAGTAGAGATCTCTACAAAAAAAATTGGAGATATCAAGGGAACAATTCATGCCAGGATGGGCACAATAAATGACAGAAATGGTAAGTACATAAAAGAAACAGAAACGGTTAACAGGAGGTGGCAAGAATACACAGAAGAACCATACAAAAAAGATCTTAATGATCCATAAAACTTTTATAGTATGATCATTCTCCTAGATCTGGATATCCTGGAGTGTGAAGTGAACATTCTGGAATGTGAAGTCAAGAGGGCCTTAGGAAGTATTACTGCAAATAAAGTTAGTGAGGTGACAGAATTTCAACTAAGCTATTTAAAATCCTAAAAGATGATCCTGTTCAAGTGTTACAGTCAATCTGCAGTAAATTTGGAAAATTCCTGCAATGGAGAGGAAAATCTCAGTTTTCATTCCAATCCTAAAGAAGGAAAAGGCCAAAGAATATACAAATTGCACTCATTTTAAATGCCAGCAAAGTTATGCTCAAAATCCTTCAAAGCTAGGCTTCACCAGTACATGAACCAAGAACTTCCAGATGCAAAAGCATCCTGTTTCAAAGAAGCAGAGGTAACAGAGATCAAATTGCAAACATTTTTTGGACCATGGAGAAATCAAGAGAGTTTGACAAAAACATCTAATCCTTCATTGACTAAAGCCTTTTACTGTGTGAATCACAAAAGCTGTGGAAAATTCTTGAAGTGATGACAATACAATACCACCTTACCTGTCTCCTGAGAAACTTGTAAGAGTCAAGAAGCAACAGGTAGAACCAGCCATGGAATAATTGGTTCTAAAATGGGAAAGGAGTATGAAAAATGCTGTATATTATCACCCTGCTTATTTAACTTATATGTAAATTACATCATGTGAAATGTCAGGCTGGATGAATCACAAGCTGGAATCAAGATCACTAGGAGAAATATCAACAACCTCAGATATGCAGATGATACCACTCTAATGATCCTGATTCTGAGAAAGATTGAAGATAAAACGAAAAGGGGATGGCAGAGGATATGATGGTTAGAAAGTATCACTGACTCAAATAACATGAATTTTAACAAAGTCTGGTTGATAGTATAGGACAGAGAAGCCTGGCATGCTACAGTTCGTGGAGTCACTAAGAGTGGGGCACAACAATAACAAAAATCACTCTAATGGAATAAAGTGAAGACAAACTATAGAGTCTCTTAATGAGGGAGAAAGATGAGAGTTAAAAAGTTAAAAAGCTGGCCCAGCATTAAAAATACTAAGATCATGGCATCCATTCCCAACAATTTATGGCAAATCAAAGGGGAAAAAATGAAAACAGTGAAAGATTTTATTTTCTTGGGCTCCAAAATCACTGTGGACAGTGACTGCAGCTAGAAATGAAGACACTTGCTTCTTGGAATAAAAGCTATGACAAACCTAGAAAGCATATTAAAAAGCATAGCCTTCACTCTACCAACAAGGGTCCATATAGTCAAAGCTATGGTTTTTCCAGTTACCATGTATGAATATGAGATTTGGACCATAAAGAAGGCTGAGTCCTGAAGAATTGATGCCTTCTTTCTGTGGGCCTGAAGAAGACTCTTGAGATTCCCTTGGAATTCAAGGAGACATAACCAGTCAATCCTAAAGGAAATCAACCCTGAATATTCACTGGAAAGACTGATGCTGAGGCTCCAATACTTTGGCTACCTTATGTGAAGAGCAAACTCATCAGAAAAGAATCCTTATGCTGGGAAGAATTGAAGACAGAAGGGGAGAGTGGTGGCAGAGTCTGAGACGGTTAGATGGCATCACTGATTCAATGAATATGAATTTAAAAGACTCTGGGAGATATCTGAGGACAGAGGTCCTCACCTCCTATACTCAGGCCAGGGTTATAGAAAAGAGTCTGACATGATTTAGAGATGGAATAACAAAAAATTGAATATAATGTTATGCTAGTTTCAGGTGTACAGCAAGGTGAATTTCTTATACAAATAGATAAACCACTTTAAAAATTATTCCCAATTTATACCATTAAAAATATTTTGTAGAATTCCATGTGTTACACAGTAGCTCCTTTATTATCTATCTATTTCATAAATAGTAAGGTGTTTATGTAAATACTAATTCAATTTAGTTAAGTCACTTAATCCTGTCTGACTCTTTGCAACCCCATGGACTGCAGCATGGTATGTCTCCCTGTCCATCACCAACTCCTGGAGTTTACCCAAACTGATGTCCACTGATTGGTGATGCCATCCAACCATCTCATCCTCTGTCGTCCCTTTCTCTTCCCACCTTAAATCTTTCCCAACATGAGGGTATTTCCAGTAAGTCAGTTCTTCGCATCAGGTCGCCAAAGTATCAGCTTCAGCATCAGTCCTTCCAATGAATATGCAGGACTCTTTTCTTTTGGAATGGACTACTTGGATCTCCTTGCAGTCCAAGGGACACAGAAGAGTCTTCTCCCACACCACAGTTCAAAAGCATTAATTCTTCTCTGCTCAGTTCAGTTCAGTTCAGTTGCTCAGTCATGTCCGACTCTTTGCGACCCCATGAAGCACAGCATGCCAGGCCTCCCTGTCCATCACCAAATCTGAGAGTTCACTCAGACTGACGTCCATTGAGACAGTGATGCCATCCAGCCATCTCATCCTCTGTCGTCCCCTTCTCCTCCTGCCTCCAATCCCTCCCAGCATCAATCTTTTTCAATGAATCAATTCTTCGCATGAGGTGGCCAAAGTACTGGAGTTTCAGCTTCAGCATCATTCCCTCCAAAGAAATCCCAGGGCTGATCTCCTTCAGAATGGACTGCTCGATCTCCTTGCAGTCCAAGGGACTCTCAAGAGTCTTCTCTGACACCACAGTTCAAAAGCATCAATTCTTCGGCACTCAGCTTTCTTCACAGACCATCTCTTACATCCATATATGATCACTGAAAAAACCATAGCCTTGATGAGACGGACCTTTTTTGGCAAAGTAATGTCTCTGCTTTTCAATATACTACCTATACTATCTAGGTTGCTCATAACTCTTCTTCCAAGGAGTAAGCATCTTTTAATTTCATGGCTGCAATCACCATCTGCAGTGATTTTGGAGCCCCCAAAATTAAAGTTTGACACTGTTTCCAGTGTTTCCCCATCTATTTCCCATGAACTGATGGGACCAGATGCCATGATCTTCATTTTCTGAATGTTGAGCTTTAAGCCAACTTTTTGACTCTCCTATTTCACTTTCATCAAGAGGCTTTTTAGTTCCTCTTCACTTTCTGCCATAAGGGTGGTGTCATCTGCATATCTGAGGTTATTAATATTTCTCCTGGCAATCTTGATTCCAGCTTATGCTTCTTCCAGCCCAGCATTTCTCATGATGTACTCTGCATACACGCTTTCTTTATTGTCCAACTCTCACATCCATAGATGACTTCTGGAAAGAAAAAAAAATAAAAACATAACTTTTACTAAATGGACTTTGATGGCAAAGTAATGTGAAGAAAGCTGAGCACTGAAGAATAGACGCTTTTGAACTGTGTTGTTGGAGAAGACTCTTGAGAGTCCCTTGGGCTGCAAGGAGATCCAAACAGTCCATTCGAAAGCTCAGTTATGGGTGTTCTTTGGAAGGACTGATGCTAAAGCTGAAACTCCGACACTTTGGCCAACTCATGCCAAAAGTTGACTCATTGGAAAAGACCCTGATGCTGGGAGGGATTGGGGGCAGGAGGAGAAGGGGACGACAGAGGATGCGATGGCTGGATGGCATTACTGACTTGATGGACATCAGTTTGTGTGAACTCCTGATGGACAGGCGGGCCTGATGTGCTGTGATTCATGGGGTTGCAAAGAGTTAGACACAACTGAGCGACTGAACTAAACTGAACAGAACTGAATGTAAAGTAAAGCTTTTTAATAAGCTCTTTAGGTTGGTTATAACTTTTCTTCCAAGGAGCAAGTGTTTCTTTTTGTTTGTTTGTTTGTTTTGTTTGTTTGTTAGTTTGTTTAATTTCATGGCTTCAGTCATCATCTGCAGTTATTTTGGAGACCAAAAATAAAAACGAAACAAAGTCTGTCACTGTTTCCCCTGTTTCTCCATCTATTTGCATGAAGTGATGGGAACAGATTCCATGACCTTAGTTTTCTGAATTTTGAGTTTTAAGCCAACTTTTTCATTCTCTTTCACTTTCATCAAGAGGCTCTTTAGTTCTTCTTCACTTTCTTGCATAAAGGTGGTATCATCTGTGTATCAGAGGTTATTAAAATGTATCCCGGTAATCTTGATTAAAGCTTGTGTTTCATCCAGTCCAACATTTCTCATGATGTACACTGCATGTAAGTTAAAAGAAAAAGGGTACATTTACACCCTTGACATACTCCTTTCCCGATTTGGAACCAGTCTGTTGTTCCAACTGTTGCTTGATAATTTGCATACAGATTTCTCAAGAGGCAGGTTAGGTGATCTGGTATCCCCATCTCTTGAACAATTTTCCAGAGTTTGTTGTGATCCACACAGTCAAAGGCTTTGACATAGTCACTAATGAAGAAGTGGATGATTTTCTAAAACTCTCTTGCTTTTTCGATGATCTAGCAAATGTCTGCAATTTGATCTCTTGTTCCTCTGTCTTATCTAAATCCAGCTCGAACATCTGGAAGTTCATGGTTCATGTACTGTTGAAACCTGACTGGGAGAATTTTGAGCATTACTTTGTTAGACTGTGAGATGAGTGCAATTGTGGGGTAGTTTGAGCATTGTTTGGCATTATCTTTCTTTGGGATTGGAATGAAAATTGACCTTTTCCAGTCCTGTGGCCACTGCTGAAATTTCCAAATTTGCTGGAATATTGAGTGCAACACTTTCACAGCATCTTTTAAGATTTGAAACAGCTCAACTGGAATTTCATCACCTCCACTGGCTTTGTTCATAGTGATACTACCTAAGGCCCACTTGACTTTGCTTTCCAGGATATCTGGCTCTAGTGAGTGATAACATCATCGTGATTATCTGGTTAGTGAAGATTTTTTTTTTTTTTTTTTTTTTTTGGATAGCTCTTCTGTATATTCTTGGCACCTCTTCTTAATATCTTCTGTTTCTGTTAGGCCCATACCATTTCTGTCCTTTATTGTGCCCATCTTTGTATAAAATGTTCCCTTCAGTTCAGTTCAGTTCAGTCTCTCAGTTGTGTTGGACTCTTTGCGACCCCATGAATTGCAGCAGGCCAGGCCTCCCTGTCCATTACCATCTCCCGGAGTTCACTCAAACTCACGTCCATTGAGTCAGTGATGCTATCCAGCCATCTCATCCTCTCTCGTTCCCTTCTCCTCCTGCCTCCAATCCCTCCCAGCATCAGAGTCTTTTCCAATGAGTCAACTCTTCGCATGAGGTGGCCAAAGTACTGGAGCTTCAGCTTTAGCATCATTCCTTCCAAAGAAATCCCAGGATTGATCTCCTTCAGAATGGACTGGTTGGATCTCCTTGTAGTACAAGGGACTCTTAAGAGTCTTCTCCAACACCACAGTTCAAAAGCATCGATTCTTCGGCACTCAGGCTTCTTCACAGTCCAACTCTCACATCCATACATGACCGCAGGAAAAACCATAGCCTTGACTAGACGGACCTTAGTCGGCAAAGTAATGTCTCTGCTTTTCAATATACTATCTAGATTGGTCATAATTTTTCTTCCAAGGAGTAAGCGTCTTTTAATTTCATGGCTGCAGTCACCATCTGCAGTGATTTTGGAGCCCCCCAAAAAAATTAAGTCTGACACTGTTTCTACTGTATCCCCATCTATTTCCCATGAAGTGATAAGATCGGATGCCATGATCTTCGTTTTCTGAATGTTGAGCTTTAAGCCAACATATTTGCTCTCCACTTTCACTTTCATCAAGAGGCTTTTTAGCTCCTCTCACTTTCTGCCGTAAAGGTGGTGTCTTCTGCATAGCTGAGGTTAGTGATATTTCTCCAGGCAATCTTAATTCCAGCTTGTGTTTCTTCCAGTCCAGCATTTCTCATGATGTACTCTGCATAGAAGTTAAATAAGCAGGGTGACAATATACAGCCTTGACGTACTTCTTTTCCTATTTGGAACCAGTCTCTTGTTCTATGTCCAGTTTTAACTGTTGTTTCCTGACCTGCATACAGATTTCTGAAGAGGCAGGTTAGGTGGTCTGGTATTCCATCTTTTTCAGAATTTTCCACAGTTTATTGTGATCCATACAGTCAAAGGCTTTGGCATAGTCAATAAAGCAGAAATAGATGTTTTTTTCTGGAAATGTTTCCTTGGTATCTCTAAGTTTCCGGAAGAGATCTCTAGTCTTTCCCATTCTATTGTTTTCCTCTTGTTCTTTGCACTGACCACTGAGGAAGACTTTCTTATCTGATTTCTATTCTTTCGAACTCTGCATTCAAATGTGTATGTCTTTCGTTTTCTCATTTGCCTTTCACTTCTCTTCTTTTCATTGCTGTTTGAAAGCCCTCTTCAGACAACAATTTTGCCTTTTGAATTTATTTTTCTTGGGAATGGTCTTGATCACTGCCTCCTATACAATGTGTTGGACCTCTGTCCATAGCTTCAGGCACTCTGTCTATCAAATCTAATCCCTTGAATCTATTTTTTCAGTTTCAGCTTATAGTTGTAAGCAATTTTATTTGGATCATACCTGAATGGTCTTGTGGCTTTCCCTACTTTCTTCTATTTAAGTCTGAATTTTTCAATAAGGAGTTAATTTGCCTGAACCACATTAGCACCTGGTCTTTCTTTTGCTGTCTGTATAGAGCTTCTCTATTTGGGCTGCAAAGAATATAATCAATCTGATATTGGTATCAACCATCTCATGATGTCCATGTGTACAGTCTTCTCTTGTGTTATCAGAATAAGGTGTTTGCTCTGATCACTGCATTCTCTTGGCAAAACTTTGTTAGATTTTGGCCTCTTCATTCTGTACTCCAAGGCCAAATTTGCCTGTTACTCCAGGTATTTTTTTGCTTTACTATGTTCGTATTCCAGTTCCCTATAATTTAAAGGACATCTTTTGGGGGTGTTAGTTCTAGAAGGTCTTGTGGGTCTTCATAGAACCATCAGCCTCAATCTCACAATTTATCCCACACCTTCCCCTTTACGGCTCAAATATTGTAACTTTATTTTCTACGTATGTAACTCTATTATGTGTAACTACATATGTAACTCTATTCCAGTTTTGTAAACAAGTTAATTTGTAGCTTAAGATCTGACATAAAAGTTATATCATATTTGTTTTCCTTTGTCTGACTTAAACTTCAGTCATTATAAGACTTTCTCAGTCCACCCATGTTGCAATTGTTCTTTATATTCGTTGTTCAACCACTAGTTAGTGTCCAACTCTTTGCAATAAGCCTGAGTAATATTTTACTGTGGCCTTCTCCAGTGACTCAGATTGTAAAGAATCTGTATACATTGCAGGAATTTGTGTTCAATACATTATCATTATGTGTGTGTGTGTTTTTTTTTTTTAATGTTTAAATGGTTTCCTTTATTGTGCAAAACTTAATTAGGTCCCATTTGCTTAATTTTGTTTTTAATCAACAGATGGAGCAAAAAATATCTTCCTGATATTTAAGTCAGAGACTGTTATCTCTGCGGTTTGCTCTAAAAGTTCAACAGAGTATTCAGGCTTATATTTAGGTCCTTAAGCCCTTTTGAGTTTATTTTTGTGTATTATTTTGTGTTAGTGTGTGTTCTTATTTTATTCTTTCACATGAACCCATCCAGTTTTTCCAGCATGAATTATTGAAAAGATTGCATAATCTGTATTGTACATTGTTGCCTCTTTTTGTCAGAGATTAGGTGATAAGAAGTGTATGGGTTTATCTCTGGACCTTCTATCCTATTACATTAATCTATATTTCTACTGTTTTGCCAGTGGGCATCCTTGTTTTGTTCTTAATCTTAGAGGAAATCTTAGAGAAAATGATTTCAGGTTTTCACATTTCAGTATGATGTTAGGTGTGGGTTTGTCACATATAAACTCACATAATTATTGAGTTGTGTGCATTTTATGTTCAACTCTGTACAGCCTTATGGACTGCAGCCCACCAGGCTCCTCTGTCCATGGGATTCTCCAGGCTAGAATACTAGAGTAGATTGCCATGCCCTCCTCCAGGGTATGTTCCTGACCCTGAGATTGAACCTGAGTCTCCTGCTTCTCCTAGATTGCAGGCGGGTTCTTTACAACTAGTGCCATATGGGAAGACCTACGTTGGGGTAGGCTCACTCTTTCCCCAGAGGATATGCACCCCTTGCATAGAGGTTTTTTTTTTTTTTTTTTTTTTTTTTTTCTATTTTCATAAATGGCCTTTGGACTTTGTCAAAACACTTTTTCTGCATCTATTGAAGTGATCATATGGTTTTTATCCTTCCACTTGTTAATGTGATGTATCTTCTTGATTGATTTGCATATAATGAAGAATCCTTCCATCCCTGAAATAAATCCCACTTGATCCGGATGCATGATCCTTTTAATGTGTTCTTGGATTTAATGTGTTCTTGCTAATATTTTATTGATCTTTGCATCCATATTTATCAGATAGATTGGGCTGTAATTTTCTTTTTTGTTGTGATATCTTTGGCTTTGGTATCAGGGTAAGGATGGCCTCATAAAATGACCATGAGAGTGTTTTTTCTTCTGCAATTCTTTGGAAGAGTTTAAGAAGAGTAGGTGTTAAGTCTTCTCTAAATATTTGACAGAATTCACCTGTGAAGACATCTGGTCCTGGGCTGTTGTTTGCTAGAAAATTTTAATTATATTTTTAATTTCAGTACTTGTTATTGTACTGTTGATATTTTCTAGTTCTTTCTGGTTCACTCTTGGAAGATTGCATTTTTCAAAGTATTTGTCCATTTCTTCAAGGATGTACATTTTATTCACATATAGGTGCTTGTAGTAAGCTCTTGTGATCATTTGTGTTTATGTGATGTCCATTGCAACATCTTTTTCAATGTAAAATTTATTGATTTGAATCCACTCTTTTTTTTAATTGATGAGCCTGGATAAAATTTATTAATTTTGTTCATCTTTCAAATTAAAGAAAAAAAAAGTGAGGGGGAGAAGATGGCAGAGGAGTAAGACCGGGAGATTGCCAGTCTCCCACAGATACATGAAAAACCAATCAAGATATGAAACAACTCCTACAAAGAAAACTTTAGGTGACAGCAGAAGACACCAGGCCTTCAGGGAGATAGGCTAAGTTCCCTGAAATGAGGTAGGAGAGAGGAGGGAGACATCAGAAGGGAAAATAGGGAGAACTTCTGGGAAGAGCTTGTGCCCCAAGGAAGAGAGGGAGCTCTGAAACAGGAGGAGTTCTTGTGCACAGGGAAACTCCCTCACAGGCAGGCCCAAAGGGTAGCTGCAAAGTCTCAGAAAACAAGGCAAAGCAGGGAATTAGAAGACAGTAAACAAAGAGAGAAATGGCAACCCACTCTGTTCTTTCCTGGAAACTCTCATGGACTGAGGAGCCTGGTAGGCTACTGTCCATGGAGTCACAATGTGTCAGACATGACTGAGCAACTTCACTTTCAAACAAAGAAAGCTGCACTTCTCAGCCGGTTAACAGCTCCTAACCCAAGACCCATGAAACAAAGGGTAAACGGATTAAATGCATCAACCAAAGGGAACAGACTGACTGAATGGATATAAAACAAGACACACATATATGCTGCCTACAAGACACTCACTTCAGATGTAGAGACACATGCAGACTGAAACTAAATGGATGGGAAAAGATATTCCACTCCAATGGAAACCAAAAGAAAGCTGTACTGGCAATCCTTATTTCAGATAAATAGACTTTAAAATAAAGTATATCATAAGAGACAAAGGACACTACATAATGATCAAGGGATCAACCCAAGAAGAAGACATAATAATTGTAAATGTCTATGTAACCAACATAGGAGCACCTCAATACACAAGGCAAACACTAACAGGCATAGAAGGAGAAATTGAAAGCAACACAATAGTATTAGGGGAGTTTAACACCCCACTTTCACCCATGGACAGTTCATAAAAACAAAAACTCAATAAGTAAACACAAACCTTAAATGAAATATTAGACCAAATGGACCTAATTGAGATCTTCAGGACTTTCCATCCAAATGTAGAAGAATATTCATTCTTCTCAAGTGCATATGGAACATTCTACGGGATAGACCACATCTTAGGGAACAAACCAAGCCTCAATTAATTTAAGAAAATTGAAATATATCAAGTATCTTCTCTGACTACAATGCTATGAGACTAGATATCAACTACAGGGGAAAAAAAATAGCAAAAAACACAAAGTAATGGAGATTAAACAATACATTACTAAATAACAAAGAAGTTTTTGAAGAGATCAGAAAACAAATAAAAAGATTCCTAGAAAGTAATGGCAATGAAAACATGACAACCCAAAACCTATGGGATTCAGCAAAAGTAGCTCTAAGAGGGAGATTTATAGATGCAATCATACTTCAAGAAACAAGGAAAACATCAAATAGACAGCCTAACACTATATCTAAAGCAGCTGAAAAAAGAAGAACAAAAAACCCCCAAAGTCAGCAGAAGGAAGGAGATAATAAAAATCAGAGCAGAAATAAGTGAAAAAGAAAGGGAGTAAGCAATAGCAAAGATTCATAAAACTAAAAGCTGGTTCTTTAAGACAATAAACAAAATTAACAAACCACTAACCAGACTCATCAAGAAAAAAAAAAAAAAAAAACAGAAAAATCAAATCAATAAAATTAGAAATGAAAAAGGAGAGGTTACAAAAGACAACACAGAAATACAAAGGATCAAAAGACAATATTAAGAAAAACTATATTCTGATAAAATGGACAACCTAGAGGAAATGGACAAATACTTAGAAAAGATCACCCTACCAAGACTGAATCTGGAAGAAATAGAAATTATGAACAACCTAATCACAAACACTGAAATTGGAACAGTGATGAAAAATCTCCCCCAAAACAAAAGCCCATGGCCAGATGGTTTCACAGGGGAATTCAATCTAACACTTAGAGAAAAGCTAATGCCTATTTTTCTGAAACTCTTCCAAAAAATTGCAGGTGAAGGAACACTTCCAAACTCATTCTACAAGGGCACAATCACCCTGATATCCAAACCAGGAAAATACAATATGAAAAAAGAAAATCACAGGCCAATATCACTGATGAACATAGATGCAAAAATCCTCAACAAAATTCTAGCAAACAGAATCCAACAACACATTGAAAACCTCATACACCATGATCAGTTCAGGTATATTCCAGAGATGCAAGGATTCTTCAACATATGCAAATCAATCAATGTGATACACCATATCAACAAATTGAAAGATAAAAACCATATGATAATCTCCATAGATGCAGAAAAAGCTTTGAACAAAATTCACCATCCATGTATGATAAAAAACACTTTAAAAAATCGGCATAGAAAGAACTTACATCAACAGAGTAAAGGCTGTATATGAAAAAAGACCACAGCAAACATCATTCTGAATGGTGAAAAACTGAAAGCATTCTCCCTAAGATTAGGAAGAAGACAAGGGTGTCCACTCTCACCACTATTATTCAGCATAATTTTAGAAATCCTAGCTACAGCAATTAGAGAAGGAAAAGAAATACAAGGAATCCATAATTGGATTAAAAGAAGTAAAAGTATCACTGTTTACAGATTACCTGATACTTTACACAGAAAATCCAAAAGAAAATTTCAGAAAATTACTAGAGTTAATCAGTGAATTCAGCAAATTTGCAGGATACAGGTCAATACAGAGAAATCACTTGCATTCCTAATAAACTAACAATGAAACATCAGAAAGAGAAATTAAGGAATCAATCCCATTCACCGCTACAACAAAAATAACAAAATATCTAGAAATGAACCTATCTAAGAAGACAAAGGGAGCACCCCACTCCAGTAATCTTGCCTGGAAAATCCCATGGACGGAGGACCTACGGGGTTGCTAAGAGTCAGACATGACTGAGCGATTTCACTTTCACTTTTCACATTCATGCGTTGGAGAAGGAAATGGCAACCCACTCCAGTATTCTTGCCTGGAGAATCCCAGGGACGGGGGAGCCTTGTGGGCTGCCGTCTATTGGGTTGCACAGAGTCGGACACGACTGAAGCGACTGAGCAGCAGCAGCAGGAAGAAGAAAAAAGACCTGCATACAAAACAAACAAACAAACAATAAGACAGTGATAAAAGAAATCAAAGATGACATAAAGAAATGGAAAGATATTCCATGTTCCTGGGTAGGAAGAATCAATATTGTGAAAATGACTATACTACCAAGTGCAATCTACAGATTCAATGTGATCCTTATCAAATTACCATGGGCATCTCTCTCAGAACTAGAACAAAAGATTTCACAATTCATTTGGAGACACAAAACACCCCTAATTCCCAAAGAAGTCTTGAGAAAGAAAAATGGAGCTGGAGGAATCAATCTTCCTGACTTCAGATTATACTACAAAGCTATTGTCATGAAGACAGTATGGAACTGGTACAAAAACAGAAATATAGACCAATAGAACAAGATAGAGAACCTAAAGATAAATCTACACACCTATGGGCACCTTAGTTTTGACAGAGGCAAGAATATACAATGGGGAAAAGAGAGCCTCTTAAGTGGTGCTGGGAAAATTAGACAGCTACATGCAAAAGAATGAAATTAGATGACTGCCTAATGCCATACACAAAAATAAACTACAAAAGGATTAAAGACCTAAATGTAGGACCAAAAACTGTTCAACTCTTACAGAATAACATAAACAGAACATTCAATGATGTAAATCAAAGAAAGATCTTCTTTGCCCTACCTCCTAGAGTAATGGAAATAAAATAAAAAATAAACAAGCATGACCTAATTAAGCTTAGAAGCTTTTGCACAGCAAAGGAAATTACAAACAAGGTGAAAAGACAACCCTTAGAATGGGAGAAAATAATTGCAAAGGAAACAATTGACAAAGAATCAATTTCCAAAATATACAAGCAGCTTATACAACTCAATCCCAGAAAAGCAAACAATCCAATCAAAAACTGGGAAAGGTACCTGAAGAGACATTTATCCAAAGAAGACATACAGATGGCTAACAAACACATGAAAAGATACTCAACATCACTCATTATTACAGAAATGCATATCAAAGCTGAAATGAGATACCACCTTACGCCAGTCAGAATGGCCATCATCAAAAAGTCTATGAACAATAAACGCTGGTAAGGGTGTGGAGAGAAGGGAACACCCTCACATTGCTGGTGGGAATATAAATGGATACAGCCATTATGGAAGACAGTATGGAGACTTTTTAGAAAGCTAAGAATAAAACCAGCATCAATCCCTCTCCCAGGCAAGTACCTTGAGGAAATTGAAAACTGAAAAAGACACAAATACCCCAGTATTCACTGCAGCAATATTTACAATCACTGGAACATGGAAGCAACCTAGATGTACATTGACAGATGAATGGATAAAGAAGCTGCGGTACATATACACAATGGAATACTAGTTAGTGGTTAGTTAGTGAAGTCGCTCAGTCCTGTCCGACTCTTTGCAACCCCGTGGACTGTAGCCCACCAGGCTCCTCCATCCATGGGTTTCTCTAGGCAAGAATACTGGAGTGAGTTGCCATTTCCTTCTCCAGGGGAATCTTCCCAACCCAGGGATCAAACCCAGGTCCCCTGCATTTCAGGCAGACGTTTTAACCTCTGAGCCACCAGGGAAGCCCATTCAGTTCAGTTCAGTTCAGTTCAGTCGCTCAGTTGTGTCCGACTCTTTGCAACCCCATGAATTGCAGCACGCCAGGCATCCCTGTCCAACACCAGCTCCTGGAGTTCACTCAAACTCACGTCCATCGAGTCAGTGATGACATCCAGCCATCTCATCCTCTGTCATCCCCTTCTCCTCCTGCCCCCAACCCCTCCCAGCATCAGAGTATTTTCCAATGAGTCAACTCGTCGCATGAGGTGGTCAAAGTATTGGAGTTTCAGCTTTAGCATCAGTCCTTCCAAATAACACCCAGGGCTGATCTCCTTCAGAATGGACTGGCTGGATCTCCTTACAATCCAATGGACTCTCAAGAGTCTTCTCCAACACCACAGTTCAAAAACATCAATTCTTCAGCACTCAGCTCTTTTCACAGTCCAATTCTCACATTCATACATGACCACTGGGAAAACCATGGCCTTGACTAGATGGACTTTTGTGGACAAAATAATATCTCTGCTTTTGAATATGCTATCTAGGTTGGTCATTATTTTCCTTCCAAGGAGTAAGCATCTTTTAATTTCATGGCTGCAATCACCATCTGCAGTGATTTTGGAGCCCCCAAAATTAAAGTCTAACACTGTTTCCACTGTTTTCCTATCTATTTTCCATGAAGTGATAGACCAGATGCCATGATCTTAGTTTTCTGAAAGTTGAGCTTTAAGCCAATGTTTTCAGTCTCCTGTTTCACTTTCATCAAGAGGCTCTTTAGTTCTTCTTCACTTTCTGCCATAAGGGTTGTGTCATCTGCATATCTGAGGTTATTGATATTTCTCCCTGCAATTTTGATTCCAGCTTGTGCTTCTTCCAGCCCATTGCTTCTCATGATGTACTCTGCAGAGAAGTTAAATTAACAGGGTGACAATATACAGCCTTTACGTACTCCTTTTCCTATTTGGAACCAGTCTGTTGTTCCATGTTCACTTCCAACTGTTGCTTCCTGACCTGCATATAGGGTTCTCAAGAGGCAGATCAGGTGGTCTGGTATTCCCATCTTTTTCAGAAGTTTCCACAGTTTATTGTGATCCTCACAGTCAAAGGCTTTGACATAGTTAATAAAGTAGAAATAGATGTTTTTCTGGAACTCTCTTGCTTTTTCAATGATCCAGTGGATGTTGGCAATTTGATCTCTGGTTCCTCTGCCTTTTTTAAAACCAGCTTGAACATCTGGAATTTCACAGTTCATGTATTACTGAAGCCTGGCTTGGAGAATTTTCAGCATTACTTTACTAGTGTGTCAGATGAGAAGCCCACTATTCAGTCATAAAAAGGAATGCATTTGAATCTCTTCTAATGAGGTGGATGAAACTAGAGCCCATTATACAGAGTGAAATAAGTCAGAGAGAGAAATATATATATCATATACTGACACATACATTTGGAAACTGAAGAGATGACACCATTGTGCCATTTATTTTTAGGGCAGCAATAGAGAAACAGACATAGATAACAGAAGTATGGGACATGGTTGGAGGAGAGGAGGGAGAAGGAGAGATGTATGGAAAGAGTAACATAGAAATTTACAATACCATATATAAACAGATAGCCAATGGAAATTTTCTGTATGACTCAGGGAACTCAAAGAGGGGCTCTGTGACACCCTGAAGGGTGTGATGTGGAGGGAGATGGGAAGGATATCCAGGAGGGAGGGGACATAGGTGTACGTATAGCTGATTCTTGTTGTTGTATGACAGAATGACATAAAATTATGTAAAGCAATTATCCTTCAATTAAAACATTAAAAAAAAAACATAAGGAAAAAAAAATCAGAATAATGATAGGAATGGGCTTCCCTGGTAGATCAGCTGGTAAAGAATCTGCCTGTAATGCAGGAGAATTCCTGGGTTGGTAAGTTCCCCTGGAGAACAGATAGGCTACACACACCAGTAGGGCTTCTCTGGTGTCTCAGATGATAAACAATCCACCTGCAATTCAGGAGACACTGATTTGATCCTTGGGTTGGGCAGATCCCCTGAAGGAGAGTATGGCAACCCACTCCAATATTCTTGCCAGGAGAATCCCCATGGGCAGAGGAGCCTGGTTGTCTACAGTCCCTGTGGTCACAAAGAGTCAGACACAAGTGAGTGACTAAACACAGCACAGCACGTTGATAGAAATGCAAGATTACTGAGTTTGATGCAAACTAAGTAATGTGCAACTTTGGAGTTATCTGTCTACAGACAGAAATTATTTGGATTTAGACAAGACAGAAATCTGCAAGTTAACATATAACATCACTAAGTCTGGAACCTTAAATCAATGGTGAATAGCGAGCTGAACAAGTTACTACCCCTGATCAGGGGTTGGCAAATTACAACCTAGGTCTCCCACATCAAGAGTTGGTCTGTGGCCCAAATCTGGCCACTCATTTATTTACAAATAGTGTATGGCTGCTTTCATGTTATGACAGAGTTGAGTATTTGTGAGATAGTATGACCCAGAAAAGTAAAAATATTTACTATCTGGACCTATTAATTTTTTTTTTTTTTTTTTCTGATCATTGCCCTGACTGTCCTTGGATAACTTTCACTTTCTTATGACATTGAAAAGATGTTGCCCCAACCTTTTTGTATTATTTTTGTTTTGGATACTTTTTTCTAATACTACTCTGATTTTGCCATGGTGAAAATGTTCTCTTCCACTTTTATGTTCACATATTTATTTGTATCTTTCTTATAATATTATATATGGTATTATGAACTCTTTGCTAGATTTAAGCTTATTAGGAACATCTCATTTATCTTTGAGTCTACAGTTAACACAGTACTTTGCAAACAATAGATATTCAATACATATTCACTGAAATGGAAAAAAAAAAACTTTTAGTTTCATTGATCTTTGCCATTACTTTTTAAATTTTTATTTGTTTTATTTCTGCTGAGACTTCCATGATTTCTATCTTTCTACGATAAGTTTAGTTTCTTTTTCTTTCTCCAGTTGCTTTGTGTGTGAGAATAGGTTGCTTGAGATTTTTCTTGTTTCTTCAGATGAGGTTGTATTGCTATAAACTTCCCTCTTAGAACTATGTTTGCTGCCTCCTATAGATTTTGCATTCTCATGTTTTCATTGTCATTTTTCTGCATATATTTTTCAATTCTCCCTTTGATTTCTTTAGTTATCTATTGATTATTTAGCAACACAGTCCTTAGCTCCCATGTGCTTCTGTTTTTTGCAGGTTTTTTTTTTTTTTTCCCTGTAATTGATTTCTAATCTCATAGCATTGTGGTCAGAAAAGTTGTTTGATTTGAATTCAATTTCCATACATTTATTAAGGCTTGATTTGTGCCCTAAGATGTGATTTATCCTGGAGAATATTCCATGTACACTTGAGAATAAGCTGTATTATGTTGTTTTCAGATGGATTTTCCTATAAATATCAATTAAATTTATGTCATCTAATGTGTCATTTAAGACTTGTATTTTCTTATTAATTTTCTGTTTGGATGATCTAAAGAGTGATGTAAGTGCCACGTTAAAATCCCTACCAATAGTGCATTGTTGTTGATTTCCTCTTTTATGGCTGTTAGCATTCGCCTTATATATTGAGGTGTTACTATGCTGGGTGCATATATATTTACAATACATATGTCTTCTTCTTGGACTGATCCCTAGATCATTAAAAAGTGTCTAATTTGTCTTTTATAATATTTGTTTTAAAGTTTATTTTGTCTGATATGAATATTTGTACTCCAGTTTTATTTTTCCTTTTTTTGTCAATTTTTTTTTAACTTGAGGTGTATTAGCTTTGCAATATTGTGTTTGTTTCTGCTATACAATGAAATGAATCAGCTATATGTATACACATATTGCCTCTCTATTGGATCCCCTTCCCACACCCTCCATCCTATCCATCTGGGTGACTACAGAGTGCCAAGTTGAGCTATACAGTAAATTTGCACTAGCTATCTATTTTACTCATGGCAGTGCACATAGGTCAATCTGATTTACCAATTCATCCCACCCATCCCCACCTCCACACATTTGATTGCTCTGACTGCATTTCCATTCTTGCCCTGCAAATAGGTTCAGCTGTATCATTTTTCAAGATTCCATATGCATGCACAGTATATAATTATCGTTTTTCTTATGACATTTCACTATATATGACAGACTCTAAATCTAGCCACATCTTTATAAATAACATAATTTTGGCTTTTTATGACTATCATACTGTTGAATATACATACCACATCTTCTTTATCCATTCATCTATCGATGGATATTTAGGTGGCTTTCATATCCTGGCAATTGTAAATAGTGTGGCAATGAACATTGATTTGCATGTGCTGTTTTGAATTATGGCTTTCTCAGGATATATGCTCAGGAGTTGGGTTATTGATTGAAATAGTAGCTCTATTTTGACTTTAGTTTTTTTGTTTGTTTGTTTGTTTGTTTGTTTGTTTTAAGGAATCTTCCTACATAGGGGCTGTAAGAGGGCTTCCTTTTCTTTGCCCCATCTCTAACGTTTATTTTTTGTAGATTTTCTGATGATGACCATTCTGACAGGTATGAGGTGTTACTTCATTGTAGTTTTGATTTGCATTTCTCTAATAATTACCAATATTGAGCATATTTTCAATTGCTTCTTGGTCATCCACATTTCTTCTTTGATGAAATGTCTGTTTAGGTCTTTTGGCCATTTTTTTATAGGGCTGCTTGTTATTTATCTTGAGCTTCATTACAGTGAAATCTGCTTAGTCGTGTTTGACTCTTTGAAGCCCCATGGACTATACAGTCCATGGAATTCTCTAGGCCAGAATATTGGAGTGGGTAGCCTTTATCTTCTCTAGGGGATCTTCCCAAACCAGGGATTGAACCCAGGGCTCCCACATTTCTGGCGGATTCTTTATCAGCTGAGCCACAAGGAAAGTCCAAGAATAAATGGAGTGGGTGGCCTAGCCTTTCTCCAGGGAATCTTCCTGAACCAGGAATTAAACCCAGGTCTCCTGCATTGCAGGTGGATTCTTTACCAACTGAGCTATCAGGGAAGCCCTCAAGGCTTCGTGAACTGTTTTCATATTGTGGAGGTCAGACTTTTGCTGTTGCTTTGTTTGCAAATATTTTCTCCCATTCTAAGGCCTGTCCTTTTTCTTATTTATGATTTCTTTTGCTGTGTAAAAGATTTTAAGTTTCACTAGGACCCATTTGTTTTTGTTATTATACATATCATTCTAAGAGGTGGACTGGAAAAGATTTTGCCATAATTCATGTCAAAAAGTGTTCTAAATTTTTCTCTAATAATTTTGTAGTGAACAGTGTTAAATATAAGTCTTTAATTCACTTTGAGTTTATTTTTGTGTAGAGTGTTAGGGAGTATTCTAATTTCTTTTACTTGTTGTTGTCCTTTTTTTTTTTTTTTTTTTTTTTTTTTAAACTGGCACCAATTAGTGAAGAGACTGTCTTTATTCCATTGTATATTCTTGCCTCTTTCGCCATAGATTAAGTGAAAATAGGTGCATGTGTTTATCTCTGGGCTTATTATCCTATTCCATACGTTTCTATTTTTGCTCCAGTACCACATTGTCTTGATGACTGTTGTTTCACAGTATAATATAAAGTCAGGAAGTCTGCTTTCTCCAGCTCCATTTTCCTCCTGAAGCCTGCTTTGGCTTTTCAGTTTCTTTTGTGTTTCCATATCAATTGTAAACTTTTTTTGTTCTAATTCTCTGAAACATACCATTGGTAATGTGATATTAATTGCACTGAATCTGTAGATTACTTTGGATAGTATAGTTATTTTCAAAATATTGATTCTTCCAATCAAAAACTATCGCATATTTCTAAAACTGTTTCTGTCATCTTTGATTATTTTTATTAGTATCTTACAGCTTTCTGAATGTAGATTTTTTATTTTCTTTAGTAGTTTTATTCCTATTCATTTTATTCTTTTTGATGCTATGTTAAATGTGACTGATTCACAGATTTCTCCTCCTGGTCTTTTGTTGTTAGTGTATAGGTATGCAAGAAATTTCTATGTATTAGTTTTGCATCCTGCAAATTTACTAAGTTCGTTGATTAGGTCTACTAGCTTTCTGATGGAGTCTTTGGGATTTTCTATCTATAGGGTCATGGTATCTGCAAACAATGACAGTTTTACGTCTTACTTTCCACTTTGAATCACTTCTATTTTTGCTCTTCTTCACTGATTATGTCAAGAACTTCCACAACAATGTTGAAATATAGTAATGAGAGTGGACATCCTACCCACAGAGTGCTCATTCAGATTCAGTGGAGAAAGTAAAAGTTTTACAGATAAGCAAAAGTTAAGAGAATTCAGCACCACCAAACCAGATTTACAAGTACTAAAGGAACTTCTCAAGACAGGAAACACAAGAGAAAGAAAATACCTACAAAACCAAACAACAAACAACAAAGTAAATAGTAGTAGGCTCATGCATATCCATAATTACCTTAAATGTAAATGAATGAAATGCTCCAACCAAAAGACACAGACTGGATGAATGTATATGAAAACAAGACCCATATATATTTGGTCTACAAGAGACCCATTTCAGACCTAGAGAAACTTACAGACTGAAAGTGAGAGACTGGAAGAAGATATTCCATGCAAATGGACATCAAAAGAAAGCAAGAGTATAAATACACTTATCAGATATACTAGAGTTTAAAATATATATTATGAGACAAAGAAGGAAACTACATAATAGTTAGTGTCATTATGTCCACTGAAAATGGATTAATGATATAAACCTAAAGTCAGACACCATAAAACTCTTAGAAGAAAATATAGGCAGTACACCCGTTGTCATAAATTGCAGCAAGATCCTCTATGACCCACCTGCTAAAGTAATAGAAATAGAAATAAAACAAAAGGAAACAAATTAGAGCTAATTAAAGATAAAACTTTTGCACAGCCAAAAAAAAAAAAAAAAGTCAAATTGAAAAAAGACAATCCTAAACTGGGAAAGAATATTTGCAAATGAAGCTGCTGACAAAGGATTAACTTCCAACATATATAAGCATCTCAAGAAGCTCAAGTGGGCAGAAGACCTAAACAGACATTTCTCCAAAGAAGACATACAGATGGGCAATAAACACATGAAAAGATGATCAACATCACTAATTATTACAGCAATGCAAGCTAAGTCTACAATAGGGTACCACCTCACACTAGTCATAATACTCATCATTAAAAGATCTACAAACAGTAAATGTTAGAGAGTATGTAGATAAATCGGAATCCTCCTTGTACTGATGGTGGGTATGTAAATTTGTACAGCCTATAAGGAGTAGAATATGGAGCTTCATTAACTAAGAATAAAGCTACCATATAACCCATAATCCCACTACCAGACATATCACCTCAGAAATCCACAATTTTAAAAGACATATGCTTCCCATTGTTCACTGCAACATTATTTAAAATAGCCAGGCATAGAAGCAACCTAAACATTCATTGATAGTTAAACTGATAAATAAGTTGTGGCAATATAAAAGGGAATATTACTCATCCATAAAAAGGGATGGATTTGAGTAAGTGGTAGTGAGGTGTATGAGGTATAGAGCCTGTTATAAAAAATGAAATAAATAAAAAACTAAAAAACAAATATAGTAAAGCATACTAATTGGAATCTATAAAAACAGCACTGATGAACATATTTTCAGGGCATGAATGGAGACACAAACATCAAGGACAATCTGTAGACACAATGGGGGAAAGAAAGTTTTGGATGAATTGAGAAATTACAATGGACATATATACACTATCATGTGTAAAATAAATATCTAGTGGGTGCTCATATATAATACAGGGAGCCGAGCCTGTCAGTCTGTGATGACCTAGAGGAATGGGATGTGGGTGTTGGGGAGAAACTCAAGATGGAATGGATCTATACCTATACACACGCCTATCTATATCTAACTATGACTTATTTTCATCATGGTATGATAGAAACAGCACAAAATTGTAATTATCCTCCAATTAAAATTAAAATAGGTAATTATCAATATGCATGTTTCTGTTGCTATTTTTTTAATTGTTTCAAGTTGGATTTTGTAGGTCTTTTTCTTCTCTTATGTTCCCTGCTTCAAGAAATTCCTTTGTAAAGCTGGTTTAGTAGTGTTGAATTCTCTAAGCTTTTTCTTGTCTGTAGAGCTTTTGATTTCTTCACTAAAGCTGAATATGCTACTAAGTAGAGTACTCTTGATTGCAGATTTTTCCTTTTCATTACTTTAAATATATCTTCACACTCCCTTCTGGCCTGCAGAACTTCTGCTAAAAAATCAGCTGATAATGTTATGTGGAATTTCTCATATGATATTTCTTGATTTTTTGGAATAATTTTATTTTGTATTTAATTTTTCTCTTTAGTTTGATTAAAATATGTTTCTCCTGTTTCTCATTGAGTTTATCTTGTATGGGACTTTGGGTTTCCTGGACTTGAATTTTTACTGTCTTATGTTAGAACAGTTTTTGATTATAATCTCTCCAAATATTTTCTCAGACCCTTTTTCTTTTCTGGAACCCCTTCTGACCTCCACTGTTTGTGACAGTTAACTTTTTTTGGAAATTCTCTTGTACATAATTAACACTAGGATTTACTGCTTTAAAGATGTTCTCAAAAATCTTTATATTTTATTAATTTTACTATTATTTATCTGAGTATGATTTTTTTTTGTTTTATCCTGCTAAGAGTTGGTTGAGATTTTGAATGTGTACATAGGCTTTTTTTCCCTCAAATTTTGTATTTGAGCACTGTTTTCAATTTTTCAAAATTTTTTTTCTCTCACCTCACTGCCAAAATACACCCTTGGGAACATGTCAATCACCCAAGGACAACAGTGGTTCTGAGCAGTCATCCTGGGCAACTCTTTCCCTGATCTCTTTGTCAAGCTTAGGCCTTTCTTGGTATCATACCAACAGTTTGTTGTTGCTGTTCTGTCACCAAGTCCTGTCCAATTATTCACTACCCCATGGATTACAGCATGCCAGGCCTCCCTATCCACCATCACCCAGAGTTTGACCAAGTTCATGTCCATTGCATTTGTGATGCTATCCAATCATCTAATCCTCTGTCACCACTTTCCCAGCATAAGAGTCTTTTTCAAAGAGTTAGTTGTTCACATCAGGTAGCCAAACTATTGGAGCTTATTTCAGTGTTAGTCCTCCCAATGAGTACTCAGTGTTCATTTCCTTTGGGATTGACTGATTTGATCTTCTTGCTGTCCAAGGAACTCTCAAGAGTCTTCTCCAGCACCACAGTTCAACAGCATCAATTTTTCCACACTCTGCCTCTTTATGGTCCAGCTCTCACAATTGCACATGGCTATCATATACTTGCCATACCAACAGTTAGGTTGCACTAATTGCTGGCTCTCTAATGTATTTGAAAAAGCTCTGAGGCATAAAATCCTAAAAATTAGGATCCAATTAACTTAAAGATCCTTGAGAAGGGGATCAATATAGTGAAAAATTGAGAAGTGGAACCTACATTCTTCCTACAGATACAGCAAAAATACATCTACCTATGGAACAAGTCTCACAGAATATCTTCTGAATGCTGGAAGAATATCTCAGACTTAGAAAAGGACAAGAAAATCTCCATGTAAGAGGGTAGAGCAAAAGAAAAAGAAATAATAATAATAAGAGAGAGAAAGGAATCATTACAAGACTTGTGTCTCTGGGAACAAGTGGTGAAGGAGGAAATGTTTCTTCACACTGGGAAGTTCCTCACATGTGGGGATTTGGAAGGGGTTATCTTTGCAGCCTTGGAGGAGAGCTCAGGGTCAGATATATGGCAGGCAAAGTACAGAAAGACCAGCACTGAAAGTCAGTGCTTATTATTGACACTCCCTAGTCTGACACACTTGTCTATTCATCCAACTCCAGGGAAGTTGGTGGCTAAATGCTGAGGCTAAGGTTTCAGAGGTCAGACTTTGGGGAGAGGACTGGGATTGAGAAAAATCAGCCTAAAGGGGCTGGGGTTTAGTTTGGCAGAGCTGAGCATATGTCAAAAGAAGCCTGGAGCTAGCTGCTAGAGGCACCAGCTGGCAGGTGCTGGGGGGTTTTGGGGTTCCAAATAGGAAAAGAAGAACGTCAAGGCTGTATATTGCCACCCTGCTTATTTAACTTCTATGCAGAGTACATCATGAGAAATGCTGGACTGGAAGAAACACAAGCTGGAATCAAGACTGCTGGGAGAAATATCAATAACCTCAGCTATGCAGGTGACAGCACCCTTATGGCAGAAAGTGAAGGGGAGCTAAAAAGCCTCTTGATGAAAGTGAAAGAGGAGAGTGAAAAAGTTGGCTTAAAGCTCAACATTCAGAAAATGAAGATCATGGCATCCAGTCCCATCACTTCATGGGAAATAGATGGGGAAACAGTGGAAACAGTGTCAGACTTTATTTGTTTGGGCTCCAAAATCACTGCAGATGGTGACTGCAACCATAAAATTAAAAGACGCTTACTCCTTGGAAGAAAAGTTATGACCAAAATAGACAGCATAATCAAAAGCAGAGATACTACTTTGCTGACTAAGGTCTGTCTAGTCAAGGCTATGGTTTTTCCAGTGGTCATGTATGGATGTGAGAGTTGGACTGTCAAGAAGGCTGAGCGCTGAAGAATTGATGCTTTTGATCTGTGGTGTTGGAGAAGACTCTTGAGAGTCCCTTGGACTGCAAGGAGATCCAACCAGCCTATTCTGAAGGAGATCAGCCCTGGGTGTTCTTTGGAACTGAAACTGAAACTCCAGTACTTTGGCCACCTCATGCGAAGAGTTGACTCATTGGAAAAGACTCTGATGATGGGAGGGATTCGGGGCAGGAGGAGAAGGGGACGACAGAGGATGAGATGGCTGGATGGCATCACTGAATCGATGGACGTGAGTCTGAGTGAACTCCAGGAGTTGATGATGGACAGGGAGGCCTGGAGTGCTGCGATTCATGGGGTCACAAGAGTCGGACACGACTGAGCAACTGAACTGAACTGAATGTTCTACATCTTCATTCCTAGCACCATGTATTTTATTTTTGGGGACTTCTTAACTCAATAGCTAGAGCCACCTTGTCCTTCATCTGGGACTGCAGAACTTGTGTTCCTGCTGTCATAAAAACATATCTCCTTCCTCCTGTCTGAAGGAGAGTGAGCAACAATTAAATCACCATTTGGACAGCCTTTTTCAATCCTTTTTCTCATATGCATCCTTCAAACGTGCATTAATAGACACAGAACTGAGGAAGACTTAATAGCACTCCCATTCACTCACTACTTAGATAAGAATATTTGCTAAAAGCTCCGAATGCAAATTTTGTTTTCCTTATGTCAGCTCAAATAGTCATCCTTTTTCTTCTAGAAAGCCATGTCTCTGTCAGCACTTCATTCTCATGGCCAAAACACAGTGCCTATGAAGAATCTGAAAGTTTACTCTGTTTGCTGGCTATCAAGTTAGTCTGCCACAGTTTGATGGATACTGAAAAGAAGAATCAATGTATTCAGTCAAAGATAAAGATTTGAGTCAAAGATAAAGATTTACTAGTCACAAAAGTAGCAATAGCCAGAGTATCAGCAATCGTGCTGATTCCCTGAAATCTAATTCCCACAAAATGATTCAAAGGGGATTAGATATTGACTGAATATATTATAGCCTGTATTACAATAGGAAATAAAACAAATTTAGGAAACCCAAGCTCTTGTTCTATTTTTTCTTTTTCCCTGACATTATTTTTTTTAATGGGTGTGCAGTGTGCTTAGTAGCTCAGTTATGTCCAACTCTCTGCTACAGCATGGACTGAAGCCTGCCAGGCTCCTCTGTCCATGACAATTCCCCAGGAAAGAATACTGGGGTGGGTGCCATGTCCTCCTCCAAGGGATCTTCCCAACCCAGGGACTGAACCCAGATCTCCTGCACTGCAGGCAGATTCTTTACTGACTGAGCCACCAGGGAAAGCTCGTCTTTATTATACTGGACTGTAATTAAGCCTGTCATGTTATCCAGATGGAGGTGCTATCTATCTCTTCCAAGGCTCTGTGTTCTACAAATATCCTACAAAAGGTAAGGTAGAGTAAAACCAGTCAGCTCCTTTGCTCAGAAGACATGTAGCAGTGTAAGAGTTCCATGGAGAATTATCCCACAATATTCAACTGAATTCTGCAAAAATCACAGATATAGACTGACAAAAAAGAGGCAAAAAAGTAGGATGATGGGCTAGAGGCATATGGGACATAGGACATGCAAACTACTTAGAACTTTAAGACCTAACCAAGCAAAATCTTGTATATACCACATCTGTTTGATGATGGACTATTGCTGTACACACACACACACCTTTAAGGTTTGAAAGATCACAGAATACCTAAGTTATGATAGACAGCTCAGGTCAAATGGTAATTTTAGTCTGTATGGTCAAACATTCTGTCTCTCCTAGGGCCCTGAAGAGGCAAGAGCTGTTTCCCAAAAACAAACAAACAAACAAACAAAACCAAATAGTTATTATCAGCTGGGTAAGAGATCAGATTACTACAACTTTCTAAGGAGAAACCCCTGAGTCCAAACAGCAATCTTGTGTGGAAAGCCAAAGGCATTTCAAACAAAATTTGTTCCTATGGGCCATATACTACAGTGGTAGAATAGATTTTTGTTTTGTTTGTTTTTTATGGAACATTGCACATGTAACAGATATTTCTATTGTTCTAAATGACACTGGCTCAGATCATGAACTTCTTATAGCCAAATTCACACTCAAATTGAAGAAAGTGGAGAAAACCACTATACCATTCAGGTATGACTGAAATCAAATCATTTATGACTATACATTGGAAGTGAGAAATAAATTTAAGGGACTAGATTGGATAGACAGAGTGCCAGATGATCTGTGGATGGAGGTTCTTGACATTGTACAGGAGACAGGAATCAAGACCATCATCAAGAAAAAGAAATGTAAAAAAGCAAAATGGCTGTCTGAGGAAGCCTTACAATAGCTGAAAAATGAAGGGAACCAAAAAGCAGTGTAAGAGATCCATGGAGAAAAGGAAAGATATAAGCATTTAAATGCAGAGTTCCAAAGAATAGCAAGAAGAGATAAGAAAGGCTTCTTCAATGATCAATGCAAAGAAATTCAGGAAAACAATACAATGGGAAAGATTAGAGATCTCGTCAAAAAAATTAGAGATACCAAGGGAATATCTCATGCAAAAATGGGCTCAATAAAAGACAGAAATTGTAGGGACCTAACAGAACCAACTGGAATCAAGATTGCTGGGAGAAATATCAATAACCTTAGATATGCAGATGGCACCACCCTTATGGCAGAAAGTGAAGAGGAACTAAAAAGCTCTTGATGAAAGTGAAAGTGGAGAGTGAAAAAGTTGGCTTAAAGCTTAACATTCAGAAAACGAAGATCATGGCACCAATCCCATCACTTCATGGGAAATAGATGGGGAAACAGTGGAAACAGTGTCCAACTTTATTTTGGGGGGCTCCAAAATCACTGCAGATGGTGACTGCAGCCATGAAATCAAAAGACACTTACTCCTTGGAAGAAAAGTTATGACCAACCTAGATAGCATATTGAAAAGCAGAGACATTATTTTGCCAACTAAGGTCCGTCTAGTCAAGGCTATGATTTTTCCTGTGGTCATGTATGGATGTGAGAGTTGGACTATGAAGAAAGCTTAGCCCTGAAGAATCGATGCTTTTGAACTGTGGTGTTGGAGAAGACTCTTGAGAGTCCCATGGACTGGAAGGAGATCCAACCAGTCCATTCTGAAGGAGATCAGTCCTGGCATTTCTTTGGAAGCAATGGTGCTAAAGCTGAAACTCCAGTACTTTGGCCACCTCATGTGAAGCATTGATTCACTGGAAACGACTCTGATGCTGGGAAGGATTGGGGGCAGGAGGAGAAGGGGATGACAGTGGATGAGATGGCTGGACATGATCACGGACTCGATGGACGTGAGTCTGAGTGAACTCCGGGAGTTGGTGATGGACAGGGAGGCCTGGCGTGCTGCGATTCATGGGGTCACAAAGAGTCGGACACGACTGAGCGACTGAACTGAACTGAACAGAAGCAGAAGATATTAAGAAGAGGTGGCAAGAATACACAGAAGAACTGTACAAAAAAGATCCTCATGACCCAGATAATCACAATGGTGTGATCACTCACTTAGAACTCGACATCCTGGCATGGGAAGTCAAAAGAGCCTTAGGAAGCATCACTACAGGCAAAGCTAGCGGAGGTGATGGAATTCCAGTTGAGCTATTTCAAATCCTGGAAGATGATGCTGTGAAGGTGCTGCAGTCAATATGCCAGCAAATTTGGAATACTCAGCAGTGGCCACAGGACTGGAAAAGGTCAGTTTTTATTCCAATCCCCAAAAGAGGCAATGCCAAAGAATGGTCAAATTACCAGACAATTGCACTCATCTCACACCCTAGTAAAGTAATGCTTAAAATTCTCCAAGACAGGCTTCAGCAATACGTGAACCGTGAACTTCCAGATGTTCAAGCTGGATTTAGAAATGGCAGAGGAACCAGAGATCAAATTGCCAACATCCGCTGGATCATCGAAAAAGCAAGAGAGTTCCAGAAAAACATCTATTTCTGCTTTATTGACTATGCCAAAGCCTTTGATTGTATGAGTCACAATAAACTGTAGAAAATTCTGAAAGATATGGGAATACAAGACCACATGACCTGCCTCTTGAAAAACCTGTATGCAGGTTAAGAAGTAACAGTTAGAAGTGAACATGGAAGAACAGACTGGTTCCAAATAGGAAATGGAGTATGTCAAGGCTGTATATTGTCACCCTGCTTATTTAACTTATATGCAGAATACATCGTGAGAAACGCTCGACTGGAGGAAGTACAAGCTGGAATCAAGATTGCTGAGGGAAATATCAATAATTTCAGATATGCAGATGACACCACCCTTATGACAGAAAGTGAAGGAGAACTAAAGAGCCTCTTGATGAAAGGGAAAGAGGAGAGTGAAAATGTTGGCTTAAAGCTCAACATTCAGAAAATGAAGATCATGGCATCCAGTCCCATTACTTCATGGCAAATAGATGGGGAAACAGTGGCTGACTTTATTTTTCTGGGCTCCAAAATCACTGCAGATGGTTATTGCAGCCATGAAATTTAAAGTTGCTTACTCCTTGAAAGGAAAGTTATGACCTACCTAGACAACATATTAAAAAGCACAAACATTATTTGCCAACCAAGGTCCATATAGTCAAAGCTATGATTTTTCCAGTAGTCATGTATTGATGTGAGAGTTGGACTATTATTAAAGCTGAGCACCAAAGAATCTATGCTTTGAACTGTGGTGTTGGAGAAGACACTTGAGAGTCCCTTGGACAGCAAGGATATCCAACCAGTTGATCTTAAAGAAAATCAGTCCTGAATATTCATTAGAAGGACTGATGCTAAAGCTAAAACTCCAATACTTTGGCCACCTCATGCGAAGAGCTGACTCATTTGAATAGACCCTGATGCTGGGAAAGACTGAGGGCAGAAGAAGGGGATGACAGAGGATGAGATGGTTGGATGGCATCACCGACTTGATGGACATACATTTGAATGGACTCTGGGAGCCAGTGGTGGAAAGGGAGGCCTGGCATGCAGCAATTCATGGGGTCACAAAGAGTTGGACATGACTGTGTGACTGAACTGAACTTAAATGCTATTCAAAACTAGCAAGTTTTAGTGTTACTTGGTGTATAGGTCAGAGATGCTCACTGGTATTGGGTATATGTTGCCTGCAATATTCAAAAATCAGACCAAGCATGTGTCTCTTTTTCTAGCAGAACAAGGTATCAGATGTAAAAATTGTTCGTTGAAGAAATATATCTGTATTTCTTGAACAACTGGACCTGAAGAGATTAACATAGTTGACAGACAGCTAAATTTTTGTAAAATTTATTTCCCATTTACTGGCATATATGTATTTTATAAGGGAAAGCAAAATATTTGCTAATTTCTGCTACTAAGTCAAAAGAAGAACACAGTGTTCTGTAAATAAAGAAGCAATCAAGGATGGAGAGTTGAATTAGCCCCAAGGAAAGGCAGAAAATACATATTACTAGCCTTAGGAGTTAGACAAAAATGGCTGTTGAAAACCTTCAACAAGTATAAAGAAAAAAAAAAAAAAAAAAAACCACTGGCCAGATATCTGGCACTTATTAAATCCCTGTACATGTGTTGACTTGTTCTAGCAATGAAATCACTTAGAAACAATAACTTTAACTATTAATAAAAGAAAGATCCATTAAGTCTCTAATAATCCATTGCTATCTAAAATTCATCTATAAATTGTATTGGTATGTGGTAAGTAATCGTTATCACTGAATCTTTCAGGCTTTTAATGGTGGCAGAAATCTCTGCAGTCCCTCCAGTAATGTGGTATATATTTTGTTTTAATATTTTTTTAGTTCAAAGGAAGTTCTGGTGGTTCCATTTGGCTTACTCTAACATCATATTTATCAGTTCATTTGTTAGGGAATGAAAGTGAAAATGTTAGTCTCTCAGTTGTGTTGACTCTTTGTGACCCCATGGACTGTAGCCCGCCAGACTTCTCTGTCCATGGCATTTTCCAGGATACAACAGTGGAGTGGGTAGCCATTCCCTTCTCCAGGGAGTCTTCCCAACGCAGGTATCCAACCCAGGTCTCCTGCATTTCAGGCAGTTTCTTTACGAACTGAGCCACTAAGTTAGGGAATGTATGTGCTGCTGCTGCTGCTGCTGCTGCTAAGTCGCTTCAGCTGTGTCTATGTCACCCCATAGATCGCAGCCCATCAGGCTCCCCTGTCCCTGGGATTCTCCAGGGGAGAACACTGGAGTGAGTTGTCATTTCCTTCTCCAATGCATGAAAGTGAAAACTGAAAGGGAAAGTGAAGTTGCTCAGTCATGTCTGACTCTTTGTGATTCCATGGACTGCATCATACCAGGCTCCTCCATCCATGGGATTTTCCAGGCAAGAGTACTGGAGAGGGGTGCCTTTGCCTTCTTCATGTTAATAAATGTGTATGCATGGTAAATCGCTTCACTCATGTCCTACTATGCAACCTTATGGACTATAACTCACCAGGCTCCTCTGTCCATGTGATTCTCCAGGCAAGAATACTTGAGCAGAGAAGAGTGCATTGCCATTCCCTCCTCCAGGGGAACTTCTCAACCCAGGGATCAACCAGCTTCTCTTGCATCTCCTACATTGGAAGACAGCTTCTTTACCACTTTCATTTTCACATTGGCAGACAGGTTATTTACCACTAGCGCCACTTTGGAAGCCACCCACATTGCTAAATACCTCTATCCAATTAAACATTCTGAACTGGGGATACAATCACAGAGATGACTCATAACCTACAGGGACCATTGTGAGAAGAGTTCAGGCCAAAACTCCATTTCTAACATAACTTCCATAATCCTTAGTATAATTGTGGACCACAAGAGAATTTGGGGTCACCTGTAATTGTCAGTTCAAAGCATTGTATCCAGCAGTATACAAAATGTCTGATTATTTCCCTTTATGCAGTTCACAGTCACCTTAGTAAATAATCATAGGTCTGTTTGTAGAAGGCTGGGGAGATATATAGTATGTGGCATCTGGCTATATAGGAGAATTCTTTCTCAAGCTCTACCATCATTCCCTTAACTCACTGTGTTCTTGGGTTGTGAACTAACTCTATCCTGGAATTGCTTATGGGATTATTGTAGTGATTTCAGTTAGATCTTAGTTCATCAGATCTAGAGATTTTCAGGTTATACACAAATCAAGTGAGATTTTAGCAGTCTACTCATGTATTTTATTTCAGTTCTTGGGGTACCATAATCTACTAGGCAATGCTGAAGACCTCTAATGGTCAAAACATTCTGATCATTTCTTCCTCCATACTACCTAGAATAGTGAGCAAGCTTACTTAGTTTTGTTGAGTTTGAGCAAAATCCTCATAGCTATTTTGTCAAGTCTAATTTTAGCCCCAAATTTATTCTCCTTTTCTCCTATATTTGTGTGTGTGTGTGTGTGTGTTCCTGACTGTTTGCACTATAAAAATAAATGTACTTGCACATATGCATGCAAACACAGACACGCAAAGATAGGACTGATCAATTCAACATTAAAATTATGTATTGTTATGCCTAGAAAAGTAGTTTTCACATGATAGAGCCTTCTTAATATTATAGATGATGTCTGTGAATTATAAATCAATTCTCCACAGAATAATTGAGATGGAAACCCAGTTCAACATAGCTTAAGGGTGGAGGAAAATAGATCAATGCCTGTAACTGAGCTATAGGAATAATACAAGCTAACCTTAAATATATTGAGAACTATAATTTACACCACAACCCAGAACTCTGTCTCTACTGCTTCTTAATATTGCTTTCTGTATGTTGGCTTAATTCTCTGTTTTGTTTTGTTTTGTTTTTTTTTTTCAATTTTGGACATTACTATGGCCCTCAGGATATATTAGCATGATATATTTTCACTTTTATTACCAGAGAGTATAAGCAGGGTCAAACAAACAAGATATTAAAATAAGTAACCCATTCCAGGGAAATATTATTGGCACAGGGTTGATAATAGCCTTCCCAAAGTAAGCATACTATCCTGTAATGAAGAAAAACTAGATAGACAAAATAATAACCATTACTGATAAGACAGATGTAATATTCATTTGTCTACAAATTTTATCTATATCACCAAAATGAGATTGAACAAATAAAGACATGATTTTACTCATGGAAATATACCTAGGAATTGTAAATTATGTTACCCATTGGTGAGTAATTACTTGCATGCATTATGTGTATATACACTTATGTGCATATATATGCATGTATATAGATATAAAATTGATTTTAATTTAGCAAGGGAAACAATCTTATATAAGGAAAATGCAATATACTTTTAAAAGGATGCAAACCTTTGTTACCTCTTTTTTATTCAACTAAGGAAAAATCACCAAGCAAAATAAATGATCCAAATTAGAAATCTTACAAATTTTAAATGGCATCTGTGTTTTTTTTACAACAGATGATTAAATTATCTTGGAAACTAAGTTGTGAAATTTCCTCACAATATTGAAAGAGAATAGATAAAATGTGAAAATTGACTTTAAACAAGTGTGTGTCCATATTAACATTATACATAGATAGATGTTAGAAAATTGAAAGCCAAGGGAAACAATATTTAAAGGGAAAAGGAAAATCAAATGTCACTTGTATGTGCAATAGTTTAATATATGATTGTTAAAGAAATAAGCATATTTTAACCTATTACTTTGCCAAGAAAGGTCTAGTCAAGGCTATGGTATTTCCAGTAGTCATTTATGGATGAGAGTTGGACTGTAAAGAAAGCTGAGAGCTGATGAATTGATGCTTTTGAACTGTGGTGTTGGAGAAGACTCTTAAGAGTCCCTTGGACTGCAACGGGATCCAACCAGTCTATCCTAAAGGAGATCAGTCCTGGCTCTTCATTGGAAGGACAGATGTTGAATATGAAACTACAATTCTTTGGCCACCTAATGAGAAGAGCTGACTCATTTGAAAATACTCTGATGCTGGGAAAGATTGAGGGCAGGTGGAGAAGCGGACCACATAGGCTTATATGGTTGGATGGCATTACTGACTCAATGAATATGAGTTTTGGTGGACTCTGGGAATTGGTGATGGGAGGCCTGGCATGCTGCGATACATGGGGTTGCAAAGAGTCAGACATGACTGAGCAACTAAAGTGAAGTGAACAGGTCTGTATTATACTCTGTACTATATCTGCAAGTTACAAGCTATGCTGTGTGTTAGAACTTAAATCTAATAACCAGTTCAAGCTACCATAAATCAACTGAGCTGAAAAGAGATCTATGGATTGTGACATGGTTTCCCACCTGTTGATTAAGGAGCTGTTTCCCAAGTGATCTGATGCAAAAAATAATGATAATAATAATGATTATGACATGGATTGGTCGAGGACTCTGGCATCTTTATATTTAAGTTCCAGATAAATAGTACCCATTCCACTGGGATGTTTTAGATTTTTATGTAACAAAATATACAATGGAATAGGGACTATGCGATTAGATAAATTTTAAATTTATCCAAAGTAAAACTATTCTCCTTTTCTTAAATGAAAATGATTTAGACTAAAGGCAATGCCAAAAAATGCTCAAACTACTGCACAATTGCACTCATCTCACACGCTAGTAAAGTAATGCTCAAAATTCTCCAAGCCAGGCTTCAGCAATACATGAACTGTGAACTTACTGATGTTCAAAATGGTTTTACAAAAGGCAGAGGAACCAAAGATCAAATTGCCAACATCCGCTGGATCATGGAAAAAGCAAGAGAGTTCCAGAAAAACATCTATTTCTGCTTCCTTGGCTATGCCAAAGCCTTTGACTGTGTGGATCACAATAAACTGTGGAAAATTCTGAAACAGATGAGAATACCAGACCTCCTGATCTGCCTCTTGAGATATCTATATGCAGGTCAGGAAGCAACAGCTAGAACTGGACATGGAACAACAGAATGGTTCCAAATAGGAAAAGAAGTATGTCAAGGCTGTGTATTGTCACCCTGCTTATTTAACTTATATGCAGAGTACATCATGAGAAACGCAGGACTGGAAGAAACACAAGAGGAGAGAAATATCAATAACTTCAGATATGCAGATGACACCACCCTTATGGCAGAAAGTGAAGAGGAACTAAAAAGCCTCTTGATGAAAGTGAAAGTGGAGAGTGAAAAAGTTGGCTTAAAGCTCAACATTCAGAAAACGAAGACCATGGCATCTGGTCCCATCACTTCATGGGAAATAGATGGGGAAACAGTGGAAACATTGTCACACTTTATTTTTGGGGGGCTCCAAAATCACTGCAGATGGTGACTGCAGCCATGAAAGTAAAAGACGCTCACTGCTTTGAAGAAAAGTTATGACCAACCTAGATAGCATATTCAAAAGCAGAGACATTACGTTGCCGACTAAGGTCCATCTAGTCAAGGCTATGGTTTTTCCTGTGGTCACGTATGGATGTGAGAGTTGGACTGTGAAGAAAGCTGAGCACCAAAGAGTTGATGCTTTTGAACTGTGCTGTTGGTGAAGACTCTTGAGAGTCCCTTCGACTGGAAGGAGATCCAACCAGTCCATTCTGAAGGAGATCACCCCTGGAATTTCTTTGCAAGGAATGATGCTAAAGCTGAAACTCCAGTACTTTGGCCACCTCATGTGAAGAGTTGACTCACTGGAAACGACTATGATGCTGGGAGGGATTGGGGGCAGGAGGAGAAGGGGATGACATAGGATGAGATGGCTGGATGTCATCACTGACTCGATGGACGTGAGTCTGAGTGAACTCCGGGAGTTGGTGATGGACAGGGAGGCCTGGCGTGCTGCGATTCATGGGGTTGCAAAGAGTCTGACACGACTGAGAAACTGAACTGAATTTGAACTTACAACTAAATGATACTATTCATAATGGATACAGTCAAGGAGGATGGATGAACAATATTATGATTTCGACATAATTACTGCTTTTCTCTAATTAGATATGCTTATGAGGCTTTTCTGTGTTTTGCCTTGACCTGTCACAGTCACAAAATTGCCTTGTTTGATATTAGAGTTCTACAAAGTTGCACTCAACAGGAGAACATGACAGCTTAGGGGTTAGGGCTGGGCCATCTGCTAATTCCATTACCAGGCAGATAAGTGCCAAGCCAACTTCCACCTGTCATTTTTCTATGGAAATGTAGATGTGTAAAACTTAACATTGTATCATAAAAACAGAATAAAGAGTGCAGATGGCAGTTGAGTAAGGGAGAGGGGTAGATATTTTTTATCAGTTAGATTCACTTGAAGCATTTACCTTGACAAATAAAGTGCATATCTAGCCAAGAAACTCAAAAATATTTTTGAATTCTGGAAATATTTGTGAGATCTGCTCAGGTTGTGACAACCACTTCAATTATATTACTAATTGAACAATTTTTCTGAAATAATTTTATGTGGCAGAATATTGTCTTTAAATGCTTTTTGAAGTATTAATCATATCTCCCACTCAATATTTTCAGTTTTCCAGGGCAGTAACTGTACCATACACACCTTTCTATCCATCATGTAACTCAATGATATTCTTAGTGATGGGTCATAGAAATAATTAATAATTAGATGGAAAATAGAAATGGATTAAAAACAAAAGTGACTTATCAAACTACTACAATTCATTATGTTAGGTGTCATCAGCTTCAGGAAATCATTTTTTTTTTCTGAAATGGATTTAAAATGCAGTTTGTGGAATATGGTATTTTTATCTTCCCCCTCCTTGAAAACTTACCTTCAATTACTCTCTGAGCTGCAACTTGAGATGATACTTCAATTATTTCCTACTCTTTCTGAAATTAATAAAGATAACAAAGATACCCAGACATTTAACCTTTATAAGCACTTATATTTTGACCTTCTTTGACTTCTAGAATTGCTATCCTATTGAAGAATAGTTAGATTACTCCAGACTTATATATAGCTATCTCCTAGAAGCTTATTAAGTATTAAAATGGTTTAGAATGTTCTCAAACTTTACCATATATTAAAAACAGTTGAAATCTTGTGACCACAGAGTTTTCTGGGTCCCATCTTCAGAGTTCCAACAGACAAACAGATTTTGTCTTTGTCCAAAAGACAAACAGATTTTCATACACCACCTTCAGAAAGAAACTCAGTTCTCCTGATGCCTTGAGTTTAGCCTACTGAGGTTGATGTTCGATTTATATAGAATAAAAAAATAACAAATTCAACTCTTTAATCAAGAAATAATATAAAATAAAGTAATATAAAATGTATATAGGTATTGAAAAACTTCTATGACCTTAGAGTTATGCTTCCCTATCTGTTCTTTTCTGACCATGCACCTGCCACAAATTCAAAATATAGGTAACAATCACAGCGTGAAGATCCCTAAACCTAATACCAGAAAACTAGCATTTGAAACATTTATTTAAAACTTACTACCTGTATTAATTTACGCAGGTGCATTTCTTCATTTAATTGACAAACATTTGAGACTCTTCTATGGAAAAGGCATATCTTACATGTTGTGACAGAAAATTAGGTATGGCTGCTGTCTTTAAGTAACTTTAATGTTGGAGACAGGGCAGGAAATCAAGATATATAACAGTGTGAAATGATCTCAGTTCAGTTCAGTTCAGTCGCTCAGTCGTTTCCAACTCTTTACAACCCCATGAATCTCATCATGCCAGGCCTCCCTGTCCATCACCAACTCCCAGAGTCTACCCCAACCCATGTCCATTGAGTCGGTGATGCCATCCAGCCATCTCATCCTCTGTCGTCCCCTTCTCCTCCTGCCCCCAGTTCCTCCCAGCATCAGGGTCTTTTCCAATGAGTCAACTCTTTGCTTGAGGTGGCCAAAGTATTGAGTTTCATATTCAACATCAGTCCTTCCAATGAACACCCAGGAATGATCTCCTTTAGGATGGACTGGTTGGACTTCCTTGCAGTCCAAGAACTCTCAAGAGTCTTCCCCAACACCATAGTTCAAAAGCATCAGTTCTTCAGTACTCAGATTTCTTCACCTTCCAAGTCTCAAATCCATATATGACTACTGGAAAAACTGAATCCTTGACTAGACTGAATGAAGGGAAGGAGCCAAACAAAAACAATATCCAGTTGTGGAAGAGACTGGTGATAGACTAAGGTCTGATGCTGTAAAGAACAATATTGCGTAGGAACCTGGAATATTAGGTCCATGAATCAAGGCAATTGGAAGTGAAATGATCTGGACATTGATATTCAGAATTGTGATATGAAAACATATAAGAGGGATGTTTCAACTCAAATTTTATGATTTCAATTTTTTAAATATAAAACTATAGTTCTCACAAGGAAGGGGATCTAATATTTACTAAAGTTGGTCAGAGATGCCAGATGTTTAGGTAGTCAATTAAGACAAATAATGGTCAAATTTTTATTCACTAAGTATAATAGTATAAGCAACTGTCCAGAAATAGAATGCTGCCAACTTCTTTCTTCTCTAAATGTTGGCATAAGTGTGGATCAAGTAATGTGCAAGGTAGACAAGCGGATTTGCCTTGGTGCTGATAAACTCTGAATAAAAGGCTCTAGATGTTTTATGGACCAGAAAACTTGGGGAAAGAAAAGGATTCAGTCCAGTTCAGTCACTAGGTTGTATCTGACTCTTTGCAACCCCATGAAATGCAGAATGCCATACCTCCCTGTCCATCACCAAATCCCGGAGTTTACCCAAACTCATGTCCAGTCAGTGATGCAATCCAACCATCTAATCCTCTGTCATTCCCTTCTCATCCTGCCCCCAATCCTTCCCAGAATAGAGTCTTTTCCAATGAGTCAACTCTTTGCGTGAGGTGGCCGAAGTACTGGAGTTTCACCTTTAGTATCAGTCCTTCCTATGAACACCCAGGACTGATCTCTTTTCGAATGGACTGGTTGGATCTCCTTGCAACCAAGGAAATCTCAAGAGTATTCTCCAATACCACAGTTCAAAAGCATCAATTCTTAGGTGCTCAGCTTTCTTCACAGTCCAACTTTCACATTCATACATGACCACTGGAAAAACCATTGCCTTGACTAGACGGACTTTGTTGGCAATGTAATGTTTCTGCTTTTGAATATGCTATCTAGGTTGGTCATAATTTTCCTTCTAAGGAGTAAGCGTCTTTTAATTTCATGGCTGCAGTCACCATCTACAGTGATTTGGGAGCCCCCCAAAATAAAACCTGACATTGTTTCCACTGTTTCCCCATCTATTTCCCATGAAGTGATGGGACCAGATGCCATGATCTTAGCTTTCTGAATGTTAAGCTTTAAGCCAATGTTTTCACTCTCCTCTTTCAGTTTCATCAAGAGGATTTTTAGTTCCTCTTCACTTTCTGCCACAAGTGTGGTATCATCTGCATATCTAGGGTGTTGATATTTCTCCTGGCAATCTTGATTCCAGCTTATGCTTCTTCCAGTCCAGCGTTTCCCATGATGTACTCTGCATATAAGTTAAATAAACAGGGTGACAATATACAGCCTTGACGTACTCCTTTTCCTATTTGGAACCAGTCTGTTGTTCCATATTCAGTTCTAACTGTTGCTTTCTAACCAGTATATAGGTTTCTCAAGAGGCAGGTCAGGTGGTCTGGCATTCCCATCTCTTTCAGAATTTTGCAGTTTATTCTGATCCACATGGTCAAATGCTTTGACATAGTCAATTATTCAGAAATAGATGTTTTTCTGAATCTCGCTTGCTTTTTCATGATCCAGAAGAAGTTCTCAATTTGATGTCTGGTTCCTCTGCCTTTCCTAAAACCAGCTTGCACATCTGGAAGTTCACGGTTCACGTATTGCTGAAGCCTGGCTTGGAGAATTTTGAGTATTACTTTACTAGCGTGTGAGATGAGTGCAACTGTGTGGTAGTTTGAGCATTCTTTGGCATTGCCTTTCTTTGGGATTGGAATGAAAACTGACTTTTTCCTTTCCTGTGCACACTGCTGAGTTTTCCAAATTTGCTGGCATATTGAGTGCAGCACCTTCACAGCATCATCTTCCAGGATTTGAAATAGCTCAACTGAAATTTCATTACCTCCTTTAGCTTTGTTTGTAGTGATGCTGTCTAAGGCCCACTTGACTTCACATTCCAGTATGTCTGGCTCTATGTGAGTGATCACACCATTGTGATTATCTTGGTCATGAAGATCTTTTTTGTACAGTTCTTCTGTGTATTCTTGCCACCTTTTCTTAATATCTTCTTCTGTTAGGTCCCTACCATCTCTGTCCTTTATTGAGCCCATCTTTGCATGAAATGTTCCCTTGGTATCTCTAATTTTCTTGAGGAGATCTCTAGTCTTTCACATTCTGTTATTTTCCTCTATTTGTTTACATTGATCCCTGAGGAAGGCTTTCTTATCTCTCCTTGCTATTCTTTGGAACTCTGCATTCATGCTTATATCTTTCATTTTCTCCTTTGCTTTTTGCTTTTCTTCTTTTCACAGCTATTTGTAAGGCCTCCTCAGATGACCATTTTGCTTTTTTGCATTTCTTTTCCATGGGAATGGTCTTGATCCCTGTCTCCTCTACAATGTCACAAACCTCCGTCCATAGTTCATCAGGCACTCTGTCTATCACATCTAGTCCCTTAAATCTATTTCTCACTTCCACTGTATAATCATAAGGAATTTGATTTAAGTCATACCTGTATGGTCTAGTGGTTTTCCCTACTTTCTTTAATTTAAGTCTGAATTTGGCAACAAGGAGTTCATGATCTGATCCACAGTCAGTTCCTGGTCTTGTTTTTGTTGACTGTATAGAGCTTCTCCATCTTTGGCTGCAAAAAATACAATCAATCTGATTTTGGTCTCGACCATCTGGCCATGCCCATGTGTAGAGCATTCTCTTGTGTTGTTGGGAGAGGGTGCTTGCTATGACCAGTGTGTTCTCTTGGCAAAATTCTATTAGCTTTTGCCCTGCTTTATTCTGCATTCCAAGGCCAAATTTGCCTGTTACTCCGGGTGTTTCTTGACTTCCTACTTTTGCACTCCTGTACCAACTAATGAAAAAGACATCTTTTTTGGGTGTTAGTTCTAAAAAGTCTTAGAGATCTTCATGGAACTGTTCAACTTCAGCTTCTTCAGTGTTACTGGTTGGGGCATAGACTTGGATTACTGTGATATTGAATGGTTTGCCTTGGAAACGAACAGAGATCATTCTATCATTTTTGAAATTGCATCCAAGAACTACATTTCTGACTCTTTGGTTGACCATGATGGCTACTCCATTTCTTCTGAGGGATTCCTGCCCACAGTAGTAGATATAATGGTCATCTAAGTTAAATTCACCCATTCCAGTCCATTTTAGTTCACTGATTCCTAGAATGTTGATGTTCACTTTTGCCATCTCCTTTTTTGCTACTTCCAATTTGCCTAGATTCATGGATCTAACATTCCAGGTTCCTATGCAATATTGCTCTTACAGAATCAGACCTTGCTTCTGTCACCTGTCACATCCACCACTGGGTTTGGCTTTGGCTCCATCTGTTCATTTTTTCTGGAGTTATTTCTCCACTGATCTCCAGTAGAATATTGGGCACCTACTGACCTGGGGAGTTCCTTTTTCAGTATCCTACATCCAAGGAGTGGTGGCTGTGTGGGCACAGGAAAGCCGAAAGGAGCTACTCCACGTTCAAGATCAGGAGGGGTGGATGTGAGGAGATACCACTCGTCCAAGGTAAGGAGCAGAGGCTACGCTTTGCTGGAACAGCTGTGAAAAAATACCCCACGTCCAAGCTAAGAGAAACCCAATTAAAATCGTAGGTGTTGCAAGAGGCATTAGAAGGCAGACGCACAAACCATAATCACATAAAACTAGTCAATCTGATCACACAGACCTCAGCCTTGTCTGACTCAATGAAACTAAGCCATGTCTTGTGGGGCCACCCAAAATCGGCGGGTCATGGTGGAGAGGTCTGACAGAATGTGGTCCACTGGAGAAGGGAATGGGCAACCACTTCAGTATTTTTGCCTTGAGAACCCCATGAACAATATGAAAAGTATGAAAAAGGAAGAGTTAGGAGAGGGAAAATAATGAATCTGCATAGTCAGAGCCCTCAGATTAAAAAAAAGTCTAGGTGCAAAGTCTGAAAAATTACTTCAGTAGTGTTCTCTCTTCTGTTCCCAGAAAAGAGACCTGAAAATGGAGGAGCCTTAATTAATACAAATATGTATTATAGCATGACTGACTCCAGGTGGAAATTTTTGAATTCAACTCTCTTGAAGGACTGCAGTTCATTGGCTGTGTATCCTGTGGTGTGAGGACAGCAGCTCCCACATGAGGTCTGTGAGTCACAGCTTTTGTAACTGTCAGTGGTAGGTCCTGTATGTATAGACCAGTGCTAACTAAAAGAAATATAATGAGTCATATAATTTAAAATTTTATACTACCTATATTAAAAGCATAAGGACAGATAGAATCAACTTAACACAGTTTATTTGAATCAATGTAGCCAAAATATGTCCAAGTATTTTCAATATTAAAAGTATTTTTAATTATTAAACATTATTAATAAGATATATTGCATTCTTTTTTTCCTTTTCCTGTGTTTTCAAAATCTGGTGTATGCACACACTTATATAGTATATCCATTGGGTCTAGCCACACTTATTAATGATCATTGGTTATCATACTGAACACTGTAGATGCATGCCATTCTCTAAGCATTTGGGAAAAGGCACAAAAGTGTATCTAAAATTATCCAATCACAATTTTCAGTTTTGGGTCCCCAGTTATTAGTCATGTAGCCATAGGGAAAATTCACCGTTCCTTGAATCAATATATTTAAATTATCTAGTAAAGATTCTGATACATATCTTGGACTCAAAATTCATTAGTTCCCTTTACTTTAACGTTTCTTGCTTTACATGAATTATCTTAACTGAAGAGGATCACTGTAGAGTTTAAATATATAAAATATATTAAATATTTTGGTGGTTGCGCAGACAAGAGTTAACATAGGATATCTGCAATTGCTATCTTTAGAAAAGCTGGCTTGCAAAGTTGGATCGTGGTTGCTGTCTTCATCTGTTTTCTAACTGATTAAAGATCAATCATTTTGTGTAGACTGTAAAAATCTGATTTATGGTAACTACTTGTTTCCTTTTCAGAATGTGGAATTCTGAAGATGAGGTAGAGGGTGCACATGTGATCAGGTCACTAAAACTACAGGAGCCAAGTCCCTAAGGGGCTTCCCTGGGAAGAAAGCTACAAATATTTTAATGTATTTTTTCATTGCTTTGGAAAGAACATACTTAATTTGCCCCATCATAAGAAGAAGAGAACACCATGAATCTTGTTTATAGATTTCTACAGATACTGTCTGTCTACTTTGTCTTTTTTTTTTTTTTTTCTTGTTAATCCTATCATATATCTTTTCACTGTAATAAACCTTAGTCTTGGGTTTCCCTGCTGGCTCAGACGGTAAAGAATCTGCCTGAGATGCGGAAGACTCGGGTTCGATCCCTGGGTCAGGAAGATCCCCTGGAGAAGGAAATGGCAATCCACTCCCGCACTCTTGCCTGGAAAACCCCATGGACGGAGGAGCCTGATAGGCTACAGACCATGAGGTCAGAAAGAGTCGGACATGACTGAGCAACTTCATGTTCACTTTCACACCTTAGTCTGAGTCCATCCAATGAATCACTAAACATGAGGGTGATCTTGGAGAGCTCTGAAACATTCTAAACATGCAATAAGTGACTAATAACTGGAGACCCAAAACTGAAAATTGGGATTGGATAAATAATTATTTGAGTTTATTCTCTATAATAAAACTATTTCCACTTTAGTAATGTATTAGCATTTTCAGGAAAGGCAAAATTAAATAAATAAAATACAATTTCCATGTAGACAAATTGAGAAAACTGAGCTTAAGTGGCGGAGAAGTACTGGCAACCCACTCCAGTACTCTTGCCTGGAGAATCCCATGAACAGAGGAGCCTGGTGGGCCGTGATCCATGGAGTCACAGAGAGTCAGACATCACTGAAGTGACTGAGCATGAGCATGATCACGAGCTTAAGTGGTGCTTCTGGCTGAATTTCTGGGAGCCTTGAGATCTCCCACCATGGACCTCCCACTAGAGACAATGATTTCGTGCAATATGTTCAAAACTATTCAGGTTTGCAGCTAAGAAGAAAACCAAATGATTCTTTAGGACCCTGATACTTAATTCATGATGGAGTATTAAAATAGATGAGGCTAGCTATTTGCAATGAATTCTCATATAAACATATCATAAATGTAAGAGCTGCAAATGGTCTGTCTTGGATATGGAGAAATACTCTCAACTAATTCTTGATCTTGTCAGGGTGGGTATTTGTTGTTGGAAAAGCCATAAAATCAAGACAATGTATCTGAGTCTCCTTTTCAATGTGATAGGACAATATAACTAATTCTTAATGGAACATGGAAGGAAGTGATGCGTTTCTGCCAGGTTCCATTTTCTAAGAAGCAGGTGTCCTTCTCCACTGCCTTCCACTTTGTCAGCTATGTAAAGCAGAAGATCCCAAGATCACAGTGGATGCAAAAATTGAAAAACAGAAAGAGCCAATGCTTTGAACTCAGTCACAGTCCAAACATCTGACCCAAAACATCCACATTGGGCTGTTATAGAAATAAGGCATACACATTTATTGTTTGAAGATTCTAAAACTGTAAGAATACTTAGTAGTTGTTACTCTAACACAAGAAAATTTCAGGATATAGGAAAATAACTGCATTTAAAAACTACCCCAATTTGACTTCAACATTCAAACACACATTGGTAAGTTTTACTTCCAGAAGATCCTGTTACTTGTGGATACATTAGTGCCTTGACAAGAGTAATGAAAGCTCTCTTCACCGTGATTATGTTTTCTGAAGGGTTAAATCCTGAGTAGTTCAGTCCCAGATTAGAATTACTTTTAAAGAATCCCAGGCCAAAAATAAATGTATAAAATGTAACCTAAATTGTTTCATAAACAATTAAATGTGTTTTTACAATATAATTACCTCTGACTCTTAGTACCCACTAACAACTAGTATCAAACCAACCCTAAAGCTTCAAACTCATTCAAATCCTCCAAGAATTCTCTCATGTTCTCTTGGTGTTCTCTTCATCATCTCTAATCTTTCACCCCCTCCAACTTTGCCAAAATGCTGCTATAGTCAGCAGAATTGTGAACCCCATGAGCAGTACAACTTCAAGTGAATACTTGTTAGATAGAATATGTAATGCTGTAAAAGATTTTTAACACTCAATGAATTATATATCAGTTGCCAATTTGACACATAGTCATCTCTAAGTATCTAAAGGTATTGGTTCCAGGACCAAGCAGAGATGAAAATCTGTGGATATTCAAGTCCCATATATAAAATGAGTTATAATAACTGCATTAATTTTTATATTTTCCTTTTTTTTCTCTTTACTCCTTTATTTTTTTCTTTTTTTTTAATTTTAAAATCTTTAATTCTTACATGCGTTCCCAAACATGAACCCCCTCCCACCTCCCTCCCCATAACATCTCTTTATAAAAATAAAATTTTTATATTTTCTTAACAAAATTTTAGTCAGTTATATGACTTTTCTGAAATGTTTGAAAATAAAAATATCCTACTGTAGATGCCACAATACATAATATATAATTTTATATAATAGAATATTCAATATATACTTAGTCCTTTACAGGAACAAGTAAATGTTTGCCCTTGACTGTGTAGATCACAACAAATCGTAGAAAATTCTTAAAAAAGATGGGAATACCAGACCATTATACCTGTCTGCTTAGAAAGCAGTATGCAGGTCAAGAGAACTGAACATGGGACAACTGACTGTTTCAAAATTAGAAAAAGAGTATGACAAGGCTGTATATCATCATTTAATTTATATGCAGAGTGCATCATACTAAATGCTGAATGGGATGAATCACAATCTGGAATCAAGATTGCCATTTTTTCCTTGGAAGAAAAGCTAGGACAAATTTAAACAGTGTATTAAAATGCAAAGACATCAATTTGCTGACAAAAGTCCATATAGTCAAAACTATGTTTTTTCCAGTTGTCATGCATGCATGTGAGAGTGGGACCAAAAAGAAGTTTAAGGGTTGTAGAATTGATGCGTTCAAACTGTGTAATGGAGAAGACTCTTGAGAATCTCTTGGACTGCAAGGAGGTCAAACCAGTCGATTCTAAAGGAAATCAATCCAGGATATTCATTGGAAGGACTGATATTGAAACTAAAGCTCTGATTTGGCTACCATATGTGAAGAGCCAACTCATTGGAAAAGACACTGATGCAAAAGATTAAAGACAAAAGGAGAAGAAGATGGCAGAGGATGAGATGGTTAGAGTACATCATTGATTCAATGGACATGAATTTGAGGAAACTCTGGGAGATAGTGAAGGATGGAGAAGCCTAACTTTCTGCAGTCCATGGGGTTTCAAAGAGTCGAACAATGACTTGGTGACTGAATATAACAGATCTGCTAATTCAGTTAAGTCACTCAGCGGTGTCCAACTGTTTGTGTCCCCATGGACTGCAGCACTCCAGGCTTCCGTGTCCATCACCAACTCCCAGAGCTTGTTCAAACTCATGTCCATCGAGTCGGCCGTGCCATCCAACCATCTTATCCTCTGTTAGCCCTGTCTCCTCCTGCCTTCAATCTTTCCCAGCATCAGATTCTTTTCAAATGGGTCAGTTCTTCACATCAAGTGGCCAAAGTATTAGAATTTCAACTTCAGTATCAGTCCTTCCAATGAATATTCAAGACTGATTTCCTTTAGGATGGACTGCTTTGATCTCCTTGCCGTTCAAGGGACTCTAAAGAGTCTTCTCCAACATCACAGTTCAAAAGCGTCAGTTCTTCAGTGCTCAACTTTCTTTATGGTCCAACTCTGACATCCATACATGACTGCTGGAAAAGCCATAGCTTTGACTAGACAGACCTTTGTTGGCAAAGTAATGTATCTGCTTTTTAATATGTTGCCCTGGTTGGTCATAGCTTTTCTCCCAAGGAGTAAGTGTCTTTTAATTTCATGGCTTAAGTCACAATCTGCAGTGATTTTGGAGCCCAAGAAAATAAGTCTCTCACTGTTTCCATTGCTTCCTTATCTATTTGCCATGAAGTGATGGGACAAGATGCTATGGTCTTCTTTTTTGAATGTTAAGTTTTAATCAGCCTTTTCACTCTCCTCTTTCATTTCTTCAAGAGGCTCTTTAGTTCTTCTTCACTTTCTGCCATAAGGGTGGTGTCATCTGCATATCTGAAGTTATTTCGAGTTTTCTCCCAGCATCTTGATTCCAGCTTGTGCTTCATCTAGCCCAGCATTTTGCATGATTTATTCTGCATATAAGTTAAGTAAGCAGGGTGACAATATACAGCCTTGATATACTCCTATCCCAGTTTGGAACCAGTTTGTTGTTCCATGTCCAGTTCTAACTGTTGCTTCCCGACCTGCATACAGATGTCTCAGGAGGCAGGTTAGGTGGTCTGGTATTCCCATCTATTGAACAATTTCCACAGATTGTTGTGATCTACACAAAGGCTTTAGCATAATCAATAATACAGAAGTAAATGTTTTTCTGGAATTTCTTGGTTTTTCCATGATCCAGAGGGTGTTGGCAATTTGATCTCTGGTTCCTCTGCCATTTCTAAGTCCAGCTTTAACATCTGAAAGTTTTCACAGTTCACCTACTGTTGAAAGCTGGCTTGGCGTATTTTCAGCACTACATCAAATTTTGAGAGTTGTGAGCATTTCAGTCAGATGAAAATATATCTATGTTAAAAAAAAAAGTACATAGATAGTTCTTTTTCTATTTCACTGACTGAATATTTCATACCTGCTGAATTTACAGCTATAATATTACCAGAAAAATATTTTTTGACCTCTGAAAAAATGCATAATGATCAAAAGTTATTATAAAAGGAGCTCTTAAAGCAACTTGACCATATTAATTTGAAGAGTTCATACTCATCTTTACCACCAAGGCAGGCTGAAGTGTTAAGGCATAGTATGGCCTAAAGCTGTGATACCTGGTTTTTTCACTAAAAACTTCTTTTTTTTTTTTTTTTTGGGGGGGGGGTGGTAGTCCAAGTATGGGTTGGAAAAGAATTTCTAAACAGAAAGCATTTCAGAAGTAGTGAGTTTATTAAGAACAAAGACCAGAGATAATGATGGCTCTGTGAGCACAGTGGGCCAAACTCCTGACAGACCAGGGAGAGTGACAGTTTTTCTGGGCTAGTAGCCAATTTTTAGTCTCAAGACACAGAAAATTCTTGGAAAATTGTCAGTAGATGATTGGTTACAGTACTAAAGAGTGGCTGACCAGAGTAGGCATCTTTGCCTAATTTGAAGTCAGAGAGACTCTTAATGATGATTGGGGTGGGGAGCAGGTATGGGCAATGGTTAAAAAGGGGCTCAGTCAATTTCAGAGATGAGCTTTGTTCTGGGGTCCACTTCTGTGGCCTTGGTACAAGGCTTTGAACTTGTGGCTTTAGGGCAAGACTCAAGTTGAGATCAGTTCACTGGCTCAGTCATCTCCGACTCTGTGACTCCATGAATCCCAGCACGCCAGGCCTCCCTGTGCATCACCAACTCCTGGAGTTCACTCAGACTTGCGTCCATCCAGTCACTGATGCCATCCGTCCATCTCATCCTCTGTCATCCCCTTCTCCTCCTGCCTCCAATCCCTCCCAGCATCAATGAGCCAGCTCTTCGCATGAGGTGGCAAAACTACTGGAGTTTCAGTTTCAGCATCATTCCCTCCATAGAAATTCCAGGGGTGATCTCCTTCAGAATGGACTGATTGGATCTCCTTGCAGTCCAAGGGACTCTCAAGAGTCTTCTCCAACACCACAGTTAAAAAGCATCAATTCTTCGGCACTCAGCTTTCTTCACAGTCCAACCCTCACACCCATATATGACCACAGGAAAAAACCATAGGCTTCACTAGACAGACCTTTTTTGATAAAGTAATATCTCTGCTTTTCAATGTGCTATCTAAGTTGGTCATAACTTTTCTTCCAAGGAGTAAGCGTCTTTTAATTTCATGGCTGCAGTCACCATCTGCAGTGATTTAGGACCCCAAAAGATAAAGTCTGACACTGTTTCCACTGTTTTCCCATCTATTTCCCATGAAGTGATAGGACCAGATGCCATGATCTTCATTTTCTGAATGTTGAGCTTTAAGCCAACTTTTTCACTTTCCACTTTCACTTTCATCAGGAGGCTTTTTAGTTCCTCTTCACTTTCTGACCTAAGGGTGGTGTCATCTGCATATCTGAGGTTATTGATATTTCTCCCGGCAATCTTGATTCCAGCTTGTGCTTCTTCCAGCCCAACGTTTCTTGTGATGTACTCTGCATATAAGTTCTCAAGTTATGGTTTAGAAAAATATACATACAATTTTATTTTCATCTACTTTTCATATTATTTCTAAGTTTCCTGAAACTTATTTATGGATCCAAGTTTTAGAATATGTGACTTGGAATATGTGTATCCCACACACAAACCCTATATTTCCTTTCCATTAAAAATCAAATGGTTAAATATCATCAAGCCCCTGTTCATTTTTCTCACACTCAGTTCTATGCAACGTTAAATTTTCAAAAATTTGAGAAAAGTTTAGAAACGTGTTTGGGACGCAACTTAATTTTTTTAAGTTCATAAATTTGTCTAATATCCACCACCATGCTTTTATTGTTTGGGCTTCCCCAGTGGCTCAGTGGTAAAGAATCTGCCTGCAATGCAGGAGACATGGATTTGATATCTTGTTTGGGGAAGTAGATGTGTGAGTGCATGCTAAGTTGCTTCATTTGTGTTCAACTCTGTGCAACCATATGAACTGTTGACCAATAGGCTCCTCTGTCCATTGGATTTTCCAGGCAATATTACCAGAGTGGGTTGCCATGTCCTCTTCCAGGGGATCTTCCTGACCCAGGAATCAAACTCACATCTCTTCTGTCTCCTGCACTGGCAGGCAAGTTGTTTACCACAAGCGTTACCTGGGAAATAGCTAAATAATCTTAAAAATAAGAAATTTTGCACACGTATTTCCAAAGATGACTAGTTTTCAATTTTTAAATGTCTTCATAATTTTAATACAACAATAATCAATCTAGCTTTCAACACTTAGGGCTTGCCCAGGACATCACCAAAATGGTGGTATAGGAATTTTGACTTGCTTATACCCCTCCACCAACCTCAATTTGAACTTTTCTCTGTTCAGAAAAATACCTTCAGAAAAGCCAAGGATTACAGGTGATTACAGAATCTGGGTAAAGCATAGAAATAAGACTCTGAGGGTGGTGGGAAAAAACAGATTCACACAAATGCCTTCATCCCACCCCTAGGCCCAGGCAACCTGAAGCAAAAGAGATACATGCTCCCTGGCAGGAGAAGTAATGAGCACTTGTCTGAAACATGGAAACCCAACTTGCCCTCTCTGTCTAGGTGACTTCTGAGGGTTCCCAGGAACTCAGGCCCCTGACTTGTTGTGGTGTCTGCTAGAGGCCCCAAGTGTCTCCTTTCAGGATCCCATTAACTCAGACCGTAGCAGATTCTGGGAGCCGGGGACTCCTATAAATCCATGTCTACCCTCTCAGCATTCCCCTGACCACTTCAGTGGCCCAGACATTCCAGGAACCAGCCCAACTCTGAAGGCACCACCAGCTCCTGCAGCCCCAGATGACTTCCAGGGCCTTAAGCTCACAGCGCACTTTCTCAGAGTCCCCAGGCTCACCTCATTGCTGCTACATTTATGCACTGATGGTGAGATTGCAAATTGTTGTAACCACTATGTAAGATTATGGAGCTTCCTAAAAAAATCCATTTCTGGGTATTTTTCAAATGAAATAAAATCATTATATGCAAAAGATATTTGCATCTTCCCCATATTCATTGCAGCATATTTACAACAGCCAAGAAATTGAAACAATCTAACTGTCCATTGAGGAATGAATGGATAAAGAAACCATGGTATATAATGGACTATTATCCAGTCATAAGAGTGACATCCTACTTACCTATATGGATGAATCTTGAGGATACTATGCTAAGTGAAATAAGTCAGAGAAAGACAAATATTTCACACATATGTGAAATCTAAAAAAGTTGAGCTTAAAGAAGTAGAGACTAGAATGGTGTTCATCAGGGGCTGGCTGTTGGGGAAAAGGTACATACTTCCAGTTATAAGATGAAGAAGTTATGGGTATCAGGAATCTAATGTATAGCATGTTAAATATAATTAATGATACTGTATTATATTGTTGAAGATTGTGTTAACATATTGTGATAATCATTTCACCACACATATATATATATGTCAAATCATCACTTTATACACCTTAAATTTGCATGTTATATGTCAAGAACATATCAATAAAGGTAGAAAAATATTATTTTAAGAAATTAATGAAAAAAGTGCCTTCATTAATATTTGTACTCATTTGTATTTCTGATAGTAGTGTATATGGGAAACTATTTCTTCACAGTTATATGAACTTTGTGCACTATTACATTTTTACATGATTCTAATTTAAAAATTGAATCTTAGGTACATTTGGAAAAGTTTTAATAACAAATACTTAACTTGAAACTTAGGTGGAGCCAGTGGTAAAGAATCTGCCTGCCAATGCAGGAGACACAAGAGATGTGGATTCCATCCCTGAGTCGGGAAGATACCTGGAGTAGGAAATGCATCAGAGGAGCCTGGTAAGCTATAGTCCATGGGGTCACAAAGAGTGGAACATGACTGAGCACACATGTCTAAACTTGAAACAATTACCTTTAGTATCTGAAAGTAAAGAATGAAAGTGAAAGTGTAGTCGCTCCGTCGTGTCCAGCTGTTTGTGATCCTACTGACCGTATGTAGCCATCAGGCTCCTCTGCCCACTGGATTTTCCAGACAAGAATACTGGAGTGGGTAAAGAATATAAGTAGCCAAACATTTTAAGGTGTCAAATTTATTTTCCTCTTTTATTATAGTACTAAATCTTTATCCTTATATTTCAAAATATTGATCTTCAATGTCTGGAGTCTCTCTGAGTTCTTGGTTTGCTGTTGTTGGTGTTGTTTAGTCACTAAGTCATGATAATAAAGTGCAAGTGAAATGACTGAAGATGACCTCAGTCTTCTGTTTCTGTTCCAATTTTTCCACACCCAATTCGCTATAGAATTATTTCTAGTATAAATTGATCCTTAACATCCTAGAATCTGCCTTATTTATTATTTTCCTGCAATTAGAAAACTACAATATTTTAATTATGCTTTATTTCTTCACTGTATCTGCATCTATATTTTAGCGCTAAACTATGTTAACAGACTCTATATGCCTAAGCCATCCAAATAAGACTTATAGTCATTATACAATCAAGTTTCATAAGATGGCTGCTCTCTTGCTCTCTGTACATCCCTTGCAAGAACTGGCCCTGTCTCACTCTTACCTTATACACATGATTTTATTCCTCTCCTAAGCTAAAAGTTTAATAAGTAACTACATGTATGATCAGTCCAACTCCCACCAACAATTATTTTAGCCCTGGAACCAGAGCAGAATGGCTCCAGATTTGGGTCAACTGGAAACAATAGCCTTCTTAACAGTTGCCAACAAAAAGAGCTTGGGAGGGACTTGATACAACAGTATCCCAGCAAGCATGGAAGCTTCCTGTTGTCACACCTTCTATGTATAATAGCCTCCTCCTCCCCTACATAGCAAAGATAGTTGCTGTGTCCTGCCTGCCATTGGCCTTACATGGTGAGGTGTCACTCTAGGACTTTTGCCTCTAAGATTCTCTGTCCAGTAAAGCTGATGTGTCTGTCACTGACTCAGTCTTCAGTCTCATAGCTGGCAATTGCAAGGATGGTAGGACTGTTGAGTGCAGCCCAACATTCATGAATACAAGATTGCCCTTATTTAAATTGTTTAAATTCTATGGATAAAAGCATACAATCTGCCATTCTGTCTGCCCCTGGGATGGATTTGTCATACTCTAAATACTAAACTATGAATCTAATACAACACTCCTCCAGAATTCATGATTAGTCCAGAATTTGCCACAGAATACTTTATGAAGGAGATCACTACATTGTTTCTGGACTAGAATCAGTGGCCTAAACAAGAAGTACTTCTAAATGCCTTAAATATTGCTGATGACCGGCACTTGTGTCTAATTGTTGCAAAAGTCTGGGCACATCAAGAAAATGACAAACTGAAATCTCTCACTTAGACATTAAATCTTTCTACCGTTCCTGTATGGTGAATTAAATTGTGTAAAAATTAAAAGTGGATCAAATTATTGACCATACTAATTCCATGTGAAGATCAAATATTAAAACATAAAAAAAAATAGATGAATAGCTAGAATAATAGCACTCTAAAACTATATTGTCTTAGGCACTTTTTTCACATGTGGCTATTTAAATATAAAAAATTTAAGTCAATTAAAATCAAATTTAAGAAATCAGCTCTTGGGTTGTACTATCCAAATTTCAAGTGCTCAACAGACATGCATTTCCATCATCATGGGAGGTTATATTGAGCTGCACTACTAAGGATAAATTGCATTTCAATTTACATTTTAATGGAAGATAATTTTCCACCTTTAAATGCACAGAAACGCCTTGGTTATATATTTATTCCCAAACTTGGAAGCTAGCTATAAACACTTTTGAATGATCAAGGACAAAGATACTGATAAGATTGATCAAGATAAACATGTAACGAACTATAGAAATGATCCCTGAACAGTGTGGAGATTACTTTAAAAACTGGAAATAGAATTGCCTTATGACCCAGCAATCCCACTGCTGGGCATACACACCAAGGAAACCAGAAGTGAAAGAGACACGTGTACCCCATTGTTCATTGCAGCACTGTTTTTAATACCCAGGACATGGAAGCCACCTAGATGTCCATCAGCAGATGAATGGATAAGAAAACAGTGGTACATATACACAATGGAGTATAACTCAGCCATTAAAAAGAGTACATTTGAATCAGTTCTAATGAGGTGGGTGAAACTGGAGCCTATTATACAGAGTGAAGTAAGCCAGAAAGAAAAATACCAATACAGTATACTAACACATATATATGGAATTTAGAAAGATGGTAATGATAACCTTATATGCAAGACAGCAAAAGAGACACAGATGTATAGAACAGTCTTTTGGACTCTGTGGGAGAGGGAGAGGGTGGGGTGATTTGGGAGAATGGCATTGAAACATGTATAATATCATATAAGAAACGAATCGCCAGTCTAGGTTTGATACAGGATACAGGATGCTTGGGGCTGGTGCATTGCTATGACTCAGGGAGATGGTATGGGGAGGGAGGTGGGAGGGGGGTTCAGGATTGGGAACACGTGTGCACCCGTGGCAGATTCATGTTGATATATGGCAAAACCAATACAGTATTGTAAACTAAAATACAGTAAAATTTAAAAAGAAAAAGTAAAAGAAAAAAAAAGATAAACGTAGCAAAATTTGGCTTATTTTGTAATGATAAATTTCCACTTTTATGTAATGCTTGATTTAATAATGATCAATTGCTGTGCCCAGGGCATCTCTGCAAAAATCTCTATGTCCAAAAATTTAAGTTGCAAATTTTTTTTTTTTTAATAAGGGAGAAAAATAGCAAATGAAATGCCAGAATCAAACTGACATGTCCATGAAATAAATATTTTTCATAACTACTAAGGGAATTATAACTGCTCCTTTGGGTGACAGTTTTCTGTAGAAGAAAAGGGCGAAACAGGAGACCTAACAGGATGGTCATCTCTGGCCCTTGGAAACAGAAGGCAACATTTGGGGTGAGGGTTGCAGAGTTTGTGACCCCTTCTGATTAGTTGGTGGTGAGGTAACAGCTGTGCTCCAGGAATCTTGTGTTCAGTCTGCAGTTACCATCTTCCACCTGGGTGGGGGCTCAAGGACATTGTTATGCATATTTCTTTGAGTCGGAACCAGGACTCTGGCTGGAGGCTGTACCAACCTTTGATTGTTTCTGTTTTTTTATCCCCTCCCTTCCCTGATTAGCAATTGTTTGAATCCATGTTTTGGAATTCAGGGAAGGCCAAGGAGGCTGAACAAAGTCTATATCTTACAGATAAGAAATGGAGAACACAGAACAGATCAATACTCCAGAGCCCCACAGATTCCTGCTCAGTTTTAATTTTAGGGAACTAGGCAAGTATGACTGTGATAACTTCCTGTCAAAATGGGGCATAGGACTGCCCCAGCTTGGAGTATAGACACTGAATTGGAAGTATTTCTGAGTTCCAAGTTCTAGATCTGAGTCTTGTATGATTAAAATCCTAATCCCTTGGTCTGCCATTTTGGTGTAACAGGCCCAATTAGAAGAAGCTGGAGGAGGGATAACTGGAATTTAGTAGACAAAATCAATCTCATTTCTTTTTAGAAGAATAGGCCTGAAACCCAGTCTGGACCTGGCACTTCAGGGAGACTTCAAGCCATGTAGCCAGTTACCTAGTTTTATAAAAAGTAAGGTTACTAGCTTCCAGCAGACATTGTTTTGAAAATGGTGGCATCCAAGCCTGACACGACTCTGAAAACTCAAGTGTTTAGCAATACAAGGTCTAATCTGAAAGTACATCCATAGCATCACCTAGTTATTTCCCAGGATATCTGAACCATAGCTACTCTATTTTGACTTTTAATTGCAAACTTTTCTTTAATAGCCAAAGCAGATTTCACCGTTAATGACATCAGTGTTTCTCTAGGTATGAGAAGATACAAGAATTGAGATTCATAAAATCTTCTCCTGAAAAGATCTAACTATCTGAAGGCCTGTTCTGCCAGTTTTTTTCCAGAGCACAGAGTGCACAGAGTGCCTCATTCCTCATTTTCACCCTGAGCTCCTTTCAGGGACATTGAAAGTCAGCAGTTGCAGCGGCCATGATTTAATCTTTGTAGAGGTAGATGGCGAGTGTCAGTCTTCAGTTGGCAGAGCCCCTTTTTGCTCATAAACTTGACCATTATTTTGAGGGAGGGCACCTCATAACCATTTTATCCCATGGTGCTGAGAATGTCCATTCTCAGGTTTGGCAAAGATTCTGTTGACAGGCCACTCAATGTGCTATTACTGGACTAGGCCATAAAACCGTATCCAAAATTCTCTGGACCACCTGTCTTGGTGCAGGAAAATATTCCCTCTTGTTGCTTCTTGCCATCTCTAGAGTTACACTGTTACCATCATCAATCTCATATGGGACTATATATTATTCTATTAGAGGCCTCACACACATATTTGACAGTGTAAGAAACAGCAATTTTGTAAAACAGGTGAAATACAAATAACATAGCCAGCAGTACTAGTAAAGTCACAAGTAAGACTTATGTTAAGAACTTCCATTAGATGTAGCCCAGGATATCTCAGGTCATGTGCACAGTGACATGAATATTACTATAATTTTTTAAGTAAATTTTCTCAGGGCCAACCAGTTAGAGTCTGGTAATAGAGAAACTGACCAAGGTAACCCAGTATTAGACACAGGTAATTGGCCATAAACCCAACAATTGGATTGATTTTTAAAACTAGCATAGGATCAGGCCTATGGCAGAAAAGCATTTGACTTATATGCAAAGGTCTAAGAAGTCAAGAAAACATAAATGGTCATACGAATCAGGTCCAGCATCTTGGGAAAGCTGTCTACCTCTGATGTCGTCGTCTTATCCTGGTGTAGTGTAGTTTCTCCTGATAAAAAAGTCCTTCCATCCATGTTGGAGACAGTCCCTTAAATTATGTATTTCTCCTGTCCTGGTTGCAGGTCATGAGACATCTGATCTTCATTCAAAGATAGATTACTGAGATAAGTTCAGAAACAAACTTAGGGTGTTCTTCAAGAATTCAATTAAATTTTACATTAATATCACATAACAGCAAAGAACTATCTAAGAGATGAGTCTTACTAGATGCAGACCTCCGTTAACAAACTGGTATTTAACATTTTGAAATATCTTTTTCTCCTTAAAGTTACCCTTATTTTTATTAAATATAACCAAATCAAGGCTAGTTTGTTTGCAGAATAGGTCTGTTCTCACTAAATTTGGTCTGATGATTTTTATAACCATAATTGATTATAGGCTTTTTATTTTGCTGAAACATTTGTAGAGTGTCAGACTGAACTTTTAAAATAAAACAGGGCTGGGAAACACAACAAAGGCTTATCACAGGTTTTGCCTAACAAATCTAGGTGAATTCTTCCCTTTTTAAGGTCTCAAAAATTTCTTGAGATTTTTGTACCCATGAGATAACCTTCCTAACTCATTTGATAAACTTACTGGAAACCTGAGAACTTCCAGTTTTTGGAGGAGTCAGATAGAAAATATAATTGTTTTGCTTATAACGTTTAATTTTACCAAAGTATTGTCATAATTAGTTTGAGAGGAAGATTTTCCCTACTCCCTGAAAACATAAGATTTAAACCCATAATTTTTCAAATATAAACCATAAAAGTTATAAGCATATTCGCTAGTTCATTCAGTCCTTTTGTTAACTTTAGTGAAGGCATCAGGTTTTCCATTAAAATACCAGGAAGTATCAGAATGTTAAAAACTCCATATAATTTCTAGGATATCTGTATTAGTAATTTTACCATACATTATAACATGAGCATATTTATTACTCATTTGATAATCTTTTCCATGTAATTTAACCAACCAAATAAACACAGTTTAATATCTCTCTTTGGGATGTTCCAGGGGCCCTCTGAAACACCCCAAAGTTAGCTAGAGATCAAAAGAACTTCAAAAAAGTTATATTTAGGAAGTTTTATCAAAAAGATCAATTAAAAGGGTTTAGAACATTTGGTCAGATTTAGTCAATGTTGATGGGTGTATCACTTAGCTTGTTGATATGTCACAATGGGCATAAATACCGAGGTTCAAGGTCTAGTGAAAGTCAGCTCCACCATCTTGGACCTAATTGACTCTAACCAGGTTTTTTTTTTTGTTTGTTTCTTTTCTTTTTTTTTTTTTTTTTAATGAAAACATACTCCCTACTTTCCTTTAGCAACCAATAACTAACTTTTATATTAGCATTTTATAGATTGGTGAGCATAAATACCAGCAATAATTTCTAAAGAATAATTATTCTTAATAGAGTTTATATAAAAGCTCATATCTCATTTGCATTTTTTAGAAGATTTTTTCACTTGAGGTAATTTCCTTGTTGACAAACTTGTAACAGATATAATATTTAACTTATATTAAACCTAGGTACAATAAGAATATTCTACTTAACGTTAATTACTCTAAGACATGTCTATATTAGATAGGTCAACAAACAAACATTAATATCAGGTATTTAACATTGAATATTTCCCAGTTCACATGAACCTGGAATTTATTGGTTAACTTAGAATTACTTGATTTGTAAGCACTTACCTTTTTTATGCCAAATAAATAGGGCTCATATACAAATTAACCTCAAAAATATTACCCAGAGACAGAGACATACCAAGACATATTTAGACAGACACAGTGCAAGATCTAGCTTCAAGTCTTTTTTCCCCCTTTTTCTTCAGGGTCAGGAGTTAGAGATGGTCTAAATAAGTGTTCCTGAGAGCACTGGTCTCAAGGCACAGGGAAAGAAAATCAAGTTCTAACAAAATGGCAGCAGGTCTAAACCACATGGTGGCCAGACAAAGCAAAATGGCCATCAAAAATCACAACACAGAACACAGAGTTAAAACACACATATAAACCTGGCAGTCCTCATCAAAGTGAAAGTGAAGTTGCTCAGTCGTATCCAACTGTTTGCAACCCGTGGACTGTAGCCCACCAAGCCTTTCCATCCATGGGATTCTCTAGGCAAGAATATTGGAGTGGGTTGCCATTTCCTTCTCCAGGGGATCTTCTCGACCCAGGGATCAAACCCAGGTCTCCCATATAGCAGGCAGATGCTTTAATCTCGGTTCTATCAGGGAAGCCCTTAAATACAGAAATACAGTCTCTCAGAAAACCTCCTGTAGAGACACAGAACTTCAGATCTAAGTACTAACATCAAAGATTTCAAGGGAGGAAAGGAAGCCAGGTTGAAAAAGAAGGAGGAGGTGGGAGATGGGGGCAAAAGGGGTGGCCTAACAGACATCTCCTGCCACCAACAGATACCCAGGTGGTATGGGACTTTTCCCTGGGCCTCCAGAGAAGGGAGGACTGGAACTGGGCCCTACCAGAAATCAGAACCAGAATTTGAGTTCTCTGTCAAGAGGTGATCAGTCTCCAATCCTCAGCTCAGGATGAGGGGCCTTTGACCAGATTCCTACATCCAGACCAGGGGACTAGAAAAACAGGGAAAGATAGGAACGGTTAAGGAGAGGAAAACGAGGGGGAAGGGGAGAGAGATCAATGAAGTCTCTTGTTTCTTACCGGTTGGGGCACTCTGGCCAGTTGTCTGCATCAGGAGGAGACCAGGGACAAAAGGGTCCCAGTTGCAGCCGCTGGGTCTGGTCCATTGGCAGGCAAGCTGGCCCCTGAGTACCCCGAGTGGTCAGGATGTCAGTCTTGGTGAAGAAGAATCCCACCAGAGTCACCATTTGTTGCAGGAAGAGGGACCCCTTCCAGGGCCTGAAACTGGGCTTTTGTCTAATACTCAGAAGTGAATTGTCCGAGGAGACACATGTGCTGACAAAGCAAGAGATTTTATTGGAAAAGGGCATCCAGGTGGAGAGCAGCAGGGTAAGGAAACCCAGGAGAACTGCTCTGCCATGCGGCTTGCAATGTCAGTATTTATGGTGGTTCTGGGAAGTGGACGGACACACGGTGTCTCCTTTAGACCTTTCCCGAACTCTTCCGGTTGGTGGAGGCTTATTAGTTCCATATTCCTTATCAGGATCTCCTGTCATAGAACAACTCATGCAAATGGTTACTATGGCGCCTGGCCAGGGTGGGTGGTTTCAATCAGTGTGCTTCCCGTAACAGCTCCCCCCTGCAAGATGGGGTATAGCGGAGCCATTGGTTCAGGCTCCTTGGGATTCTTTGGGTTCTTTCCTACATGTCACCAACACCTGAGTGGTAGAAAATCCCTGTTGAGGCAAAAAAGGTTTTACCCAAGGAGGGGGGGCGCAATATGATATTTTCCCATACTATGATATAGGGAACTTGGTCAGGGTGTCCGATCTGCTGTCGGAAGATGATATGTCAGACTCGGTGTACAGTTCCCAAGTCAAAGGTGCCTTCTGAGGGCCAGCCTACATGGAAGGTCGGCCATTCTCTGCTACAAAAAGTGATTAATTTATTCCTTTTAATTTCTACACTGAGGTCATGAGCACGCATCTTGACCTCCTTAAAACTTTCAGTAACCAAGGATAGAGGTGTGGGGCTAGAATGGTGTTGCCTCGTCGTCCCTGGATCAGTCAGATGTTGGTAAATTAACACAGACAATATGAACAGCCACAAAGACAGACAGAGAGACAGGAGAAATACATCTCCGGGAATCCGGAGGCAAAACCAAAAGACGACGGCCTCCGGCCATTCAGCAGGGGCGACCTGCTAATTGGGCGCCCCCTCTGAGAGGGTCTGGGACGTCTCCCAGTGACCCGTCGGTGTGTCTGCCTGAGTCATATACCAGTCTCAGAAAATAGGCCCTGTCAGAAACGAAAAGAAAGACAGAAAAAAACTTATCAGTTGCAGATGACTCTCCGGATTGGTCTTCCCATGGAGCCAGTAGGAGATCCCATACGAGCCCCCAAATGTTATGTCCAAGTCACGAAATCTCCCAATGACCACAAGGGAGCTGATATCTGATGCAAAAGCAAGAGAGTTTTTATTTCCAAGCTCGAGCTGGGGCTCCCACTGACACCGACAGCGGCTATAGGGAGGAGCCCCGGGTTTTGGATTACATTGCTTATATAGGGAGTATACATGGAAAAAAGGATTTCTAGGTAGGGGAATGTCTGATTGGTCACTTTCTTTCGAAGGGTTTTGTGTTAGTTCTTGATTGGTCCCTATTGTCTTGGTAGACCACAAGTTCCTGAGTGTTAAGTCAGGAGATTTTGGTCTGGGGTCTGATTGGCTCATGGACGGTGGAGTGAGGTCAGGGGATTTCCAAAGGCTCTTGGATTTCCAAAGGCTCTTTTTCCAGAACCTTACAAAATGGAGTTTTTCTGTTAACAAAATGGAGTAGCTTAGATTCTTCAGTAACATTTTAACTGAACTACTGAAACATTCTATCATTCTCCAAAATAAAATAAAAAAAAATTAATCTTTCTCCTCAATATAATTACAACTCATGTGTTTGTGCAACACATATTTGGCAAAAAACTATAAGTTATTAAATGGAGTATGGGACAGTTTTGTCCTCTAAACCATATTTTTTCTGGAAAATTAATAAATTGTTAATACACATAAGCTTGAAATTTCTCCTATAAACAAATAATTTTACTTTCTGTAGGTAATAAAACTTTTTTAGAAAATGTAGTTAAGTTTCTTCTTTCTTTCTTTTTTTTTTTTTTGTTTGTTTTTTAAGCTTTGGTTTTGCCTTCTTATACTCTTAAACACCTAAAGATCATTATTATTGATTATTATTTAATAATGATCAATTGCTGTACCCAGGGCACCTCTGCAAAAGGAGTAAAAATAAATATTATAAGTAATATAAATTATACCACTTCTATGAGACAGTATTATGTTGAAATTTTCAAAATATGTACCTAATTACTCTTTAATAATACATTATAAGTTATTTTTATAAATTAAAATGATTAGCATTTAATTTAATGAAAGTTAGCATTATTTCTGCTTTAGTGATTATACATAAAAATAATCATGATAAGTGAACAATGGAATGAATTATAATTAAAAATCTATATAATATGTGATTAAATGTATAGGTGAAAATCTCTCTCAACTGGGAATATTGTTTAAATTTAATATACTTATTTTCATGTGTCAATATACGATAACAAATCTGTGAGAGATTCACAGTGTTAATTACTTTGAAAAAATATACCACATTGTTGTTTAGTTTGTAAATTAAACAATTTCATCACACTTAAAGATATCTTTCAGGCAACAGCAACTCTTCTACTTAAATTTTTAGGTACTCAACAGGTCTTTCCACTTTTGTGAATATAACTGTTTGCAATTAAAAAAAAAGCTATATATGGCTCATTTTCAGCAATGTTCGAAATTTAATACATTCAAATCTATATTTGAATGAGTGCTTTATTATTTTAAATTTTCAAATTAACTATTAAACAGTGTTCAGCTTTTTCAACACAGAAAACTTAAATTAGCTATTTGTAGCACAAAACAAATGACAATCACAAGTGAAAGTACAGAAGTCCTTTTGTGTGTGTGTTGACTATTATGCAATAAATGCATATTTATTCATATACAAATAGCACAAATATCTCTTTCTATGGACAACTTACAACCCAACTATATGCTAAAGTGTTATTTACTCTTGAGAGATGAACTAGTACTTGGATTTGGGTTTTGATACTCTACATAATTTTGTTTTTACAAATTTAAGAAAATTTTTGAAAATATGAAATATACATATATGAATATTAAGTTAATCTGTTGATTGAATAATCTTGAGTTTTCTAAAAATATTATAATTTTCAAAAGTCACAAAATGTCAATTATGTCAAAATGCCTTTAATCCACCTATAATATACCCAATATTTATAGCTACAATTAAATTAAAATATACTTGCAAATTTTGGAATTCTTTCAGTTAATTATTCAAAATTAAGGTAGTTCTTCCTTCATATGAAAAATATTCCTTGTAACATACGTCAATTAAATGTGCTAATTTTGCATATTTTTTCTTATTTATATTCACTCAATTAATTAATGAAGTATCATATTCAATTATTGAAGATACATGCCCCTATAAAATAATACTGGAGTGGGTTGCCATTTCTTTCTCTAGCGAATCTTCCTAATCCAGGAATTAAATCTGCATCTCCTAAATCTCCTGTGTTGGCAGGCAGATTTACTGCTGAGCCAGCCATAAAAACGCTCTATCTTTTAAATTTATAAAATTATCATTTTGTGCAGCTTACAAAAGAAATACAAAATGTGTCTTTTTAATATTTAATGAGCTAATTGGGAAAATGAGCATTACGTTGCTAGATAAATATTGAATTTAATACATCAAGAAACAGATTATAGCAGTTTTAATCTAATAAAGTATCAAATAAAAACAGATGTCTGAATAATAAAGTTGCGTAGCTCAACAAACTAACATTGATGGAAGGCATACTGTGAACCGTGTCAAGTACTTCATAGGCTTAAACTTGTAGGAAGTTTTCTCGCTCATTTTACAGAAAAGAATACTGAAGCATAGAAAGGTCTAGCAGCTTGTTCAAATTCACACAGCAAGTAAGTAGCAGGGCAGGGGACAGAATTCTGAAAGTCCAGCCCAAAAGACACTTGTCATTACTGTAATACATTTTCTCTGAAGAGAATTTTTAACCTACTGCAGTTGTTTTACAAATAAATGCAAATTAATTGCTCTTGGACAAAAGCAATTTTGGGAATGGGAATTACTCACATTGGCAAATGTGACATAAAAGGTGGAGGAAAGGGAAAAGAGTTTAAGTGGAAACATGGGATTTGGAATTTCACAATACATATTATATGTATTTTCCATTTTTTTTTTCCTAAGAGGAGTCATAAATTTTGGAGAGCTCAAAATTTAGCTTCATTAAATTGAGAGGGAAGAGAATTCTCATTATTGGTTCCCACCATTTTCTTTCTTCCAAGTTGTGACCTATCTGATCACTACAAGTAGTCACTAATGCTTTAAAACATATTTCCTCGTGTCAGTTCTGCAAAGATGACAGAAGTGTTCTTCTCTGTCTTTTGGAAGTAATGTGGAATGATAGCAGAAACAACACATAAACTTCTTCAAAGAATCACCAGTGTGTCGTTAGCCACATTCCTTTGTTTCTGCTATAGTGATCATAGAGCGTATGTCAAGGGCAAGTCTCCATTGGCCTGGGTTTCAGAAAGACTACAATGAATTGAGCCTAGCTGACAACTTCTGTAGAACATATAGCCTGGTGAGAAATAAACATATATTCTAATAAAACCGCTGATATTTAGGGTCTCTTTGTTACACCAGGTTATGCTGAATAATACATTCTCAAAGCACCGTAAGGTGTTTGGGAAATAATTATCTTCTTTTTGCAAAATCTGGCTTCCCTTGTGGCCAGCTGGTAAATAATTTGCCTACAATGCAGGAGACCTGGGTTCAATCCTTGGTTTGGGAAGATTCCCTGGAGAAGGGAAAGTCTACCCACTCCAGTATTCTGGCCTGGAGAACTCCATAGACTGTATAGTCCAGAGGTCGCAAAGAGTTGGACATGACTGAGCAACTTTCACTTCACTGCATGCAAAACCTTGGTCATAAAATTGTAAGAAGGATTTTTCTTAATAAACCTAAAATGAATTTTTAAATACTTGAGACAACTTTTTCCCAAAAGTTAACTTTGAATATATGTTCTAAAATAGCAACAAATAATCTTCACTTTATAATTCCATTGCTGAAAATGTCCATGGATATTAATCACGATACATCTCCCACTCAGAAGATAACGTCAGTGATGTATCACCAAAAAATTTAGCAAAGAAAAGGGGTGCTATTTTCCATTAGTTATGATATCCAAATTTTAGATATCTTCTCCTTAATCTGGAGTGACCCTGGAGTAATCATCCCCCATTGTTAGTTGAAATATTCTCTTCTTTCAAGAATATCTCTGAGTTTTCCCACTTAACTGATGTTATTTAGGCAGAAAAGACAGAAAGGTGAAAAGGATGAGTGTTCTAGAGAAAGTAAAGCCAGAGTGTAGATAAAAAGCAGACTTTGATATATTTGTACTACCAAATGGCCATTGTGTTATCATATATATATATATATATATATATATATATGTATAATATATATATTAGCTACTACTACTCTTCCCAATATTGAAAACGGTATTGTGTTAAAAATTCGTTGGCAAAGTAACTTTTTTTCCTATGGCATCACCCACCTTCAGGGCACTATGTCTTGTTAGGATATTTTGAGTTAGAAATTAAATTTACATGTCAATTGACTGGCTCAACATATTCTAAACAGAGTTATATTAAAAGTATAGATTTTTAGTCTTCACACTAGGTTAAAAAACCTGCACAAATTGTGTGTGTGTGTTTATATATCTTTCAGAAAATTAATTTTCTTTATGGGAGCTTTTAACTTCCCATACACTAAATATTTCTCAGCAACATCAGATTTTCTCACTTATATGTCAAGGTGTAATTATTTGCTCTGGAGAAAAAAGTGGTAACCCACTCGTGTTCTTGCCTGAAAATCCCATGAGTGGAGAAGCCTGGCATGCTACAGTCCAAAGGGTGGTAGAGTCAGACACAACTGAACCACTGAGCACACACACTATACATTTAAAAATTTTGGTGGTAGTTTGAAGGAAAATATTAAAGCAATTTTTAATAGTTTTATTTACATATTAGCTAGAAAATTAATGTTATTTTTAATGAAATGGTTCAAAATTGAGGCAAATCATGACGTTCTCAAAATGGACTTTGAATTATTTTCAATAAGTAAAGTCTGTGACATGGTCTTCCAGTGCTTTTCTGTTGTGCTATTTGATGATTGAAATTAGATATTTAAAAAGAGTTCATATTTCATAACTTTTTATGAGCAATTTGACTGCTGAGTCAATGGTTCATGCTTTATTTAGTTTACCTTTTCAACCATATTTGTAAGTACTCTAGACATGACTTTTCAAAATCCGTGTGTAAAAATATAATTTGCATCCCCTCAGTGTAATTATAAGTATTAAATAGAGAGAAAAAAGAGAAAGCCCTTTGTAATAATTTAATATTATACTAAGAAAGGGAAAAAACTTCCCATAACTAACTGATTAAATAATATTCAAAAGTGTATCTTGATAAAAAAATTATTTTTTCTGTGTGTTAGGAAGAAAATATCTAATTAAAGGTAGTAAATATAGTTGAAATATCAGTGAAAATGAAAGTCGCTCAGTCATGTCTGACTCTTTGCAACCCCATGGACTATACAGTCCATGGAATTCTCTAGGGCATAATACTGGAGTCAGAAGCCTTTCCCTTCTCCAGAGGATCTTCCCAAACCAGGGATGGAACCCAGTTCTCACACATTGCAGGCAGATTCTTTACCAGCTCAGTCACCAGTGAAAGGCTGTTGTTGAGCCATGAAAGATGTTGGGATTCTTGGCCTCTGGAGGAGAAAAATTCAATCCAGGGCCAGTGACAAGTCTTGATAGTTCAGAGCTTCTGTGTGATAAAGTTTGATTAAAGTATAAAAGAAATAGAGAAAGCTTCTGACATAGACATCAGAAGAAGGCAGAAAGAGTGCCCCCTGTTAGTCTTAAGCTGGATGTTATATAGCTACTAGCAGTCTGCTATATGCCAGCAAATTTGGAAAACTCAGAAGTGGCCACAGGACTGGAAAAGGTCAGTTTTTATTCCAATCCCAAAGAAAGGCAATGCCAAAGACTGCTCAAAGTATCGCACAATTGCACTCATCTCACATGCTAGTAAAGTAATGCTCAAAATTCTCCAAGTCAGTCTTCAGCAGTACGTGAACCGTGAACTTCCAGATGTTCAAGCTGGTTTTTGAAAAGGCCAAATTGCCATCATCCACTGGATCATGGAAAAAGCAAGAGAGTTCCAGAAAAACATTTATGTTTGCTTTAATGACTATGCCAAAGCCTTTGACTGTGTGGATTACAATAAACTGTGGAAAATTCTGAAAGAGATGGGAATACCAGACCACCTGACCTGCCTCTTGAGAAATTTGTATGCAGGACAGGAAGCAACAGTTAGAACTGGACATGGAACAACAGACTGGTTACAAATGGGAAAAGGAGTACGTCAAGGCTGTAAATTGTCATCCTGCTTATTTAACTTCTATGCAGAGTACATGATGAGAAACACTGGACTGGAAGAAACACAAGCTGGAATCAAGATTGCTGGGAGAAATATCAATCACCTCAGATATGCAGATGACACCACCCTTATGGCAGAAAGTGAAGAGGAAGTATAAAGCCTCTTGATGAAAGTGAAAGAGGAGAGTGAAAAAGTCGGCTTAAAACTCAACATTCAGAAAGCTAAGATCATGGCATCTGGTCCCATCACTTCATGGGGAATAGATGGGGAAACAGTGGAAACAGCGTCAGACTTTATTTTGGGGGGCTCCAAAATCACTGCATATGGTGACTGCAGCCATGAAATTAAAAGACGCTTACTCCTTGGAAGAAAAGTTTTGACCAACCTAGAGAGCATATTGAAATGCAGAGACATTACTTTGCTGACTAAGGTCCATCTAGTCAAGGCTATGGTTTTTCCTGTGGTCATGTATGGATGTGAGAGTTGGACTGTGAAGAAGGCTGAGCGCCGAAGAACTGATGTTTTTGAACTGTGATGTTGGAGAAGACTTTTAAGAGTCCCTTGGACTGCAAGGAGATCCAACCAGTTCATTCTGAAAGAGATCAACCCTGGGATTTCTTTGGAAGGAATGATGCTAAAGCTTAAACTCCAGTACTTTTGCCACCTCATGCGAAGAGTTGACTCACTGGAAAAGACTTTGATGCTGGGAGGGATTGGGGGCAGGAGAAGAAGGGGACGACAGAGGATGAGATGGCTGAATAGCATCACTGACTCGATGGACGTGAATCTGAGTGAACTCCGGGAGTTGGTGATGGACAGGGAGGTCTGGCGTGCCGCTTTTCATGTGGTCGCAAAGAGTCGAACACGACTGAGCGACTGAACCGAACTAAATTAGTGAAAGAAAATGTCTCAAAACTCAGAGACTGGCACCAGTCCCCTCAACCACAACATGCATTTTGAGATAAGGTTGGCACAAGGAGCTCAGGCCATAAAATGATTGACATGAATCTTGAAGAAAGGCAGGTTTCCAAGCGAATACAATCTCATTAACATGGCTTAAGAGAACATTTGCATGAATAAGACATACTGGTTTGTGAAGTTGGTTCTGAGTTTTAGGCAGGGTTTACTTGAAGGCAGAGTCTAGGGTAAATACATAGTTCATTAACATAGCTTAAGACAAACATTTCCATAAGAAAAACACATTGGTTAATGGGTTTGAGAAAAGTTAAGTTTAGGTGGAATCAGGTGTCTTCATGGTGACCCACAATTTTAACAGAAACCTGTTTTTAAATTTGTATAGAGAAGGGGGAACAATATAACACTAGTAGTTTGTTTCCTCCTGTTGCTTCAGTGAGAGATCAAAATATGTCTGACATTTGCAGCCTATTTCCTCCATTTGAAGATCCTGGCCTTCCTGTTTGTTACCGTCTCACCAGGGAAGCCCAAACACGTGCTATTCAAATTCCAATTTGTCTTTTTTTTTTTTTTTTTTTTTTTTACTCAAAAGGGATCAAAAGTGCTCTCTAAAAAGATACCAGAAAGGAATGTTATGGATAACTTCATGATGAAATTCATAGCCAATTCATTGACAAATACATGAATTTAAAAAAAAAATTGTGAATCTATATATATAGAGAGAGAGTTCCATCTTTGATGAACTTCTCGTTATGCATTATATTAATTATATGCATTTTAAATGTAAGAATTTCAGAAAAGAATAAAATTTATAAGCCTGGGAAATAAATATTATAATATTTCTCAGAGTAGGGGGTTGGCACTTGTAGTTTTGACATAATATTCACTTCCCCCTTTTCAAAAATAGTATTTAAATATTTCTTTGTAGAACAACATTTTGCTCTGTAGACTCAACTTACAGAAGTGAGTGTATAATTCAAAACTAGTTGTCACAGCCTAGCTACAGTGAATGGATTGTAGAATGATAAATGACCATATTCGTTGTAGATTTGTGGCTTTACTTTCAATAATTAAAGAACAGAGAAAAAAAAAAAAAAAGGAACAGCATTAGAGAAATCCAAGTAACAAAGACTGGATACAAATAGCCTAGATTAAACAGACAGACAATTTAAAGTTGTATTTGATTTAGCTGTGTAAAATACACATTTTCCTTTTGTTGTCTACTCTTGTTACTTTAATCAAAGTAATATGCAAAGATGAAAAATATAGAGTGCCTGTATATTCTATATGCTTTCTGCATAGCTGCATTATCAGTTTTGTTTATATACATCTGTTTAAATGATGTAATTGAATGAAGGGGCAACTGCGATTTGCTGTCTCAACTGGACCTTTGGCTCAATGACAAGGTTTCTCCAAGGGAATTGAACAAAGCTGACTTTGATTTCACTGTGACAATTAAATGTTTGTGGAATGATAGAAAGTTCCTCTTTTATAAATTCCTCTTTATCTATAAGATGTATATTTATTAGCATAAAACAAAAAGTTTCACTGTGAAGCTTTTTGAATAGTCTACACTGATCTCATCCTAGTCTGAAAAAAGCAGACATTGGTCAACCTGGTCTAAGAATAGAAAACAAACATCATTTACCTGGATTACATATTTCAGCTGAGTCGATTTTATTAAACCTTTCATTAGCTTCATCAAGACATGTGGTAATCAAACCCATAGTCACAGAGATCAAGGGAGAATGTCAGCTTTAAGTGGAACATATTTTCTGGAAGCAATTTTTAACGATACTTCATATTTCAATTGCTGAACATCCATACACATTTTCTGTAAAAGGTCGTTTTGTGCCTAATTATAGCTAATTTATTTCTCTTTTAACTGTGTTAGAATAAAAAAGTCAATGCTGCTTTTTAAATAAACTAGGACATTTTTGGTTATTTTTAAAACATGAGTTTTGTGGCAGATTCAGCACTTTCAATAAAATTTTAAATGTAAACTTTCAAATATTATACCTATAGAACTACACATTGAGTGATTTTCAACATTTTTAATCAAATTAAGATAAAGATATACTATATACTCTTCCCCAAAATTTGTATTTTTTCACTATAATTTTGTTTCCATTAATTTTTACTTGTTAACTTTTTGAAGTCAATTCAATGAATGTTTACATTGTCTTTAGTATGATAATTGTTGAAGGGGACAAAAAATGAGGAACTAGGCCTGTTCAACAAATTTTCTTATAGTGCTGCGTAAAGAATGTATTATTATGAAATAATAAGTTTCATGTAAGAGAGACATCGTTTCTGATGATATTAGGAATGATTTTATACAGGAGCAGAGTAGGAATCACTTCTTTACACTAAAATATATTCAAGTCATATCCAGATGTCTGGGGAGTTTGTAATTTCCTTGGTTCTATCTTGTAGCAACAAAAATTTGAAGCCATGGACAGACCAGTGTTACAGTCCTCAGAAGGACCAGTATTAGATCTCCATGTTACATCTCAGTTTTATTTAGAAAGCAAAGGAAAAATATCCTCAAGGGATGAGGGAATGCTGACCCAAAAGACGTGAAGAGAGGAGAGTCCTCTAGCCCAATTTTGGCTCCTCTTTTTATGTTTTTTTTTTTTTTTTTTTTTCTCCTTCCCCTGGACCTGCCCTATGTAAATTGGGCTAGCCAGGAGTGCTGTTTGTTTTACCTGAGGTCCTCACTCTGGCCCTCGGACCTTCCTTTGTTCTATTTTTTTCCCAGACATTTCCCTTCCTTGTCTTTTAGCCACCATCATTCTGGACTCCTTTTTCCTATTCTAACTACCTAACATTTCCCCTCTCAAGAGATAGGAGGCCCAATTCTTTGGGAATAGGGGCGTTGAGGTTTCTCTGGCTACTTCCTGCTGAACTGGGACAGCGAGGGGGCATTGGGGCTCCCTTTTTGCTAGTCTCAGGCCTCAGAGAACTTACAGCAGTGTCCATCTAAGGGTGAGTAATATTTTCTGTGGCCGGCTATAGTTTTATATATCCTTGTTGAACTGGCACTGTGTATTGCAGCTTGTTGACCTGGGCAGAGAAAAATGGGTTAGACAATTGATAATATATGGAGAAATCACAAGCAGCATCAATATGGTGATGACACAGACTAGTATAGGGGCATTAAAAGTGAAAGTGAAGTTGCTCAGTTGTGTCCGACTCTTTGAGACCCCATGTACTGTAGCCTACCGGGCTCCTCCATCCATAGGATTCTCCAGGCAAGAGTACTGGAGTGGGTTTCCATTTCCTTCTCCAATAGGGGCATTAGTCAACTCCAAATTTCCCATCACCAGCAGGATCCCCCCAAAAGAGATTGTAGCCACCCTGAGAACACTCCAGCTCATTCTTTGAGATCTGGTAGGGTCTGAACATTTTTCTTGAGGACTGTGAGGCTTTCTTTAACTTAGCTGGACGTATTTACCTAGAAACAACATGTCTCATTTAAGATGGCTCAAGATGCCTTGTTCAGGGATCAGGAGATCTAGATACTGTTTTGGAGTACAACCTCTACCAAGCTATGTTGGCTCTTTAGAGCTATCATGAGAATTCTTATCCCGAGAAAATTAATTTTGGGTTTGTTGCTTAGAATGGCACTCATTTGTATTCCTGAATAGGTATCTGAGAGCTCCCAGGGACTCACAGGTGTATTGAGTATCCTCTTCTGTTTTCTTCCATGGCTTGACTCTTGATAATTGAATCCAGGAGTCATGTCCTGGTACTTTGACTGCTGTGAGGGCAGAAAGTATTACAGGGTAGGGGCCTTTCCCTGTGAGCTAGAGTTGAGCGTTTTGGGACCCATCTTTCCAGACTTTAATTAGGACTTGAGTCCCTGGAGTGAGGCTATGGTTTTTCCTGTGGTCATGTATGGATGTGAGAGTTGGACTGTGAAGAAGGCAGAGGGCCGAAGAATTGATGCTTTTGAACTGTGGTGTTGGAGAAGATTCTTGAGAGTCCCTTGGACTGTAAGGAGATCCAACCAGTCCATTCTGAAAGAGATCAACCCTGGGATTGCCTTGGAAGGAATGATGCTAAAGCTGAAGCTCCAATACTTTGGCCACCTCATGCGAAGAGTTGACTCATTAGAAAAGAGTCTGTTGCTGGGAGGGATTGGGGGCAGGAGGAGACGGGGACGACTGAGGATGAGATGGCTGGATGGCATCACTGACTCGATGGACGTGGGTCTGTGTGAACTCCGGGAGATGGTGATGGACAGGGAGGCCTGGCATGCTGCGATTCATGGGGTCGCAAAGAGTCGGACATGACTGAGCGACTGAACTGAACTGAATAGTAATGACTCTTTAGAATCTTTTGGGTCCTGGTTGACACCCCACAACTGTATATCCTGTTGGAATTGCCCAATGGCCATTGTATAAGACCAGAAGATCTGAGCCTCTGGATCTAAGAAGAGATCATTGACATAAACAAAAGATCTCCCACATCTCATAAGGACTAAAACCAACCTGTTCCTTAGGGGCAATACAGGTATGGAGGAGAGCTATTGGCAAAGCCTCCTTCCTTCCCAGGGAGGTCTTCTTGGTTATTTTTTTAATCCCTGTTTTTAAGAATTAGTTGGCCTTTTCTACTTTTATTGAAGACTGAGTTCTCCAGTCACAATGGAGTCGCCTCTCCTGGGTAGGTCCCACGTCGTTGGACAGACTGGGCCAGTTGGGGCCTTTGATCTCCTTGGGGATTGTTTAATTGGCGAGTGGGACAAGAGGAGACCACTTGCCTTATAGTCATTTGGAGGCCTGTTCCTCTGAAGGATCTTTCTAGTAATCTTTGGAGGGCCTTTTCCCCTAAATGAGTGGTGGCATATAAGAAGTTAGCCAATTTCCGTTGGAAGTTCCCAAGCAGGAAAAGGAATCCCTCCGTTTGGAACCACCCCATATGATCTTGAAAGCCCTCACTCTTAGCTTTAAGAGTCTCACCTTCAGTATATGAAGGAATTTCTGACAAATTAATCTATGGACCTAAGATGCAACACCTATTATTTCATTCTATAATGCTACTCTCTTAGCTGCCTGATCAGCTGCTTGGTTCCCTCCTGCCACTTCCATGCTCCCTTTTTGGTGTCTTTTAGAGTGGGAGAGTGAAACCTCAGTGCACAGACGGACTGCCTCCAAGAGCCTAAGAGTTTGATCACCATAATTGATTGGGGACACTGGGGTGGTCAAGTGGCCTCTTTCTATCCAAATCGCAGCATGTGTATATAGTATCAGAAAGGCATACTTCGACTCAGTGTAAATGGCTACTCTTTTTCCTTTTCCCAGCTCTAAATCTTGAGTCAGGGCTATGAGATCAGTTAATTGGGCTGAAGTACCTGGTGGCAAATGTTTAGCCTCTATGGTCTCAAAATTGGGGACTACTGCATACCTGGCTCTTCTTTTTCTATCCAAGACAAAGCTGCTTCCATCAGTGCACCAGATTTCCTCAGGATTGGTCAGAGAATCTTCTGACAATCCCTCTTGGGATTTTGACAAGGTTTCTAGGCAACAGTGAAAGGGGAGAGGGCCCTCAGGAGTAGAGAGTAGGTTGGCTCCGTTAAGAACCTCACAAGGGGATATAGTCAGGACTGGATTTTCCATCAGCACTACTTGATATCTAAGGATATGGATTGATCAGACATCCATAAATGGCCTCTCCCATTTAGGAGTTGTTTCACTTGAAAGTGAAAGTGAAATCACCCCGTCATGTCCGACTCTTTGTGACCCATGAACTGTAATTGGCTAGGCTCCTCCATCCATGGGATTTTCCAGGCAAGAATTCTGGAGTGGGTTGCCATTTCAGTGGCTTGTAAAAATTGTTAGTTTGCCCTCAAAATAGAGTTTTAAAGAATCTGCTATCAGGATTACAATAGCTGCAATATTTTGAAGGCAGGGAGGATTGAGCCTGTCCACTGGGTTGAGCCTCTTGGATAAGTAAGCTATACGCTGGGGCTCAGGTCCCAACCTTTGAGTTAACACTCTCAAGGTTTTTCCTTCTTTTTTGTGGACATAAATTTGGAATTTTTTTTCTGGGTCTGGCAACCTCAAGGCAGTTGCTTGAGTTAAGGCTTGTTTTATTGTAGCTTCTGCCTTTTTTTGAGAAGTTCCCCACTTAAGTGGGATTGAATAATCCCATCCTTCAAGTTTTCATATAAGGGCTGGGCAATTAGACCATAGCTGGGTATCCAAATTCTACAATACCCAGTTAGCCCCAGGCAGGCTCGTAATTATTTTTAAATCGTGGGGGAGAACAAATGAAAGATTCCTTGTACCCGATCAGAGGACAGTCTCTTGGACCCATGAGTAATCTGAAATCCCAGTTAAGTGACCTTTGTCTTGACCATAGGTCCTTAGTACAGGAGACTTTATATCACCTCTCTGCCAAAAAGTTTAGAACCTGAATTGCATGTTGTTGGGCATTTTGCTCATCTGGAGAGCAGATTAGTAAGTCATCTACACATTGCAATATTGTCCCATTAGGTCCCAGGTCCATATCTGGGAGATCCTTTCTAAGAGTCTGCCCAAACAGGTGAGGGCTATCTCTGATCCCCTAAGGTAATAATGTCCAAGTCATCTGTTGATGTTTTTCTCCTGGAGCTTCCCACTCAAAGGCAAAATTTTATTGGGATTCATTAGCCAGTAGTATGAAAAATAATACATCTTTGAGATACAAGACTGTAACCCATTTGGCATTGGGTGGGATTTCCTCAAAGATTACATAGCGATTGGGTACTGTGGGGACTGAAAAATTTCCCACCACAAGTGTGGTCCCCAGTTTAGTGAGCATATCCCTTCTCAGTAATGGAGTAGGACCCTCAGTGACCACCAAAAACTGGTGGGAAAATATTAGTCTAATCCAGAAACAAAGAAGTGCTCGGGTGAATCTTTTAGTAATTATTTTTCCTGTAGCATACAAAATGGTACAGGTTTTGGAGGAGAAGGCTCCAGAATAGGTAAAAAAAGAGTAGGTAGCTCCTGTGTCAACAGGAAATTCTCGAGCTTATATGCTGCATCCAGTTGAATCGTTGGCTCCAGCCCCATGATGATTATCTGTGATAGGTGGACTGGCTGGAGTGGGCTGCTTCAGTTCTGTTAAACCATCATGATGGAAGGATTGGCACTTGAACTTGAGGCTCTTGAGTTCCCAGGGAAGAGTGCCACCCTTGTAGCAAACTGTTTTAGGAGACTTGTCAGAGTTTGGATGCTCTTTGGACCAATGCACTGCCTGTCTACAGATTAGGCATTTGCCTCATGCCTTATCCTTCAAGGACTCGGGGTTTGCCATAGGACTTCCCTGGAGGGCGGCCAGCATCTGGGCATGCCTTGTCTCTATCCTTTTCTCCCTTTCCTTGCCCTTGGCCTCCCTCTCCTGTTCTCTGTTATAAAAGGTATTGGTTGCTGTCTGGATCATCTCATCTAAAGAGGCAGCAGAGTTCCACTGCTGCAGCTGTTGTAACTTTATCTTGATGTCGGATGCACATTGGGACAGGAATTTGTCCTTTAAAATCACCTGCACCTCGTAAGAGTCTAAGTCCAGATCGGTAAACTTTTGAAGGATTTCCAGAAAGGCAATAGGGTTCTTGCTGGACTCGTGAGTCATTGCTGGGACTCAGGAATAGCTGATTACTTTTTACTGGGTTTCTTTCAGTCTTGCTTTCATACAGATTAGAAAACGATCCCTTTCCCAGATGTGCTCAGGGTCATTACAATTCCAGTTAGGATATGAGGAGGAGACTGCAGTTTCCCCTCAGTTCAGTTCAGTTCAGTTCAGTCGCTCATTCGTGTCTGACACTTTGTGACCCCATGAGTCGCAGCATGCCAGACCTCTCTGTCCATCACCAACACCCAGAGTTCACTCAGACTCACATCCTTCGAGTCTGTGAAGCCATCCAACCATCTCATCTTCTGTCGTCCCCTTCTACTCCTGCATCCAATCCCTCCCAGCATCAGACTTTTTCCAATGAGTCAACTCTTCGCATGAGGTGGCTAAATTACTGGAGTTTCAGCTTTAGCATCATTCCTTCCAAAGAAATCCCAGGGCTGATCTCCTTCAGAATGGATTGGTTGGATCTCGTTGCAACCCAAGTGACTCTCAAGAGTCTTCTCCAATACCACAGATCAAAAGCATCAATTCTTTGGCGCTCAGCCTTCTTCACAGTCCAACTCTCACATCCATACTTGACCACTGGAAAAACCATAGCCTTGACTAGACGGACCTTAGTCGGCAAAGTAATGTCTCTGCATTTCAATATGCTCTCTAGGTTGGTCATAACTTTTCTTCCAAGGAGTAAGCGTCTTTTAATTTCATGGCTGCAGTCACCATCTGCAGTAATTTTGGAGCCCCCAAAAATGAAGTCTGACACTGTTTCTACTGTTTCCCCATCTATTTCCCATGAAGTGATAGGACCGGATGCCATGGTCTTTGTTTTCTGAATGTTGTGCTTTAACCCAACTTTTTCACTCTCCACTTTCACCTTCATCAAGAGGCTTTTTAGTTCCTCTTCACTTTCTGCCATAAGGTGGTGTCATCTGCATATCTGAGGTTATTGATATTTCTCCCAGCAATCTTGATTCCAGCTTGTGTTTCTTCCAGTCCAGCATTTCTCATGATGTACCCTGCATATAAGTTAAATAAGCAGGGTGACAATATACAGCCTTGGCATACTCCTTTTCCTATTTGAAACCAGTCGATTTTCCCCTACTGGGTTTTTATCACTTGACATGTGAAGCCCTGTAGCATACCTTCGGGCTTCCTTTAAGACCCTAGTATGCTCAGGGTCAGATAAATTTTGGCTAAATATGGCCATTGTGTCCTTCCACGTCAAGTCAAAGGCCAAGGTAATGTGTTGGAATGTATCTAGATATTTGTCTGGGTCATCTTTATAGATTCCCAGGTCTTGTTTGATTTGTCTTCTAAGAGGGAGAAGGGCTTATGCACCCGGATTGGTCTGAATTCTCCTCCAGTTTTGACTAAGGGACATAATCAAGTTGGTTTTTGTGGAAGGAGTGTTCCCAGATATGGGGGCACGTTTGGATACAAAGAAGGAGCACCAGGCAACTCGGGAGCTGTGGGAGGTGAGCCTTCAAAGGGGGTTCCTTCTTTTGGCTGTCTGTGCCTAACACCATCCGTCTAGTAGGCTCACTTTTAGGGCATGCAACAATCCCATACTTAAGACAGAGTTCTTTTATACCTCCTAGACAGAAGAAAATTTGGACATAGGGAATCTTTGTCCATTTCCCTTGTCTCTTGCAGAATAAGTATAGCTGCAGGATGGTACTGTGATTTAAACTCCCATCCTGAGGCCACTGTTCCTTGTCCCCCAGAGGATATCATTTGGTGGCACAAAAAATTTTTAAACAACTTCTCCTTAGAGGATTGAACATTTTCCAGTTATCAAGGACGCATATCAAGGGCATCTGCCAGGAATTGGATGGGTTATTTCCCATATGAAAGACAGTAATGACAGGAAAGAAAAGAAAAAAGAAAAAAACTAATAGGCTTTCTTCAATTTCCATGGGTGGGCTTCCTTAGGGGTGAGTCTTTCTGAAGCTTATCCTACCCAGTACTATTGCAACCTGAGAGCCAGGTGTCCCTGGGTCAGGGTGCAGATCCCCAGGCAAGCTGAGGCATGACAACCTCCTGGAGATCAAATCCATGGGCAGGTCAATGCATGTTGGCCTCCCAAGAATTGGGTCCCTGGGCAGATCAAGGCATGTCACTGTCCTGGGGCCCTTTGACTGGCAAATCTCCAAGCAGGTTTAGGCATGCCAACCTTTCGAGGACAAGATCCCTAGGCAGGTGGAGGTAGGACAACCTCCTGGGACCCCCATTCCAAAGGTCTCCAGCATAATCACTGCTGAGTAGCATTAAGGGGGTGTAATTTTAACTCATTGCCAGTTTGTTCACCACAGATGTGAAGATATTGAAACGTAAGGGCAAGGTCGGACATGTCGGGACATGTCCCGGCAGAGAGCCACAGACAAGCCCAGGAGGCGGGCCGACAACCAAGCCATCCAATCAGGAAGCCGACACGGAGCCCTTAGACACCGCTGAAACCCGCGCTTTCTTCCTTATATTGGAACCCAGCCCTAGCTATAAAACCTTGCCTCACCCCTCCTACCTCGCAGACTCCCTTTGTCTCCTTGCTCACCCGCCCCCGAGAGTACTGCCTGAGAGCGACCGCCCAATAAAGGCCTTCACCAACGGTCCATAGAGGTGGCTCTTTCTTCCCATGGCGTTTCTTACATCTGGCGCCCAACGTGGGGCTCGAGGTGAGGGCTTCCAGCACTCGCCGTTGAGGCCCCCTCGAGCTCCACCGCCGCAGTAGCCCCCTGGACCCAGGCGGCTGACCAACCCCCCGGACGACAGGATACGGGGTAAATCCCTTCAGCTTTGGATCCCGCCCTCCCTGGCTACCACTTCCTAGGACCCGGTAACCAGTGCCCACATACTGGGTCCTCCCGGTCACCAGCTCATGAGGGAGACGTCCTGAACGGCTGTGTAGACCTCCGGCTTCGGCCTCCGGCTTCGGCCTTCCTCGGTCCCCAGCTCAGGAGGGAGACGTCCCGAACGGCTGTACGGACCCTCCGGCTTCGGCCTTCCTCAGTCCCTCAGTACAGGAGGAAGACGTTCCGAACGGCTGTGCAGATCCCCGGCTTCCCTTGGCACCCGAAGACGTTCGGGCAGCGAGGGTTAGTCTCCGTTCGGTGATCACCATGGGATCGATGGCCTCCAAACCCGATCCCCAATATTCCACCCCCTTAGAGTGCCTGCTGGCTAACCTGCGGACCCTAAAACTAAAGGGAGATATCCGCTCCAAGCAGCTCACTTTTCTGTGTTCACAAGCCTGGCCTCAGTATCCCCTAGATAATGGCTCACAGTGGCCAGCCACAGGGATATTTGACTTTGACGTCCTCCGTGATTTAGATAATTACTGCCGGAGAACGGGAAAATGGTCTGAGGTCCCCTATGTTCAGGCCTTTTGGGTGTTGTGCTCTTGCCCCACCCTGTGCACCACGTGCACTCCCCGCCAAATCCTGCTTATCCTGGCTCCCCCTATTCCAGCCTCCCGGGCCAAACCAGCTCCTCCCGTCTCTGAGTCCTCTGCTTTCTCTGTTCCCCCGGAAGACCTGGTGGCCCCTCTTCCCTATACCTCTCCCACGGCCCTCACCCCTTCCACTCCGGTTTCTGCTACCACCCCCTCCACTCTGGACTCTCCAACCTCCGCTCCCGCCCCCGAGACTCCATGGCTGGTCCCGGATCCTCCGGCCCTTAGCCCTATCTTGTATCCTCCTCTTCCCCTCGTCACTCCCTCCCCTGCCCCGGTTAGCTCCCACACTCGCTCCCACAGCAACCCTCCAGGAGCCTCCCTTCCCCCTCCCCCAGCCCCGCTACTCCCTCTCCGACAAGTAGCCAGAGCTGAGGGTCTAGCCCAAGTCCATGTCCCTTTCTCCCTCCAAGACTTAGCACAGATTGAGGCCAAACTGGGTTCCTTCTCCTCCAACCCCACTCAGTACATTAAGCAGTTTACTGGTCTGACCTGCGCCTATGCCTTGACATGGCAGGACATATATGTCATCCTGGGGTCTACCACCACCCCCGAAGAGAGGCAGGCTATCTGGACGGCAGCCAAGGCTCAGGCCGACCAGCGGCACTATGCCAACCCCTCCCCCGAGCGCCCCCCAGGGGCTCAGGTGGTTCCTGACACTGACCCTGATTGGAACTACCAGGAGAGGGGTGGCGGCCAGCTGCGAGTACGCTATATGATAGAGTGTATCCTCGATGGGATGGAAACGTCCTCTCATAAGGTTGTAAACCTCCTCAAACTAGATGAGGTGACCCAGGGGCCTGACGAAAACCCAGCCATGTTCCTTAATTGGCTGACCGAGGCCCTCGTCCAATACACCAGGCTGTCACCTGAGTCCCCCATCGGAGCGGCCACCTTGGCCAATCGTTTTATCTCCCAGTCTGCCCCCGATATCCGGAAAAAGTTGGCCAAGGCCGAGGACCCCTATCCGAGACCTGGTAAAAATGGCTTTTAAGGTCTACCATGCCCACGAGGAAACTGCTGAGGCCAGCCAAAAGGCAAGGCTCAAGCAAAAGGCCGAATTTCAGGCAAGCCTCCTAAACCAGCAAACCCAGGCCTTGGTAGCGGCCCTGCAGCTGGTGGCGGGCTCGGGGTCCCAAAACCCCCCTCCGGGGGCCTGCTTCAAGTGCAGCCAAGAAGGGCACTGGGCCAGGATGTGCCCCAATCTGCGACCTTCTTCCAAGCCGTGCCCGTTGTGCAAACGAGGACACTGGGCCAGTGACTGTCCCCAGGCCTCTCGGGCCTCGACCTCTAGGGGCCGGGGACCAGAGCGCCCCAGGGAGACCTCCTGCCCTCCTCCGGCTTTGGAGCTGCTGAGCTTCGATGATGACTGATGCCGCCCAGACTCTGGGACCCCAATAACCCAAGCCGAGCCCTGGGTAACACTCCAGGTAGCGGGTAAGTCCATCAATTTTCTGGTTGATACGGGGGCTACCTATTCGGTCCTTCCCTCTTTCAGAGGCACTTTACGTCCTTCCCAGGTTTCAGTTATGGGCATTGACGGCCAACCTTCGTGTCCACTCCAAACCCAGCCACTATCCTGTCAGATTCCTGTCTATTTACCCACTCCTTTCTGGTTGTCCCCTCCTGCCCTACTCCTCTCTTGGGAAGAGATATACTGGCTAAACTGAAGGCCACTCTTCAGCTAGCTCCAGGATCAGCTCCCATGTCAGGGGCCTTCCTAATGCTACTTGTTGACCTTCCAACCCCTTCTGTTAATCCTGAGGTCTGGGACACCCGAGTCCCGGTGGTGGCTCGACACCACCCTCCAGTCCTCATCCGGCTAAGGGACCCCACCTGTTTCCCAGCCCCGTCCCAGTTTTCTTTATCCACTCGCAACCTCAGAGGGCTAAAGCCCATCATCGACTGTCTCATGGGACAGGGTCTCCTGATCCCCATGACCTCCCCCTGTAACACGCCTATCCTCCCTGTTCAGAACGCTTCAGGAGGCTACCGGCTAGTGCAGGATCTTCGCCTGATCAACGCGGCAGTAATCCCTGCCCATCCACTTCTCCCTAACCCCTACACCCTCCTTTCTTCCATACCTCCTCAGACTTCTCATTTCACCGTTATTGACCTCAAGGATGCCTTTTTTACCATCCCACTCCACCCCGACTGCCAATTCCTCTTTGCTTTCACCTGGACTGACCCCGACACCCAGCTGACCACACAACTCACATGGACCTTACTCCCTCAGGGGTTCAGAGACAGTCCCCACTACTTTGGGCAGGCTCTATCCCGGGACCTGGCCAGATGCCCGCTTCGCCCTAGCACCCTCCTCCAATACATAGACGACTTGCTCCTTTGCAGCCCCTCAGAAGAGACCTCCCGACAACATACTACAACTCTCCTCAATTTCCTTGGTTCCCAGGGTTACAGAGCCTCACAATCCAAAGCACAACTGACTCAGACTTCTGTCGTCTATCTGGGCCTCCAAATCACTCTGACCACTAAAGCCTTGACAGCAGACCGGTGTAGCCTCCTCAGGTCCATCTGCCCCCCAACCGACAGAGACCAGATATTGTCCTTCTTAGGCCTGACGGGATTCTTCCGACACTGGGTCCCAAATTATGCTACCCTGGCTAAACCTCTATATGCAGCAGCTAAAGAGACTCCCACAGGGCCGCTGTCTTCCCCCACCGAAGTGACTCAGGCCTTCCACGCCTTACGCTCAACCCTATTGGCTGCACCCCCTCTCTTTCTCCCAAATCCCAACTATCCGCACCATCTATACACTGATGAAAAGGGAGGGATAGCCTTTGGAGCCTTGGTGCAACCGATTGGCCCCGAATTGCTGCCTATTGCTTACATATCCAGACAACTTGACCCCACAGCCAGGGGATGGTTCCCCTGCCTGCGGGCACTAGCGGCGGCGACAACGTTGTACACCGATGCTAAAAAGCTGATTCATGGCCAACCCCTGACCATCTTCTCACCTCACCGTCTCAGTGACCTTTTAGCCTCTAGATTTCTTTCTGAACTCAGCGAGTCCAGGCTCCAACAATTTCACCTGATATTTCTGGACAATCCTCAGGTTTCCGTGGGCCACACCCCACAATTAAACCCACTTTCCTCGCTACCCTCACTCCCTCTCTCCTCAGAACCCCCAACCCACTCATGCTCGGAGGTCCTTGAGTCCCTCATGCAACCACCCCACAACCTGTTTTCCAAACCTCTACCAAATCCGGAGCTAACTTTGTTCGTCGATGGGAGCTCAAAGTGAGATCCCAGTGGAAACCGAAGGGCGGCCTATGCTGTGGTAACCACCCGGGAAGTCCTGGAGGCTCAGCCCTTGTCACCCGGGACGACTTCTCAGAAGGCTGAACTAACAGCCCTAACTAGAGCCTTACACCTGGCAGAAGGAAAGAAGGCCAATATTTATGCAGACTCCAAGCATGCCTTCTTGATTGCCCATTCTCACGCGGCAATCTGGAAAGAACGGGGCTTCCTGACCACTAAAGGATCCCCCATCTGTAATGCCCCCCACATTACTCAACTGTTGGATGCCCTATCCCTGCCCAAAGAGGTCTCTATTATACACTGCAAGGGACACCAAAATACCGATGACACTGTCGCTCTGGGTAATAATATGGCAGATCAAGTGGCTCGACAAATTACCTTACAACAAGCCCCTGAGCCTCTGCTGACTTTGAGATCCACCCTCAACCCAGATTATTCTAGCAAGGAAGCCAGAGCCTTGCTGGCGCAAGAAGGGGCTCAGAGGCACCCGTCGGGATGGATACTACTCCATGGTAAACCGGTGCTTCCTGAGCGCCAGGCTAAGACCATAATATCCCAAATCCACAATACCCTCCACATTGGACCAAGAGCTCTCTTTTCCTTTCTCAGCCCTGTCTTTTCTCCCCCACATCTCAGACAGACCATATATGCCGTCCACCGATCCTGCCCAACATGTGCCTCCACCTCTCCTCAAGGAGGACTCCGACCCCCACAGGAGACTCACCAGTTGAGGGGACATATGCCTGGGCAGGATTGGCAGATAGACTTCACCCACATGCCCAGACATCGAACCTACCGCTATCTGCTGGTCTTGGTGGACACCTTTTCAGGATGGGTCGAGGCCTTCCCCACCGCCCGGGAGACGGCAGTGGTGGTGGTGGAGGTCTTGACGGCCCATCTCGTTCCCAGATTTGGGTTGCCAAACTCTCTCCAGTCTGACAATGGGCCAGCATTTATCTCGCAGATCTCTCAGCAGGTAGCTGCGGCCCTAGGTATCGGCTGGCATCTTCAAATCCCCTATCGGCCCCAATCATCAGGCAAGGTAGAGCGGGTGAACGGCATCATCAAGACACATCTGACCAAGCTAGCCTCAGAACTGCGGCTATCTTGGGTCGACCTCCTTCCTCTGGCACTCACTCGCATTTGCACCACACCACACTCCAAAACAGGTTTGACCCCTTTTGAACTGCTCTACAGCAGGCCCTATCTCCTGACTCACCTCCCCGAGGGAGAGGCTCCCCCACTCGCAGGGTACCTTCCCCTCTTCTCCCTCCTACGATCCTTGCTGAGGGAACATGCAGATCTGGTCCTGCCACAACCGACAGACGATGCAGGGCCCACCCGGCCTCTAGCACCAGGAGATCAGGTACTGCTAAAAACCCTGAGTCCCCGCCCACTACAGCCTCACTGGACGGGACCCCATACTGTAATCCTCACCACTCCTACAGCAGCCAAACTCCTGAGACACGAGCCCTGGTACCACCTGACCCGACTCAAACGAGCTCCCCCGGGTCTCCCGGAGACAGGGGTGGCCCTGGCCCCGACCCCTCCTCCCGGTCACTCCTACCGCTCCACCCTCACGGGGCCGACCAAACTGACCATTACCCGAACCCCTCTGTCGCCGATTCCTGAGTGACTGAGAAACCACCATCCAAATCTTTTATTAAGAGGAGAGGGATGAAGACATTAGGGAGAGCAACAGAGAGAGAGGACAGAAGGAGTAAAACAGAGAGGAGGAGACGCAGAAAAAGGAAGGAAGACAAGGGAAGGAAAGAACCAGGGAAAATGGAACCAGAGAAGGAAAGAGGAGAAAGTCAGAGAAAGCAAAAGAAAGTCAGAGAAAGGAAAGAGAAGAGTTGAAGAGCGAAAAAGAGAGAAAGCAAAAGAAAGTAGAAGAGAGAGATAGAGTGGCGGAGAGAGTGAGGGAAGGAAGGAAGACAAAGACTGAAACTGAAAGAGTAAGAGGACGAGAGACAGAAAGGAGTTAGAGAGTGTGACAGGAGAGAAAGGAGAAAGCAAGGCAGAGAAGCAGAAAAGAGAGACAGAATCTAAGGAAAAGAGAGAGACAAAGGCAGAAACTGCCAGGAAGGAAGGCAAAAGGCGAGAGAGAGAGAGGCCCAGCAGGGCTGGTTCGAATCCTGGTTCCAGAGCTCCCAGAGCTCCCCTTGGCTGACAACTTTGCTATCTTCCCTAGTGGGACTGATCATCATTCTCCTGCTGCTCCTGACTTTCGGGCCCTGTATCCTAAATAAGCTTTTGGCCTTCATCAAACAACAGCTCAACACGGTCCAGCTGATGGTGCTGCGACAGCAGTACCAAGGGCTCCCAACAAGCACTCCGTCGCAAGATTAACGGCAGACGCCCCCTGTCATCCCGGCCATACCCTATCCCTCGTCGCCCCTGTTCAGCAGGAAGTAGCCAGAGAGAATCGGCGCCCCTTGTCCTATATCAAAAAGGCTGGGATGAAAGGCAAGGGCAAGGTCGGACATGTCGGGGCATGTCCCGGCAGAGAGCCGCAGACAAGCCCAGGAGGCAGGCCGACAACCAAGCCATCCAATCAGGAAGCCGACACGGAGCCCTTAGACACCGCTGAAACCCATGCTTTCTTCCTTATATGGGAACCCAGCCCTAGCTATAAAACCTTTCCTCACCCCTCCTACCTCGCGGACTCCCTTTGTCTCCTTGCTCACCCGTCCCCGGGAGTTCTGCCCGAGAGTGACCGCCCAATAAAGGCCTTTACCAATGGTCCATAGAGGTGGCTCTTTCTTCCTGTGGTGTTTCTTACAGATATATCATGATGTAAAGCCCTCCAAGTCTGTGCCCTGAGACTGGGAACCTGGTGAACAGCCATAAGCCATAAGCTTCTTACTGCTCTAAGGGTATGTAAGTCACTGATTTCCTCCCCTTGTGGAAATCTAGTGATTTTCTAGATTTCCTGCATAAGAGCAGGTTAGGGGGTCTCCAATGGTAAACATTTAATTGGCATAGTCCCACTTTAGGTAATAACAAAATAATGACAAAAGAGTGGGTTATCTGGCCCTGTTAGGGGCATTAACAGTATCTTAATAAGTGGGGTGGAGTAATGTTGACTACAAGGGGGCAGGGTCCTGGTTGTAGGAGTTAGTAAGTTGCTTCAGAACAAATTGATAAGAGGCAACAGACCAGATGTTACATAAAGTGGAGTGGGATTTGATCCAGGGGTATGTTTCTAACTTTAGAAGGAGGGTGGTGAAAGTTTCGGCCCTAACGGCCTGCAGGGCTAACTCCCCATGTGGCAAACATTATCCCCAGAAGCTCAATTGCCTTTGAAGGGATGCTATCAACAGATGAACTTCTAGCATGCATTGTGTGCCTGTCACCCACCCTAGTGGGTCCACTGAGATATGCTGTTGTTGCACATGTTGTAGGAAACATGGAAGATGAAGGCCTGAATATCTAGAGAGATTGAATATTATACAGTGTTTCCCTCCCATGGACCAGCTATTTTCTGGTTGCCCTCCAGAAGACTATAAAGGCAACATCGTGGGTCTGAATAGGGCTCAGGAAAAGAACATGAAAAAGGAGGGAAGGGGGCAGGGCACAATTTTTGAAAGAATGACATAGCCCAAGGGCATAGCATAAACTGATTAAAGTCAAATGGGTCCAAGATGACAAGTCAAATTCAACTAAACCTTGATCCTCAATCTGTAAGCTTAATGGCACACCCAGAGGTGGCAGGACAGTTCCAAGTCACTGTCAAAAGACAGAGGAGTGGGTGGTTCCCCAATGGTTGGGATGATCCTCCCGCTCATTAGCATATGAATTCACCCAACTGGAGAATACTAGCCATACTACATTCCATGGCCACTGCACTTGCCCTTTGTGATGGCCCACACCCTGTGAAGTGTGCTTCTCTGAATCCTCTGTGTCTCTCACTTAATTTTTGCAATTAGACATCAGAGCCTGAGCTTCATTAGGTCCTGAAGCCAGGCATCATGGGGTTTGGCTGGGCTTAAGTACCAGGAGAGAGGAGCTGAAGGACGGAAGGAAAAGGCAGTGGAAAAACATGCCAAGGAATCCTCTTCTTAACCTGCCAGAAAATCTGCTAAATGCCTGACCTGAGCTCACAGTTTTCATTGACCTGATTCTTGGCATGAAGAAGATTAAGGACAGAAGAACACCCACTGGCTTGGGTAACAGCTACTAGAGCACAGAGGATAGTGAGGTCTTCAGGACACACTGGGGAGTAGCCTCTCCAGAGTCCCTCAGTTGCACCCACTGCCACTCACCTGTTCTTAAGGGGTTCGAGGAAACAAGAAAGGAGAGATTGCAAAGAAATTAATTTTTTTTAGGCTTATGTCCTTCCAGGCGTAGGAGTGATACCCTCCTACCTTAACTGAAGGTCTTAAGGAATCTGAGACTGAGCTGCATGAGCTTTCTCTTGAGTTTGTTTTTCACTGTTTCAGTTTCCAGTATGCTGTCCTTCTTGTCACCTCCTCTGTGCTGGGTTTTCTTCATATTCAGCTTCCACCACAGGAGGTTTCACAGATTTGGGCTCCTGCTGTGCTTGGCTTCCTCCTCGTGGGGGCCATACTGAGGTTGTTTCAGCCAGATTAAATCCAAGAAATAACACCATAGATTTAGGGGAAATTTGTAATTTCCTTAGTTATGTCTCATTGCAACAAAAATTTGAAGCGACAGACTGACCAATGTTACAGTCCTTGGATGGACCAGTGTTGCAGCTCCCTATTACAGCTCGGTTTTATTTAGAAAGCAAAGAAAAATCCATCCTCGAGGTGTGAGGGAAGGCTGACCCAAAAGACACGAAGAGAAGAGAGTCCCCCAGCCCAATTTTGGGTCCTCTTTTTATATATTTTTTTCTCCTCCCCTGGCCCTGCCTTATGCAAATTGGATTAGCCAGGAGTGCTGTTTGTTTTTCCTGAGGTCCTCACTCTGGTGTTTAGACCTTCCTTTGTTCTATTTTTGAGGGTTTTTCCCTTCCTTGTCTTTTAGCCATTCTGAATTCCTTTTTCCTATTCTAACTACCTAACACATATTCAGCAAGAAATATTTGACTGTATCTTTAAAAACGGTAAAATTTATTTTGGAATAATAATTCTGCATCTAGAAACTAATTTCCAGAAAAGTTGTACTATTCATAAGTACAAGATTATTTCATTGAATATATTATAAATGTTAAAAGCTAAAATTTGATTTATAATGAATGCTATAGCAAATGAAAGTACATAATTCATTTATCAAAGTGAGCTAGAGGAATCCATCTGTACCAATTTAAAATGATATCAACATATGTTAATAAATAAGTTGGTTGCCAAAGATTGTGGTTATATTTATATGAATAAGCATATACATAATCACAATAAGAGGAATTTATATAGCTCAATAGTTGTATTTTTGTGTTGCAATTTAGGAGAATATCACTTTGTAGAACATATATTTTAGGAATCTTTGGATTTTGAAGGTGTATGTATTACTTTTGTTATCAGAAAACTGTGAAAGACTGAGAACTTTTCTAGCTACCACCTTACTTCTCTCTTCATAGTGAAACTTAAAGAACATTCCTTACTTTGCTTTGATATCTCTCATTCCTCCTACAAACCATGTTTCCTCTCAAGATCTTATCTTGCCAAAGGTTTTCAAGAGGGAAAAAAAAGAAAAGAGGAAAATAGGGGGAGAAAAAACTTCTTTTTTCAATGTAAGTTAAAATTATTCTTTTTTTCTGGCTCTTATTTGAGAGTACTCGTCTCCAATGGACTATTATACTGATCATTTTCTTTTTACTTCTCTTGCCTTCATGCTGACTTTTTTTTTTTTTTTTTTTTTTTTTTTGCTTCTTGTCTACTTTTGACAATAGCAAAAACATCTGTTGATTGTCCAATATTTATTTCCATTTTTATACCGGCTAACAGTATTTTAACTTTGTTCATTTCTCAAGAGATATTTACTCCAACTCCAACACAGAAATAAATCCTGAATGAACTGAACCAATCAGAGTGAAACAACTCCCCAGTTAATGTAAAGGGTGGCCATGTGTTCTGTTCCTATTCAGTGAGATTTTATAACATATCTAAGGTCACAGATGGCTTCCCATGAGGTTCAATGGTAATGAATATACCTGCCAATTCAGGAGACACAGCAAAAACAAGTTCCATCCCTGGGTCAGGAAGATTCCCTGGAGAAGGGAATGGCAAACCACTCCAGTATTCTTTCCTAGAGAATTCCATGGACAGAGGAGTTTGACAGGGTACAGTCCACAAGGTTGCAAAGAGTTGGACAACACTGAGTGACTGAGCACACATGAATGAAAGGTCACAGATAGACTTGAATGGTTTTCTATATATTTTAGTATTGCCTCTAATGACTACAGCACTTTGTAACCATGATAAAATCACTCTGAGGGCAGAAACACAAATGAGGATGATGAAGCACAAAGGAGATGAGAGTGATAAATCATTACAAAAAAGAAAAAAGAAAGAAAGAAAGAAATCTAGAAAATTGCCTTTCAGTTCTTGTTCCATGGGCAATTCATTTTCTTGCTATATAAGTCAATTTAACTTGAGATATCCAGATATTTGCAGCCCAAAGAATCCTAAATAAGTGATTGCTATGTACTCTAGAATGCCTCATTCATCACCTGTCATCCTGACTGTCCACTCACTGAGAGGCCACACATAGTAACAGCCTTTGGAATTGTAACTTCTATGTCTCTAGCTCAGAATTCCCTGCTTAAAAAAAAAAAAAAAAAAAGTATCGACAAATCACAGTACCTGCTAACTTCATGTTGGTGCCTCATGTGTACTCCCCCCCCCCCCACTGAATTGTACATTTTAAATGATTGAATTAAAAGACATGTGAATTGTTTCTCAATATAGATGTTAAAGAAGGAGAGATAGAACCAGTAAATAGTTTGATGTGTTAGTCGTTCTGTCATGTCTGACTCTTTGTGACCCTATGAACTTTTATCTGCCATGTGCCTCTGTCCGTGGAATTCTCCAGGCAAGAATGGAGCGGGTAGCCATTCCCTTCTTTAGGGGATCCTCCCAACCCAGGGATGGAACTGCTATCTCCCGCATTGTAAGCAGGTTCTTTACCACCTGAGCCACAAGGGGAGCCCCAGTCTACTCTAATTCATTCTAATCTGACACATCCTACCCCAATTTTGAAACCATTCATTTTCTTTTTATAGGCATTCAACTCTTAACTGCTCTCAGTTATATCAGCCAAGAAAAATGTAAAAGTATTTTAGTCCATGAGCTTTTGTGTGGGGAACAAGCAGGGACTTGAATGGCCAGCTACTGTGCCTTTAAGTCAGTTTATTTATGTTTCTCTTGCAAGAAACTTAAGAAAATAGAAGTTTTGTTTTTGGAATAAATTCAAAGTTCACAAGCAAATGTTGTAAAAAAAAATGACAAAATGATGTAACTAATAAAAATGCAATAAACTTACAAAGACCAGAAATATACCAAGTTTGAATCCTAATTCTACAGCTTCCTAGCAGGATGATGTTAGACAAAACACTAACCATTCCAAGTATCATTTTTCTCTTTTATGAAATGAAATTTTTATACTATGCAAGGTTGTTCTGAAGGTTAGAAATAATATATATAAGTGCCTGGCACAAAATAAACGGTAGTAATTTTTGTAAAGGACATATATAGAGGCTCTACCTTTGGTCTAAAATATTATGCAAATTACTTTATTAATTCTGAATAAACTTATGCTAGTCAGGATAAGCTATGATGGTGCAATATTCAATAACTTCAGAGTCTCAATGGCTTAAAAAAAAATGAAAGACATTTCTTCCTCAATTTACATATCCATCACATGTTGACTTGAGACTTAACTGTATGCCATCCTCTAAATAGCACTAATCTAAAAAGTCTAGTGTTTCACAAAACGCTTTGGATAACATGGGTTCACATGGGGAAAAAAAAAAAAAAAGTGTTAGCAATCACACACAGATTCCTAAAATGTATGTCTGGAAATGACACATGCTATTTTGATTTCATTTTACTGGCGGAACGAAGTCATATGGCCACATTTCTCTTCAAAAGAGTATTGAATTTCATCTTAAACATATGCATAGAAGATGATAAAACAGAATACTTAACATCAGCCTTACTGATTACCACACAATGTTATGAGGGAGGTATTTATTTATAACAATTGATATGTGCATTTTATAGTCAATCTGTTCTCAATGAAATAAATTTTCTACTCTCTAATCTCCAACCAAGTCAGAAACTCAGGAATCATCTTAAATTTATCTTTCCCCCTCATGTATTTATCTTTTTAACCTGCAAATAATGTTGATTCCACATTATTAACATATTTTGTCTCTCTAGAGGTACTAAAATATAGATTCTATAGCCAAGCTTCCAGGGTTTAAATTCTGTCTTGGCCACTTTCTTGCTGTATACTAGTGATACTGAGTGAATCACTTAACTTCTCTGAGCTTCAATGTCTTCATCTGGGATTAGAGGGCCAAATTTATACATATTGTGAAAATAGTTTTATAAATTGAAAAGGATTATAAGTGTAAAATACTCACAACAGTGCACAGCACTTGAAAAATACTCAAAATATATCAGTTATGAAGACTAATTTACTTTATGATGTTTATCCTCCCCCATTTCATTTCAAATGTTCTTGTGAGTTCAAGCTCTCACCATTTTTTATCTAAATTATAGAATTACACTTTCCCCATCTCCTTTCTCAATTTCTTTTAATCCGTTCTCATGTTGTGAGAGGTCTCATCCAATTCTTTCTTCACTTAGGGAACTTTCTCAGTAAAATTGGTTCACACAATCACCCATGCGGAATCTTTCCACTGTATAATTGCAAAGGATTTGGTTTAGGTCATACCTGAATAGTCTAGTTGTTTTTCCTACTTTCTTCAATTTCAGTCTGAATTTGGCAATAAGGAGTTCATGATCTGAGCCACAGTCAGCTCCTGGTCTTGTTTTTGCTGACTACTGTATACAGCTTCTCCATCTTTGGTTACAAATAATATAATCAATTTGATTTCGGTATTGACCATCTGGTGATGTCCACGAGTAGAGTCTTCTCTTGTGTTGTTGGAAGGCAGCATTTGCTATGACCAGTGCATTCTCTTCGCAAAACTCTGTTAGCTTTGACTTGCTTCGTTTTGTACTCCCAGGCCAAATTTGCCTGTTACTCCAGATATCTCTTGACTTCCTACTTTTACATTCCAGTTCCCTATAATGAAAAGGGCATCTTTTTGGGGGTGTTATTTCTAGAAGGTCTTGTAAGTCTTCATAGAACCATTCAACTTCTTCAGTATTACTGATTGGGGCATAAACTGAACAGTTTGCCTTGGAAACGAACAGATATCATTCTGTCATTTTTGAGATTGAACACAAGTATTATATTAGGGACTCTTGTTGACTATGATAGCTACTCCATTTCTTCTAAGGGATTCTTGCCCACAGTAGTAGATATAATAGTCATCTGAGTTAAATTCATCCACTCCAGTCCATTTTAGTTTGCTGATTCCTAAAATGTCAATGTTCACTCTTGCCATCTCCTGTTTGACCACCTCCAATTTGCTTTGATTCATGGACTGAACATTCCAGGTTCCTATGCAATATTGCTCTTTACAGCATCAGATGTTACTTCCATCACTCGTCATATCCACAACTGGGTGTTGTTTTTGCTTTGGCTACATTTCTTCATTCTTTCTGGAGTTATTTCTCCACTGATCTCTAGTGGCATAGTGGGCATCCACTTACCTGGGGAGATCATTTTCAGTGTCCTATCTTTTTGCTTTTTCATTCTGTTCATGGGGTTCTAAGGGAGGAATACTGAAGTGGTTTGCCATTCCCATCTCTGATGGATGCAGAAGGAAATGGCAACCTACTGCAATACTATTGCCTGGAAAATCCCAGGATCAGAAGAGCCTGGTAGGCTCCAGTCCATGGAGTCACAAAGAGTCAGACACAATTGAGCGGCTTCACCTTAATTTTTTAAGGGCTTCCCTGCTGGCTCAGAGGGTAAAGCATCTGCCTGTGATGTGGGAGACCCAGGTTCGGGAAGATCTGCTGGAGAAGGAAATGGCAACCCCCTTTCAGTATTCTTGTCTGGAGAATCCCATGGACAGAGGAGCCTGGTGGACTACAGTCCATGAGGTCGCAAAGAGTCGGACATGACGGAGCAAATACACTTTCTCCAATGGCCCACGTTTTGTCAGAATTCTGCACCAGAGGCACCACTCAGATATGACCTAAATCAAATCTCTTCAATTATGCAGTGAAAGTGACAAATATATTCAAGGGATTAGATCTGATAGACAGAGTACCTGAAGATCTATGAATGGATGTCCATGACATTGTATAGGAGGCAGTGCTCAGGATCATCCCCGAGAAAAAGAAATATAAAAAGGAAAAATGGCTTTTTGAGGAGGCCTTATGAAGAAGTGAGAAAAGAAAAGACAAAAAAGGGAAAGGAGAAAAGAAAAGATATACCCATTTGAATAAAGAGTTCCAAAGAATATCAAGGAGCAATAAGAAAGCTTTCCTCAGTGATCAATGTAAAGATATAGAGGAATACAAAAGAATGGGAAAGACTAGAGATCACTTCATGAAAATTAGATATATCAAGGAAATATTTCATGCAAAAATGGGCACAATATAGGACATAAGTGATATGGCCATAACAGAAGCAGAAGGTATTAAGAAGAGGTGACAAGAATACACAGAAGAACTATACAAAAAAGGTATTCATGACCCAAATTTCCATGATGGTGTGATCACTCACCTAGAGCCAGGCATCCAGGAATGTGAAGTCAAGTGGACCTTAGGAAGCATCATTATGAACAAAGTTATTGGAGGTGATGAAATTCCAGCTGAACTGTTTCAAATACTAAAAGATGATGCTGTGAAAGTGCTGCACTCAACATGCCAGCAAATTTGGAAAACTCAGCAGTGGCCATAGGACTGGAAAAGGACAGTTTTCATTCAAACCCCTAAGAAAGGGAATGCGAAGGAATGCTCAAGCCACCGCACAGTTGCACTCATCTCACACACTACCAAAGTTATTCCCATAATTCTCCAAGCCAGGCTTCAATTGTACATGAACCAAGAACTTCCAGATGTTCTAGCAGGATTTAGAAAAAATAGAGGAACCAAGACCAAATTGCCAACATCCGTTGGATCATCAAAAAAGTGAGAAATTTACAGAGTAACATCTACTTCTACTTTATTGATTATGCCAAAGCCTTTGACTGTGTGGATCACAACAAACTGTGGAAAATTCTTAAAGAGATAGAAATACCAGACCACCTTACTTGTCTCCTGAAAAATCTGTATGCAGGTCAAGAAACAACAGACTGGTTCCAAAACAGGAAAGTAGTATGGCAAGGCTGTATATTATCACCCTGCTTATTTAACTTATGTGCAGAGTACATCATGAGAAATACTGGCTCGATAAAACACAGACTGGAATTAACATTGCTAGAAGAAATATCAAGAACCTCATATATACAGATGGCATCACCCTCATGGCAGAAATTGAAGAACTAAAAAGCCTCTTGATGAAAGTGAAAAGAGGAGAGTGAAAAAGTTGGCTTAAAACTTAGGATTCAGAAAACTAAAAGCATGGCATCCAGTCCCATCACTTCATGGCAAATAGATGGAGAAACAATGGAAACAGTGAGAGACTATTTTGGGGGGCTTCAAAATCACTGCAGATGGTGACTGCAGCCATGAAATTAAAAGACACTTTTTCCTTGGAAGAACAACTATGACCATCTTAGACAGCAGATTAAAAAGCAGGGACATTTCTTTGCCAACAAAAGTCCATCTAGTCAAAGCTATGGTTTTTCCAGTAGTCATGTATGAATGTGAGAGTTGGACTAAAAAGAAAACTGAGTGCAGAAGAAGTGATGTTTTCAAACTTCAGTATTGAAGAAGACCCTTGAGAGTCCCTTGGACTGCAAATAAATCCAACCAGTCAAACCTAAAGGATATTAGTTCTGACTATTCACTGGTAGGACTGATGCTGAAGCTGCAGATCTAATACTTTGGCCACCTGATGAGAAGAACTGACTCATTGGAAAAACCCTCATGCTTGGAAACATTGAAAGTGGGAGGAGAAGGCGATGACAGAAGATGAGATGGTTGGACGGCATCATTGAATCTATGGGCATGAGTTTGAGTAAGCTCTGGGAGTTGGTGATGGACAGGGAAGTCTGGTGTGCTGCAGTCCACGGGGTCGCAAAGAGTCAGACATGGCTGAGGGACTGAACTGAACTGATAGAATCTTTCAGTTAGTTTCATTGTCAGTGGCATATAATCTAATCTCTATAGGTCAGCAGGCAATGCCCTGATAATATGTATTTTCCCTTTCTTTCTCATTTCTAGAAGCACTGCTGCTGCGGCTGCTAACGCGCTTTAGTCGTGTCTGACTCTGTGGGACCCCATGGATGGCAGCCCACCAGGCTTCTCCGTCCCTGGGATTCTCCAGGCAAGAACACTGGAGTGGGCTGCCATTTCCTTCTAGACCCTCTCAAAACCCAAGGTATTTGTAAGTGCCATTTCTGATCCCCAGAAAGCATTTCTCTCTGTTTTCCTTAGGATTATCACCCTTTTGTATTTGAGGATCACTGGGAAATAGATGGGGAAAAAGTGGAAACAGTGTCATTATTATTTTGGGCTCCAAAATCACTGCAGATGGTGACTGCAGCCATGAAATTTAAAGATGCTTACTCCTTGGAAGGAAAGTTATTACCAACCTAGATAGCATATTCAAAAGCAGAAACATTATTTTGCCGACTAAAATCCGTCTATTCAAGGCTATGGTTTTTCCAATAGTCATGTATGGATGTGAGAGTTGGACTGTGAAGAAGGCAGAGCGCCGAAGAATTGATGCTTTTGAAGTGTGGTGTTGAAAAAGACTAGTGAGAGTCCCTTGGACTGCAAGGAGATCTAATCAGTCCATTCTGAAGGAGATCAGCCCTGGGTCTTTGAAAGGACTGATGCTAAAGCTGAAACTCCAGTACTTTGGCCACCTCATGCGAAGAGTTGACTCATTGGAAAAGACTCTGATGCTGGGAGGCATTGGGGGCAGGAAGAGAAGGGGACGACAGAGGATGAGATGGTTAGATGGCATCATGGACTCGATGGGCGTGAGTCTGAGTGAACTCTGGGAGATGGTGATGGACAGGGAGGCCTGGTGTGCTGCAATTCATGGGTCGCAAAGAGTCAGACACGACTGAGCAACTGAAGTGAACTGAACTGTTACTATTATTTCTAGGCATTGTTTTTGATCTCTTCAGGAGTCCCTATACACTTATATTCTGTGCCTACTGGAATCTCTAGTACATTATATCCCCTCTATTGCAAATATTTCTTCATGAGTGTAGACTATCTTTTTTTTTAATTTTATTTATTTATTTTTAGTATACAGTCTCTGCAGATCCAGATATTTTGCCTTTTATCTCTGTATCCATAAGACCTATAATATCAATGGGCACATGACACATATTTGGTAAATGGGTTAAACGAATAAATTAATGAGCTATGTGTAACTTCTAATTTTTAGTTATCTAAATCTATTAGCCTGGAATTTATCAACACAATTCAAATACCATCTCACTAACCCAAGATAATCTTTCTTCCCTAGAAGTGGTTAATTTTGTGATTAAGAAAATAAGCAAGAAATTAATTTAAAACCATTTATGGAAAATTTTTATTTATTACATAAATTGCATTCATTCAAGAAATATTTACTGGATAGCCTCCATGTGGCAGAGTCTGTTATGAAAATAAGTACACTTGCTCATTAATGATCAAAAATAACTAAAGCTTCCTGAAGCAGCTTATATTCTAAACTTCGTAGCACAAAATATGTTTATTACTATTTGTTAGCTCCAACTTTTATCTTGTCTTCCCAAGAATATTAGTCTCCATAATATACGATTTTGTTTACATTTTATAGTCTCAGAAAGGCAATATTGTTCTCTGAATTTAAATATTTCCTTTCCCAACCACTATTTTCTATCTTTTTCATTCTCTTTGTATTTTTATTCACTGTATTTTCTTCACTTTTTATCCCTCTTCCTGAAAAGTATACATGCATTCAATTGTACACAATTAACTTGTATGGAGGTCAGGAAGCAACAGTTAGAACTGGACATGGAACAACAGACTGGTTCCAAATAGGAAAAGGAGTACATCAAGGCTGTATATTGTCACCCTGTTTATTTAACTTATATGCAGAGTACATCATAAGAAACACTGGGCTGGAGGAAGCACAAGCTGGAATCAAGACTGCTGGGAGAAACATCAATAACCTCAGACATGCAGATGACACCACCCTTATGGCAGAAACTGAAGAGGAACTAAAAAGCCTCTTGATGAAAGTGAAAGTGGAGAGTGAAAAAGTTGGCTTAAAGCTCAACATTCAGAAAACGAAGATCATGTCATCTGGTCCTATCACTTCATGGGAAATAGATGGGGAAACAGTGGAAACAGTGTCAGACTTTATCTTTTTGGGTCCAAAATCACTGCAGATGGTGATTAGAGCCATGAAATTAAAAGATGCTTACTCCTGGGAAGAAAAGTTATGACCAACCTAGATAGTATATTGAAAAGCCAATACATTACTTTGCCAACAATGGTCCATCTAGTCAAGGCTATGGTTTTTCCAGTAGTCAGGTATGGATGTGAGAGTTGGACTGTGAAGAAAGCTGAGGGCTGAAGAATTGATGCTTTTGAACTGTGGTGTTGGAGAAGACTCTTGAGAGTCCCTTGGACTGCAAGGAGGTCCAACCAGTCCATCCTAAAGGAGATCAGTCCTGAGTGTTCATTCGAAGGACTGATGCTAAATCTGAAACTCCAGTTCTTTGGCCACCTCATGCAAAGAGTTGACTCATTGGAAAAGACTGATGCTGGGAGGGATTGGGGGCAGGATGAGAAGGGGATGACAGAGGATGAGATGGCTGGCTGGTATCACTGACTTGTTGGACATGAGTTTGAGTGAATTCTGGGACTTGGTGATGGACAGGGAGGCCTGGCGTGCTACAGTTCATGTGGTCACAAAGAGTCGGACATGACTGAATGACTGAACTGAACTGATGTTGTATAGTTTTTCTCAAATTTCACAAACATTTCACCTATTCCATTCTGTTTTTTAAACATTTGAGGATTTTGCATTTTGAGATAGTGAGAAATTGGAAATGAGAACTGATTTTTTTTTTAATTTTTATTTTTACTTTATTTTACTTTACAATACTGTATTGGTTTTGCTATACATTGACATGAATCCACCACGGGTGTACATGCGTTCCCAAACATGAACTCCTAGAGGAGAATATAGGCAAAACACTCTCCGACATAAATCACAGCAGGATCCTCTATGATCCACCTCCCAGAATACTGGAAATGAGCACTGATTATTAATAAGCATATAAAATTTCACCATAGTAGTTTTTTCCCTAATCATGTGCTGCTCTCTCCTGAAACCTGACCTGATGAGGTTCCTTTTTAGTCTATTGCTGATGACTCCTGTATCACAGATGTTGCTTAAGTGTTTTTTGGAAAGTAGGTAAATGTGCTTACCTGAGTTTTTCCTATTGAGTCAAAAATGAAAATTAAATACTCACTGCCTATCTCATGATAGACTAACACTTAAATCACAAAATTGAACTAGATCAAATATGCATTTTTCATTTTGTCAGTGAGTGTGATAACCAAAGATAAATTCTTCAGCTTATTGCTTTAACTTAAATAATTCTGTAATATAAAGATCATTAAGATTACCACTTTATACCTTTTGTTTATAACTACACTTCACTCTCTTAAGTGTGTGTGTCTGTGTGTGTGCTTGTGTTACATGACTGTGATTTCTCCTGAAATAAATGAAGAAAATCTGTAAATCTCATTCTCAACTTCATAATCTCAAGATTAAGTTCTGATAGGACAGGTCACCACAAAAGGACTGTTTTAAAGAACTCTTTAATGGTTATATGCTTAACATTGAACTGTTGTTTCTTAGTAAGTTACACAGATCCAGACGATCCAAGGGAAGAAACTAGTATTTTAAATAATGTGCAAAGTTCTTTGGGAACTACTTGATATTAAAGCGAGAAGATTCTATTTTTGAAATCAGGCAGGGTGTATGCAAATTCTAAAATTACATTGAGACATGTTTCTTAAAATTTGCAGACTTCTTTATTTAATACTTATACTAAAAGAAACACAAATTAAATTAGTGGAAAGAGTATTAGTATTCTGCAAATAAAATGGCATTAGTTAAGGTTATTTCACATTGGTTCCCATATAAAGCAACGTTAACAATTACAATAATATAAATTATGCTAGGCTTCCCTAGAAAATGCTGCACAAATTCATATAGGATCAGAAACTCAAGCAGCAAGACAACATAGTAACATACCTAGTCTCTTAAGAGGAGTTATTGAAAAAAAGGAAAGAAAACACTACTAATGATGAAATGAGAGCAGCAATATTATTAGTATTTAAATAATTAATTATCTTATTACATAACCTGGCTGAATTGAGTATAAGATGAAAATAGCAAAATCATTTTTTGAAGAATTTTTCAAATATGACTGAAGTAATATATTGTAGAACCTGTATATAAAAAGAGATCATAGGATCCTAATTTACCTATAATTAAAATCATTTATACATTTTATCATTCTTGAAATAAATATCATTAATGAAAGATACTGGAAAACAAAATATTTTGTGATCCATTTTTCATCTTTAAATCAATCTTTCTTAGTCTAATATCTTGGCACATTTATTGAATTTTATTCAATAAAAAAAGCAAGTATGTATGAAATAGCATCAGACATCATAATAGGCTCAGGGTAATCAGCAATGAATGAGAAATAACTCCTCACTTATAGACTTTACTTTCTATGAATGAAGAAAGATAGTGAACAGATACACATGATACTTAGTGGTTGATAGTGAGTGTAGTGGAGGAAAAAATGAAGATTAAGAGTAATCTTTAGCTTAATGAAGATTAAAAGAAGGGATTTTTATATTAAATCTCATCTCTTTGTTCTATCATAATGTGTCAAATCTTTATAGCAAGAGGCTATGTGGAAATTTCCTGAGGTACTCAGAAACATGAAGGACTTAAAAGAGAGTGAAATTAAAAGACTATTTAAAGTCTATCAGGGCTCCATGAGCATATTGGAAAACAATGGAAGACGCAGCTGAGGTAAAAGTACCTATGTGGTCAGGAATGCCTTGAGGCAGAAATGAGAGGCAGCTAGTTGTGAATAAAAATAGAATATAAGCAAGTGTATACCATGAACAAACACCTCAGTGAACATGTTCAAAATATTCAAAGTACAATGCTCGGTGGAAGAGGTATATGATGGAATAACTGAGTAGGATAGAGAAATTTTTATTGAATTATAGAAACTTTTTTAGATTACGTCAAATCAAAGTCGTAGATCTATTATTTGTGCATTTATATTGTTACAAATTGAAGACTGTTACCTTTCAAGAGTTAAAGCTGGAGCAACAATTGGAGATTTCTAGACATATCTTAATAAGTCCTGGGTCATGACTTTAGTTTTATTTTAATTAGAAGAGATAGTTTGGTCTGTAAAATGTATGTGGGAGAAATAACATTATAGTTTTTACTTTTCCACTACAATTATTTGGCATAAGTTATTGGGTTTCTTTATATACTTTCATTTTGTATATGTGACTTAAGAGAAATCTATACCAAAGCCCAGGTGTATGCTATACTGAAGAAACAACTGTGAAACTCAATATAAGTATTTTTTTTTTTTTTTAATAAAGAAGCCCTAGAAGAGTTTCTTTAACTTAACTTTCCTGGACATAGTCAATGCTTTACTTAGTTTATTCTAAATTCTTACCTATAATAATTGATTTTCCTGTATATGGTGTTATGCTTCTTTATGAAGAGAAGTCATATGAAAAATGATGTGACTTTTTTTAAATGAAAACTTAAACACTACATATAGAAAACTGATGAAGCTGATTATCCCATAGGGTGGAGCTTACATGCCCTTCAAAGAGAGAACTGACCTCATTATTAGCAGCTTATAGGAAGCTCTAATGAACAAATGCAAAGGATAAATTTTCAGATTTTGTTTCTTGGCACTAATACATAATCAAGTTGAAGTTATTTTAGTCAAGTAACTGTGGATCTGGAAAACAGAGCACAATTGGTAAAGTTCAAAGGAACGCTTTTAAATTTCCTACATTTAAAATCTTTATTAAGCTCAGATCTAGACTAAACAGAGGAATTCATTATACAGTAATGAGTGACATAGTACTGCATCCTAAGGAACACTTCTTTATTTTATTATATGATGAAATAAAAGTCACGATTTAAAGCTCACTGGAATGATAATTTCAAAATTTTGTTTCAAAATGTAATGTCATGATCAGTATACATATGTGAAGTGTACTATTTAATAAATTACTATTATCAACACAGGGGCTTCCCTGGTGGCTCAGAGGTAAGGAATCCATTTGCAGACATGGATTCAGACCCTGGGTTGGTAAGATCCTCTGTAAGGGGAAATGGCAACCCATTTCAGTATTCTTGCCTGGGAAATCCCAAGGACAGAGGAATCTGATGGGCTATAGTTCATGGGCTCACAAGATTTGGACAGAACTTAGCCACTAATCCACCACCACTAGCATTATCAACAAAAAGTCTTATTTCACAAGAAACTTTTTATTTATATTATAAATGAAAGCACTTGATTCTTTATCAAGAGCAATTTATTGACTTCAATAAAAATGTCAACAAGTTCCACATTATATAAGTAATGACAGTGAAAAAAAAATCAAAGGAAAACTAATTATAATTAAGGAAACTTCAAATTGCCCTCATGTCTGTAATCAGCAGTGCTAAGATATACAGAACTAACCAGCACTCCTAGAAATATAATCAGCAATGACAGAAATACAGAAATGTAATCACCAGTATCAGAAATATGAATATATTACTACAGTAAGAGAAGTTTGGAAAAACCATGTAACTCTTTAATGAATTGTTGGTAAAATTTATATATATTTTATGTCCATGAAGAGGTTTGGAAAGCTGGCTATCAAATTTAAAAATAGTTGTTAAACTGTTAACCACCACCCCAAGTCAAATCATGATTTTTATCCAAATCTTACAATTCTGAATACTGGGTTTAAAAGCCTTCACTTGATAAACAATTTCTACCACTTTTTTTTTTCCTTTTAATGGAGAAATACCTCATTATTGCATCTCTGTGTGATACCTGAACATCTAACCATATTATACAACTCTCAGTCATTGTAAATTGCTCTTTCCTAAGTTCCAGCCAACTTTTGATGCAATATCTGGTAATCACATAATTTAATTAATTCAGCTGCCCTCAACTTTTACAATACGTTGTTAGCTCTTCATTACAACCATGAGTTGAAATACTTGAACTAAATATAATAATTATACTACTTGTCCCAAGAAAGTATCAGTTAATTCTGATCCCCAAACCATAATACTTTGCCCAATGATTTCTACTTAAAATGATCATGAGAATGTCTGTGTAGTGATAAACTGACACTTATGTGAACATTTTACGAAATTCAAGTATTCAATAAAAATTCTAGGATGATCATATAATTTACCAAACTAATTATATCTGTTTTGATAATGAGTGAACACTATTAATAAATATATAAAAATTAAACACTCTATAGATAAAATCCTTACATTCCAAATTTCTATTTATCAAACTTTTAAGACTTATGGAAAATAACTGAAAACTAATGGAACAGAAATAGCTTAATTCTTTGTGTTGTTTTCAGTTCAGAGAGAGGGAAAACCACATCCTCAAAACTTGACAAAGATTTTTATGTCACAGAGCTTTCATGGGCTGTAGCCTGCTAGACTCCTATGTCTCTGAGGCTTCTCCAGGCAAGAATACTGCAGTGGGTTTCCATGCCCTCCTCCAGGGAATCTTTCCTATCCAGGGATCAAACCTAGGTCTTCCACATTTCAGGTAGATTCTTTACCATCTTAGCCACCATGGAAGCTCTGAGAATTTGGAAGAAATTGTCAAAAGCTACTTCACAATTATCTATTCTTCAAGGCTGAGAGATCTTTTAAATCTAGAAGCAGACTTTCATTTTGAAACTAGGCAAGTTTCCCTTCCTAAAAATGATGCAATATATACTCCTGCCTCCTTTAAGGTTGTGAGTAAGAAGGGAGTGAGACCCTGAGACCTGTCTGGAATTTTCTGCACCTGAGAATCCAGCATTAATGAAATAAGCATAGAACTACTGATTATAAAGCAATGCTCAAAATTCTCAAGCCAGGCTGGAGCAATATGAGAACCATGAACTTCCAAATGTTCAAGCTGGTTTTTGAAAAGGCAGAGGAACTAGAGATCAAATTGCCAACATCCGCTGGATCATGGAAAAAGCAAGAGAGTTCCAGAAGAACATCTATTTCTGCTTTATTGACTATGCCAAAGTCTTTGTGTGGATCACAATACACTCTGGAAAATTCTTCAAGAGATGGGAATATCAGACCACCTGAGCTGCCTCTTGAGAAACCTATATGCAGGTAAGGAAGCAACAGTTAGAACTGGACATGGAACAACAGACTGTTTCCAAATAGGAAAAGGAGTATGTCAAGGCTGTATACTGTCACCCTGCTTATTTAAGTTATACACAGAGTACATCATGACAAATGATGGGCTGGAAGAAGCACAAGCTGGAATCAAGATTGCTGGGAGAAATATCAAGAACTCAGATATGCAGATGACACCAATCTTTTGGCAGAAAGTAAAGAGGATCTAAAAAGCCTCTTGTTGAAAGTGAAAGAGGAGAGTGAAAAAGTTGGGTTAAAGCTCAACATTCAGAAAATGAAGATCATGGTACCTGGTCCCGTCACTTCATGGGAAATAGATGGGGGAACATTGGAAACAGTGTCAGACTTTATTTTGGGGGGCTCTCAAATCACTGCACCTGGTGACTTCAGCCATGAAATTAAAAGACGTTTACTCCTTGGAAGAAAAGTTATGACCAACCTAGATAGTATATTCAAAAGCAGAGACATTACTTTGCCAACAAAGGTCCATCTAGTCAAGGCCATGCTTTTTCCGGTGGTCATGTATGGATATGAGAGTTGGACTGTGAAGAAAGCAAAGTGCTGAAGAATTGATGCTTTTGAACTGTGGTATTGGAGAAGACTCTTGAGAGTCCCTTGGACTGTAAGGAGATTCAACCAGTCCACTCTGAAGGCGATCAGCCCTGGGATTTCTTTGGAACGAATGATGCTAAAGCTGAAACTGCAGCACTTTGGCCAACTCATGCGAAGAGTTGACTCATTGGAAAAGACTCTGATACTGGGAGGGATTGGGGACAGGAGGAGAAGGGGGCGACAGAGGATGAGATGGCTGAATGGCATCACTGACTCGATGGACATGAGTCTGAGTGAACTCTGGGAGCTGGTGATGGACAGGGAGGCCTGGCGTGCTGCAATTCAAGGGGTCGCAAAGAGTTGGACACGACTGAGTGACTGAACTGAACTGAACTGAACTGAACCATAGATGATCTTCCCTGTAACTCAGATGGTAAAGAATTTACCTGAAATGCAGGAGACCCAGGTTCGATCCCTGGTCAGGAAGATCCTCTGGAGAAGGGAATGGAAATCCACTCCAGTACTCTTGCCTGGAGAATCCCATGGACAGTGGAGCCTGGCAGGCCACAGTCCAAGGGGTCACAAATAGTCAGATACAACTGAGCAACTACTGCTACTACTGCTACCCACAACTAAATAATCCTGTGTTGTATCTGGTTTGTCTTATTTTCCCTTTCATCACAATGGCTACTCACAATTCCCTTAAAAATTACTTCCCCTTATTACCTGATCTTATTTCTCACTAAAAATAAAAGAAGAAAGTCTATCAGTCTTCTACTGATCTAACCCTGTATGTGAGACAGCAAAAGAGACACATATGTATAGAACAGTCTTTTGGACTCTATTGGAGAGGGCAAGGGTCGGATAATTTGGGAGAATGGCATTGAACCATGTATAATATCATATATGAAACGAATCTCCAGTCCAGGTTCAATGCATGATACAGGATGCTTGGGCCTGGTGCACTGGGTTGAACCAGAGGGATAGTATGGGGAGGGAAATGAGAGGGGGGTTCAGGATGGGGAACACGTGTTTACCCGTGGCAATTCATGTTGATACATGGCAAAACCAATACAATATTATAAAGTAATTAGCCTCCAATTAAAATAAATAAATTTATAATAAAAACAAAATAGCATTATATGAAGATGAGTAAAATGCAATCAATATCATCCTCTATTAGAATTTGAATGCTATTACAAATCCCTTTGCATTTATCTAATGATTGTGAAATTCTTCCTCTTGCAATTTTTTTTTTCTCCTTAACTTTATCAGAAGGAAAATCTTCAAAGGTTAAATTCTGAACAGCTTAACAAAAGTTTTGAAAACTTATAAGGATGTCTCTCCAGATGTCAATTATATTTTATTAAAGGATAATGCAATACTTACAGTAATATAATTAAAAACTGTGGATGATACAATAGAGATGATTTAATTTTACTAATGCATAATTCTTCTAGTCAATTCCACATCTTGTCCATTTTATCATTACTTTAGTCCTTTGTATTATGGACTAACAATTGGCAAATAAAGTTGAAATTATTTATAGAATAATGAACTTCAAAATATTTCAAAATCCCGCTTTGTTTTCGGATTTGCTTCTGAATTCTAATTAAGAATAAAAGTTTCAAAAGATAAATTTTCGTAAATTATTAAAATTTTAAAATAAAAAGCTCAAAATTCCATTGAGTTCAATAAATCTTGATGACACAACAATAAGTAAAGATTAAAGTTTGAGGTCACTTGCTTGGAAGAGATTTCTGCCAGTTGAGAACATATATGTCAAAGACATAATATTATGCATGGCAGAGGACTGAAGTGATAAAGATAAGCTCTATTGATGTTCAGTTGCTTAGGTGTGTTGGACTCTTTGTGACCCCATGGGCTGCAGCATGCCAGGCTCCTCTGTCCTCCATTATCTGTCAGAGTTTGCTCCAGTTCATATCCATTGAGTCAGTGATGCTGTCTAACCATCTCATCCCTTGCTGCCTCCTTCTCCTTTTGCCTTCAGTCTTTCCCAGCAGTAGGGTCTTTTCCAATAAGTCAGATCTTCATATCAGGTGGCCAAAGTATTGGAGCTTCAACTTCAGGAACAATCCTTCCAGTGAATATTCAGGGTTGATTTCCTCAAGCTTGATTGCCTGAATGTGGATTTCCACAAGCTCTGTACTTAAGATAATCACAGAAAATACAACTGGAGCTTCTTCTTGCATTTCCTGGCTTAACAAATTATATATCTTCTTTTTATTTTTACCTTTCTTTTTCACTTCTCTACTATGTATGTAGGTTATTTGGTGGTTGTAGCATTTTTTTCTTTTCATTCACACAACACAGAATACCAGTGTCTCTCCTAGCTACAGAATTGAAAAAACAGACACCAATTTAAATTCTAACCTTGAGTTTTATTTAGTAACTGAGTGTGACTTTAGTTTTTCTTTATCAGGGATAAGATCAAACATTCTCAGTGTGTTTCTGGGGGGAAAGAAGTAACAGAGGTTAAGTTTAGTTCTTGCTCAGTCGTGTCTGACTCTTCACGACCCCATGGACCACAGCATTCCAGGCCTCCCTGTCTATTAACAACTCCTGGAGTTGAAAAATTATTTTCACCAAGAGTTTTCCTGCTTTGAGGGAAGTTGCAACCTTAGAAGTGGAAATGTTAATGTCACAGATGAAGATTATATTTTATCTTTATAGGATCTGGCCACAATAAAACATTTCATGTAACATAAAAATTAATGGAATTTTAATCATTAACTTTGTATTGCACTCCCAGGTGGTCAGAAGGAATGGAGTAACCCTCAGAGTCCCAAATTCAATACATGAGTGCAAACTCACGAGATAAAAAGAATTATCTTGAGAGGAGAACAAGATGGCAGAGGAGTAGGTAAACATGGAGCACATTGCTCTCCGCAGTTACATCAGGAATACACCTTCAGACACAGAAGTGCATGCAGAATACCAGCTAAGAGTGGACAGATGTACCTGACCAGCAGAAAAGAATATATAGAAGCATGCAAAACTTGGTAGGACGAAGGGACTAGGGTGAAAAACAAGAGTGTTAGTAAGACAAGAACTGCCCTCAGCAGATGGAAGAACTGAAACAGGGGTCTGATCCCCACATCTGGGCAATTGTCTGAGTCAGAGAAGAAATATTTAAGGCTGAGAGTGAAACAGCTGATCTGTGGCAGCCTAATGGATTGAGAATCAGACAATCCTTGCCACAGCCATACATGCCCCAGACAGGGATGTAGATCACCTGGAAGATGCAGAGGCTAGGAGCTGGTTTAGGGATTTTGGAACAATCCCAGGGCAAAGGCTTCTGTTGGCTGTGGAGAGATAAATCGAGGGGATTTGAGGGAGAAGATTGTGGTGGGAAATGCCTGTGGAGGAAAACTGGCCAGCCATGGAAGCAAGGTGATACTGCTGAGTCACGTGTAGGGAGTGGAGTCATCACTATAGTCTCTCTCCCCCGAGCATCACCAATTGAACAGTAGAGAGGCTGGCCCAGCAAACGCCTGATGCACTGAACTACATAGTAGGATCCCACCCAGGGTGCTCTTTTAGGTAACTGATGTGCTGAATTAGGACCCCAGATGGGGAGCCCTTCTATGTGCCTGATGTGTGGTAAAACAGAGAAGGACCCCAGGCAAGGGAGCTCTCTAAGTACCTGAATGGGTGGAACTATGAAGATAGACTGGCTAAAGTAGCCTTCTGATCGCCAAGCTACAAGAGGCTCAAAAAAAGACTCTAAAAGGGTCATAACTCCTAGTGTGGAGGCAATCTGTGTCCCTGCACACTTGATGCCGCCAGGGTCCCCAAAAGCCAAGCAGCTGCACAATCTTCAAGCTCAACCTTCACTGCGGTAGAGCTGCCACAGGCAAAAAAAAAAAAAAAAAATCTTGAATCTATGCACACAGGGCCATTTCAGTAGTTTCCAACTCTTTGTGACCCTATAGACTGTGACCTGCCAGGTTTTCTGTCAGGGAGGGCGGATTCTCCAGACAAGACTGGAATGTGTCAGCTAATACTGGTTGCCATACCCTTCTAGAGCACTATATTTCCTTTTGCCCTCACCAACAACTCACCTGAGTACCTGGTGATGCCAGAACTCCTGCTACCCAAGCAGATGCACCGCCTCCACCTCTGGCCCTCACAGGGGCAAGCTCTAGTCCTCCAGGACTAGGTCCAGGCAGCCTCAGGACCATACCCCAGTGGATGACCCACATGCAGAGGTGGAAGTAAAACACAATTGATGTCCAGGGGCAGTGTGGCTAAGGAAGAAGACCCAAAACCTTCCCACCAGCTCTGCAAGCTGCAGATTTAATTCAAACGACTAACACGGCAAACTCTGTGACTATGGAATATACAAAAGGTTGAGAGCTCCAACAAAAGAAAATAAACTAGTTCTGATAGCTGTGGATATTGGAGGCAAGAACACACAGGAGTAGGACCAGATTAGAATTTGAGCTGCCTTCACAACAGGTCCAGAGATCAGCACAGTGTGGGAGGGCATCCTAGGGAATTGAGATGTGCTGACTCCCAGTAAGGGAAAGGACTCTTAACAGCAGTGACTCAAGGATAACATTATTCTTATGTTTTGACTTGTACTGTAGATTCTTTTGGAATGTTTTTCTTGTTTCTTTTCCTTTATTTTCACCCTTTGCTGTAGTTGTTGATTTTATTGGCACTATGAAACCTAATTAAGCTTTTGAACTTTTCTCTTTTTTTGCTTTTGCTTTTCTTTCGTCTTCCTTTTTTTTTTTTTTTTTTTTAATTTTATCAGTCACATTTTTTGTTGTTATAAACCCTTGCCTTGACATTAGGCTTTTTGCAGTTCTGGGGAGTTTTCCTTTTTTCATTTTTCTATTTTTTGTTTTGTTTTTGTTTTCTCTTTTAAAAATGTTTAAAGCCTATTATTATTTATTCTACATTTATTCTTTTTTTTCTTTTTTCGCTTTTCCTACCATTCTTTCCCCTTGCAGTTAATCTTTAATATATATAAATCTTCTTTAAAGGAAAGGAAAGTGAAGTCACTCAGTCATGTCTAACTCTTTGCGACCTCATGAACTGTAGTCTACCAGGCTCTTTGTCCATGGGATTTTCCAGGCAACAGTACTGGAGTAGGTTGCCATTTCCTTTTCCAATAAATCTCCTTTATATACCTCTATTTAACTTTGCATGTCTTATTCTTTCTTTCTTTCCTTTCCTCTCAACATATTTGTTAGCTTTATTTTAATCACTTTATTCCCAATTGGCACCTTGATTTACTTTTGTTTTCCAGTTTGTGCTTTAGTTAAGTTTGTTCTGGTAGATATAATTTTTGCTTTCCTTTGCTCACTGGGTCAACCTAATGTACTTTATTTTTTTGGACTGTTTTGATTTTGCTTGTGGATGTATATGTATATGTGTATATTCTGTCACATTTCATTGTTGTTACAAACCTTTGACTCCATGTTGGGTTTTTGCAGTTCTGTGACATTTTCTTTTGTTTGTTTGTTTGTTTGTTTTTCTTCTTCCATTTCTATTTTTCTCTATTTTTTATACTTTTAACTTTAAATTTTTAAAACCTATTATATTTGTTCTACATTTACTCTTTCTTTGCTTTTCCTACTGTTCTTTTTTCCTTGCAGTTAATCTTTGATGGATATAAATCTTCTTCAATTACATTGATTTAACATTGATATCTATTCTTTCCTTTCCTTTCACCGTATTTGATAGTTATTTTTTTTATTGCTTTATTGCTCACTTTACACCTTGTTTTAGTTTTGTTTTCCACTTTGTGCTTTAGTTAGTTTTGATCCTAGTTGGTAAATATAGTTTTTTATTTCCTTTAAGTGATGGGTCAATTTATTGTACTTTATTTTTCTGGACTGCCTTGACTTTGCTGATAGATGTATATTCCACTATTTAAATATTAATTACCTGATTTTGTAACTTTCATTTGTCTAGGAGTCACCTTTGATTTCTCATTTTTGGATATTTGATTTAATCTCACTTAATGCCATAACAAACCACTTGTGGAATCTTCATTCCTGAACAGAGATCAAGCCCTGAGCCTTTGGAGTGGAAGCACTGACTCCAAGGTCCTAAACTATCAGAGAACTAACCCTAGGGAGTATCAAACAGTGAAAACTCACACAAAAGAAACCACTTGAATACAAGACCAGGCATCATGCAACCACCAGTAGCACCCTATGCAGGATACCTCACCTAAACAATAACAAAAACACAAGAATGGAAACCCAATCATCAGCAGAAAGGATTACCACCTCACTCGGCATTGTCCATCAGAAGAACAAACTAACAAAAATTTCAGCACAAATCTCACACTATACACAGCTGATATACACCACTGGACCAACCGTAGGAGTGCAGAAACCAAAAGGAAGAAAAAATTCAACTGAAAAGTCTATGTAAAGGAAATCTCAAACACAATAAGTTAAATTTAAAAAAATAAATAAAAGAAAGAAAATGCATAGAAATACTACACAATGGGGGAACAAACTGGAAACAGAAGTCAAAATAAATGAAGAGGACATAAACAACATGAAAAAAATTCAGAATAATGATAGTAAAGATAATCAAAAACATTGAAAACAAAATGGAGAAAATGCAAGAATCAATTTATAAAGACCTAGAAGAATTAAAGAATAAACATACAGAGAGAAACAACATCCTTACTGAAATGAAAAATACTCTAGAAGGAATCAATAATAGAATATCTGAAGCAGAAGAACGAATCAGTGAGCTGGACAATAAAATGGTGGTAATAAGTTCTAAAGAGAAGAATGAAGTAAAAAGAATGAAAAGAACTGAGGATAGTCTCAGAGACATCTGAGACAATATCAAACACACCAACATTGGAATTATAGGTATCCCAGAAGATGAAGAGAAAGAAAGGGTATGTGAAAAAAAAAAAAAAGAGAGAGAGAGAGAGAGAGAGATTATAGCTGAAAATTTCCCATCATGGAAAAGGAAATAGTCAGTCAAGTCCAAGAGGCACAAAGAGTCCCATACAGGATAAGCCCAAGGAGAAACATGCCAAGATACATACTAATCAAAGTAATAAAGATTAAAACCAAAGAAAGACTATTAAAAGCAGCAAGGGAAAAGGAACAAGCAACATACAACAGAAACCTTATATGCTTAGCAGCTGATCTTTCAGCAGAAATTCTAAAGGAGAGAAGGGAATGGCAGGATATGTTTATTTTTTTTATTTTTATTTATTTTTTAAAGTATTTTAGTTTTTTTAATTTTAAAATCTTTAATTCTTACATGCGTTCCCAAACATGAACCCCCTTCCCACCTCCCTCCCCATAACATCTCTCTGGGTCATCCCCATGCACCAGCCCCAAGCATGCTGCATCCTGCGTCAGACATAAACTGGCGATTCAATTCTTACATGATAGTATACATGTTAGAATGCCATTCTCCCAAATCATCCCACCTTCTCCCCCTCCCTCTGAGTCCAAAAGTCCGTCATAAGCATCTGTGTCTTTTTTCCTGTCTTGCATACAGGGTCGTCATTGCCATCTTTCTAAATTCCATATATATGTGTTAGTATACTGTAATGGTGTTTTTCTTTCTGGCTTACTTCACTCTGTATAATCAGTTCCAGTTTCATCCATCTCATCAGAACTGATTCAAATGAATTCTTTTTAATGGCTGAGTAATACTCCATTGTGTATATGTACCACAGCTTTCTTATCCATTCATCTGCTGATGGACATCTGGGTTGTTTCCATAAGTACTGAAGGGAAAAATCTAAAACCAAGATTACTGTACCCAGCAAACATCTCATTCAAAATTGATGGAGATATCAAAAGCTTTTCAGACAAGCAAAAGTTAAGAGAATTCATTACCACCAAAGCAACTTTAAAACAAATGTTAAAGGGAATTATATAGTCAAGAAATTCAAGAGAAGAAAATGATCTTCAAAATCAACCCCGAACAATTTTTAAAAATGTCAATAGAAACATATACATCACTAATTACTGTAAATGTAAATGATTAAATGCTCCAAGCAAAAGATACAGACAGGCTAACTGGATATAGAAAGAAAACACATATTTATGCTGTCTACAAGAAACACACTTCAGACCTAAAGACACATATAGACTGATAGTGAGAGGATGAAAAAATATATTCCATGGAAATGGGAGGCAAAAGAAAGCTGGAGTAGCAATCCTCATGTCAGACAAAATAGACCTTAAAATAAATAAGATTACAAGAGATAAGGAAGGACACTGCATAATGATCAAGGGGTCAATCCAAGAGAAAGACATAACCATTGTAAATGTCTATACATCCAACATAGGAGCACCTCAGTAGAGAAGACAAACACTAACAGACATAAAAGGAAAAATTGACAATAACACAATAATAGTAGGAGACTTTATCACTCCATTCACACCAAAGGACAGATCATCAAAGCAATATTAATAAGTAAACACAAGTCTTAAATGATACATTAAATGAGATGGATCTCATTGATATCTTCAGGACATTCCATCCAAATGCAGAATAGACCTTCTTTTCAAGTGCACATGGAAAGTTCTCCAGGATAGACCATATCTTGGGTCACAAATCAAACCTCAGTAAATTTAAGAAAATTAAAATTGCACAAAGTATCTTCTCTGACCATAAGCTAGGAGACTAGATAATAATTATAAGAAAACAAAACAAATAAACAAACAAAAAACTGGAAGAAACACAAGCACATGGAGATCAAACAACATGTTTCTAAATAACCAAAAGGTTATTGAAAAAATTAAAAAGATAAACACCCTGATACCAAAACCAGACAAAGACAAAACACACAAAAAAGAAATCTACAGGCCTATATCACTGATGATTATAGAAGCAAAAATCTCAGCACACTTTCAGCAAACAGAATTCAGCAATACAACCAAAAGCTCATACACCATGAAGAAGGTGGGTTTATTCCAGGAATGTAAGGATTCTTCAATATATGCAAATCAATCAATGTGGTACAACATGTTGACAATTTGAAAGATAAAAACCATATGATAATCTCAGTAGATGCAGAAAGAGCCTTTGACAAAATTCAGGACCCATGTATGATTAAAACTCTTCAAAAAATTTGCACTGAAGGAACCTACCTCAAAGTAGTAAAGGCCGTATATGATAAGCCTACAGCAAGTGTTATTCTCAGTGGTGAAAACCTGAAAGCATTCCCCCTAAGATCATCAACAAGACAAAGTTGTCTACTTTCACCACTATTATTTGACATAGTTTTGGAAGTCCTACCTACAGCAATCAGAGAAGAAAAAGAAATAAAGGAAATCCAGATCAAAAAAAATAACAAGTGAAGCTCTCACTATTTATAGATGACATGATACTGTACATAGAAAGCCCTGAAGATAGTATCAGAAAACTACTAGAGCTAATCAGTGAATTTAGTAAAGTTACAGGATACAAGAGCAATACAGAAATCACTTGCATTTCTATATACTAACAATTAAAAATCTTAAAGAGAAATTAAGGAATCAATCCCATTCACCACTGCAACAAAAAAAATAGGATATCTAGGAATGAACCTATCTAAGGAGAAAAAGAATTATACACATAAAATTGTAAGACGTTGATGAAACAAATCAAGGCGACATAAACAGATGGAGAGATAATACATGTTCCTGGGTAGGAAGAGTCAATATGGGAAAATGACTATACTACCAAATACAGTCTACAGATTAAATCCCTATCAAAATACCAATGACACTTTTCACAGAACTAGAACAAAAATTTTCACAGTTCATGTGGATACCCAAAAGACCTGAATAGCCAAAGGAATCTTGAGCAAGAAGAATGGAGATGAAGGAATCAATCTTTCTGACTTCATATTATACTATAAAGTTAGTCATCAAGACAGTATGGTACTGCGACAAAAACAGAAATACAGACCAAAGGAACAAAATAGAAAACCCAGAAATAAACCCATGCACCTATGGGCACCTTATTTTTGACAAAGGAAGCAAGAATATAAAACAGGACAAAGACAGCTTCTTCAATAAATGGTGCTGGGAAAACTGGACAGCTATGTCTAAAAGAATGAAGTTAGAATACTCCCTAAGACAATACACAAATATAGACTCAAAATAGATTAATGATCTAAATGTAAGACCAGAAACTATAAAACTCTTAGAGGAAAACACAGGCAGAACACTCGATAACATAAATCAAAATAGATCCTCTTTGCCCCACTTCCTAGAGTAATGGAAATAAAAACAAAAGGAAACAAATAGGACCTAATTAAACTTAAACGTTTTTGCACAGCAAAGGAAACTGTAAGCAAGGTGAAAAGACAACCCTCAGAATGGGAAAAAGTAATAGCAAATGAAACAACTGACAAAGGATTAATTTCCAAAGTATACAAGCAGCTTATACAACTCAATCTCAGAAAAACAAACAGTTCAATTAAAAAAAATGGGGAAAAGACCTAAACAGACATTTCTCCAAAGATGACATATAGACGGCTAACAACACATGAAAAGATGCTCAACATCACTTTATTAGAGAAATGCAAGTCAAAACCGCAATAAGATATCACCTCACACTGGTAAAAACGGTCATCATCAAAAAGCCTACAAACAATAAATGCTGGAAAGGGTGTAGAGAAAAGGGAGCACTCTTGCACTGTCAGTGGGGATATAAACTCATACAGCCATTATGGAAGATGGCATGGAGATTCTTTAAAAAAAAAAAAAAAAACTAGGAATAAAACCAGCATATGACTTGGCAATTGTATTTCTAGATATATACATTGAGGAAACCAAAAGTGAAAAAGACACATCTATTCCATTGTTCATTGCAGCACTATTTACAATAGCTAGAACATGGATGCCACCTAGATGCCCATCGACAGATGAATGGATGAAGACTTTGTGGTAAATATACACAATGAAATATTACTCAGCCAGAAAAAGGAACACATTTGAGTCAGTTCTGATGAGGTTAATGAACCTAGAACGTATAATACTGAGTGAACTAAGTCAGAAAGAGAAAGATAAATATAATATTCTAACACAGAAATACAGAATCTCGAAAAATGGTACTGAAGAATTTATTTACAGGGCTACATTAGAGAAACAGACATAGAGAAGAGACTTATGGACACTGGGAGAAGGGAGGAGAGGCTGAGATGTATGGAAAGTGCAACGTGGAAACTTACATTACCATATGTAAAGTTGATAGCCAACGGGAATTTTCTGTACGGCTTAGAAAACTTAAACAGGGGCTCTGTATCAACCAAGAGGATTGGGAAGGGAAGGGAGATGGGAGGGAGGTTCAAAAGGGAGAGGATAAAAGTACACCTATGGCTGGTTCCTGTTGATGTTTGACAGAACACAACAAAATTCTGTAAAGCAATTATCTTTCAAAAAAAATTATAAAGAAATAAAGCAAAGAAACAAACAAAATAGAATGATCTCGGTTCCTTTCCAAGGCAAACCATTCAACATCAGAGTAATCCAAGTCAATGAACCAGCCACTAAAGCAGAAATACATGTAGTTGAACCATTCTATGAAGATTTAGAAGACCTTCTAGAACTAACACACACACACACAAAGAATTCCTTTTCATCACAGGTGACTGGAATGCAAAAGTGGGAAGTTAAGAGAGCCCTGGAGCAGCAGGCAAGTTTGACCTCCGGGTACAAAATGAAACAGGGAAAAGACTAACAGAGTCTTGCCAAGTGAATGCACTGATCATAGCAAACATCCTGTTCCAATAATAAGAGTTGATTCTACACATGGACATCATGAGAAGATCAATGATGAAGTTAGATTGATTATATTCTTTGCAGCCAAAGAAGAAAAAGAGCTATACAGTCAGCAAAAATATGAGACCTGCAGATTATTAGGGCTGAGATCATAAGCTTCTTATTGCAAAATTCAGACTTAAACTAAAGAAAGTATAGTTTCTTCAGTTTCTTCACTTCTTCAAAACAACTAAGCCATTCAGGTATTCAGTTCAATTCAGCTCAGCCTCTCAGTCGTGTCCAACTCTTGGCGACCCCATGAATCACAGCACTCCAGGCCTCCCTGTCCATCACCACTCTCAGAGTCCACCCAAACTCATGTCCATTGAGTCAGTGATGCCATACAACCATCTCAAATTCTGTTGTCCCCTTCTCCTCCTGCCCTCAATCTTTCTCAGGGTCTTTTCAGATGAGTCAGCTCTTTGCATCAGGTGGCCAAAGTATTGGAGTTTCAAGTTCAAATTCAGTCCTACCAATGAACACCTAAGGACAGATCTCCTTTAGGATGGACTGGTTGCAACTCCTTGCTGTCCAAGGGACTCTCAAGTGTCTTCTCTCAAGAGCACCACAGTTTAAAAACATTAATTTGTCAGCACTCAGCTTTCTTTATAGACCAAATCTCACATCCATACATGACCACTGGAAAAACCATAGCCTTGACTAAATGGACCTTTGTTGACAAAGTAATGTCTCTGCTTCTGAATACGCTGTCTAGGTTGGTTATAAGTTTCCTTCCAAGCAGTAAGCGTCTTTTAATTTCATGGCAGCAATCAATATCTGCAGTGATTTTGGAGCCTAGAAAAATAAACTCAGCCACTGATTCCACTGTTTCCCCACTTATTTGCATGAAGTGATGGGAGCAGATGCCATGATCTAAGTTTTCTGAATGTTGAATTTTAAGCCAACTTTTTCACTCTCCTCTTTCCCTTTCTTCAAGAGGCTTTTTAGTTGTTCTTCACTTTCTGCCATAAGAGTGGTGTCATCTGCATATCTGAGGTTATTGATATTTCTCCTGGCAATCTTGATTCCAGCTTGTGCTTCTTCCAGCCCAGCATTTCTCATATTGTACTCTGCAAAGAAGTTAAATAAGCAGGGTTACAGTATACAGCCTTGGTGTACTCATTTTCCTATTTGGAACTAGTCTGTTGTTCCACGTCCAGTTCTAACTGTTCCTTCCTGACCTAAATACAGGTTTTCAAGAGGCAGGTCAGGTGGTCTGGTATTCCCATCTCTTGCAGAATTTTAAACAGTTTATTGTGATACACTCAGTCAAATGCTTTGGCATAGTCAATAAAGCAGATATTGATGTATTTCTGGAACTCTCTTGCTTTTTCCATGATCCAGTGGATGTTGGCAATTTGATCTCTGATTCCTCTGCCTTTTCTAAAGTCAGCTTGAACATCTGTAATTTCACAGTTCACATACTGCTAAAGCCTGGCTTGGAGAATTTTGAGCATTACTTTACTAGTGTGTGTGATGAGTGCAATTGTGTGGTAGTTTGAGCATTCTTTGGCATTGTCTTTCTTTGGAATTTGGAATGAAAACTGACCTTCTCCAGTCCTGTGGCCACTTCTGAGTTTTCCAAATTTGCTGGCATATTGAGTGCAACACTTTCACAGCATCATCTTTGAGGATTTGAAGTAGCTCATCTGGAATTCCATCACTTCCACTAGCTCTGTTCATAGTGATGCTTCCTAAGGCCTACTTGACTTCATATTGCAGCATGTCTGGCTCTAGATGTGTGATCACACCATCATGATTATCTGGGTCGTTAAGATCTTTTTTGTACAGGTCTTCTGTTTTCTTGCCAACTCTTGTTAATATATTTTACTTCTGTTAGGTCCCTACCATTTCTGTCCTTTATTGAGCCCATCTTTGCCTGAAATATTCCCTTAGGATCTCTAATTTTCTTGAAGAGATCTCTAGTCTTTCCCATTCTATTGTTTTCCTCTATTTTTTTGCATTGATCACTGAGGAAGGCTTTCGTATCTCTCCTTGCTATTCTTTGGAACACTGCATTCAAATGGGTATATCTTTCCTTTTCTCCTTTATTCTTCACTTCCCTTCTTTTCATAGCTATTTGTAAGGCCTCCTCAGACAGCCATTTTGCTCTTTTGAATTTCTTTTTCTTCGGGATGATCTTGATTCCTGTCTCCTGTACAATGTCATGAACCTCCATCCATAGTTCATTAGGCACTCTGTCTGTCAGATCTAGTCCCTTAAATCTATTTCTCACTTCCATTGTATAATCATAAGGGATTTGATTTAATTCATACCTGAAGGATGTATAGTGGTTTTCTCTACTTTCTTCAATTTAAGTCTGAATTTGGCAATAAGGAGTTCATGATCTTAGCCACACTCAGCTCCTGGTCTTGTTTTTGCTGACTGTATAGAGCTTCCCCATCTTTGGCTGCAAAGAATATAATCAATTTGATTTCAGTGTTGACCATCTGGTGAGGTCCATGTGTAGAGTCTTCTAAATCAAATCCCTTGTGATTATACAATGAAAATTGTGACAAAAATAATCAAGGGATTAGATTTGGTAGACAAAATGCCTAAAGAACTATGGATAGAGGCTTGTAACATTGGACAGAAGGTGGAGACCAACACACCCCCAAGAAAAAGAAATTCAAGAAGGGAAATTTTCTGAGGAGGCCTTACAAATAGCTGAGAAAAGAAGAGACATGAAAGGCAAAGGAGAAAGCAAAGATATATCCAACAAAATGCAGAATTCTAGGGAATAGTAAGGAGAGATAAGAAAGCCTTGGTAACTGAAAAATGCAAAGAATTAGAGGAAAACAGCAGACTGGAAAACTCTAGCCATCTCTACAACAGTTGGAAATTCCAACAGAACATTTCATGCAAAGATGGACACAATAAAGTAAAGAAATGGCAAGGACTTACAGAAGCAGAAGAGATTAAGAAGATCTGGCAAGAACATAGAGAAGAATAGTATAAAAAAGTCTTACTGACCCAGATAACCACAATGCTGTGTTCATGCACCTAGAGTCAGATATCTTGCAGTGTGAAGTCAAGTGGACCTTAGAAAGCATTACTATGAACAAAGCTAGTGGAGGTGATGGAATTCCAGCTGAGCTATTTCAAATCCTAAAAGATGATACTGTTAAAATGCTACACTCAATAGGCCAGCAAATTTGGGATACTCAGCAATGACCACAACACTGGACGTAGTCAGTTTTCATTGTGATACCAAAGAAAGGCAATGACAAAGAATGTTCAAATTACTACACAATTGCACTCATTTCAAATGGTAGTAAGATTATACTCAAAATCCTTCAAGCTAGGTTTCCGTAGTACTTTTATCAATAACTTCCAGATGTACAAGCCAGATTTAGAAAACACAGAGGAACCAGAGATCAAGTTGCCAACATACACTGGATCATAGAAAAAGCAAGGGAATCCCCCCCCCCCAACCACGGGGGGGGGGGGGGAAAATCTACTTCCGTTTCATTGACTATGCTAAAGATTTTGACTGTGTGGATCAAAACAAAGAGGAAAATTCTTTGTTGGTGTTGTTCAGTTGCTCAGTCATGTCCCACTCTTTGCAACCCCATGGACTGCAGCATGCCAAACTTCCCTGTCCATGTTGACTAAAATGATATAAAATTTGAGAGCTGCTAGTTAAGTTTTATTTGGGCAAAAATGAGACCTGCAGCCCATGAGGCAACATCTCAGATAACTCTGTGAGACTGTTCCAAAGCAACAGTGGGGGAAAGTCATTATATAAGATTTTAGTGAAGGGGGAGTTCAATACCATGGAGCATTCATTTTGTAAAAGGATTTTTGTCAGTCATGAGGATCTGATGTCACCATGAAGGGATTTAGTTCTTCTCTAGACATGAGGAGATGCAAGGATTGAGATAATAAAATCTGTTCCTAAAACATCCAACTATCTAAAGACATGCACCACTAGATTCCCTGGAGCACAGAGTGCCTCACTCCAGCCTGAACTGCCTCAGGGAATGTTGAAGGTCAACAGCTATAGCAGCATGGGGTTCACTCTCCATAGAGGCAGTGGGAAAATGCTTTTATTGTTCAGTCCTTGGCAATGCTCTTGGTGTCATTTCATAGTTGACATGGCCTCCTTTCAGTCATAAATCCAACAATACTTTTGGGGGAATTTCATGACCATTTTGTCACATATTGCTGGAAAGGCTCGCTTCCAATTCTGAAGAAGGTTTTTGTTGATAGGCCACTCAATGTGCTGTTACTGGATTTGGTCTTAATAGCCAGAGATCTCTGGAAATCTGTCTTCTTGTTATGGTCTAGGAAAGTATTCCTTTTGGTTGCATCTTCCCATATCTAGAATTGCACTATTACAATCACTGATCATATATCAATCTGTACATTTGATCAACTGTTTCAAGTCTAGCCATCATTTTCATTGGGGTCTCAGTCATACACTTGGTAATAAAATAATAATAATCTTGTGAAACAGGCAAAATACAAATGGGTGTAGTTAATAACATTAGAGGAATTAAAAGTAAATATTTTAGCCATGAGCCTTCCACACCAAACCAGTTTTTTGAAAAGATCATCAAGACCAGGGAATGGGTCACTTAAAGAAGAAATCTGATATTTCATGTGATTCATTAAATGTGTTGCATTAAAGGATTTATCAGGTATGAAAATATAGCATTCATTTTGAATTTTAATATTTATATCTCCCTGAGATGCTGTAAGGTGTCAAAGTCCTGCAGTTGTGTAGCATTTTAATTTTCATTATAGAGATCTCAGAATTAAAGAGCCTATAGCCTGGTTACCAATTAAAACTTATGAAAGTTGTTAAGGCTTTGATATGGCCAATTACATCCTCTAATCACATTGAAGGCACACACACAAATGTACACACAATGATGCTAAATGGTCATACGAGTAGAATACAGATCTTTGACCCATAGGGATTATACAAATGGTAGATTGGTTAGGGTTACCTCTAATTTATTACCACTTATGACCTAAAATTCATGGGAATCCCAGGCAACACCTTCGTTTCCATCCCTGTAGATGTCAAGGCCATAAATTAGTGTTATAAATCCACTGAGATACATACCAATCACTCTCTCTAAGGGTAAAAATAGGCATAGTTCATCAGGAAGCCATGCCTTGTCTCATAATCACCAAGTTGATCATTTTTAGTATGACTTAATCCTTCCCAACATAGAGTAAGCAGACAATACTAAGGAAAAAAAAAAAAAGGCTATACAAAAAGGTTTTCATGACCCAAATAGTCACCATGGTATGATCACTCACCTAGAACCAGACATTCTTGAATGTGAAGTCAAGTGGGCTTTAGGAAGAATCACTATGAACAAAGCTAGTGGAGATGATGAAATTCCAGTTTCAAATCCTATAATTCTATTTCAAATCCTAAAAGATGATGCTGTGAAAATGCTGCCCTAAATATGCCAGCAAATTTGGAAAATCCAACAGTGGCCACAGGACTGGAAAAAATCAGTTTTCATTTCAATTCCAAAGAAAGGCAATGCCAAAGAATGTTCAAGCTATCCCACAAATGAACTCATCTCACAGGCTAGCAAAATAATGCTTTAAATTCTTCAAGCCAGTCTTCAACAGTACATAAACCATGGACTTCCAGATATTCAAGCTGGATTTAGAAAAAGCAGAGGAACCAGAGATCAAATTGCCAACATCCATTGGATCATCAAAAAAGTGATAGAGTTGCAGGAAAAAAAAAATCTAATTCCACTTTATTGAATATGCCAAATCCTTACATTGTGCGGATCACAACAAACTGTGTAAAATTCTCAAACAGTTGGGAATAACAGACCACTGGACCTGCCTCTTGAGAAATCCGTATGCAGGTTAAGAAACAACAGTTAGAACCTGACATGGAACAACAGACTGGTTCCCAGTGAGGAAAGGAGTATGCCAAGGCTTTATATTGTCAGCCTGCTTATTTCACTTATATGTAGGGTACATCATGAGAAATGCGGGACTGGATGAAGCACCAACTGGAATCAAGATTGCTGGGAGAGATATCAGTAACCTCAGATATGAAGATGACACCACCCTTATGGTAGACAGTGAAGAAGAATTAAAGAGCCTCTTGATAAAAGCAAAAGAGGAGAGTGAAAAAGTTGGCTTAAAACTCAACATTCAGAAAACTAAGATCATAGCATCCGGTCCCATCACTTCATGCCAAATAGATGGGGGAACAGTGACAAAATATTTTTTCTGGGGTCCAAAATTACTGCATATGGTGACACTGGCCATGAAATTAAAAGACACTTTCTCCTTGGAAGAAAAGTTATGACCAACTTAGACAGCATATTAATAAGCAGATGCAATACTTTGCCAGAAAGGTTCGTCTAGTCGAAGTTTTGTTTTTTTTTTTTCTGTAGTCATGTATGGATGTGAGAGTTGGACTATAAAGAAAGCTGAGCACTGAAGAATTGATGCTATTGAACTATGGTGCTGGAGAAGAGGCTTGAGAGTCCCTTGGACAGAAAGGAGATCCAGTCCATACTCAGGGAAATCAGTCCTGAATATTCATCGGAAAGACTTATGCTGAAGCTGAAACTCCAATACTTTGGCCACCTGATGTGAAGAACTGACTCGGCAGAAAAGACCTTGATGCTGGAAAAGATTTAAGGCAGGAGGCGAAGGGGATGACAGAGGATGAGATGGTTGGATGGCATCACCGACTCAATGAACATTAGTCTGAGCAAGCTCCAGGAGTTGGTGATGGAGAGGGAAGCCTGGCGTACTGCAGTCCATGGGGTCACAAAGAGTTGGACACATCTGAGTGACTGAACTGAACTGAACAAAGAGGAGCTTTTAAACGTAAATGACCATAGCCTGGTGTTAACAATCTAGATCCACCCCAAAATTGCGGGAGTTTTCCTTTTAATAGATGAGAGGTTAATATGTTTTGTTGAGACTTAGCTCCTCACTCCAATTGAGTTTGAATAACAATAAGAGAAAATGTAAATCTATGGCCAGCATCAGAGCAGGTATTATTAATTGCCCAGATGAGAGGATCCCGTCTAGCAATACAATGAACAGATAAATCAGTACTGAACATTCATCTAAAATAAATTTCTTAAGGGCTATGCAAGCAGAGCCCTAGAGAACAGAAATCCACCAAGATAACCCAGAAGTACTAGACACAGGTAATTGGCCACAACCCAACAATTGCATTGAGTTTCAAAGTAGCATGGAATCGTGTCCATAATAGAAAACATTCAATTGATAGACATAGGTTCAAGGAATCAAGAAAACACTGTAAATGATCAGACATATCAGATCAGCATCTTGGGCAAGCTGTCTACTTCTGATGTTGTCTTCTTCTCATCCTAGTGTAGTGTAGCTTCCTATGTTTGAGCATTGTTTTAAGGTGAGTTTGATGTCAGTAGACCTCTTTATAGACCAGTCCAGCTTAGGGACCCTTGGAAGTGGGAGTTAACCCAAGAGTCAGTTTCCCTTCAACTTCACTGGGCATGAGCTAGTTAAAAGTACCTGATAGGAAGGTCCTTCCATCCAGATTGGAGACAGTTTCTTAAATTATGTCTTCTTCCAGTCTTGGCTGCAGGCCATGGGTGAGGCAACTGATTTTCAACCAATAACAGGTTACTGAGATAAGCTTCAGAAATAACTGTAGAGTGTCCTTTAATAATTCAATTAAAGTTTACATTAATATACACTAACAGCAAAGAACTATATAGGAAATGAGTCTTAGTAGATACAGACCTCTATTAACAAACTGAGATTTAACATTAATTCAAACATATTTTTCTCACTAAAATCACCATATTTTTACAAAATATAACCAAATTAAGACTTGCTTGTTATATAGGTCTGATCTCAATAAACTTGGCCTGGTGATTTACATATCCATAATTAATCATGGAGTTTTTAGCTTTGCTGAGACTTTTATAGAGTCTCAGACTAAACTTTTAAAATAAAACCTCTCAGGGCTAGGGAAGTCATGCCAAAGGCTTATCATAGATTTTGCCTAACAGATCTAAGTAAATTCCTCCCTTCTTAAGGTCTCGAAAGTTTCTTGAGATTTCTGTACCTGTTAGTGAGATAACCTTCCTAATTTACCTGATAAAGTTGTTGGAAACTAAGAGCTTTCAACCTCTGGAGGGTTCAGATTGAGGAAAAAGATAAATGTTTCAATTTGTTTATAACATATTGCAGCACTGTTTATAATAGCGAGGACATGGAAGCAACCTAGATGTCCATCAGCAGATGAATGGATAAGAAAGCTCTGGTACATATACACAATGGAGTATCACTCAGCCATTAAAAAGAATACATTTGAGTCAGTTCTAATAAGGTGGATGAAACTGGAGCCGATTATACAGAGTGAAGTTAGCCAGAAAGAAAAACACCAATACAATATACTTAGACGTGTATATGGAATTTAGAAAGATGTTAATGATAACCCTGTATGCAAGACAGCAAAAGAGACACAGATGTATAGAACAGACTTTTGGACTCTTTGGGAGAGGGAGAGGGAGACTGTGGGATGATTTGGGAGAATGACATTGAAACATGTATACTATCATGTAAAAAATGAATTGCCAGTCTAGGTTTGATACAGGATACAGGATGCTTGGGGCTGGTGCACTGGGATGACCCAGAGAGATGATATGGGGAGGGTGGTGGGAGGGGGGTTCAGGATTGGGTACTCCTGTGGCAGATTCATGTCAATGTATGGCAAAACCAATACAGCATTGTAAAGCAAAAAATTAAAAAAATAAAATAAAATAAAAAATAAAGAGCACAAAAAATAAAAATAAAATATAATATAATATAATTTTACCAATTACTGTCATAATTATTTTGAGGGGAAGGTTTTCTTACACCTGGAAAACACAGATTCAACCCAGTAGTTTTTTTAGATAGAAACAATAAAATTTATAACATATTTGCCAGTTCATTCAGTCCTTTTGTTAGCGTTTGTGCTGTTATCGGGTTTTCCTTTAGAATTCTTAGCTAGTTCAGAAACTGGTATTTATCCAAAGTCCTTTCTATAAATCTTCAATAAGAGGAAGCATTTTTGTAAAACTTGGTTAGTGCTATGACAATATTTGAGATAGAAACTAGAATTATGACTGATAACATTCACCCAAACATATTAAAACTTTAGGAACTCCATATAGTTTTTAGGATACCTGTATTAGTAACATTTACCATGCGATGTAACCTGAGACTTATTACTTGACAACACTTCCCATGTAATTCTGAATACAAAATGAAACAAATTAGTGTAATATCTCTTTTTGGGATGTTTCAGGGACCCTCTGAAGTTTCATTCATAAAAGTTTGTCAACAAATGACAAAAAGATTTAGAACACTCAGTGAGATCGTTGTGAAACAGTGACTATTCACTTACCCAAAGTCACTATAAAAGATTTCAGAACAGATCATTTAAGAGATAAAGCAACTTAAATCTTTTATCAAAGGAAGCTCAACATCTGAATAAATGGTTTTATCTTAATAGAGAGGAAAGCTAAATTCAAGTTGTTACACCAGTTTACTTTATTTAAAAATAAACAAATGTATTTGAAATATTATTTAAGCCATATACAAAATTCTTTTCTCATGATTCATTTTCCACAAACTTTCTTATCACTTTCTCTACCCATTACTTTGTTCTTCCATTCTAAAAAGCTACCTGTAAATCAGGCTTGCTTTCTTTTCCCTTGACAAAATGTAATTCCATTCCTCACACATTCTTTACAGAAAACACACTTCCTACTTTGCTTAAGTAATCAAGAACTGACTTTTATATTAGTATTTTATAGTTGGTGAGCATAAATATCAGTGATAATTACTAAAACCTTTGTTTTCTTAGAGAGAACATTTTAGGATGACATCAAACATCATTCGTTTTTAATCCCAAATCTCTTTAGTTTCTCTGTAAGAGGAAATCAGTGTTCAATAATAAATGCTTCAAAATCTTATTTTATTTGGAAATGACTTAGCTATTCAATAGACTTCCAACACTTAATTTAGCACAACCCTTAGAAATTCAAGTTACCCCAATCTGGAGAGACTATTTTAGACACATACTCCTAAAGCATAATTATTCTTAATAGAGTTCATGTAAAAACTCATATCTCATTTATACTTTTTAGAAGTTTCTTCACTAGAAGTAATTTTCTTGCTGACAAACTTGTAACAACTATAATAATATTTAACTATATTAAACCTAGATACAATGAAAATATTTTGCTTAGTGTTACTTACTCTTAGACATGTCTATATTAGTTAGATCAAACAAATATTAATATCAGGTATTTAATAAGAATATTTCCCAGTTCATGTGAACCTGAAACTCATTTAGGTTAATTTTTCTTTTATTTAGATTAGAATTATTTGATTTGCACTTACTTTTGTTTAAAGGCCAATTAGATTAGAGCTCATTTACAAACTGATCTCAGCAGTCAACAATGTTATCCAAAAAACAAAGACACACACTGAGATATACATATATCCAAATAGACACAAAAGGTCCTATAGCTTTGCTTTCCAAACTTACTTATGAATCAGATGTCACAATACAAAATAAACTAGCTATAAAAAAATGGTTGGAAAAATATTTTAAAAGGCTTTGTTCCCCCTTTTTTTTTTTCCCTTTTGCTTTCAGGAATTAGAAATAGTCTAAAAAATTGATCCAGAGAGTGCTGGTCTAAAGGTTTAGGAGGAGTTACTGCCTTGGGGCAACTTTTTTTTCTTCAAGCTTTCTCTGGAATCTATAGACTATTATGGCCAGATAGCAAAAAAAAAAATCGTATTTTTCTGTGACCATAGTTTTATAGCAAAAATTTAGATGAGACAGTGCTCAACTTGGCCCTGATAACAAGGGAAGGTTGCTCCAAGCAGGGATTGTCCCTCTGGGGAAGTAGGGGTCTTAGTTTGATCAACCCTAGGCTATTGACTACTTGAGAAAGTCCTGGACATAAGGGAACTTCAGTTCATTTTCCTATCCTATGTCAATAAAGATCTTATATTTTTATGCCATTTTTCTTGTCATTGGATCTTAGCTATAGCTTGCCCAGTTTAAAAAAAAAATAGAATTTGGTTCCCCCACCACCCCATGGGTTCCCAGGTGGAGTGTGGAACCTTAAAGTTAGCAATTCCTATATTAACTCATGCTGTTTGTACCAGATGTCTGTGCACTCAAGCCAAACCAACAAAACCAAACTTAACCAGAACTTCACCAGCCAAGAATCCCACTCCAGATGAAACAAAAGTCAAAGAGATGCCCAGAAATCAAAAGCCAAGTGACAAGAGTGACCCAAAAGATAATAAAGTGACGCTCAGAAATCAAAAGCCAAATGGCATAAATGCTAAATGTGACTTTCCAGTTCCGCTAGACCTGAAACCTGGCAAAGCCAGGGCTAGCAGTCTTTTTTGGTTCTGATACACTTTCAAGCAATTCCTTATTGGTTTCCAGTGAAGAAGTTACCCTATTATTTGCAGTTTTAGAAGCTTCTAGATAACAAAGTGAACATAGCCAACCTTTTCTAACTGTGGGTATAAAAATATCAATTTTGGAATATCAAAAGAACCCCAATCTGGCCATTTTAGTATAATTTCTCCAGTTAATTAGGTCCTTGCAATTATTAGTTCCATATGTATTGTACATGAATCTGGCTGTAGTGTTAGTCAGAGGCTGGCTTTCTGACACCCCTTTGTTTCTGTTTTTGAGAGATTCTGTTTCTCATCTTCAACTGAATTTGTCAGGGATAAAAATCACTAGTGAACTTGTGTAGTAGGCCCATGTGCTTCTTTTGAGCTTAACTCCTCTGGGAGTCACCCCCGAGTTATTTCAGCTCATTTTATGTGTCTCAGATTCTGCGACTAACAATCTAAGACCACAGCTTCAGGTCACTGAATTGTCAGTTCTTATAAGTGACCCTTGGATGAACAAGTGCTTTAATTAATGAGCGAGTTTCCCTATGGGACCACTGCACGGTATGATGACTAGGCCTCCACCACTCCCGTAAATTTCTCAGTTACCTGAGAAAACTGAAACTGGTCAGGAGTCTTGTCCCTTTTCTTCAGAGCAAAGCTCTCATATATTTTCCTCATTTTTTTTTTTTTTTACTTCATTGAACATATTTAATCTGAAAAAAGTTTTGTAAGAGAAGTCAATGAGATTTTCCCTTTCTTAGTTATATTCTGATTCTCTGTGGGGAAGATGTTCTCTCTAGAGAGCTTGCATAATTACAAGGTACAAATTAAGATGTAATAAATGTGGTTGAAGACGGAGAAATTGGATCCTTAGAAGATAGTACATTTAAGGAATCTCAACCTTTTCCCCAATGTTGATGTTCAAACACAAATGTGTGCATACACGGAAAGACAGACTAAAGACGAGCTTCAGTTCAGTTCAGTTCAGTTCAGTCTCTCAGTCGTCTCTGACTCTTTGTGACCCCATGAACCACAGTATGCTAGGCTTTCCTGTATATCACCAAATCCTGGAGTCCACACAAACCCATGTCCATCGAGTTGGTGATGCCATCCAACCATCTCATTCTCTCTCATCCCCTTCTCCTCATGCCCTCAATATTTCCCAGCATCAGGGTCTTTTCCAATGAGCCAGCTCTTCACATCAGAGGGCCAAAGTATTGGAGTTTCAGCTTTAACATCAGTCTTCCAATGAACACCCAGGACTGATCTCCTTTAGGATGGACTGGTTGGATCTCCTTGAAGGCAAAGGGACTCTCAAGAGTCTTCTCCAACACCACAGTTCAAAAGCATCACTTCTTCTGCACTCAGCTTTCTTTATACTTCAACTCTCTGGATCATCAAAAAAAGGAGGAGAGTTCAATAAAAAACATCTATTTCTGCTTTATTGACTATGCCAAATCTTTTGACAGTGTGGATCACAATAAACTGTGGAAAATTCTGAGAGAGATGGGAATACCAAACCACCTGACCCGCCTCTTGAGAAACCTGTATGTAGGTCAGGAAGCAACAGTTAGAACTGGACATGGAACAACAGACTAGTTCCCAATAGGGAAAGGGGTATGTGAAGGCTCTATATTGTCACCCTGATTATTTAAATTATATGCAGAGTACATAATGAGAAACGCTGGACTGGATGAAGCTCAAGCTGGAATCAAGATTTCCAAGAGAAATATCAACAAACTCAGATATGCAGATCACACCATCCTTTATGGCAGAAAACGAAAAAAGAGCTAAAAAGGATCTTGATGACAGTGAAAGAGGAGAGTGAAAATGAGGCTTAAAGCTTAACAATCAGAAAATGAAAATCATGGCATCTGGTCCCATCACTTCATGGAAAACAGATGGGGAGACAGAGGAAACAGTGACAGAGTTTATTTTGGGGGGCTCCAAAATCACTGCAGATAGTGACTTCAGCCATGAAATTAAAACACATTTGCTACTCATAAAAAAAGTTATGACTAAACTCAGCTCAGTTCAGTTCAGTTGCTCAGTCATGTCCGACTCTTTGTGACCCCATGAATCGCAGCACACCAGGCCTCCCTGTCCATCACCAACTCCCGGAGTCCACTCAGACCCACGTCCATCGAATCAGTGATGCCATCCAGCCATCTCATCCTCTGTCATCCCCTTCTCCTCCTGCCCTCAATCCCTCCAAGACACAGTCTTTTCCAATGAGTCAACTCTTCGCATGAGGTGGCCAAAGTACTGGAGTTTCAGCTTCAGCATCATTCCCTCCAAAGAAATCCCAGGGCTGATCTCCTTCAGAATGGGCTGGTTGGATCTTCTTGCAGCCCAACGGACTCTCAAGAGTCTTCTCCAAAGCACAGTTCAAAAGCATCAGTTCTTTGGTGCTCAGCTTTCTTCACAGGCCAACTCTCACATCCATACTTGACCACTGGAAAAACGATAGCCTTGACAAGACGGATCTTTGTTGGCAAAGTAATGTCTCTACTTTTGAATATACTATCTAGGTTGGACATAACTTTTCCTCCAAGGAGTAAGCGTCTTTTAATTTCATGACTGCAATCACCATTTGCAGTGATTTTGGAGCCCCCCAAAATAAAGTCTGACACTGTTTCCACTGTTTTCCCATCAATTTCCCATGAAGTGATGGGACGGGATACCATGATTTTCGTTTTCTGAATGTTGAGCTTTAAGCCAACTTTTTCACTCCCCACTTTCACTTTCATCAAGAGACTTTACAGTTCCTCTTCACTTTCAGCCATAAGGGTGGTGTCATCTGCATATTTGACATTCTTCTTATTTCTCCTGGCAATCTTGATTCCAGCTTGTGCTTCTTCCAGCCCAGTGTTTGTCATGATATACTCTGCATATAATTTAAATAAGCAGGGTTTCAATATACAGCCTTGATATACTCCTTTTCCTATTTGGAACCAGTCTGTTCTTCCATATCCATTTCTAACTGTTGCTTCTTAACCTGAATACAGGTTTCTCAAGAGACAGGTCAGGGGCTCTGGTATTCCCATTTCTTTCAAATATTCCACAATGTATTGTGATCCACACAGTCAAACGCTTTGGCATAATCAAGAAAGCAGAAATATATGTTTTTCTGGTACTCTCTTGCTTTTTCAATGATTCAGCAGATTTTGGCAATTTAATCTGTGGTTCCTCTGCCTTTTATAAAACCAGCTTGAACATCTGGAAATTCATGGTTCATGTATTGTTGAAGCCTGGCTTGGAGAATTTTGAGCATTACTTTACTAGCGTGTGAGATGAGTGCAATTGTGTGGTAGTTTGAGCACTCTTTAGCATTGCCTTTCTTTGGCATTGGAAGGAAAACTGACTTTTTCCAACCTGTGGCCACTGCTGAGTTTTCCAAATTTTGCTGGCATATTGAGTGCAGCACTTTCACAGCATCATCTTTTAGGATTTGAAATAGCTCAACTGGCATTTCATCACTCCATAAGTTTTGTTCATAGTGATGCTTTCTAAGGCCCACCTGACTTCACATTCCAGGATGTCTGGCTCTAGGTGAGTGATCACACCATCATGATTATCTTGGTAGTAAAGATCTTTTTTGCACAGTTCTTCTGTGTATTCTTGCCATCTCTTCTTAATATCTTCTGCTTCTGTTAGGTCCATATCATTTCTGTCCTTTATCGAGCCCATCTTTGCATAAAATTTTCCCTTGGTATCTCTAATTTTCTTGAAGAGATCTCTAGTCTTTTTCCACTCTGCTGCTTTCCTCTATTTCTTTGCATTGATCGCTGAGAAGGCTTTCTTATCTCTTCTTGCTCTTCTTTGGAACTCTGTATTCAGATGCTTATATATATATATATATATTTTTTTCTCTCCTTTGCTTTTCACTTCTCTTCTTTTCACAGCTATTTGTAAGGCCTCCTCAGACAAGCATTTTGCTTTTTTGCATTTCTTTTCCATGGGGATGGTCTCGGTCCCTGTCTCCTGTACAATGTCATGAACCTCATTCCATAGTTCATCAGGTTCTCTATCAGATCTAGTCCCTTAAATCTATTTTGCACGTCCACTGTATAATCATAAGGAATTTGATTTAGTTCATACCTGAATGGTCTAGTGCTTTCCCCTATTTTCTTCAATTTCAGTCCTAATTTGGCAATAAAGAGTTTATGATCTGAGCCACAGTCAGCTCCTGGTTTTGTTTTTGTTGACTGTATAGAGCTTCTCCATTTTTGGCTGCAAAGAATATAATCAATATGATTTCGGTGTTGACCATCTGGTGATGTCCATGTGTAAAGTCTTCTCTTGTGTTGTTGGAAGAGGGTGTTTGCTATGACTAGTGCGTTTCTTGGCAAAACTCTATTAGTCTTTGCTATGCTTCCTTCCATATTCCAAGGCCAAATTTGCCTGTTACTCCAGGTGATTCTTGAGTTCCTACTTTTGCTTTCCAGTCCCCTGTCATGAAAAATACATCTTTTTTGTTGTTGTTGTTTTAGTTCTAAAAGGTCTTGTAGGTCTTCATAGAACCATTCAACTTCAGCTTCTTCAGCATTACTGGTTGGGGCATAGACTTGGTTTACTGTTTATTTAATGGTTTGCTTTGGATACGAAGAGAGACCACTCTGTCATTTTTGAGATTGCATCCAAGAACTGCATTTTGGACTCTTGTTGACCATGATGGCTACTCCATTTCTTCTAAGGGATTCCTGCCCACAGTAGTAGATATAATGGTCATCTGAGTTAAATTCACCCATTCCAGTCCATTTCAGTTCGCTGATTCCTAGAATGTCGACATTCACTCTTGCTGTCTTCTGTTTGACCACTTCCAATTTGCCTTGATTCATGGACCTGACATTCCAGGTTCCTATGCAACATTACTCTTTACAACTTTGGACCTTGTTTCTATCACCAGTCACATACACAACTGGGTATTGTTTTGCTTTGGCTCCATACTTCATTCTTTCTAGAGTGATTTCTCCACTGTTCTCCAGTAGCATATTGGCCAGCTACTTACCTGGTGAGTTCGGCTTTCAGTATCCTATCATTTTGCCTTTTCATACTGTTCATGGGGTTCTCAAGGCAAGAATACTGAAGTAGTTTGCCATTCCCTTCTTTAGTGGACCACATTGTGTCAGACCTGCCCGTCTGGAGTGGTCCTACAGGGCATGGCTAGTTTCATTGAGTTAGACAATGCTGTGGTCCTAGTGTGATTAGATTAACTAGTTTTCTGTGATTATGATTTCAGTGTGTCTGCCCACTGATGCTCTCTTGCAACAGCTACCATCTTACTTGGGTTTCTCTTACCCTGGAAGTGGGGTATTTCTTCAAGGCTGCTCCAGCAAAGTGCAGATGCTGCACCTTACCTTGGATGAGGGATATCACCTCACCACAGCCCCTCCCAATCTTGAATGTGGAATAGCTCCTCTAGGCCCTCTGGGGCCCACGCAGCCACCACTCCTTGGACATGGAGTTGCTTCTCCAAGACACCACCCCTGGCCTTCAACATGGCGTAGCTCTATTCAGCTGCCAGCCCTGACCTCAGACGCGGGGTAGCTCCTCCCAGCACCTCCTCTGACCTTGGACGTGGGGTAGCTGCTCTCGACTGCACTCTGCACGCCATCACAGCCCTAGACAGCTTATTAAAAAGTAGAGACATTACTTTGTCAACAAAGTTCCATCTAGTCAAACCTATGATTTTTCCCATAGTCATGTATGGATGTGAGAGTTGGACTATAAAGAAAGCTGAACACCGAATAATTGATGCTTTTGAACTGTGGTGGTGAAGAAGACTCTTGAGAGTCCCTTGGACTGCAAGGAGATCCAACTAGTCCATCCTAGTGGAATTCAGTCCTGAATATTCATTGGAAGAACTGATGTTGAAGCTGAAACTCCAATAATCTGGCCACCTGATGTGAAGAACTGACTCACTGGAAAAGACCCTGATGCTGGGGAAAGATTGAAGGCAGGAAGAGAAGGGAACGACAGAAGATGAAATTGTTGGATGGCATCACCAATTCAATGGACATGAGTTTGAGTAGGCTCTGGGAGTTGGTGATGGACAGAGAGGCCTAGTCTACTGCACACCATGGGCTTGCAGAGTCGCATACAGCTGAGTGACTGAACTGAGCTGAGGGACTTATGATTAGTTTGTTCACTTTTGAGTTACTATTACTTAAGTAGTTGATTCTTGATCATTTTTATAGGTAGGTTGTACTATTGTTGCTTCATTAATCTTCAAATCATTTTGACCAGGTGGTGATCCCAGCTGAACTCACCAGAAAACTGAAACTATGATGTCCATACCAGGAAAGTCAAAACCATGTCGCTGGTTTAAAGGAACATTTTAAATAAGCATAATTTTACAAATTTCTTATTTATTGTCTTGCTGGTTCTTCATTACTGCCCAAGGGCTTTCTCTAATTGTGGAAAGCAGGGGCTACTCTCTAGTTGCAGTGTTTGGCTTATCATTAATTTGGATTCTCATATTGTGGAACGCTGACTCATTATTTGGGGCACATGGGCTTGGTTGCTTTGAGGCATGTGGAATCTTCTTGGATCAGAGTTAAAGTGGTTCAAGTCAAATTCTTAACTACTAGACCACCAGGAAAGTCCCTAAATAAGCATAATCTGAAAGCATAGCACCACAAACATCAGACCCTTTTGAAGAGACTGAAATATAATAAAACATATTGATTTTGACTGAAGAACTGTGAAACAAAAACTGATATTCCTTAACTAAGGAGAGTAAGTCAAAGGCTGGAAAGCAAAGAACACAATGAAATCTTCAGGACATTCGTTTGGGAGATACAATTCAGGAAAAGACCAAGAAGGAGGGATTCCTAAGAGCTAGCAGGAGATTGAAGTTGAATAGGAGCCCTAGTTCTAGGGCCGTGAGATCTGGATTCAAATTTTGCTTCTGTCTCTTAGAACTGTTAGGCACTTAGTCTTAGTTTCCCCATCCAAAGATGAATATACAAGAGTTACTATGCCTGTTCAACAAGATAATAAATAATAATAGGAATAATCATAGGTATCAAATGTCATATAAACCATAAATTTTCGTTTAGATCAAGCCTATATTGTTTTAAAGCAATCTTACTCTTTTTTCTTTTTTGCTTTGTTATAAATGTGTGGAATTATTTTTACTTTATAAATTTTTTTTAATTTTTTTAAATGTAAATTTATTTATTTTAATCAGAGGTTAATTTTTTAAATTTTATTTATTTTTGATTGATGAATAATTGTTTCACATAATTTTGCTGTTTTCTGTCAAACCAACATGAATCAGTAACAGGTATACATATATAGCAACCCTTTTGAACCTCCCACCCATTTCCCTTCCCATCCCAATCCTCTACGTTGATACAGATCCCCTATTTGAGATTTCCAAGCCATACAGCAAATTCTCTTTGGCTATCTATTTTGCATATGGTAATGTAGGTTTCCATGTTACTCTTTCCATACATTTTACCTTCTCCTCCTCTCTCCTCATGCCCATAAGTCTATTTTCTATGTCTGTTTCTCCATTGTTGACCTGTAAATAAATTCTTAAGTACCACATTTCTAGATCCCATATATATGCATTAGAATATGATATTTATCTTTCTCTTTCTGACTCACTTCACTCTGTATAATAGGTTCTAGGTTCATCCACTTCATTAGAATTGACTCAAATGCGTTCCTTTTTATGGCTGAGTAATATTTCATTGTGTATACATACCACTATATCTTTATCCATTCATTTGTTGAAGGGCATCTAGGTTGATTTATAATTCTAGCTATTGTAAAGAGTACCAAAATGAACCATGAGATACATATGTCCTTTTAAATTTTGGTTTCCTCAGGGTATATGCCCAGGAGTGGGATAGCTGGGTCATATTGGTGGTTTTATTCTTAAGGAATAGATTGGCATGCCATTTTAAGGAATCTCCATACCGTCTTCCATAGTGGCTGTACCAATTTTTATCCCAACCAACAGTGGAAGAGCGTTGCCTTTTCTCCACACCCTTTCCAGCATTCATTGTTTGTAGACTTTTTGATGAGGGCAGTTCTGACTAGTGTGAAGTGATAATTCATCATGGTTTAGATAGTAAAGCAATGCTCAAAATTCTCTAAGCTAGGCTTCAGAAATACGTGAACTGTGAACTCCCTGATGTTCAAACGGGTTTTAGAAAAGGCAGAGGAATGAGAGATCAAATTGCCAACACCAGCTGGGTCATGGAAAAAGTAAGAGAGTTCCAGAAAAACATCTATTTCTGCTTTATTGACTATGCCAAAGCCTTTGACTGTGTGGATCACAAGAAACTGTGGAAAATTCTGAAAGAGATGGGAATACCAGACCACCTAACCTGCCTCTTGAGAAATCTGTATGCAGGTCAGGAAGCAACAGTTATAACTGGACATGGAACAACAGACTGGTTCCAAATAAGAAAAGGAGTACGTCAAGGCTGTATATTGTCACCCTGCTTATTTAACTTCTATGCAGAGTATATCATGAGAAACGCTGAGTTGGAAGAAACACAAGCTGGAATCAAGATTGCCGGGAGAGATATCAATAACCTGAGATATGCAGATCACACCACCCTTATGGCAGAAAGTGAAGAGGAACTAAAAAGCCTCTGATGAAAGTGAAAGAGGAGAGTGAAAAGTTGGCTTAAAGCTCAACATTCAGAAAACAAAGATCATGGCATTCGGTCCTATCACTTCATGGGAAATAGATGGGGAAACAGTAGAAACAGTGTCAGACTTTATTTTTTGAGGCTCCAAAATCACTGCATATGGTGACTGCAGCCATGAAATTAAAAGACGCTTACTCCTTGGAAGAAAAGTTATGACCAACCTAGATAGTATATTCAAAAGCAAAGACATTACTTTGCCGACTAAGGTCCGTCTAATCAAGGCTATGGTTTTTCCTGTGGTCATGTATGGATGTGAGATTTGGACTGTGAAGAAGGCTGAGCACCGAAGAATTGATGCTTTTGAACTGTGCTGTTGGAGAAGACTCTTGAAATTCCCTTGGACTGCAAAGAGATCCAACCAGTCCATTCTGAAGGAGATCAGCCCTGGATTACTTTGGAAGGAATGATGCTAAACCTTAAGCTCCAATACTTTCACCACCTCATGAGAAGAGTTGACTCATTGGAAAAGACTCTGATGCTGGGAGGCCTTGGGGGCAGGAGGAGAAGGGGACGACAGAAGATGAGATGTTTAGATGGCATCACTGACTTGATGGGCTTGAGTCTGAGTGAACTCTGGGAGATGGTGATGGACAGGGAGGCCTGGTGTGCTGAAATTCAGGGGTCACAAAGTGTCGGACACAACTGAGCGACTGAACTGGACTGAATAATGAGCGATGTTGAGCACCTTTTCATGTGTTTGTTCAGTACAGTCGCTCAGTCCTGTCCGACTCTTTGAGACCCCATGAATTGCAGCACGCCAGGCCTCCCTGTTCATCACCATTTCCCGGAGTTCACTCAGACTCACGTCCATTGGGTCCGTGATGTCATCCAGCCATCTCATCCTCGGTCGTCCCCTTCTCCTACTGCCCCCAATCCCTCCCAGCATCAGATTCTTTTCCAATGAGTCAACTATTCGCATGAGGTGGCCAAAGTACTGGAACTTCAGCTTTAGCATCATTCCTTCCAAAGAAATCCCAGGGTTGATCTCCTTCAGAATGGACAGGTTGGATCTCCGTGCAGTCCAAGGGACTCCCAAGAGTCTTCTCCAACACCACAGTTCAAAAGCATCAATTCTTCAGCACTCAGACTTCTTCACAGTCCAACTCTCAAATCCATACATGACCACAGGAAAAACCATAGCCTTGATTAGACGGACCTTAGTCGGCAAAGTAATGTCTCTGCTTTTGAATATACTATCTAGGTTGGTCATAACTTTTCTTCCAAGGAGTAAGCATCTTTTAATTTCATGGCTGCAGTCACCATATGCAGTGATTTTGGAGCCTCAAAAAATAAAGTCTGACACTGTTTCTACTGTTTCCCCATCTATTTCCATGAAGTGATGGGACCGGATGCCATGATCTTCGTTTTCTGAATGTTGAGCTTTAAGCCAACTTTTTCACTCTCCTCTTTCACTTTCATCAAGAGGCTTTTTAGATCCTCTTCACTTTCTGCCATAAGGGTGGTGTGATCTGCATATCTGAGTTTGTTGATATTTCTCTTGGAAATTATGATTCCAGCTTGTGTTTCTTCCAGTCCAGCATTTCTCATGATATACTCTGCATATAAGTTAAATAAGCAGGTGACCATCTCCCGGAGTTCACTCAGACTCACGTCCATTGAGTCCGTGATGCCATCCAGCCATCTCATCCTCGGTCGTCCCCTTCTATGTGGCAGATGGTCACTATATACAGCCTTGAGGTACTCCTTTTCTTATTTGGAACCTGTCTATTGTTCCATGTCCAGTTCTAACTGTTGCTTCCTGACCTGCATACAGATTTCACAAGACGTAGGTTAGGTGGCCTGGTATTCCCATCTCTTGAAGAATTTTCCGCAGTGTATTGTGATCCACACAGTCAAAGGCTTTGGCATAGTCAATAAAGCAGAAATAGGTGTTTTTCTGGAACTCTCTTGCTTTTTCCATGATCCAGCTGATGTTGGCAACTTGATCTCTCATTCCTTTGTCCTTTCTAAAACCAGTTTGAACATCAGGGTGTTCGCGGTTCACGTATTTCTGAAGCCTGGCTTGGAGAATTTTGAGCATTACTTTACTAGCATGTGAGATGAGTGCAATTGTTCGGTAGTTTGAACATTCTTTGGCATTGCCTTAGCCATCTGTATGTCTTCCTTGGAGAAATGTCTGTTTAGGTCTTTTTCTCATTCTTGATTGGGTTGTTTGTTTTTCTGGTATTGAGTTGTATGAGCTGTTTATATATTTTGGAAATTAATCCTTTATCAGTTGTTTCATTTGTTATTATCTTCTTCAATTCTGAGGGTTGTCTTTTCACCTTGCTTTAGTTTCCTTTGTTGTGCAAAACTTTTAAGTTTATTCAGGTCATACTTGTTTACTTTCGTTTTTATTTTCATTACTCTAAGAGGTAGGTCAAAGAGGATCTCTCTTTGATTTATGTCATCAAGTCTTCTGCCTATGTTTTCCTCTAATTGTTTTACAGTTCCTGGTCTTACACTGAGGTCTTTAATCCCTTTTGAGTTTAACATTGTGTATGGTGTTAGGAAGTATTCTAATTTCTGCCATTGCTAATTTGATAATGATCAAATTGAAACTGTAGATTACATTTGGTTATATAGTCATTTCCACAATATTGATTCTTCCTACCTAGGAACATGGAATATCTCTCCATTTGTTTATGTCATGTTTGATTTATTTCATTAGTGTCTTATACTTTTCTGTATACAGTACTTTTGCCTCTTTGGGTTAGTTTATACCTAGATATTTTATTCTTTTACTTGCAGTGCTGAATGGGTTGATTCCTAAAGTTCTTTCTTATTTTTCATTGTTAGTATATAGAAATGCAAGTGATTTCTGTGTATTGACTATGTATCCTGCAACTTTGCTAAATTCATTGATTAGCTTTAGTAATTTTCTGATACTATCTTTAGGGTTTTCTATGTACACTAAGTATCATGTTATCTGCAAACACTGAGAGCTTTACTTCCTATTTTCTTTCCTGGGTTTCTTTTATTTCTATTCCTTTTCTGATTGCTGTAGCTAGGACTTCCAAAACTATATTGAATAATAGTGGTGAAAGTGGACACCGTTGTCTTCTTCCTGATCTTAGGAAGAATGCTTTCAGTTTTTCACCATTGAGAATAATGTTTGCTGTAGGCATACCATGTACAGCCTTTCCTATATTGAGATAGATTCCTTCTTTGCCCATTTTTTGAAGAGTTTTAATCATAAATGGGTCCTAAATTTTTTCAAAGGCTTTTTCTGAATCTACAGAAATTACCATATAGCTTTCATCTTTCAATTTGTTAATATGGTTTATAACATTGATTGATTTGTGTATATTGAAGTATCCTTACATTCCTGGAATAAACACAACTTGATCATGGATTATGAGCTTTTTCATGTGTTACTGAATTCTGTCTGGTAATATTTTGTTGAGGATTTTTGCATCTATAACCCATCAGTGATATTGGTCTATAGTTTTCTTTGTGTGTGTGTGTGTTGTCTTTATCTGGTTTGGTGTCAGGGTGATGGTGGTCTTGTAGAATGAGTTTGGAAGTGTTCCTTCCTCTGCAATATTTTGAAAGAGTTTAGAAGGATAGGAATTAGCTCTTCTCCAAATGTTTGATAGAATTCTTCTGTGAAGCAATCTGGTCCTGGGCTTTTGTTTTTTGGGAGATTTTTTATCACAGCTTCAATTGCAGTGTTTTTAATTGGGTTGTTCATAATGGCCTCTTATAATCCTTTGTATTTCTGCATTGTCTGTTGCAACATCTCTTTTTTCATTTCTAATTTTGATGATTTTATTCTTCAGTTTTTTATTCTTTATGAGCGTAGCTAAAGTTTGTCAATTTTGCTTATCTCTAAGAACCAGCTTTTTGTTTACTATTGTTTCTTTAATTTCTTTTTCATTTATTTCTGCTCAGGTCTTTATGATTTCTTTCCTTCTACTAATTTTGGAGATTTTTGTTCTTCTTTTTCCAGTTGTTTTAGGTGTAAAGTTAGGTTGTCTATTTAATGTTTTTCTTGTTTCTCGAGGTAGGATTGTATTGCTATAAACTTCCCTCTTAGTACTGTTTTTGCTTCATCCCATAGATTGCAATGTTTTCATTGCCATTTGTTTCTAGAATTTTTTTTAATTTCCCTTTTCATTTCTTCAGTAAACTGTTAGTTATGTGGAAATATATTGTTTAATCCACATTTGTTTGTTTTTTCTTATATTTTTTTTCTTTGATTTGATATCTAGTCTCAAACAACTGTGGTCATAGAAGATGCTTGATATGATTCAATTTTCTTACATTTACTGAGGTTTGATTTGTGACCCAAGATGTGGTCTATCCTGGAGAATGTCCCATGTGCACTTGAGGAGAGGATATATTCTTCTGCATTTGGATGGACTGTCCTGAAGATATCAATGAGATCCATTTCATCTAATGTATCCTTTAAGACTCGTGTTTCCTTATTAATTTTCTGTTTTGACGATCTGTCTGTTGGTGTGAGTAGGGTGTTAAAGTGTCATTCTGCTATAGTATTATTATCAGTTTCTTCTTTTATGTGTGTTAGTGCTTGTCTTATGTACTGAAGTGCTCCTATGTTGGGTGCTTAGATATTTACAAATGTTGTGTCTTTCTCTTATATTGATACTTTGATCATTATGTAAAGATCTTCCTTATCTGTTATAATCTTTATTTTATGGTCAATTTTGTCTGATATAAGGATTGTTACTCCAGCTTTTTTTGTTTCCCATTTGCATAGAATATATTTTTCCATCCTCTCACTTTCAGTCTTTAGGTCCGAAGTGGGTTTTTTGTAGACAGCATATATAAGAGTCTTGTTTTGTATCCATTCAGCCAGTCTGTGTCTTTTGGTTGGAGCATTTAATCACTTTAAGTCATTTGCATTTAAAGTAGTTATTGATATATATGTTCCTATTGCCATTTTCTTAATTGCCTGGTGTTGATTTTATAGATCTTTTTTCTTCTCTTGTATTTCTTGACTATATAAATCCCTTTAACATTTGTTGTAAAGCTGATTTGGTGGTACTGAATTCTCTTAACTTATGTTTGTCTGGAACAAGCTTTTGATATCTCCGTCAATTCTGAGTGAGATTCTTGCTGGGTACAGTAATCTTAGTTGTAGTTTTTTCTCTCTCAGTACTTTAAATATATCCTGTCATTCCCTTCTGGCCTTCAGAGTTTCTGCTGAATGGTTAGTTGCTAAGCATATGGCATTTCCCTTGTATGTTACTTGGTCCTTTTCCCTTGCTATTTTTAATATTCTTTCTTTGTGTTTAATCTTTGTTAGTTTGATTAGTATGTGTCTTGGCATGTTTCTCCTAGAGTTTATCTTCTGTGGAACTCTTTGCACCTCTTGGACTTGAATGACTATTTTCTTTTTCATGATGGGGAAATTTTAAACTATAATCTCTTCAAAAATTTTCCCATACAGTTTCTTTTTCTCTTCTTCCTCTGGGACTCCTATAACTTGAATATTGGTGCGTTTGTTATTGTCCCAGATATCTCTGAGACTACCCTCAGTTCTTTTCATTCTTTTTTACTTTATTCTGCTCTTCAGAAGTTATTAACATAATTTTATCTTCCAGCTCACTGATTCATTCTTCTGCTTAAGATATTCTGTTATTGATTTCTTCTAGAGTATTTTTAATTTCAGTAATGGTTTTCTTTGTCTCTGTATGCATATTATTTAATTCCTATATCTTTGTTAATCGATTCTGGCATTTTCACTGTTTTGTTTTCAAGGGTTTTAATCATTTTAACTATCCTTATTCTGAATTCTTTTTCAGATATTCCTCTTCATTTATTTGGACTTCTCTGTTGCTAGATTGTTCCCCTATTTTTGTGCTATCTCTCTGCCTTTTCACTATTAATATTATTTTGCTTATTCTGTTTGAGGTCTCCTTTTCCCTGCCTTCAAGGATGAATTCTTTTTTCCCTTGGTTTCTACCCTCCTAAGGTTGGTCCAGTGGTTTATGTGATCTTTGTATAGGGTGAAATTTGTGCTGAGTTTTTTTTTTTTTTTTTTTTTTTCTCTGATGGACAAGGCTGAGTGAGGTGGTAATCCTGTCTGTTGTTGATTGGGTTTGTATTGTGTGTGTGTGTGTGTGTGTGTGTGTGTGTGTGTGTGTGGTTTAGATGAAGTGTCCTGCACAGGGTGCTACTGGTAGTTGGGTGATGCTGGAAATTTTAGGCAAGTGGTTTCCATTGTGTGGGTTCTCATGGTTTGATACTCCCTAGGGTTAGTTCTCTGGTACCTTAGGGTCTTGGGAGTCAGTGCTCCCACTCCAAAGGCTCAGGGCTTGATCTCTGGTCAAGAACGAAGATTCCACAAGTGTTTTTTCATGACATTAACTGAAATTAAAATAAATACCCCAAAATGAGAAACGAAAGTTGAAGACTGGACAAATGATGGTTACAAAATCAGGCAAACAATTAAAATAATGGAATATGCACACATACATATACACCCATAAGCAAAATCAAAACAGTCCAACAAACATAAAGTACAGTAGACTGACACAACAAACAAAGGAAATCACAAATTATATATACCAGTTAAGAGCAAAAGTATTAGAGTGATGGTGGCCTCATATAATAAGTGTTGAAGTTTACCTTCCTCTGCAATTTTCTGGAAGAGTTTGAGTAGGATAGGTGTTACCTAAATCCACACACCTATGCTCACCTTGTCTTTGACAAAGGAGACAAGAATATACAATGTGGTGGATCCGTGTTGATGTATGATTAAACCAATAAAATAGTGTAAAGTAATCAACCTCCAATTAAAATAAATAAATTTAAAAAAAAAAAAGAATACACAATGGAGACAAGACAATCTCTTTAACAACCAGTGCTAGGAAAACTGGTCAACCACTTGTAAAAGAATGAAACTAGAACAAATTTTTAACACCACACACAAAAATAAACTCAAAATGGATTAAAGATCTAAATGTAAGACCAGAAACTATAAAACTCTTAGAGGAAAACATAGGCAAAACACTCTCTGACATAAATCACAGCAGGATCCTCTATGAGCCACTTCCCAGAATACTGGAAATAAAAGCAAAAATAAACAAATGGGACCTAATTAAACTTAAAAGCTTCTGCACAACAAAGGAAACTATAAGCAAGGTGAAGAGACAGCCTTCAGAATGGGAGAAAATGATAGCAAATGAAGCAACTGACAAACAACTAATCTCAAAAATATACAAGCAACTTATGCAGCTCAATTCCAGAAAAATAAATGACCAAATGAAAAAAATGGACCAAAGAACTAAATAGACATTTCTCCAAAGAACACATACAGGTGACTAACAAACACATGAAAAGATGCTCTACATCACTCATTATCAGAGAAATGCAAATCAAAACCACAATGAGGTACCATTTCATGCCAGTCAGAATGGCTGCAATCCAAAAGTCTACAAGAAATAAATGCTGGAGAGTGTGTGGAGAAAAGGGAACCCTCTTACACTGTTGGAGGGAATACAAACTAGTACAGCCACTATGGAGAACAGTGTGGAGATTCCTTTAAACACTGGAAATAGAACTGCCTTATGGGCTGGAAGAAGCATAAGCTGGGAACAAGATTGCCGGGAGAAATAACAATAACCTCAAATATGCAGATGACACCACCCTTATGGCTGAAAGTGAAGAGGATCTAAAAAGCCTATTGATGAAATTGAAAGTGGAGGGTGAAAAATTTGGCTTAAAGCTAAACATTCAGAAAATGAAGATCATGGCGTCTGGTCCCAACACTTCATGGGAAATAGATGGGGAAACAGTAGAAACAGTGTCAGACTTTAGTTTTTTTGGGGGGAGGGGGCTCAAAAATCACTGCAGATGGTGACTGCAGCCATGAAATTAAAAGACGCTTAATCCTTGGAAGAAAAGTTATGACCAACCTAGATAGCATATTTAAAAGCAGAGACATTACTTTGCCAACAAAGGTCCGTCTAATCAAGGCTATGGTCTTTCCTGTGGCCATGGATGGATGTGAGAGTTGGACTATGAAGAAGGCTGAGCACCAAAGATCTGATGCTTTTGAACTGTGGTTTTGGAGAAGACTCTTGGGAGTCCCATGGACTGCAAGGAGATCCAACCAGTCCATTCTGAAGGAGATCAGCCCTGGGATTTCTTTGGAGGGAATGATGCTGAAGCTGAAACACCAGTACTTTGGCCACCTCATGCAAAGAGATGACTCATTGGAAAAGACTGATGCTGGGAGAGATTGGGGGCAGAAAGAGAAGGGAACGACTGAGGATGAGATGGCTGGATGGCATCACTGACTCCATGGACATGAATCTGAGTGAACTCTGGGAGTTAGTGATGGACAGGGAGGCCTGGCGTGGTGCAATTCATGGGGTCGCAAATAGTTGAACACAACTGAGTGACTAAACTGTACTGAACTGATGACTCAGCAATCCCTCTACTGGGCATACACACTGAGGAAACCAGAATTGAAAGAGACACGTGTACCCCAATGTTCATCACAGCACTGTTTATAATAGCCTGGACATGGAAGCAACCTAGATGTCCAACAGCAGATGAATGGATAAGGAAGCTGTGGTGCATATACACAATGGAATATTACTCAGCCATTAAAAAAATACATTCGAATCAATTCTAATGAGGTGGATGAAACTGGAGCCTATTATACAGAGTGAAGTAAGCCAAAAAGAAAAAACACCAATATAGTATAGTAACGCATATATATGAAATTTAGAAAGAGAGTAATGATAACCCTGTATGCAAGAGAACAAAAGAGACACAGATGTATGGAACAGTCTTTTGGACTCTGAGGGAGAGGGAGAGGATGGGATGATTTGGGAGAATGTCATTGAAACCTGTATAATATCATATAAGAAACAAATCTCCAGTCCAGGTTCAATGCAGGATACACGATGATTGGTGCTCATACAGTGGGATGAACCAGAGGGATGGTACGGGGAGGGAGGTGGGAGATGGGAGGGGGGTTCAGGATATGGAACACAGGTACACCAGTGGCTTATTCATCTTGATGTATGGCAAAATCAATACAGTATTTTAAAGTAATTAGCCTCCAATTAAAATAAATAAATTAAATAAATTTAAAAAAAAAACAGAGTAAAAGTAACTAAAGGGAAAACTGGAAAGCGAAATTAAAGCAAGGTGCCCATTGAGGGATAAAGAAGTGAAATCAAAAGTAAAAAAATATGTTAAGTGAAAAGAAATGAAAGAAAGGATAGGTAGGCAAAGTTAAATTGCATTAGATAGAGAAGATTTATAAACATGAAAGGTTAACTGTTAGGGGAAAAAAAAACAGCAGGAAACGTAAGCTAAAGAATAAGTGTAGAAAAAAATTAGTTTTATAATTTAAAATTATAAAAAATAAAACAATAAAAATAAAAGGAAGACTAACGAAAAAGAAAACTTCAAAGAATTGCAAAAGCCCAACAAAGAGGCAGAGAGTTATATCAACAATAAAAAATGTGACTGAGAAATAAAAAGCTCAAAAGCTTAATTAGATTTTCATATGGCAACAAAATTAACAACTACAATTGGGGTGGGAAGAAAAAGAAAAAAAGTTAAAAAGATAGAAAAGAATCTATCAGTTCAGTTCATTTCAGTCACTCAGTCGTGTCCGACTCTTTGCGACCCCATGAATTGCAGCACACCAGGCCTCCCTGTCCATCACCAACTCCCGGAGTTCACTCAGATTCATGTCCATCGAGTCAGTGATGCCATCCAGCCATCTCATCCTCTGTCGTCCCTTCTCTCCTGCCCCCAATCCTTCCCAGCATCAAAGTCCTTTCCAGTGAGTCAACTCTTCGCATGAGGTGGCCAAGTCAAAACATTAGAATGGCAATTGCTTTTCTTGAGTCATTGTTGTCAGAGTCCTTTCCCTCACTGGGCATTACAATCCACCTCACCTCCCTTGGATGCCTTCCAACACTACTGGTCTCTGGACCTGTTTGGGGTCATCTCAGATTCTAATCTGGTCCTACTGTGGTGTGTCCTTGCCTCCAATGTGCACAGCTATCAGAACTAGTACGTTTTCTTTTGAAGGAGTTCTCAGTATCCTTTTAGATATTCCACAGACACAGGATCTGCCTAGTTGATCTTGTGGATTTAATCTGCAGCTTGTACAGCTGGTGAGAAGCTTTTGGGTCCTCATCCTTATCCATATTGCCCCTGATTTCCAATTGTGGTTTTATTTCCACCTGAGCATATGGGTCATCCAGTGGAGGTTAGCTCCTGAGGCTGCCCTGGAGGACTTGTGTCTGCCTCAGTGAGGCTCACGTGTGGAAGTGGGGAATCTGCTCGAGTTGCAGGAGTTCTGGCAGGACCAGGTACTCAGGGGAGTTGGCGGTCAGGGAGGCAGGAAATATAGTGCTCTATAAGGATATGGCTACCAGTATTGGACAGTACATTCCAGTGTTTTTGTCTGGAGAACTCCCCTCTTTGACAGGGAAGCCTGACAGGCCACAGTTCAGTTCAGTTGAGTTCAGTTGCTCAATCGTGTTGGACTCTTGGTGATCACACAAACTGCAGGCCTCCCTGTCCATCACCAACTCCCGGAGTCCACCCAAACCCATGTCTACTGAGTCGGTGATGGTATCTAACCATCTCAACCTCTGTTGTCCCCTTCTCCCCCTGCTCTCAATCTTCCTCAACATCAGGGTCTTTTCAAATGTGTCAGCTCTTCTCATTAGGTGGCGAAAGTATTGGAGTTTCAGCTTCAAAATCAGTCCTACCAATGAACACCTAGGACTGATCTCATTTAGGATGGACTGGTTGGATCTCCTTGCAGTCAAAGGGACTCTCAAGAGTCCTCTCCAACATCCCAGTTCAAAAGCATCAATTCTTCGGCACCCAACTTTCTTTAAAATCCAACTCTCACATCCATACATGACTACTGGATAAACCATAGTCTTCCCTAGATGGATCTTTGTTGACAAAAAATGTCTCTGCTTTTTAATATGCTGTCTAGGTTGGTCATAACTTTCCTTCCAAGCAGTAAGAGTCTTTTAATTTCATGCTGCAGTTACCATTTGCAGTGATTTTGGAACCCAAAGAACTAAAGTCAGCCACTGTTTCCCGATCTATTTGCATGAAGTGATGGGACCAGATGCCATGATCTAAGTTTTCTGAATGTTGAATTTTAAGCCAACTTTTTCACTCTCCTCTTTCCCTTTCTTCAAGAAGCTCTTTAGTTCTTCTTCACTTTCTGCCATAAGAATGGTGTCATCTGCATATCTGAGGTTATTGATATTTCTCCCAGCAATCTTGATTCCAGCTTGTGCTTCCTCCAGCCCAGCGTTTCTTATGATGTACTCTGCATATAACTTAAATAAGCAGTGTGACAGCAAACAGCCTTAATGTACTCCTTTTCCTATTTGGAACCATTCTGTTGTTCCATGTGCAGTTCTAACTGTTGCTTCCTGACCTGCATAGAGGTTTTCAAGAGGCAGGTCAGGTGGTCTGGTATTCCCAGCATCTTCTGAATTTTCTAGTTTATTGTTATCCACTCAGTCAAATGTTTTGACGTAGTCAATAAAGCAGAAATAGAGGTTTTTCAGGAACTCTTTTGCCTTTTTGATGATCCAGGGGATGTTGGCAATTTGATCTCTGGTTCCTCTGCCTTCTCTAAATCCAGCTTGAACATCTGGAAGTTCATGTTCATGTATTGCTGAAGCCTGGCTTGGAGAATTTTGAGCATTACTTCACTAGCATGTGAGATGAGTGCACATGTGCAATAGTTTGAGCATTCTTTGGCATTGCCTTTCTTAGGGATTGGAATGAAAACTGACCTTTTTCAGTCCTGTGGCCACTGCTCAGATTTCCAAATTTGCTAGCATATTGAGTGCAGCACTTTCATAGCATCATCTTTCAGGATTTGAAATAGCTCAACAGGAATCCCATCACTTCCACTAGCTTTGTTTGTAGAGATGCTTTCTAAGGCCCACTTGACTTCACATTCCAGGATGTCTAGCTCTAGGTGAGTGATTAAACCATCATGATTATCTGGGTCATGAAGATCATGTTTTTAAAGGTCTTCTATGTATTCTTGCCACCTCTTCCTCATATCTTCTCCTTCTGTTAAGTACTTACTATTTATGTCCTTTACTGAGCCCATTTTGCCTGAAACGTTCCCTTGGTATCTCTAATTTTCTTGAAGAAATATCTAGTCTTTATGATTCTATTGTTTTCCTCTATTTTTTTCCATTGATCACTGAGAAGACTTTCTTAACTCTCCTTGTTATTCTTTGAAACTCTGCATTCAAATGGGTATATCTTTCCTTTTCTCTTTTCTTTTTTCCTTCTCTTCTTTTCACAGCTATTTGTAAGGCCTCCTCAGACAGCCATATTGATTTCTGAATTTCTTTTTCTTGGGGATGGTCTTGACCCCTGTTTCCTGTACAGTGTCACGAACCTCTGTCCATAGTTCATCAGGTACTCCATCAAATATAGTCTCTTAAATCTATTTCTCACTTCATTGTATAATCATAAGGGATATGATTTAGGTCATACCTGAATGGTCTAGTCGTTTTCCGTAGTTTATTCAATTTCAGTCTGAATTTTGAGGAGTTCATGATCTGAGCCACATTCTGCTCCCGGTCTTGTTTTTTTCTGACTGTATAGAGCTTCTCCATCTTTGCTGCAAAGAATATAATCAATCTGATTTTTGTGTTGATCATCTGGTGATGTCCATGTGTAAAGTCTTCTCTTCTGTTGTTGGAAGAGGGTGTTTGCTATGATCAGTGAGTTCTCTTGGCAGAACTCTAATAGCTTTTGTCCTGCTTCATTCTGTACTCCAAGGCCAAATTTGCCTCTTACTCCAGGTATTTCTTGATTCCTACTTTTGCTTCCTAGTCCCAAATAATGAAAAGGACATCTTTTTGAGATGTTATTTCTAAAAGGTCTTGTAGGTCTTCATAGAACCATTCAACTTCAGCTTCTTAGTGTTACTGGTTGGGACATAGACTTGGATATTGAATGGTTTGCCTTGGAAACGAACAAAGATCATTCTGTCGTTTTTGAGAGTGCATCCAAGTACTGTATTGGGACTCTTTTGTAGACTATAATGGCTACTTCATTTCTTCTAAGGGATTCTTGCCCATAGTTGTAGATATAATGGTCATCTGAGTGAAATTCACCCATTCCTGTCCTTTTTAGTTTGCTGATTCCTAGAATGTCGACATTCACTCTTGCCATCTCCTGTTTGAAATCTTCCAATGTGTCTTGATTCACGGACCTAACATTCTAGGTTCCTATGCAATATTGTTCTTTACAGCATTAGACCTTGCTTCTATCAAGTCACATTCACAGCTGGGTATTGTTTTTGCTTTGGCTCCGTCTCTTTTATTTCTAGAGTTATTTCTTCATTGATCTCCTTTAGCATATTGGGCACATACTGACCTGGGAAGTTCATTTTTCAGTGTCCAATCTTTTGCCTTTTCATACTGTTCATGGGGTTCTCAAGGCAGGAATACTGAAGTGGTTTGCCATTCCCTTCTCCAGTGGACCACATTCTGTTAGACCTCTGCACCATGACCCGTCCATCTTGGGTGGCCCCACCCTGCATGGTTTAGTCTCATTGTTGGACAAGCTGTGGTCCATGTTATCAGATTGGTTAATTGTCTGTGATTGTGGTTTCAGTGTGTCTGCCCTTTGATGCCCTCTCTCAGTGCCTGCCTTCTTACTTGGGTTTCTCTTATCTTGGACATGGGGTATCTCTTCACAGCTGCTCCAGCAAAGCACAGCTGCTTCTCCTTACCTTGGACGTAGGGTACCTTCTCTCGGCCGCCGCCCCTAAACTTGGGCTTGAGGTAGCTCCTCTCAGTCGCTTCTGTGCAGTCACAGAGCCACTGCTCCTGTGCAGTCATGCAGCCACCTCTCCTGTGCTGTCACACAGCCACCGCAGTTCACAGTGTTGGCAAATATTTGGACACAACCATAGCAACCCTGAGTACCTACATTCAAGACTTTTTTTTTTTTTTTTTTTGCCTGTGTCAGCTCTGCCCCAGTGAGGGTTGAGTGTGAAGGTGGTGCAACTTATTGGCTTTTGGGGACCCTGGTGGTGCCAAGTGTGAAGAGACATGGACTGCCTCTCCCACAGGATATATGGCCCTATAAGAGTCTTTTTTAGAACCTCTTATAGCTTGGTGATCAAAAGGCTGCTTTGGCCAGTCTTCCTCTGTAGCTCCACTCCTTCAGACTTAGAGGACTCCCTTGCCTGGGGGCCTTCTCTGTTGTTCAATGCATCAGGCACATAGAGGGACCCCACCTGGTTGTGAACTGGAACATCAGGCACTTAAAGGGGCACCGTGGGTGGGGTCCTACTCGGTTTTTCAGTGTGTCAGAAATTTGATGGGCCAGCCTCTCCAGTTGTCCAGCTATCTATGTTGGCATGTGGGGAGAGAGGCTTTGGTAATGGCTCTACCCCATGTGTAACTCAGCAGTATTGTCTTGCTTCCATGGCTGCCTGGATTCCCTCCACAGGCTTTTACCACCACAGTATCCTCCCTCACACACCCCTTGATCTGTCTGTCTGTGGTCATCAGCAGTCCTCGCCCTTGGATTGCTCCATAATTCCTAAACTCCAGCTTCCAGTCACTGCACATTCTAGGGGACCTGTGTCCCTGTCCAGGTTATATATGGCTGTGGCAAGGACTGTCTGATTTTCATTCTATTTAGGCTGCCACAGATCACCTGTTTCACTCTTAGCCTTAAATGTTTCTCCTCTGACTCAGACAATTGTCCCAATATGGGGATGGGACCTCTGCTTGAGTTCCCCCATCCATCAAGGGCAGGTCCAGTCCTACTAACACACCTGTTTATCACCCAACTTCCTTTGTCCTACCGAGTTTTGTGTGGGCCTATATACTCCTTTCAGCTGGTCAGGTACTCCTGTCCACTCTTAGCTGGTGTTCTGCAGGCACTTCTGTGTCTAAGGTGTATTCATGGTATATAAATGGAGAGAGATGTACTCTACGTCCACTTACTCCTCTGCCATCTTTTTCTCAAACTATTTTCCTCACTTTTATCCTGACAAAGTCTATAGCAGCTGTAAGACTGAGGTAAAGTGTCAAATCAGCCTCTTACTTAACCACTCAGACAGGATCATTCAGACCATGTAACATTGGCATCATTCAGCCAAGCCCTGAGTATTCCTCGTTTTTGTTTTTTCCCCAATCGAGCTCCCCTACCTGTATCTTTCCACTGGGTAGATAATTCCCCTGACATCTTTCAGCCTGCTCCCCACCCAGTATATTTTTCCTGGTGGGAATTTCTCAATATCTTTCAACAGAGCCCCACTCAGTGTCTAGACCATGAGTGTGTATGCCCTGGATGTTTCACTCAGCCCTTCCCCAGTATCTGTCTTCTGGAAGGGGTAAGTAACTTACTCCACCACCAAATAAAACTCAGAATCTCAACAAATATGGGATATTTGAGAACTAGGAGAGACTTACCAAAATTCATCTGCACTTCCCAAGGATGCAGATAGGCACAAGGGGATGCTTCTGATACAAAGTTCTGGTTCCTCGTGGAGTCCAGTCAAAGGAAGGAAGTCTACTCTGGGTCACTTCTTTGGCTGTCATAATGTCTGTGATGGACCACACAGAAGTGCGGCCAAGAGGAGCTACCCCATGTCCAAGGAGCGACGGCTGTGGAGGCACAGGAGTGCTGAGAGGAGCTACTCCATGTCCAAGGTCAGGAGGGGCAACCTCTTCCAATGTAAGGAGAAGTGGCTGTGCTTTGCTGGAGCAGGTGTGAAGAGATACCACACATCCAAGGTAAGAGATAGCCAAGTAAGACAGTACATATTGTAAGAGGGCATCAGAGGGCAGAAACACTGAAACCATAATCACAAAAAACTAGCCAATCTGATCAAACATGCCAGAGCATTGTCTAACTCAATGAAACTAAACCATGCTGTGTGGGGCCACCCAAGACAGACGGGTCATGCTGGAGAAGTCTGATAGATTGTGGTCCACTGGAGAAGGGAATGGCAAATCACTTCAGTATTCCTACCTTGAGAACCCCGTGAACAGTATGATAAGCAAAATGATAGGATACTAAAAGAAGAACTCCCTAGGTCGGTAGGTGCCCAATATGCTACAGTAGATCAGTGGAGAAATCACTCCAGAAAGAATGAAGGGATGGAGCCAAAGCAAAAACAATACCCAGTTGTAGATGTGACTGGTGATAGAAGCAAGGTCTAATGCTATAAAGAGCAATATTGCATAGGAACGTAGAATGTTAGGTCTTTGAATCAAGGCAAATTTGGAGAAGTCAAACAGGAGATGGCAAGAGTGAATGTCGACATTCCAGGAATCAGCAAACTAAAATGGACTGGAATGGGTGAATTTCTCTCAGAGGACCATTATATCTACTACTGTGGGCAAAAATCCCTTAAAAGAAATGGAGTAGCCATCATGGTCAACAAAAGAGTCCGAAATGCAGTACTTGTATGCAATCTCTAAATGACAGAATGATCTCTGTTCATTTCCAAGGCAAACCATTCAATATCATGGTGATCCAAGCCTATGCCCCAACTAGTAACACTGAAGAAGCTGAAGTTGAATGGTTCTATGAAGACCTACAAGACCTTTTAGAACTAACACCCAAAAAAAGATGTTATTTCCATTATAGGGGACTGGAATGCAAAAGTAGGAAGTCAAGAAACACCTGGAGAAACAGGAAAATTTGGCCTTGGAATACAGAATGAAGCAGGGAAAAGGCTAATATAGTTTTGCCAATAGAATGCACTAGTCATAGCAAACACTCTCTTTCAACAACACAAGAGAAGACTCTACCTGTGGACATCACCAGATGGTCAAAACCGAAGTCAGATTGATTATATTATTTGCAGCCAAAGATGGAAAAGCTTTATACGGTCAGAAAAAACAAGACTGAGCTGACTGTGGCTCAGATCATGAACACCTTATTGCCAAATTCAGACTGAAATTGAAGAAAGTAGGGAAAACCGCTAGAGCATTCAAGTATGACCTAAATCAAATCCCTTACGATTATACAGTGGAAGTGAGAAATAGATTTAAGGGACTAGATATGATAGATAGAGTACCTGATGAACTGTGGACTGAGGTTTGTGACATTGTGCAGGAGACAGGGATCAAGACCATCCCCATGGAAAAGAAATGCAAAAAAGCAAAATGGCTGTCTGAGAAGGCCTTACAAATTGTTGTGAAAAGAAGAGAAGTGAAAAGCAAAGGAGAAAAAGAAAGATATAGGCATCTGAATGCAGAGTTCCAAAGAAGAGCAAGAAGAGAAAAGAAAGACTTCCTCAGAAATCAATGCAAAGAAATAGTGAAAACAACACAATGGGAAAGACTAGAGATCTCTTCAAGAAATTTAGAGCTACAAAGGGAACATTTCATGCAAAGATGAGCTCGGTAAAGGAGAAAAATGATATGGACCTAACAGAAGCAGAAGATATTAAGATGTGGCAAGAATGCAGAGAACTGTACAAAGATCTTTACTACCAAGATAATCACGATGGTGTGATCACTTACCTAGAGCCAGACATCCTAGAATGTGAAGTCAAGTGGGTCTTAGAAAGCATTACTATAAACAAAGATAGTGGAGATGATGGAATTCCAGTTGAGCTATTTAAAATCCTATAAGATGATGCTGTGAATGTGCTGCACTCAATATGCCAGCAAATATGGAAATTTGAGCCAGTCACAGGACTGGAAAAGGTCAGTTTTCATTTCAATCTCAAAGAAAGGCAATGCCAAAGAATACTCAAACTACTGCACAATTACACTCATCTCACACACTAGTAAAGTAATGCTCAAATTTCTCCAAGCCAGGCTTCAGCAATACATGAACCATGAGCTTCCTGATGTTCAAGCTGGTTTTAGAAAAGGCAGAGGAACCAGAGATCAAATTGCCAACATCCCCTGGATCATAAAAATAGCAAGAGAGTTAAAAAAAGAAAACCTCTATTTCTGCTTATGTCAAAGCCTTTGACTTTGTGGATCACAATAGACTCTGGAAAATTCTGAAAGACATGGGAATACCAGACCACCTGACCTGCCTCTTGAGAAACCTATATGCAGGTCAGGAAGCAACAGTTAGAACTGGACATGGAACAACAGACTGGTTCTAAATAGGAAAAGGAATATGTCAAGGCTGTATATTGTCACCCTGCTTATTTAATTTATATACAGACTACATCATGACAAACGCTACACTGGAGGAAGCACAGGCTGGAATCAAGATTGACAGGAGAAATATCAAGAACTTCAGATATGCAGATGACGTCACACTTATGGCAGAAAGTGAAAGGAACTAAAAGTCCTCTTGATGAAAGTGAAAGAGGAGAGTGAAAAAGTTGGCTTAAATCTCAAAATTCATAAAATGAAGATCATGGCATCTGGTCCTATCACTTCATGAGCAATACATAGAGAAATAGTGGAAACAGTGTCAAACTTTTTTTTGGGGGGCTCCAAAATCACTACAGATGGTGATTGCAGCCATGAAATTAAAAGACCCTTATGACCAACCTAGATAGCATATTAAAAAGGAGAGGTGCTACTTTGCCAACAAAGGTCCATCTAGTCAAGGCTATGGTTTTTCCAATGGTCACATATGGATGTGGGGGTTGGACTGTGAAGAAAGCTGAGCAGCAAAGAGTTGATGCTATTGAACTGTGGTGCTGGAGAAGACTCGTGCAAATCCCTTAGGTTTCAAGGAGATCCAACCAGTTCATCCTAAAGCAGACCAGTCCTGGGTGTTCATTAGAAGGAATGATTGCTGAGGCTGAAACTCCAATACTTTTGCCACCTCATGCAAAGAGTTGACTCATTGAAAAATACTCTGTTACTGGGAGGGATTGGGGGCAGGAGGAGAAGGGAATGACAGAGGATGAGATGACTGGATGGCATCACCTTCTTTATGGACATGAGTTTGTGTGAACTCCAGGAGTTAGTGATGGACATGGAGGCCTGGCGTGCTGCAATTCATGAGGTCGTCAAGAGTCAGACATGACTGAGTGACTGAACTGAACTGAACTAAATGTCGTCTAAAAATATGTACAACATAAGAGTTAAGTTTTATTTGGGGCAAAACGAGTCCTGTAGCCTGGAAGGCAGCATCTCAGATAACACAGACATACTGCTCCAAAGCAGTATTGGGGGAAGGTCAATATATAATGTTTGGGTGAAGTAGGAGTTCAATACCATGAAGTATTCATTTTACAAATTTTTTGTGTTAGTCAGGAGGATATGATGTCACCATGGAGGTATTTAGTGCCTCTCTAGATATAAGGAGATGCAAGAATTGAGATCACAAAATCTATTCCTAAAAACATCCAACATAAAATCTATTCCTAAAAACATCCAACTAAAGCCCTGTCCCGACCCGATCTTCCTGGTGGCTCAGATGGTAAAGTGTCTGCCTGCAATGTGGGAGACCCGGGTTTGATTCCTGGGTCGGGAAGATCCCCTGGAGAAGGAAATGACAATCCACTCCTGCATTCTCGCCTGGAAAATCCCATGGACTGAGGAGCCTGATAGGCTACAGTCCATGGGGTTGCAAAGAGTCAGACATGACTGAGCAACTTCACTTTCAAAGCCCTGTCCCACCAGATTCCCTGGAGCACAGAGTGCCTCACTCCACCTTGAACTTCCTCAGAGGTTGTTGAAGGTCAACAGCTATAGCAGCGTTGGGTTCAATACCATAGAGGCAGATGACAAATGCCTTTGTTGTTTCACCATTGGCAATGCTCTTGGTGAGTGCCAACTTGCAGTTGACATTCACTGTCTCTTGGAGCTTGCTCAAACTCATGTCCATTGAGTTAGGTGATGCCATGCAACTATTTTGTCCTCTGTCATTCCCTTCTCTTCTTGCTGTCTATCTTTCCTAGCATCAGGGTCTTTTTTTAATGAGTTGGCTCTTCACAAATTTGGCCAAACTATTGGATTTTCATCTTTAGCACAAGTCCTTCCAATTAATATTCAGGCTTGATTTCCTTTAGGAATGACTGGTTTTATCTCTCTGCAGTCCAAGGGACTCTCAAGAGTCTTCTCCAACATCACAATTCAAAAGCATTCATGTTGATGTATGGCAAAAACCACCTCAATATTGTAAAGTAATTATCCCCCAACTAAATTAAATTAATTTATTAAAAAAAATCAGTTCTTTGACACTCAGTCTTCTTTACGGTTCAACTATCACATCCTTACATGACTACCGGAAAAAGCATTGCTTTGATGATATGGATCTTTGTTAGCAAAGTACTGTTTCTGCTTTTTAATGTATTTTCTATGTTTGTGATAGATATGCTTCCAAGGAACAACTGTCTTTAAATTAAATGGCTGCGGTTACCATCTTCAGTGATTTTGGCACCCAAGAAAATAAAGTCAGTCACTGTTTCCATTTTTTCCCCATCTATTTGCCAAGAAGTGATGGGACTGGATGTCATGTGCTCAGTTTTTTTGAATGTTGAGTTTTAAGCCAGCTTTTTCACTCTCTTCTTTCACCTTTATTAAGAAGCTCTTTAGTTCTTCTTGGCTTACTTCCATTAAGGTGGTGCCACTGGCATATCTCAGGTTATTGATATTTTTCTCTGCAATCTTGATTTAGGCTACTGTTTCATCCAGCTCGGCAATATGCATGAAATACTCTGCTAAAATTTAAATAAGCAAAATTACAATAAACAGCCTTGACATACTCCTTTCCCAGTTGGAACCAGTCAGTTGTTTCATGTCTGGTTCTAACTGTTGCTTCTTGATCTGCATACAGGTTTCTCAGGAGACAGGTAATGTGGTCTGGTATTCCCATCTCTTTAAGTATTTTCCAGTTTGTTGTGATCCACACAGTTAAAGGCTGTAGCATAGTCAATGAAGCAGAAGAGATACTTTTCTGGAATTCTCTTGTTTTTTCTATGTCCCAACGAATGGCAATTTTACCAGACCATCTTATCTACCTCCTGCACAATCTGTATGCTAGTTAAGAAACCAAAAAATTAGAACCAGACATGGAGCAATATACTGGTTCAAAATGGGACAGGAGTACATCAAGGCATATATTGTCATCCTGCTTATTTAACTTATATACAGAGTATATCATGAGAAGTGCTGGGCTGGATGAAGCACAAGCTCGAATGAAGATTGCCAGGAGAAGTATCAATATGAAGAGATGCAAATGATATCACATTTATGGCATTTCTGCCATAAATGATATCACATTTAAGGCAAAGAACTAAAGAGCCTTTTGATGAAAGTGAAAGAGGAGAGTGAAAAAGTTGGCTTAAAACTCAACATTCATAAAACAAAGATCATGGGGAGAGAGTCATATCCTAGGTAAGTTGATAAGAAGTCTAGGGGTTCCCAAGAAGAGAGGGGTCTGGAATTACCAAGGAGGAAAAAAGGACAAACCTTTTTTTTCCCTCTACATTCCTTAGGATTACATAACAATACTGTATCCTGCTTGAGGACAGTCTCTGGAAAAATCCTTCTGGCTAATCCTGTTATCTTAAAATGTAAATTATGGGAGTAGGTCTAGTGAGGTCTTTACAACCTCCAGACATTATTTTGATTTGCCTTAATAACTAATTAAAAAGTATGTAATTCTATTGCTAACACTAGCAAGGGGGTATACTAGCAAGGGAGTACTCTTTCTACCCCCTTCTGATGCTTATGTCAGAAGCTTTCTCTATCTCCTTTATACTCTAATAAAACTTCATTACACAAAAGTTCTGAGCGATCAGCCTTGTCTCTGGCCCCAGATTAAATTTTTCTCCTCTGGAGGCCAAGAATCCTGGCATCTTTGCATGGCTCAGCAACAACTTTTCATCTTGGCGGTTCATGCGGTATTCTTTAGGACAAGGTAAGGATGCTTGAAGCTCTAGTTCTTTGTTCTCCTAGCGAACACGTTTTCTGCTGTACTTTACTAACTCTAAGTGGTGCTTGTGTGAATGAATCAAATGCTCTGTGCGAAGCAAGTGAGGAGCCCTGCTCTGTGGTTCTGTGGTGACCTCATACGGCTTATGGCAGAAGCTTGCTGGGGGTTTATACCGACCTGCCAATGCATCCAATGTCTCCTTTGGAGGACCGATCAGAAATGGGCAAAGTGTGTGGAGAGAACTCTCTTTTCTCGGTCAAACTTTTTAGTCTCTTTTACCATTTCATAACTCCTTGGAAATTAGAAGTACTAACTTAATCTTTTGGATCATAGACTTTCAAGGGACTTGCGATCTATGCTGTTACTGTGTACTGTTACTTAGGTCCCAAATTTAAATTGGTAGTCAGAAAGTGACTAGCCTCACTAGGAATCAAAAGTTCAGAAGCCAGATGGAGCTCTAGCTCCAAGAGCATCTCTGAGGTTAAAGGTTACTCAGATTGGAACTACAATCATTTTTTCCCCCTTTGGTAACACTGGCTCTTAGTGGAACAGAGGAGGCTCTTATACTGGTGTGGTGATGCTTGGAAGGAACATCTCAGTTTTATGTTCATATTGGTCTTATTGTAGTCAAGAATATACTCAGGGTCGTGCACAGGCACTCAGGTGAGAAATCTTTACCCCAGAAGTTTAGCCTGGGAGGCATTCTGGAAGGTTACTTTGATTGCACCCCGGGTGGCATCAGAGGTGAGGAGCTGGACATCAGTCAGGAATGCCATCAGGTCTACCCATGGTGCATCCCCACCCATCTCGGTGGTAGAATGGGGAGGGACGAGTATGTCACCTGTGTCGGTAAAGGACAGAATAAGTCTGACCAGGAAAGAAAAGCTTTGGTGTAAATTCTGTCTACACCCCCATCTAGAGCAAGGAGGGATGGCTGCAGTGGAAAGAGGGTGCTGGTCGCTTTTTTTCTCTCTCTTACAAAGGGAGAAAACTGTATCCTGAAAAACTGGGATAGATTTGATCCCCAGGGATTAAAGAAGACACACCTGGTCTTCCTATGTGATACTGCATGGCCACGGTATCCATTAGAGGATGGTGAATGGCGGCCAGTTGGAGAGGCTCTTAAGTATAATATTATTTTACAATTAGACTGGTTCTGTAAAACACAAGGAAAATGGGTGGAAGTAGACTATGTGTTGCCCCTTTTCTCTCTGTGATATATGCCAGACTTATGTCCTATGGGTATAGATTTCAGTGTGACTCCTTTAGCTCCCTCCTGTCCTCCTACCTTGCTAGATGATATGGAGGATAGAAAACAAAGTGATAAAGGAAAACAGGTTTCTCCAATCTGGGGATCATATGCACAGAGCAGCCAGAGATATTGAGGAACAGCCACACAAGCTGTTGTCTCTTCATGAAGTACTCACTGGGACAAATAATCAGTCTATGAGAGTTAATAATCCTTTTTCTTATGAAGAAATTAAAAAAAAAATCAAGGAGGATCTGTGAGATTATTTAGAGAACCCAGAAAAAATATATTAGAGCTTTTATAGGTGTTACTCGGCTTTATGACTTTACTTGGAAGGATGTGACCTATGTCTTGGGACAAAGGCTGACTCCCAACTCAAAAAGTCAAGTTTTGAGAAAAGTGGTTGCTTATGGAGATAAATGTTTTGGTAATAGATCAGTAGGGAAGAGGGAGGATGAGATAACTGCCCTCCCCACTGAAAATCAGGTGGTCCCAACTACAGAACCAGACTGGGACTACAACAGAGCTGAAGGAAGATGGGATCAGAGTCATTTTGTAAGATGTATTCCTGAAGGACTCAGGGAGGCAAGTGCTAAGCCTTTAAATGAATGCAAATTGGCAGACACAGAACAGGAGGAGAAGGAAGCTCCTGGTAAATTCCTAGATAGACTGAGAGAAGCCTTTCACAGATTCACTGAGATTGATCCTGAAAGTGAAGAGGGAAAAGTGACCTTAAAAGATAGATTTCTCATTCAGTCGGCTCCAGATATCAGCAGTAAGCTATTAAAATGGGCCTATGGCCCAAATCAGTCTTTAGATAATTTGGTACAACTGGTTCAGACACTCTATTATGGTAGGAAATTTTAAAAAAAAGAAAGAAAGGCAGAAAAAGTATAAGGAACAGGCAGAAGCCTTCCCAATGGCTATGAAAACCATTCTTCAACAGCCTGAGAAAAATGCCCAGAAGGACCCAGGTGAAAAGGGATGGGCTTGCTATTACTGTGGAAAGGAGGGTCATCTCAAGCAAGATTGCACTCAGGCATCTAAGCTGTCCCCCACACAAGCTCCCGTCCTAATTACACCTGAGGAAACTCAGGTATTAATAACTGGGGGGGGGGGGGGCAATCCGTCTATTTCTTTTTAGATACTGGGGCAACTTACTCTATGCATACTGAAGCCCCTGGCCTAGTTTCTTCCTGATCTGCTTCCATAATGGGACTGTCTGGACCAGCCAAAACGTATTCCTTCAGTGTTTCTGTCAATTGTGACAGGGATTCAGTGGTATTTTCACAGAAGTTTCTGATCGTGCCAGAATCTCCCTCACACCTCTTGTGGAGGGATACACTGAACACAATAAACTGTGGAAAATTCTGAAAGAGATGAGAATATCAGACCACCTGACCTGCCTTTTGAGAAACCTATATGCAGGTCAGGAAGCAACAGCTAGAACTGGACATGGAACAACAGACTGGTTCCAAATAGGAAAAGGAGTATGTCAAGGCTGTATATTGTCACCCTGCTCATTTAACTTATATGTAGAGTACATCATGACAAACTCTGGGCTGGAAGAAGCACAAGCTGGAATCAAGATTGCCAGAAGAAATATCAATACCTCAGATATGCAGATGACACCACCCTTATGGCAGAAAGTGAAGAAGAACTAAAAAGCTTCTTGATGAAAGTGAAAGAGGAGAGTGAAAAAGATAGCTTAAAGCTCAACAATAGAAAACGAACATCATGGCATCTGGTCCCATCACTTCATGGGAAATAGATGGGGAAACAGTGGAAACAGTGTCAGACTTTATTTTGGGGGGCTCCAAAATCACTGCAGATGGTGACTGCAGCCATGAAATTAAAAGACACTTACTCCTTGGAAGAAAAGTTTTGACCAACCTAGATAACATATTGAAAAGCATAGACATTACTTTGCCAACAAAGGTCCATCTAGTCAAGGCTATGGTTTTTCCAGTAGTCAAGAACGGATGTGAGAGTTGGACTGTGAAGAAAGCTGAGCGCTGAAGAATTGATGCTTTAGAACTGTGGTGTTGGAGAAGACTCTTGAAAATCCCTTGGACTGCAAGGAGACTCAACCACTCCATCCTAAAGCAGATCAGTCATGGGAGTTCATTGGATGGACTGATGCTGAAGCTGAAACTCCAATACTTTGGCCACCTCATACGAAGTGTTGGCTCATTGGAAAAGACCCTGATGCTGGGAGGTATTGGGGGCAGGAGGAGAAGGGGACTACAGAGGATGAGATTGCTGGATGGCATCACTGACTCAATGGACATGAGTCTGAGTGAACTCTGGGAGTTGGTGATGGACAGGGAGGCGTGGCGTGCTCCGATTCATGAGGTCTCCAAAAGTCAGACACGACTAAGCAACTGAACTGAACTGATACGGAACAAAGTCCATGCCTCTGTTTTCATGAATGTGGAGCCTTCCGTTTCTCTCCCTTTAACTGAATGTAAATCCTTGAGTATGGGCTGATGGAAAATCTGTGGGTTGAGCACAAAATGATATTCCTGTAGTTGTCAAGCTCAAAGACCCACACTTATTTCCACATAAGAAGCAGTATCCACTGAAACCTGAGGTTAAAGAAGGGTTAAAACCAATCATCGAAAATTTAAAGGAGGAGGGACTATTAATTTCCTTTAACACTCCATGCAACGCTCCCATTTTGGGTATAAAGAAACCAAATGGTAAATGGAGACTAGTTCAAGATTTACAAATAATAATTGAGGCTGTAGTTCCTTTACACCCCGTGGTGTGCTTAACCATTATACTCTACTGTCTGAACTTCCTGAACAAGCCAAATATTTGATTTGAAGAATGCTTTCTATTCAATGCCTTTGGTGGAGGAAAGTCAATTTCTATTTGCCTTTGAGGACCCCACTCAGCCAGTTTCTCAGTTAATCTGGACAGTTTTGCCCCAGGGATTTTGTGACAGTCCTCACTTATTTGGACAAAGTTTGTCACGAGATCTACAAAACTCTTAATAGCTCTGATGCAGTGGTGTTGCAATATGTAGATATTTTGCTCTGTGCTGAGACAGAAGAAACTTGTTCATGAGCCTCAGAAGATTTCTTAAACTTTCTGGCAGGCCGTGGTTACAAAGCATCAAGAGAAAAGGTTCAGCTTTGTCAACAATCTGTTAGCTATCTGGGCCTAATCATGCCAGAAGGGACAAAGGCCATAGGCCCTGAGAGAATTAAACCTATACTAAATCATCCCTTACCTATAGATTTAAGTCAAATGAGAAGATTTTTGGAAGTCACAGGGTACTGTAGCATTTGGATTCTGGGTTATGGGGAACTTGCCCAGCTTTCATATAAATTTGTAGCTGAAACTTAGCAGGCCCAAACTGACAAACTGGTTTTTGGTTTCCAGGTACACAAAAGGCTTTTAAGGTTCTTCAGACTGCCCTCCTGCAAGCTCCCACTCTGAGCTTGCCCACAGGGTTAGAATTTAATTTCTTTGTCACTGAAAGAAAAGTTGTGGCCTTGGGAGTTTTGACACAACCCTGAGGCCCTCACCAGCAAACTATTGCTTATTTAAACAGAAAATTGGATGTAATTTCACATGAGTGGTCCCAGTGCCTAAGAGTAATTAGGGCAGTGGCTTTATTAGCACATGAAGCTTTAAAAATAATTAATGGATGAAACCTTTCTGTATTGACTTCTCATGATGTGAGTGGTTAATATTTGGATGACAGACAGTAAGCTTCTTAAATATCAGTCATTGTTGTTAGAAGGACCAGTAATAACCTTAAAGTTTGTGGAAATTTAAATCCTACCACTTTCCTTCCTGAGAAAGAAAATGAAACACCTGATCACGATTGTTCCCAATTCCTAATTTTAAACTATGCAGCTCAGGAAGATTTAATGAATACCCCATTAGACAATCCTGACGTGGAAATATTTACTGATGCAGTTCTTTTGTTCAGGATGGATAGTGTACAGCAGGTTACGCAGCAGTGACTGCTGAACAGGTTTTAGAAGCAAAATCTATCCCCTAGGGGACCAGAGCTCAGTTAGCAGAGTTTGTGGCTCTGGCCCGAGTTAAGTAAATGGCAGCGAATAAATATCTATACTGATTCAAAGTATGCTTATTTGTCTTTACATGCTCATGCTACAATATGGAAAGAAAGACAGTTTAAAACAAAAACAGGAGAACCCATTAAACATTTCAGAGATACCGAGAGACTTTTAACTTCTATATATTGTCCTAAAGAGGTAGCTGTTATGCATTTCAAAAGACACAAAGGCTGACTGTCAAGCCAGAAACGCAGCACTTTATGAAACCCCTTCACTATAGATGCCTTTGATCTGGACAGATCCTTTGGAACAGGAAAAATCATAATAGACTGATGAAGAATAAAAAAGATATGAGAAAAGAGGAGCAAAGATTACTGGTAAAGGATGGTTAAAGTCTGAGAATGGACAATTAATAATTCCTGAAATTGCTCAATGGAAAATTCTTAAGGGTTTACACAAGAGGTTTCATTTGGGTGCAGAGTACTTACCAGATGGCTTCTCATTTGTTTGAAGGTAAAAATGTACTGAAAACTTTAAAGAACAGTATCAAAAGGTGTGAGGCTTGTCAGAAAAATAACCCAAAGACTGAAAAGCTAGCAAAATCTGAATTGCAACGAAGTGAAAAATATCCTGGATAGGACTGGGAAATTGATCTTATACATATGCCAAAAGTTAATGGGTATTCTTGCTTACAAGTTTGGGTGCATACTTTCATTGGGTGGATTGAGGCTTTTCCCTGTCATAGTGAACAGGCTAAGGAGGTTATAAAGATTTTAATCCATAAAATTACCCCCAGGTTTGGACTGACACGGAGGCTTCAGATTGACAATGGCTCCGCCTTTAAAACTGCTGTAACTCCGGGGTATCTAACTAAAGTTCTAGGAATAGAATGTCATTTACACGGTTCCTGGAGACCCCAATCCTCAGGAAAGGTTGAAAATGCTAATGACATTATCAAGACATCTGCACAAATTAACTCAAGAGATGCAGGACAATTGGATTAAAGTCCTACCCATAGCTTTAATGAAGGCTCGAACTGCCCCCAAAAAGGAGGGACTGTCCCCCTTTGAATGTATTTATGGAAGGCCTTTCTTACTCACGGACATTGCTATAGACCCTGAAGGCTTGGAATTAACTAATTATGTAACTCAGCTCTCAGCTTTTCAACAGACATTAACAGAACTTCAGGAGATGACTACTGATCCAGCCTCTGAGTCAAGCAAGTCTCTATTTGAGCAAGAAACTGACGTCCTCATGAAAACATTGGGATCTGGGGGCCATCCCTTACCAGGTTATTCTTTCTTCTCCCACAGCTGTCAAAGTGCCAGGAATTGATTTGTGGGTACATCATACTTGAGTTAAGAGATGGCACCCTGACCAGAACTGTTACATCATTTTATGTCTTTACTTTCTATGCTCTGACTTTGTACTTTTCAGATGGGTCTGATAATCTATGTGAGCCTACTTCTGCTGATTCCAAAAATCCTGATTCTGCCATTTGATCCTCATGACAATGCCTTCTTGTTCTGGGCTCACTCCTATGCAACATTTCACAATCAGTCTAACTGCTGGGTCTGCGGAGCTCTCCCCTCTTCATCAGTGGAAGTCTTCCCATGGTGGACATCTCCACTTCAAGGAAAAGACTTTCTCCAAGTCTGCAAATACCTTCAACAACAATCATATGTAATTCCTCTTCTTCATCTGATGACATTTAATAACCTTAAAATGGACTGGTGCAACACGTAGTACTTTAACTATGGACATAATGTGACTTTTAATTTTGATTATACATTGTCTCGGTTCAATGACTATTTTGCTACACATGAGGCAAACAGGTCTAGATCTTTTTTTTTTTTTTTTTTTTAACCTGACGTTTATCAAATATAGGATGAGGTTATATGGTTAACTCCTGAAAAAGGAGGTCCAATATCTACTGCCCCTGTATGCTGGGAACAAATAGAGCCATCCAAGATGTTAGTCAACAACTTAATTATAGTGATTGGAAACACTTGGGAATTTTGCCTCAATACGCAATGTAATCATTCCCGTGTTTTCCAACCCCAATTCAGGTCCTCCCTTTGTCTGGCCAGACAGTGAATGGGACTGGATATCTCAGTCATGCTGGCTTGCTCCAAGTGGGACATATTGGATATGTGGCTCTTACCTATGGGCATGGCTTCCCCCTGGTTGGGTAGGGAGATGAACCCTAGGTCTAGCCTTTACACATGGTTTTATAGTTTCAGAGCTTCCAGAAAAGCCTGCTAATTTTCCCCACCTTAAAACTCGGTGGGCAAGGTCTGTATTTCATTGGTAATGGTTATTTGGCTGCAGTGTTTGTTCCCTCGTTGGTAGCTACAGATGTTATGCTATGAGTGGATATTTTGACTTCTTTCACTCAACAGGCATTAAAAGATTCTCAAAAAGTTATTTTAGCTCTTAATACTGAACAAGCACAAATTAGAAAGGTGGTTTTAAAAAACAGATTAGCTTTAGATATTCTGACAGCTGCACAAGGAGGAATTTGTGCCATTATTCATACCCAATGCTGTACTTAGATACCTGATATGAACACGAATGTTACTCATATTACTAAACACATAACCAAGATGATTGGGGCTATGAATATTCCTGAAGCCTCAATTGCCTCACTTTGGGAGATGTTAACTAGTTCCCCATGCTGGAAAACTATCTTTTTCCAATAATTCTGATTGTTCTATTTTTACTGTTCGCTCTCTGAATCTGTGACTGTGTAACTAGATTTGTTTCTAGTCGCATGAAGGCTTTTAAGTTACAAATGATTGCCCGAGCTCCTATAAGTGCCACAGCCTCCTCCAACTATCACCTGGGGCCCCTGGATCAGAGACCCTCAATATAAAGGTTAGGAGAATATGCTGCTTTAACAAATTAGGGACTATGCCCTTAAACAGCAGGAAGTAGTTATGGAATGAAAACAATGCCCCTTTCCCTTGGCAACATAATTCTCCTAAAAGAAAAAGGGAGAATGAGAGATTCATTTCCTAGGCAGGTTGATAAGAAGTCTAGGGGTCCCCAAGGAGAGAGGGGTATGGAATTCTCAAGGAGGAAGAAAGGACAAACTTTTTTTCCCTCTACATTCCTTATGATTATATAACAATGTATCCTGCTTGAAGATAGTCTCTGGAAAAAAAAAAAAAAACTTCTGGTTAATCCTGTTATCTTAAAATGTAAATTATGGGAGTAGGTCCAGTGAGGTCTTTACAACCTCCAGACATTCTTTTGATTCACTGTAATAACTAATTAGTATATAATTCCATTGCTAACACTGACATGGGGGTATTATTTCTGCCCCTTTCTGATGCCTATGTCAGAAACCTTCTCTATCTCTTTTATACTTTAATAAAACTTCATTACACAAAAGCTCTGAGATATCAAGCCTCGTCTCTGGCCCAGGATTGAATTCTTCTCCTCCGGAGGCCAAGAATCCCAGTGTCTTTGCCTGGTTCAGCAACAACCTTTCAATGGCATCTGGTCCCACTTCATGGCAAATAGATGGAGAGACAGTGGAAACAGTGGCTGACTTTATTTTGGGGGGGCGGCTCCAAAATCACTGCAGATGGTGACTGCAGCCATGAAATTGAAAGAAACTTGTTCCTTGGAAGAAAAGTCATGACCAATCTAGACACCATATTAAAAAGCAGAGATATTACTTTATCAACAATGGTCCGTCTAGTCAAGGCTTTGGTTTATCCAGTAGTCATGTATGGATGTGAGAGTTGGACTATAAAGAAAGTTGAACGCCGAAGAATTGATGCTTTTGAACTGTGGTGTTGGAGAAGACTCTTGAGAGTCTCTTGGACAGCAAGGAGATCCAAACAGTCCATCCTAAATGAAATTAGTCTGGAATATTCATTGGATAGACTGATACTGAAGCTGAAACTCCAATACTGTGGCCACCTGATGAGAAGAACTGACTTATTTGAAAAGACCCTGATGCTGGGAAAGATTGAAGGCAAGAGGAGAAGGTGAGGACAGAGGATGAGATGGTTGGATGGCATCACCGACTCAATGTACATGAGTTTGGGTAAACTCTGGGAGTTGGTGATGGACAGGGTGGCCTGGTGTTCTGTGGTCCATGGAATGCAAAGAGTCAGACACGACTAAGTGACTGAACTGAACTGAACATCATGTGCAATGCCAGGATGGGTGAAGTTCAAGCTGGGATCAAGAATGCAAGAAGAATATCAATGACCTCAGATAATGTAGATTATGCCACTTTAATGGCAGACAGCAGAGAGGAACGAAAAAGCCTCTTACTGAAGGTGAAATAGGAGAGTAACAAAGTTGGCTTAAAACTCAACATTCTTAAAACTAAGACCATGGCATCCAGTCCCATCACTTCATGACAAATGAATGAGGAAAATGTGGAGACAGCGACATATTATGTTTTCTTGGTCTCCAAAATCACTGTGGATGTGAGTGCAACCATAAAATTAAAAGATGCTTGCTCTCTGGAAGTATAATTCAGTCATGTCGGACTCTTTGCTGCCCCATGGACCTCAGCACACTTTGGAGGAAAAGCTGTGACAAACCTAGACAGCATATTAGAAAGCAGAGACATCAACTTGCTGACAAATATCCATGTAGTGAAAGTTATGTTTTTTTCAGCAGTCATGTGTGGATGTGAGAGTTGGACCATAAAGATGGCTGAGTACCAACAAATTGATTCTTTCAGACTCTGATGTTGGAGAAGACTTTTGAGAGTCCCTTGGACAGGGAGGAGATCAAACCAGTCCATCCTAAAGGAAATCAACCTTGAGTATTCATTGGAAGGACAGATGCTGAAGCTGAAGTGCTGATACTTTCACCACCTGATGGGAAGAGTTGACTCTTTTGAAAAGACCTTGATAATGGGGACAATTGAGGGCAAGAGAAGAAGCATGCAATAGAGGATGAGATTTCTGGATGGCATTACTCACTGAATGGATATGAATTTGAACAAATTCAGGGAGATAGTGAAGAACAACAGAGTCTGGTATGCTGAAGTCCATAGCCTGAAAAGAGTTGGACATAACTTAGCAAGTGAACAAAAACAAGTTGGCTCAGTGGTTGTATTTCTGATCATGTTCGTGTTGCCAACTGTCTTGCTGTTCACACTCTTCTCACTGTTTGCTGAACTCATGGTAGGCAAGACATAAGCTAAGAGGCTGGAAGAATACTTGAAGAGCCATAGGAATTACAGACATATTTATTCTCTCTTGGCTGGCCTGACAGTCATAACACAACCTGTCTTCTGGCTGACACAGCAGCTGTAGCAGCAGTCATAACATCACCATAATGTAGTCATAACATAGCCAAAACATAAGCTCACATAACATAACCATAATGCTGCCACAGTGGAGCCCTAGTGCGGCAGAGGCTAGGGCTTTCATGGTGAAGTTCATACAGGTATGCCATACAAAGTAGCCTGTGACCAAGTGAATACTTCATCATGTACATGTGTAGTGCTATAAGTGATTTCAGCTGTTACATGCTGCTAAGTCGCTTCAGTCATGTCCCACTCTGTGCGACCCCACAGGTGGAAGCCCACCAGTCTCCCCCATCCATGGGATTCTCCAGGCTAGAATACTGGAGTGGGTTGCCATTTCCTTCTCCAGTGCGTGAAAGTGAAAAATGAAAGGGAAGTTGCTCAGTCATGTCCGACTCTTAGCGACCTCATGGACTGCAGCCTACCAGGCTCCACCGTCCATGGAATTTTCCAGGCAAGACTACTGGAGTGGGGTGCTATGGCCTTCTCAGCTGTTACATAACTGTGCAAAATCATTGTTTACAGAACACGGGGTGAGAGGGCATGAGAGCATGGGGCTAGAGAGTCTGACTGGCTCCATCTTATTTATTTGCCCATAATAGTAAATATTCTAATTGCCAATGCAGGAGACACAGGAGATGTGGGTTTCATCCTTGGGTCAGGAAGATCCCCTGGAGGAAGAAAGGAGAACCCACTCCAGTATTCTTGCCTAGAGAATTCCATGGACAGAAAATCCTGGCTGGCTACAGTCCATAGGGTCACAAAGAGTTGGACATGACTGAGCACACTCACAAATGAACATTTAGAAGGTAATTACTAATTAGCATCAAATTATATCTGTAAACTTTTATAATAAAAAACTTGCATAATTTATCCTCTGAGATACTTCTCTCAAAAAATAATACAAAATTTGAAGATATTTGAAAACTATAAGAACATGTATCAAGGAATAAAGTTATCAGAGATAATCAAATTACAACATTATTTACTGTAAAGAAAAAAACCTGAAAATTTTTATTGAAATAAAAAATATTGTATAACTCATTTAATCAAATGACAGTGATATCTGCAAGATAAACTTTCAGTCAGTGAACAGAAAAAAAAAGTTTTAACTTGGAAATCATGAGATTACTAGAAAATAAAAATAATGCAAATAAAATTGCAAAAGAAGTCTTATTTACCTATGTTATAGAACGTGTATTTAAATCGTCCACATCTTTAATTTTCAAAAGCCAAAGGATATTTTCATTACATAATAGTGATATCTAATTATGTTATCAAACAAGCATAAAGGAGTGTAATCATCTTTAAGTTGGGCTAGCACTTAGGAATACTACCACCTGCTACCATTTTTACTTTTACAGTGAAGTAAAAAATAGCTCAAAGTAAAACTATAAGTAAAGTCATTTCAGTCTTATTTTACAGGTTGGAAAATATTCACAATGAAATCCTTTAATGAGTTTGCCATTTTTCAAGCTGCCTTGCAGTATAAATAATTTTAAATAACATCCTAAAGGGAAATTTTAAATAATACTCATATTTTTGTCTTATTAGAAGGTATTACTATAGTTTGAACTTTCCTTGTAGTTCAGTTGGTGAAGAATCTGTCTGCAGTGCAGGAGACCCAGATTCGATCCTTGTGCTGGGAAAATCCCCTGGAGAAGGAAATGGCAACCCACTCCAGTATCCTTGCCTGGAAAATCTCATGGACACAGAAGCCCAGTGGGCTACAGTTCATGGGGTAGCAAAGAATTGGGCACTACTGAGTGGCTAACACTTACTATACTTTACCACAGAGGTTTTACAGTATTTAACATAATGTGCACAAGCTGATTTATGGATTAATGAATAGAAGGAACAGGCATTAAAGCGAAACAGGAAGGATTTGAATTTATTTTTTTTAATTGCTGTAAATTTTAGGTAATATTTTGTTGATTAAATATTTATACATATTTATGGCCAAGCTTTCATGGTGTAGCTCATAAGTATTCACGCATACTTATATAAATAACAAACATATGTATATGTGTATATATATATATTTTGTATATTTTCTGAAAGCTAACACATTATCACAAAATGTAACTGATGCTATTCAATAGGTAAGCATTATTTTTTAGTTAAAATTCAAAACCACAATATGAATCTAGCTAGTGTCTCTTCTAATAATTTGCCTCTACAAATTTTCTTATACTTAATAAATACAAATTAATGTGTAGATATATATTTAGTGAATTATTAAAGTTGTATTCTAGTCTTTCACTGTTTGAAGAAAAAAATGTTAGCAAAATTAGTTTACTGAGGGTTAAAGACATTTTCTCTGAATTTATAAATTAGGATGAGTATTTGACTTATTATCAAGACATTGTAAGCTGATCATTGCACATAGTTTAAAAAATTTTTAATTATTTAAGAAGAAGCCTAGAAAGAAGATGCTAAATTTCATTCAATACTAAATCCGTTACTTTACAAAAGCAATCTGAATGTCAAATATTTGACACCAAAATTGGTAGCAAGTAAGTCTCACAGAACTAAACTGCAAAGTGGCATGCAAAATTTAGAACAGTAGGTTGTATATAATTAGGAGAGCTTGTGCTTCTAAATATAAAAGTCCTATGCTCCTCATGCAGAAATAAAACCTTTTGGAAATCAGCAGTCTGGTTTTACTCTTTAAAAACCCTTAAGACAAACATAAGGGCAACAGATAAAACAGGTCTGCTAAGTTAGGAGAAGCAGGCTTTTCACAGACAAATGTGTAAGATCATTAGCAGAACTAAGCAGAGAATGCTATTATGTTTTGCCTTTCTTTATACTTAAATATTTTGCCTACATTTCTTTAAACAGAGGAAAGGTTTGTAAAGGTTTAAGGCAGAGACATGTCAAACCTAAAACACTTGCATTTCCAAAACTCTTGCATACTGCATTCATTCACAAAACAAATAATCCAAATTATTTTTTAAAAGATAATATTTCAAATTTGGGGGATACGGAAATGAAGGAGGAAAAATCCCTTTCTTTAATGGCACTTAAATACTAATGATACAGACAGATGGTGAATAAAAGTTTAAATAAATATAAAATAAAGCAGACAGTAAATAAAAAGTGGTTTGAGTGGGGGATAATTTACAAAGAACAGTCATTCAAACACATTCTGAAAGGGTGTCTTCTTTTTTAATTTAATTTTTATATTACATTGGAGTTAGTTGATTTATAATGTTGTATTAATTTCAGGTATACAACAAGGTGGTTCAGTTATTTGCTGTTTAGTCACTAAGTCATATCTGACTCTTTGAAACCCCATGGATTTTAGCCCACAAAGCTCTTCTCTCCATTGGATTTCCCAGGCAAGAATTCTTTTTCAGGCTTTCCCATCTAAGTTATTAGAGAATATTGAGAAGAGTTCCCTGACCTTGCTGATTATTTAATATATAGTTTTGTGTATATGTTAATCCCAAACTTCTAACTTATCCCACCACTCCAATCTTTCCCCTTTGGTAAACATAAATTTGTTTTTGAAGCCTGTGAGTCAGTTTCTGTTTTGTGAATGCGTTTATTTGTATCACTTTCTTAGATTCCACATGTAACAGATAGCATATGATATTTTTCATCCTCTGTCTGACTTACTACACTTATAAGCTTTTCTTAGCAAAGGAAACCATAAACAAAAATGAAAATGCAACCTGTAAGAAAAATATCCACAAACCATGAACTGATAAGAGATCAATCTCCCAAATATATGGAAAGCTCATGCAACTCTCTCTCTCTCTAAATATATATATATATAGACAGATAGATAGATAGAGATAGATATAAATATATATGCATATCTATCTCTCCCTATATATATATAAAACAGTCACAAATGGGCAGAAGATTTAAAAAGACATTTCTCTGAAGCAGACATACAGAAGCTCAAAAAGCACATCGAAAGATACCCAACATTGCCAATTCTTAGTGAAATGCAGCAAAACCACAACAAGGCTGTGGTTCACCTCACACCAGTAAGAATGGCCATCATCGTAAAGTCTATAAATAATAAATGCTAGAGAGGTTAATGGCAGAATGTATTAATAAATATATACAAACACTGTGGATAACAGTATGGGTGTTCTTTAAAAATCAAAAGTAGAACACACACATGATCCAGCAATTCCACTCCTGTGCATATATCCAGAGAAAACTATAATTCAAAAAGATACAGGCATCCCAATGTTCACTGAAGCTCTATTTACAATAGCCAAAATATGGAAGTAACCTACGTGTGTATCAAGAGAGAAATGGATAAAGAAGAAGTGGTGCATATATACGATGGAATATTATTCAGCCATTAAAAAAGAATAAAATAATGTAATTTGCATCAACATGGATGGGCCTAGAGGTTATCATACTAACTGAAGTGATGTCTTCTGAGGTGAGACCACGATTAAATGAACACATGATCCATGCAAAGATATGAAGGAGAAACATCATGCAGCTAGAACAGCAAGGTCACAGAGGCAATGAACCAGGTTATTTTGACAGGATGCAAGTAGAACAGAGATGAGGTGAAACCCATTAGGAGGTATTTCTAGACTTCTAAGGAGCAAAGGAATAGATTAGGATTGTGCTATCATTGTGGAAATGATAATAATTATATTGAGATTATAATTGAAATTTGAGACAATTGTAAATCAGTTCTATGTGGGCTGAGAGGAAAAGAGACAAATCAAAAATGTTGCCAATATGTTGTCTTTAACTATAGGGTAAATGATGAGAGGATAACAGGCAGGAAGGCTAGGGGTCTCCGAATGGAGGAAATAGCCTGCAGGTGTCAGAGGTTTTATCTCTCTTAAGCAGCAGGAGAAAACAAACTAGCGATATTTTTTCCTTCTCTATACAAATTTTAAAGGAGGTTTCTCTTAAAATACTGTGTTGCCATAATGACACCTGGTTTCACCTGAAGTTAACTATTCTCAAACCTAGAGATAACCAATGCATTTTTCTTATGGAAATGTTTGTCTTAAGCTATGCAAGTGTACTATGCATTTACCCCAAAATCTGTCTTCAAGTCGATTCTGCGTCTTAGCTCAGAACCTACTTGACAAACCAGTATGTTACACTCAGATATTGTTCCCCTAATCTATGTAAATGAAACTATTTGTATGGTGCTCTGCCCTTCTTCAAGATTCAAGTTAATCACTTTATGGCCCAGGATGAACCATTTGGTGCCAAGACTACCCCAAAATGCATCTTACCGGTGAGGGGCCTGGTGCCATTCTGAGTTTTAAGACATTTCTTTCTTTCATTAACAGACTGCTAGTGACTATATAACATCCAGCTGAAGACTAGCAGGGGGGTACTCTTTCTACCCCCTTCTGATGCCTTTGTCAGAAGATTTCTCTATCTCCTTTATATTTTAATAAAACTTTATTACACAAAACCTCTGAGTGATCAAGCCTCGTCTCTGTCCCCAGATTGACTTCTTCTCCTCGAGGGGCCAAGAATCCTGATGTGTTTGCATGATTCAACAACAACTTTTCAATGATGGGACAACTACTGATATTGCACCATTGGATGGAGACAGTAGAATCAAGAATTACATATTGGATATATCAGATTTGAGATGCCTCTATATTTGCACCTCTATAATTCAAAGGCAGATGTCTTTCATTGAACTTTAATATTTCTCTTTATTGACTGTCCAGAGATGTCTCACCCCCAGTGTATCAGAAATATTACACAGTATTTCCCTGCCTCTTTCCAGAACCTTTCACTGTTTTCAGAAGTGCATCAACTTCAATCTAGCTTTTAAAAGTGAAACCCGGGAGTGATCCATAAGTTTTGCTTTCCTTCTTCTCTATACTCATACAAGCGTACCTCATATTCATTGTATTTCCTTTTCATAATTTGTCTAGTTATCTCTTGGTCTTATGTACTCCATCTCTTATCTGACAGCATCAACCTATTTTGTCTCCCTATTCTTAAATAAGACTCACTCTTTCTCAGCACTAGCTTTAGGCTTCATATTTCTACATGATCTGAGCTCTATTTACCACTCCACCCTTATTTAGAATGTCACATACATAAATAAACCAAAAAGGGATTATGAAAACTCTTTTTCATGTGTCTAGAGACCACGAGGAGGCAAAGAATATAAATTAATATTTAATATTAATACATTTAATATATTTAATATTAATTTAATATTAAGTTAATATTAAGTTAATAAATTTAATAGCAACACTACAGTGTAAAATATGTACATTTGTTATGAAAAACTAAGTCAAAAGTATCTTCTTTTAGAAATTATAATTATTTTACAACAAACAGCTAAAGGAATGACATATACTTTAAAAATTAAAATACAGAATTAAGACAATTTATCTGAATTTACCCTCAAACAATAGGATCAGATTATGATAAACTATCAGCTCATATTTTAAGTGAGAGTTATAGAAAACAAAATACATTTTCAGAAGTTAAATTCAATTGACTATAAGAAAGAATATATTGTGTAAAACTGCATCCTGACACCTTTGCCCTTTACTTATGGAAATCATCTTAATTTTTCAAAAGCTGTTTTCTTAATTAAGACTGTTTTAAAGCCTAATACTCCATCTACTTACTGTGTTTTACTTCTAACTTTCTTGTAAGACATACTTTATTAGACCTTAAATAAAATAAAATTAAATTAAGATAATTTTGTTTAATTAAATTTTAATTTTTTAACATTTAATTTGTTAACAAATAAAAATTTGTTAACAAATTAAAAGTTTTCTTGGTAGCATACTGCAAAATGTTATATCTTCCTTGAAGACAGGTGATATGATTACACATATTTGCTTTCACTGAATACAAATATCCTTCATTTAAAAATATTAGGGTTTTATAATTGTATTTCATAGTATCTTAAAAATAATTTCCATATTTTCTTTTTATTTTTATTTAAAAGTTACAAATGGACAAACAAAAATTTAACCCCATATGTGCCACAAAACTTATTTTGCTACTAATTCAGACATGATTTCTCATTAAATAAATAGCTATATATGCTACCATCACTTATTATACATTATTCGTTATGTAGGCTAAGGTTTATAAACATTTGTAGCCATTTTAAGTAAATGTATACATACAAACATACATATCAATATATATTAGACATATATATAACTAATATATATAGCCTGTTATACATACACACACGTTTATGTGCATAAATCAGAGGCTAATTATTTTGTGTGTGAAATTCTTCACAGAAATAGATCTCAAATGAAATTAGAAATATGACTGGTCTTATAATAAATTGATTTGAAATTAATTATTTAATACTGAGAATGAAACTCAGAAAGTATTTTGAATTCCAAATAGAATACAATTCTCAGTGATTTCAATGGAGCAATTTCTTTTGAGTTTACTCAGAATACTTTAAAGTTATCCTAAGAAGCCATTTCGATTAACCCCCTTAATCCCACGTTTTATTTTTAGAAAAAAAGATGTCACTGATCTCGGTTTACTTTGACATTATGCACTCTTAAAATAAGGATATTTTAATTTTTTGTCTATATGGCATACAGTTAGAATCTGACAGCTAGAGTGGTGAGAGGGGCTAGATTATCTCTCCAAGTTCTATTCTACCATTTGCAAGATGTTTTTCAAGAAAGAGTGGATTAAAAAACACAGGCCCTGGGCTTCTATGGAAACCTGTCCTGATGAACACAGGCAAGCCAGATTTATGTTATTATGCATCGCTCAAGTTCAGTTCAGTTCAGTCACTCAGTCGTGTCTGACTCTTTGCGACTCCATGGACTGCAGCAAGTCAGGCTTCCCTGTCCATCACCATCTCCCAGAGTTTGCTCAAACTCATGTCCATCCCGTCCGTGATGCCATCCAAGAGTCTCATCCTCTGGTCCCCTTCTCCTCTTGCCTTCAATTTTTCCCAGCATCATGGTCTTTTCCAATGTCAGTTTTTCGCATCAGGTGGCCAAAGTATTGCAGTTTCAGCTTCAGCATCAGTCCTTTCAATGAATATTCAGAAGTGATTTCCTTTAGGACTCACTGGTTTGATCTCCTTTCAGTCAAAGGGACTCTCAAGGTCCTGATTTAAAGAATTGTTTCCAATTCAATTATTGAAATATTATTAGATACCAAAAATCAATGTTTAAAAATCAATGGAAAGTATCATCACCTAGGTGGAGACTTTGAAAGGTTTTATTTATTTATTGATGATGATTTTTAAATACAAAATAATGCTAGATCATTGGAATTGGGACTACTTTTAAAAATCTTTGTTTGTTTGTTTGTTTTAAATTTATTTTTACTTTGTTTTGCTTTACAATACTGTATTGGTTTTGCCATACATTGACATGAATCCACCACGGGTGTACATGAGTTCCCAATCATGAACCCCCCTCCCACCTCCCACCCCATATCATCTCTCTGGATCATCCCCGTGCACCAGCCCCAAGCATCCTGTATCCTGTATTGAGCATAGACTGGCGATTCATTTCTTACATGATAGTATACATGTTACAATGACATTTTCCCATTTCATCCCACCCTCTCCCTCTCCCACAGTGTCCAAAAGTTCATTCTATACATCTGTGTCTCTTGCTGTCTCACATACAGGGTTATCATTACCATCTTTCTAAATTCATATATATATGTTAGTATACTGTATTGGTGATTTTCTTTCTGGCTTACTTCACTCTGTAAAATAGGCTCCAGTTTCATCCACCTCATTAGAACTGATTCAAATGTATTCTTTTTAATGGCTGAGTAATACTCGATTGTGTATATGTACCACAGCTTTCTTTTCCATTCATCTGTTGATAACATCTAGGTTGTTTCCATGTCCTGGCTATTATAAACAGTGCTGCAATGAACATTGGGGTACACATGTCTCTTTCAATTCTGGTTTCTTTGGTGTGTAATGAGTCTCTAGACATAGGGACTGACCACAATTTGCTTAAGTTGGAGTTTCCCAAGCTTGGCAATGTTATCATTTTGGGTCAAATGGTTGTTATGGGAAGTTGCTCTTTGCATTACAGGATGTTTAGCAGCACCCGTGGCCTTTACCCACTAAGGATCAGTCACACCTCTTCGTCAGGTTGTGTCATCCAAAATAGACCTTGGTAATGTTTTCCATATTAGCTCAAAGCAACTTTGTGCTATTGGTCAAGACAGAAGTTCATTACATTGACTTCCAAAATGTGAGACTAAGAGAAACATCCAGATATGAAAAGGAGTATTTGGACTAAGAGGCATATTATGCATAGTAATCATAACAAATTATAGTGTAAGTATCTTTAAGATGTTACGTAGTGACATTTTAACAATATGGTGAATTTTAATGTATAAAATTATAAAAAAGTGCTAAGGGTATATTTATGACATATTACATATTTCTCTATATTTGTTCTGTCTTCACAATCTATTAAGGGTTATCTTTGTTACGGTTGAATTTAGTTATCAATCTCCATATTTATACTCACTATATTATTATATCCTGAATATTATTTTTCTATTCTTACTAATTTGGATATAGCTAGTATTATAAATATATTGGAAAGAAATATATACATGTATATACAATACATAGCTATATGCTTTTGTGTGATGTGATATATAATATATATATATAATATATTTGAAGTGTGTACATATTATTTATACATAATATGTTTAAAATATATATAAATGTTGAAAAACTCATTGAAAAATAATATTCCACTGCCAAAATTGAAAACAATCGTCTCTTCATATAGTGAGACTGTCTCTAACATTTCCTCTATTTCTTAATAAAGTGTACATAAAACTTAGTTGTTCTCATTTATCCCCATATAAGTATTTCATATCTTTTCCTTTTTCCAGAATAGATACTTCAGTGTCTATTGACTTCAGTCAACAGCCTTGTCCCATAAAAACTTGAGGCACTTAGGATTTAATCAATAGTTAAAATGCCACTATTTAAAAAATATATATTCTATATATTGATTTTTAGACCTCTAGTGACATTCAAAAGTGTCCACCATGCTGAGCACCATGACTTTGGAATGAAATTATGGGTGTATAGGTAATATGAATTGTGACTATGTTGATAGTTACTACTTTAACATACCTGTCTCTGGAAACTTTCATTCAAGCCTTAATGAAAAATGTTGCTATTTTCACATAAATTACACAAGTAATTTGGGTCTGCAAGGAATAGCCACTTTGTAGTAATTGGTATATTGATTAATAAGAATTAGATATTGTGTGGGTGCTTTTGTATGCAGTGTAGGTTCTTATTTATATTATTTCCTCTCAGTATGTATGAATGCAAAGGTGGAGATTATATTTCCATTATGGACATTTATTAGTGATATTTGAGCATGATTATTATCACAGAATAATATTATGTAAGAATATATTCATGTTAAACTCCAAAATAAATTTTACTATTACATCATTTAAAAATTTTTGATAGAATTCTTCATTCTATCACACAACCTTGCATTTTTTATTGTGTTTATTAGTCACTTTTGCATTATTTGGACTAAATTTTTCAAAGGTATCTAAATGAATTTTCTAAGATTTAAAATGTTAAAGCTAATACTATGTGCGATTTTGATGCTATTATGACATAATTGCCCAAATCTTAATAATGAAATTTAAATAAAAGCAATAATGTTAAAAAAATTAGACTTTGAGTAACTCCAATAGGAAAATGTCCAGAATAAATATAATTTACCAAATGAATAAACTATACATGCTAGTAATAGGTTTGTGTTAGTAGCAGAAATCGTTTTCCATTGCTTTTCTTAGGTTATTGTCATCCTACTAATTAAATGTGTCTCCCCTCTCCTTTTCTCCTATATTCTTCCATTAAGTGGCATAAGAAAAGCATAATCTTGCAAACAAGGAGTCTGTGGATTCACATAACAAAGGCATCTTAGCAACTAGGCCACTCACAATATTAATACCTTAGCAGATTAAAAATTGCCTCTAATGATAGCAATGACTATACCTAAAATTCTCCCTGAAAATATAAATGGAAACCACAGTGAGCAATCATGATATCTTAATATACAGGACAAAGTGAACTGGATTTGTTTAATAGTCTCAGCATTGTTGATTTTTATTCAGAGGGGAAAAATTTCTTTTTTTTTAATATTTATTTTTACTTTATTTTACTTTACAATACTGTATTGGTTTCAAAGAGGGGAAAAATTTTTCAAAAAAATCCAAACATATAAAGCCAACTGAGAGAAAGTAGAATAACTCAATGTTAAATATTTTTTGCAGTAGGCTGTTTGATATGTTCCTTGAAGCCTAATTGATCATGATAGACACATAATGGTTTTATTAACTAAAGACCTAAAAATATGTCCTACATTGGGGCTTCCCTGGTGACTCAGACAGTAAAGAATCTGCCTTTAATGCAAGAGATATGGCTTTGAACCCTGGGTTGAAAAGATCCTCTGCAGAAGGGAAAGGCTACTTATTCCAATATTGTTGCCTAAGAATTCCATGGACAGAAGAGCCTGGAATTGCAAAAGAATTGGACTCAACTGAGTGACTAACTCTTTTTTGGACTGATAAACTTCAAGATGGGCTTCCCTGGTGGCTCAGAGGGTAAAGCATCTGCCTGCAATGTGGGAGACCCAGGTTTGATCCCCAGATAGGGAAATGAAATGGCAACCCACTCTAGTAATTTTGTCTGGAATATTCCATAAACTTCAAATTAGAATAATTCATAAACTTATATATGTAAAAACATTATACAATTTTACCTATCTTATACATAGAGTTAGCATGCTTATTTATAAATGTCTCTGTTTGAAGATCTACCAAGTCATGTATATTTATGCACAGATATACAGATGTTGTTATAGGAATTAGCCTTGTTGTAAACTCTATAGCAGTGTTTATGTATAAAGTTAATATGATAGATGTTGAACAAGATAATCAATGAATCAGGAGACAAGTATATATCTCTTTAATAAAGTAAATCTATAATAACCTAAAGTTGCATAACAAAAGAATGGTCTTCCTTTAAGCAAATTATAGTATTATTCTTAGTAATTACAAGGAAAAAAAGATCCCAAATTGTAGTGGCATTGGATGTATGTCTTTTATAACATGTGGTTCTTAATAAAATAATGAGTATACCAGCATAATATGTCAATAATTTTTACTTATTATTAATATATATATATATATATTTACTCATTATTTATTTTTTGGCTGCACTGGGTCTTCATTGCTGTACATAGTCTTTCTCTCATGTGTTGAGCAGGGGTGACACTCTAGCGTCGTTCATGGGCTTCTCATTGTGGTGGCTTCTCTTTTTGCAGACAGTGGGGTCAAGGGCATGTGGCTTTCAGTAATTGCAAGATATGGGCTCAGTATTTGCCATATGTAAGCTCCAGAGAGTGCAGGTTCAGAAGCTGCTGCGCAGCGGTTTAGTTGCTCCTCAGCATGTGGAATCTTCCCAGACCAGAGATCAAACTGTGTCCCTAAATAGGCAGGCAGATTCTTAAAGTCTGGACCACCATAGAAGTACTGTTACTTCTTTAACTTTTTTTTTTTAAGCATTTCTTAATATTTTATTACTTTTTAATCCCTCTTCATTTTAAATGCCTTTTGAAAATTTATTTATTTTAATTGGAGGTTAATTACTTTAAAATGTTGTGGTGGTTTCTGCCATACACTCACATGAATCAGCCATGGGTGTACATGTGTTCCCCATCCTGACCCTCCCTCCCACCTGCCTCCCCATCCTATCCCTCAGGATCATCGCAGTGCACCAGCCCTGAGCACCCTGTCTCATGCATGGAACCTGGACTGATGATCAGTTTCACATATGATAATATACATGTTTCACTGCTATTTTCTCAAATCAACCCACCCTTGCCTTCTCCCACAGAGTCCAAAAGTGTGTTCTTTGCATCTGTGTTTCTTTTTCTGTCTTGCATATATGGTCATCGTTACCATCTTTCTAAATTCCATATATATGCATTAATATACTATATAATATACTGTATTTGCCAAATTCAGACTGAAATTGAAGAAAGTGGAGGAAACCACTACACCCTTCAGTTATGACCTAAATAGAATCCCTTATGACTATACAGTGGAAGTGAGAAAAAGATTTAAGGGACTACATCTGATAGATAGAGTGCCTGATGAACTATGGATGGAGGTTCATGACACTGTACAGGAGACAGGAATCAAGACCATACTCAAGAAAAGAAATGCAAAAAAGCAAAATGGCTGTCTGAGGATGCCTTACAAATAGCTATGAAAAGAAAAGAATTGAAAAACAAAGGAGAAAAGGAAAGATATACCCATTTGAATGCAGTGTTCCAAAGAATAGCAAAGACAGATAAAAAAGCCTTCCACGGTGATCAATGCAAAGAAATAAAGGAAAACAATAGAATAGGGAAGACTATAGATCTCTTCAAGAAAATTAGAGAAACCAAGGGAACATTTCATGCAAAGATGGGCTCTATAAAGGACAGAAATGGGAGGGAGCTAACAGAAGCAGAAGATATTAAGAAGAGGTAGCAAGAATACACAGAAGAACTATACAAAAAGCTCTTCAGGACCCAGATAATCACGAAGGTGTGATCACTCACCTAGAACCACACACCCTGGAATGTGAAGCCAAGTGATCCTTATGAAGTATCACTACAAAAAAAGCTATTAGAGGTGATGGAATTCCAGTTGAGTTATTTCAAATCCTGAAAGATGATGCTGTGAAAGTGCCGTACTCAATATGCCAGCAAATTTGGAAGTCAGCAGTGGCCACATGACTGGAAAAGGTCACTTTTCATTCCAATCCCAAAGAAAGGAGATGCCAAAGAATGCTCAAACTAAAACACAATTGCACTCATCACACACACTAGTAAAGTAATGCTCAAAATTCTCAGGCTTCAGCAATACGTGAACCATGAACTACCAGATGTGCAAACTGGTTTTAGAAAAAGCAGAGGAACCAGAGAGCAAACTGCCAACATCTCCTGGATCATCAAAAAAGCAAGAGGGTTCCACAAAAACATCTATTTCTGCTTTATTAACTATGCCATAGCCTTTGACTCTGTGGATCACAATAAACTGTGGAAAATTCTGAAAGAGATGAGAATACCAGACCACCTGACCTGCTTCTTGAGAAACCTATATATAGGTCAGGAAGTGACCATGAGAACTGGACATAGAACAACAAACTGGTTCCAAATAGGAAAAAGAGTACATCAAGTATATATTGTCACACTGCTTATTTAACTTCTATGCAGACTACATCATGAGAAACGCTGGGCTGCAGGAAGCACAAGCTGGAATCAAGATTGCCGGGAGAAATATCAATAACCTCAGATATGCAGATGACACCACCCTTATGGCAGAAAGTGAAGAAGAATTAAAGAGCCTCTTGATGAAAGTGAAAGAGGAGAGTGAAAAAGTTGGCTTAAAGCTCAACATTTAGAAAACGAAGATCATGGCATCTGGCCCCATCATTTCACGGCAAATAGAAGGGGAAACAATGGAAATAGTGTCTGAGTTTATTTTTCTGGGCTCCAAAATCACTGCAGATGGTGTTTGAAGTCATGATATTAAAAGACACTTACTGCTTGAAAGGAACATTATGACCAACCTAGATAGCATATTAAAAAGCAGAGACATTACTTTGCCGACAAAGGTCCGCCTAGTCAAGGTTACGGTTTTTCCAGTAGTCATGTATGTATGTGAGAGTTAGACTCTAAAGAAAGCTGAGTGCTGAATAGTTGATACTTTTGAACTGTGGTGTCGAAGACGACTCTTCAGAGTTCCTTGGACTGCAAGGATTCCCAACCAGTCCATCCTAAAGGAGATCAGTCCTGGGTATTCATTGGTAGGACTGATGTTGAAGATGAAACTCCAGTACTTTGGCCACCTGATGTGAAGAGCTGACTCCTTTGAAAAGACCCTGAAGCTGGGAAAGATTGAGGACAAGAGGAGAAGGGGACGACAGAGGATGAGATTGTTGTATGGCATTGCCGACTCATTGGAAATGGGTTTGGGTGTGCTCTAGGAGTTGGTGATGGACAAGGAGGCCTGGTGTGCTGTGGTTCATGGGGTTGCAAAGAGTTGGACACGACTAAGCGACTGAACTAAGCTGATCCTGTATTAGTGTTTTTTTCTTTGATTTACTTAACTCTGTAAAATAGGCTCCAGTTTTATCCACCTCATTAGAACTGATTCAAATGCATTCATTTAATAGTTGAGTAATATTCCATTGCATATATGTACCACAGCTTTCTTATCCACAAGTCTGCCAGTGGACATCTAGGTTGCTTCCATGTCCTGGATATTATAAACAGTGCTGTGATGAACATTGGGGTACACGTGTCTCTTTCAATTTTGGTTTCCTCAGTGTGTATGCCCAGAAGTGGTATTGCTGGGTCATATGGCAGTTCTATTTCCATTTTTTTTAAGGAATCTCCACACTGTCTCCATAGTGGTTGTACTAGTTTGCATTCCCACCGACAGTGTAAGAGGGTTCCTTTTTCTCTGCACCCTCTCCAACCTTTATTGCTTGCAGACATTTTGATAGCAGCCATTCTGACTAGCATGAGATGGTACCTTATTTTGGTTTTGATTTACATTTCTCTGATAATGAGTTATGTTGAGCATCTTTTCATGTGTTTGTTAGCCATTTGTGTCTTCTTTAGAGAAATATCTGTTTAGTTCTTTGGCCCATTTTTTGATTGGGTCATTTATTTTTTAACTTTTAAAATAACCATGGTTCTCTATAAAATGCAAATTTTTTGTTTTAATAATATATCCTGGTTCACAGAAGAGGAGGTGAAAGGATAAGAGAGGAGTTATCTAGATGAAAAATAGCTTAAGTTAATAGATCAAAATTAGATATTTAAGTATATTTCTAAAGGATTAAGGGTAAGATTTAATATAACAAAAATATAGCTAACAAAATATGAGGATGGAAATTGAAAGATAATTATAATTAGTGTGTTCACGTTTTCTTATGTTTCAAAAAAAATCAGTTAACAGAGCTATATGCTCTTTATTTAAAATTATTGTGTTATCTACTACCACTAAAAGCTAAACATGCTTACCTCTAATGGAGAAGGTAATGACACCCCATTCCAGCACCCTTGCCTGGAAAATCCCATGGACTGAGGAGCCTGGTGGGCTACAGTCCATGGGGTCGCAAAGAGTCAGACATGACTGAGCAACTTCACTTTCACTTTTCACTTTCATGCATTGAAGAAGGAAATGGCAACCCACTCCAATGTTCTTGCCTGGAGAATACCAGGATCGGGGGAGTCTGGTAGGCTGCCGTCTATGGGGTCGCACAGAGTCTGTCATGGCTGAAGTGACTTAGCAGCAGCAGCAGCAGCAGCAGCAGCTTACCTCTAAGAAGTGGTGAAAGTATGAGGAAGGAATGGGGCAAGAGACTTTTGCTCTTCATTTTTCTTCCCAGAGAGTGATCTGTTTTTCACCAGATACATGCCCAAGATTGAAACTGCAAGGTTATATGGCAGCTATATTTTTAGTTTTTTAAGGAACCTCCATGCTGTTCTCCATATGGGGTTGTAAAAATTTACATTCCAGAGGAGGAGGGTCCCCTTGTCTTCAAACCCTCTCTAGCATGTATTGTTTTTGGATTTTTTGGTGATAGCCATTGTGATTGGTGTGAGATGATATCTCACTGTATTTTTGATTTGCATTCTATGATAATTAAGGATGTTGAACGTATTTCACATGCCTCTTAGCTATCTGTTTATATTCTTTGGAGAAATCTTAATGTTAATTTAGACCAAATTTCAAATTGAAACCTCAGTGAATTAATATGTATCTTCAAATTATTAGCTTTAAAAGGGAGAAAAATAAAGAAAATCATCTCCAATTTCACTGTTTTAGTCAATCATTAATCATTAATCTAGTGTGCAGTAACCAATGGGTCTCATCCTAAGGTATTTCAGAGAAATTATTTGTGAAATACTGGCAGTTCTAACATACAAGCAAGTTGTACTATAAAGTTCACTGTAAATCACAGAATATAAACCTCAGAAAATATCTTAGAGACCATTATAATTCCATTGGTGGTTTGGTGGTGGTTTAGTTGCTAAGTCATGTCCAACCCTTGCAACCCCATGGACTGTAGCCCACCAGGCCCCTCTGTCCATGGGATTTTCCAGGCAAGAGTACTGGAGTAGGTTGCCATTGCCTTCTCCAGGGGTTCTTCCTGACCCAGGAATAGAACCAGGGTCTCCTGCACTGCAGACAGAGTCTTTATCAACTGAGCTAGATTAGAACCCTATTATTTGTAGAGGACCATTATTTGTATAAATCCCTCTGGAACATTGTTATCACTGACAGATGGTCATTCATTCTATGTTAAAAATGTCAAGTTCAGTAATTTAAAGGCAGCCCATTTTGCTTTTAGACAGATTACTTATTAAATTTTACTTCTGTTAAACTGTTTTCCTACACTCATGCATTTCTGCTAAAAGAATTTATTTAATGCCAGATATATGACACATCAAAATCACAGAATTTACTGTATAATAGAAAAGACAGAGAATAACCAAGAAATAACACAAATGTAAATTAAGATGCGTGCAGAGAAAAATTAAAAAACACAAACAAACAAGAAGTCACTGTTAATTCTTAGCTGGAAAGTGATGTCCTCTCAGTTCAGTTCAGTTCGGTTCAGTCACTCAGTCGTATCTGACTCTTTGAAACCCCATGAATCACAGCATGCCAGGCCTCTCTGTCCATCACCAACTCCCGGAGTTCACTCAAACACATGTCCATCGAGTCGGTGATGCCATCCAGCCATCTCATCCTCTGTCAACCCCTTCTCCTCCTGTCCCCAATCCCTCCCAGCATCAGAGTCTTTACCAATGAGTCAGTTCTTCACACGAGGTGGCCAAAGTATTGGAATTTCAGCTTCAGCATCAGTCCTTCCAATGAACACCCGGGACTGATCTCCTTTAGGATGGACTGGTTGGATCTCCTTGAAGTCCAAGGGACTCTCAAGAGTCTTCTCCAGCACCATAGTTCAAAAGCACCAATTCTTCCGCGCTCAGCCTTCTTCACAGTCCAACTCTCACATCTATACATGACCACTGGAAAAACCATAGCCTTGACTAGACCGAACTTGTTGGCAAAGTAAGGTCTCTGCTTTTAAATATGCTATCTAGGTTGGTCATAACTTTCTTTCCAAGGAGTAAGTGTCTTTTAATTTCATGGCAGCAATCACCATCTACAGTGATTTTGGAGCCCCCCCCCAAAAAAAAAAAATCTGACTAAGATCTCACAAAAAACACATTGAGAAAATACTATTGCAAAAACTGAGATAATGGGGAAGTTAAACAGAGGTTGGGGTGGGGATGGGATTAGGGGTGGAGGATATCCAGAGGAGATAAAGGAAGGAAAGATTGCTTCTTTTCAGACATCAGAGTGAGGAAAACGGGGAGTGTACATTTTGAATGTGATGGAGACCTTTGCACTTAAGAAACAGAAAAGAGGAACAAGGCTGTATATTGTCACCCTGTTTATTTCACTTATATGACAACTACATCACGTGAAATACCAGGCTGGATGAAGCTCAAGCTGGAACCAAGATTGCCAAGACAAATATCAGTAACCTCATATATGCAGATGACACCATCTTAATGGCAGAAATTGAAGAGGAACTAAAGGCCCTCTGGATGAAAGTGAAAGAGAAGAGTCAAAGAAGTGGCTTAAAACTGAGTATTCAAAAGATGAAGACCATGACATCTGGTCCCATCACTTCATGGCAAATAGGTGGGGAAACAATGAAACAGTAACAGACTTTATTTCGTTGAGCTCCAAATCCCTGCACATGGTGATTGCAGCCATGGAATTAAAAGACACTTACTCCTTGAAAGGAAAGTTATGACCAAACTAGAGAGCATATTAAAAAGCAGAGACAAACAAAATCCATCTAGTCAATGCTATGATTTCTCCAGTAGTCAAGTATGGATTTGAGAGTTTGACCATAAAGAAATCTAGAAAGATTGTACTGAATAATTTATTTTCAGGGCAGAAATGGAGAAACACATATAGAAAACAGACTTACGGACATGGGGAGAGGGGAAGAGAGGGTGGGATGTATAGAGAAAATAACATGGAAACATACATTACCATATATAAAATAGACAGTAAGTGGGACTTTGCTGTATGTCTCAGGGAACTCAAACTGGGGCTCTATATCAGCCTAAAAAGGTGGAATGAGGGGGCGGATGGGAGGGAGGGGACATATGTAAACCTATGGCCGATTCATGTTGAGGTTTGACAGCTGGTGGTTTAGTCTCTAAGTCCTGTCTGACTCTTTGTGACTCTTTGGACTCTAGCCCACCTGCCTCCTTTGCTCGTGGAATATTCCAAGCAAGACTACTGGAGTGGATTGCCATTTCCTTCTCCAGGGGAACTTCCAGACTCAGGGATTGAACCAAGGTCTCCTGTGCTGTAGACAATCTCCTGCACTGCAGGCAGATTCTTTATCAACTGAGCCACCAGGAAACTTGAAGTTTGACAGAAAATAACAAAATTCTATATAGCTATTATCCTTCAATTAAAAAATAAATACGTTTAAAAAAAAAAGAAAGAAAGAATGCTAAGTGACAAAGAACTGGTGCTTTTAAATTGTGGTGTTGGAGAAGACTGTTGAGAGTCCCTTGGACTGCAAGGAGACCGAAACATTCAATCCTAAAGGAAATCAGTTCCTAATATTCACTGGAAGGACTGATGTTGAAGCTGAAACTCCAATACTTTAGCCCCCTGATGTGAAGAACTGACTCAGAAAAGACCCTGATGATGAGAAAGATTAAAAGCAGGAGGAGAAGTGGATGACAGAGGATGAGATGGTTGGATGGCATCACCGAAAGGGTTTATAAAAACAAAATTGTAATATACATCCATGCAAACTAGATGTAAAACACAAAATAAAAATGCAAAAACAATTTGACTGTTACTAGAACTTCTTTCCTGACTTTTAAGTATCCAAAGCATTTTAATTGATTATTGGAAGTTTTTCCAAAAAAAAAAAAAAATGGTGTACCACTGATTATCATCACTCCCCAACACTTTCCCCACAACTATGGCAATTTTCTGCCAAACTCTTGTTGTAGTTTAGTAATGAATTCCAGAAGATTGTCATTTCAAGGTCTCATACTATGGCTGTTCTGGTATGTCATATAGCCATTGTGTGAGATCCGTCCCAGTTTCAGGTTACATTTTTGAGTGCACTTAAATTTCTGAGGCAGAGACAGAGGAGAACAGAGGTTCACAAAGAAAATTTATTTGGGGGTGAAAAATACCAATAGGTGGCTTTTTATAAGAGCACATATGATTAGAAAAACTTCCTCCTGGAGGCTGGTAATAGGCTGATTTTAAATTCCAGTTTATGGTTCTGTAGAGAGGTTTGCCTTACTCTGTAACTTCTTAGATTTGTTAGATAAATGTTGGAATAACTTGGTTTAGGGAGGCTAATCCAGTGTATTTTACTCTGTAAAAAATTATCATATCAAAAATTTTTTTTTTTAGGTTTCATTTGGGTTTGACTTCCCTTATATATTTAAGCATGACTGAGCACACTTTACAAAATTGACAAAAGGCTAGCGACAAAAAGTAGACATTCCTGATTTTTCCACCCTAAAAACCATTCCCCACAGGCAACAAATTTTGATTTTCAAAATTCTTTGAGTAGTAACTCTGATTTTAAAAAATACTCTACTATGCTGCCTTTCCTTAGTTTGTTGATTTTGTGAATTATTTGTTGATATTTAATGATGCCAGATGACAATTTAGACTTCCAAGAGTTATCACCCTCTCTTTACTCATAAGTATGTATATAAGGGTTTTTAATTACCAATTCATTGTAATAAGACACTGTTGCCAAATAACATGTTTTCTATCATTTGAATAATCTGAAAGTTGCTGAGATGATTTATGGACTATCACACATTTAACATTTGTAATTGTGTTCAGTGTGCTTAAAATAATATGTATTCTGTAATTGTCAGGTGAAATATCTATTTAAGCCATTAGGTAAAGTCATTTAAACATTTCTTATATTTTCTATACACATCAAGCTTTTGGCTTTCTTTCTTTCTTTCTTTCTTTTTCTTTCTTTCTTTTTTTTCTTTCTTTCTTTTTTTTTTTTCTTTTGCTAATTGCTAGTAGATGTCAGCTTAAATAGAAGTATTTTGCATGTTACTCTCTTGGTCAGGCCCAAGTCTTTTGCAACCCCATGGATTACAGCCTGCCAGGCTCCTTTATCCATAGAATTCTTCAAGCAAGAATACACAGAACTAGAACAAATAATTTCATGATTTGAATGGAAATACAAAAAATCTCGAATAGCCAAAGCAACCTTGAGAAAGAAGAATGGAACTGGAGGAATAAACTTACCTGACTTCAGGCTCTACTACAAAGCCACAGTCATCAAGACAGTATGGTACTGGCACAAAGACAGACATATAGATCAATGGAACAAAATAGAAAGCCCAGAGATAAATCCACACACATATGGACACCTTATCTTCGACAAAGGAGGCAAGAATATACAATGGAGTAAAGACAATCTCGTTAACAAGTGGTGCTGGGAAAACTGGTCAACCACTTGTAAAAGAATGAAACTAGATAACTTTCTAACACCACACACAAAAATAAACTCAAAATGGATTAAAGATCTAAACGTAAGACCAAAAACTATAAAACTCCTAGAGGAGAACATAGGCAAAACACTCTCCGACATAAACCACAGCAGGATCCTCTATGATCCACCTACCAGAATTCTGGAAATAAAAGCAAAAATAAACAAATGGGATCTAATTAAAATTAAAAGCTTCTGCACAACAAAGGAAACTATAAGCAAGGTGAAAAGACAGCCTTCTGAATGGGAGAAAATAATAGCAAATGAAGCAACTGACAAACAACTAATCTCAAAAATATACAAGCAACTTATGCAGCTCAATTCCAGAAAAATAAACGACCCAATCAAAAAAATGGGCCAAAGAACTAAATAGACATTTCTCCAAAGAAGATATACGGATGGCTAACAAACACATGAAAAGATGCTCAACATCACTCATTATTAGAGAAATGCAAATCAAGACCACAATGAGGTATCACTTCACACCAGTCAGAATGGCTGCGATCCAAAAGTCTGCAAGCAATAAATGCTGGAGAGGGTGTGGAGAAAAGGGAGCCCTCTTGCACTGTTGGTGGGAATGCAAACTAGTGCAGCCACTATGGAGAACAGTGTGGAGACTCCTTAAATAGAACTGCCTTATGACCCAGCAATCCCACTGCTGGGCATACACAACGAGGAAACCAGAATTGAAAGAGACGCATGTACCCCAATGTTCATCGCAGCCCTGTTTATAATAGCCAGGACATGGAAACAACCTAGATGTCCATCAGCAGATGAATGGATAAGAAAGCTGTGGTACATATACCCAATGGAGTATTACTCAGCTGTTAAAAAGAATATATTTGAATCAGTTCTGATGAGATGGATGAAACTGGAGCCAATTATACAGAGTGAATTAAGCCAGAAAGAAAAACACCAATACAGTATACTAACATATATATATGGAATTTAGAAAGATGGTAATTATGATCCTGTATGAGAGACAGCAAAAGAAACACAGATGTGTAGAGCGGACTTTTGGACTCTGGGGGAGAGGGAGAGGGTGGGATGATTTGGGAGAATGTCATGTAAGAAATGAATCGCCAGTCTATGTTTGATGCAGGATACAGGATGCTTGGGGATGGTTCATGGGGATGATCCAGAGGGATGGTATGGGGTGGGAGGTGGGAGGGGGGTTCATGTTTGGGAACTCATGTACACCCGTGGTGGATTCATGTCAATGTATGGCAAAACCAATACAGTACTGTAAAGTAAAATAAAGTAAAAATAAAAATTAAAAAAAAAAAAAAGAAAGAATACTAGAGTGGGTAGTCAGTCCCTTCTCCAGGGGATCTTCCCAAACCAGAGATCAAATCTGTGTCTCCTCCATTGAATATGGATTCTTTACTGTCTGAACCACCAGAAAAGAGGTAAAATAGTCCTTAAAAATATCTGTGAAACTACAAAAGATCTTAATTTAGGTAAAACAATCTTAAGCAGGAACAACACTAGAGTTATTATACCTCTTTAATTCAAACTATATTACACAGCTATAGTAATCAAAATGTTATGACATTGGCATTAAAAGCAGGCACACAGATCAATGTGATAGAACAAAGATCCCAGAAATAAACTCATACAAACATCAACTAATTTTCAACAGCAGGATTAATAGTAGACTATAGGGTTAAAGATAGACACTTCAGTAAACAGTACTGGGAAAAACTGGATAGCTTCATGTGAAAGAATTTGGATCCTTATCTTAACAGTATACATAACAATTAACTCAAAGTAGGTTAAAGATTAAATGTAAGACCTGAAAATAAAACTCCTGGAAGAAAACATAAGGAAAAACTACTTGACAAAAAGTTTTGGACATGCATAGGCAAACCAAAAGTACAGGCAAAAAATTAAACAAAACAAAACAAAACAAAAAAAACAAGTGGAACTATAACAAACTTAATATCTTCTGCATGTAAAAATAAATAATCAACATAATAAAAAGACATCTTGCATAATTGGAAAAAAAGTGTTCACTAACCACATATCCAAGTAGTGGTGGCTGTGTGGGCACAGGAGGGCCTAGCAGAGCTACTCCACGTTCAAGGTCAGGAGCGGGGGTGGTGAGGAGATACTCCTCATCCAGGTAAGGAGCAGTGGCTACACTTTGCTGGAGCAGCCGTGAAGAGATACCCCATGTCCAAGGTAAGAGAAACACAAGTAAGATGGTAGGTGTTGCAAGAGGGCATCAGAGCGAAGACACACAGAAACCATAATCACGGAAAACTAGTCAATCTAATCCCAGTAGGACCACAGCCTTGTCTAACTCAGTGAAACTAAGTCATGCCCATGGGACCACCCAAGATGGGTGGGCCATGGTGGAGAGGTCTGACACAATGCGGTCTACTGGAGAAAGGAATGGCAAACCACTTCAGTATTCTTGCCTTGAGAACCCCATGAACAGTATGAGAAAGCAAAATTATAAGATCCTGAAAGAGGAACTTCCCAGGTCAGTAGGTGGCCAATATGCCACTGGAGATTGGTGGAGAAATAACTACAGAAAGAATGAAGGGATGGAACCAAAGAAAAAACAAAACCCAGTTGTGGATGTGATTGGTGATAGAAACAAGGTCCGATGCTGTAAAGAGCAATATTACATGGGCCTGGAATGTCAGGTCCATGAATCAAGGCAAATTGGAAGTGGTCAAACAGGAGATGGCAAGAGTGAACGTCAACATTCTAGAAATCAGCGAACTAAAATGGACTGGAATGGGTGAATTTAACTCAGATGACCATCATGTCTACTACAGTGGGCATGAATCCCTGAGACGAAATGGAGTAGGGATCATGGTCAAAAAAAGAGTCCAAAATGCAGTACTTGGTTTCAATCTCAAAAATGACAGAATGATCTCTGTTCATTTCCAAGGCAAACCATTCAATATCACTGGAATCCAAGTCTCTGCCCCAACCAGTAACGCTGAAGAAGCTGAAGTTGAATGGTTGTATGAAGACCTACAAGACCGTTTAGAACTAACACCCCCTAAAAGATGTCCTTTTCATTATACAGGACTGGAATGCAAAAGTAGGATATCAAGAAACACCAGGAGTAACCAAGGCCAAGCAAATTTGGCCTTGGAATACGGAATGAAGCAGGGCAAAGGCTAATACAGTTTTGCCAAGAGAATGCACTAGTCATAGCAAACACCCTCTTCCAACAACACAAGAGAAGACTCTACACATGGATATCACCAGATGGTCAACAACAAAATCAGATTGATTCTATTCTTTGCAGCCAAATATGGTGAAGCTTTATACAGTCAGCAAAAACAAGACTGGGAGCTGACTGTGGCTCTGATCATGAATACCTTATTGCCAAATTCAGACTGAAATTACAGAAAATAGGAAAACCACTAGACAATTCAGGTATGACCTAAATCAAATCCCTTATGATTATACAGTGGAAGTGAGAAATAGATTTAAAGGACTAGTTCTAATAGATAGAGTGACTGATGAATTATGGACGGAGGTTCCTGACATTGTACCAGAGACAGGGAGCAAGACCATCTCCATGGAAAAGAAATGCAAAAAAGCAAAATGGCTGTCTGAGGAGGCCTTACAAATAGCTGTGAAAAGAAGAAAAGCAAAAAAAACAAAGGAGAAAAGGAAAGTTCTAAGCAAATGAATGTAGAGTTCCAAAGAATAGCAAGAAGAGATAAGAAAGCCTTCCTCAGTGATCAATGCAAAGTAATAGAGGAAAACAACAGAGTGGGAAAGACTAGAGATCTCTTCAAGAAAATTAGAGATACCAAGGGAACATTTCTTGCAAAGATAAGCTCGACAAAGGACAGAAATGGTATGGACCTAAAAGAAGCAGAAGATATTAAGAAGAGGTGGAAAGAATACACAGAAGAAATGCACAAAAAAGTACTTTAGGACCAAGAATATCACGATGGTGTGATCACTCTCCTAGAGCCAGACATCCTGGAATGTGAAGTCAAGTGGCCTTAGAAAGCATCACTATAAACAAAGTTAGTGGAGGTGATGGAATTCCAGTTGAGCTATTTCAAATCCTGAAACATGATGCTGAGAAAATGCTGCACTCAACATGCCAGCAAATTTGGAAAACACAGCAGTGGCCACAGTACTGGAAAATGTCAGTTTTCATTGCAATTCCAAAGAAAGGAGATGCCAAAGAATGCTCCAACTACCGCACAATTGCACTCTTCTCACACGCTAGTAAAGTAATGCTCAAAATTCTCCAACCCAGGCTTCAGCAATATGTGAACCGTGAACTTCCAGATGTTCAAGCTGGTTTTAGAAGAGGCAGAGGAGCCAGAGATCAAATTGCCGACATCTGCTGGATCATGGAAAAAGCAAGAGAGTTCCAGAAAAACATATATTTCTACTTTATTGACTATGCCAAAGCCTTTGACTGTGTGGATCACAATAAACTGTGGAAAATTCTGAAAGAGATGGGAGTACCGGAACACCTGACCTGCCTTTTGAGAAATCTGTATGCAGGTCAGGAAGCAACAGTTAAAACTGGACATGGAACAAGAGACTGCTTCCAGATAGGAAAAGGAGTACTTCAAGGCTGTATATTGTCACCCTGCTTATTTAAATTATATGCAGAATACATCATGAGAAACGCTGGAGTGGAAGAAACACAAGCTGGAATCAAGATTGCCAGGAGAAATATCAATAACCTCAGATATGCAGATGACACCGCCTTTATGGCAGAAAGTGAAGAGGAACTAAAAAGCCTCTTAAAGAAAGGGAAAGTGGAGAGTGAAAAAGTTGGCTTAAAGCTCAACATTAGATAACAAAGATTATGGCATCTGGTCCCATCACTTCATGCCGATAAGTGGGGAAACAGTGGAATCAATGTCAGACTTAATTTTTTTGGGCTCCAAATCACTGCAGATGGTGACTGCAGCCATGAAATTAAAAGACGCTTACTCCTTGGAAGAAAAGTTATGACCAACCTAGGTAGCATGTTCAAAAGCAGAGACATTACTTTTCCAACAAATGTCCGTCTAGCCAAGGCTATGGTTTTTCCTGTGGTCATGTATGGATGTGAGTGTTGGACTGTGAAGAAGGCTGAGCACCAAAGAATTGATGCTTTTGAACTGTGGTGTTGGAGAAGACTCTTGAGAGTCCCTTGGACTTCAAGGAGATCCAACCAGTCCATTCTGAAGGAGATCAGCCTTCAGATTTCTTTTGAAGGAATGATGCTAAAGCTGAAACTCCAGTACTTTGGCCACCTCATGCGAAAAGTTGACTCATTGGAAAAGACTCCGATGCTGGGAGGGATTGGGGGCATAAGGAGAAGGGGACAACAGAGGATGAGATGGCTGGATGGCATCACTGACTCAATGGACGTGAGTCTGAGGAACTCTGGGATTTGGTGATGGACAGGGAGGCCTGGCATACTGCGATTCATGGGGTAGCAAAGAGTCGGACATGACTGAGAGACAGAACTTAACTGAACCACGTATTCTGTAAGTTGCTAAAATTCAAAATATAGAAATAACTCTTGCAAACTCAATAGCAATAAACAAACAAGGAACAAAATTTAAAATGAATTAAGGACCTAAGTAAACAATTAAATAACTTATTGGACATAGTATTCTTGATTATGTACATTTCTTAAAATGAAAGTTGTTGTTCTACTTTCTTCTGTAAAAATACATTACAGAACATTGTAATAACTATATAATACAACTTTTCATAGTGTCTTTTGTGTCTCATTTCTTATTCTGCATTTCCATTTTTTCTGTCTATATTCTTCAATAATTCTGCTCAATAAATCTCATTTAGTTCTGTATAATCTATTGTTTTTAATTTCACATTTTGTATTTTCCATTTTTAGAATTTCTATTTGGTTGTTTTCCAAATTGGTATTTTTTTTAATAGTTTCTTGCTGTCTATAAATATTTTCAGAAGTTTCCCCATTTCTTTAAAAGTCTGATTATTTTGTAGCCTATACCTGACAATTTCATTATCTCATGTTTTCATAATATTGTATCTTTTATCTATTTTTTACTGATTTTCATTCATTATACTTAATTTTTTTTACATATGTTTATTTTAGTCTGAAGCTTAGACACTGTATAAAAATTAGTTTTTGGTATAATTTGTAGCCTAGGTTTGCAGAACTTTTCCCATAGAGGAGTTTCAAGCTTCATTTGGAAACTTTTGGGCACTACATATCCAGGAAATACTGAGTCCATTTATATTATCTAGGTTCCATGGACAATTTAGGTAACAGAAGACAACTATAATTATTGCTGAAGTTCTGATATTCCCAGTTATTTTAAACATGAAGTCAATCAATGACCCAGCTTAAAGTAGGGAATGCTTCAAGACTATATCTTATGCAAAATCTGAGCTTTACTTCTTTTCTTCTTGATGTGCTAAAAATACCGCTCAGTTTCAGAGCTGTTTGCAGTATATTGTCAAGGGCTCATGGTATGGGGAGCTATACCTATATGGAGTTAAGTTTGAATGTCTTTGTTCTTACCTTTTCCTAGAATATGGATGGATTTATACTGATATTTGTTAGCATTCCTATAGTTTTTCTAAATTTTTTAAAAGATAATGACTATATAGCTTTTTATATAAAGAGAAATGGAAAACATTGATGTCATGTAACTTCTGTTTTTTTTTTTTCCTACCATTTATCTTGTCAGTTTGTGCTGATGAAAATATATTGCTGCTGATTATCTAAAGTGAAATACAAGAGTTGGAAGAGACATGTGTACCCCAATGTTCATCGCAGCACTGTTTATAATAGCCAGGACATGGAAACAACCTAAATGTCCATCAGCAGATTAATGGATAAGAAAGCTGTGATACATACACACAATGGAATATTACTCAACCATTAAAATGAATACATTTGAATCAGTTCTAATGAGGTGGATGAAACTGGAGCCTATTATACAGAGTGAAGAAAGCCAGAAAGAAAAACACCAATACAGTATACTAATGCATATATATGGAATTTAGAAAGATGGTAATGATAACCCTGTATGCAAGACAGCAAAAGAGACACAGATGTATAGAACAGTCTTTTGGACTCTGTGGGAGAGGGCGAGGGTGCGAAGATTTGGGAGAATGCATTGAAACATGTATAATATCATATGTGAAACTAATCGCCAGTCCAGGTTCAATGCATGATACTGGATGCTCGGGGCTGGTGCACTGGGATGACCCAGAGGGATGGTATAGAGAGGGAGGTGGGAGGAAGGTTCAGGATAGGGAACACATGTACATACATGTGGATTCATGTTGATGTATGGCAAAATCAATAAAATATTGTAAAGTAATTAGCCTCTAATTAAAATAAATAAATTTATATTAATAAAATAAGATAAAATGAAAAAAATAAACATAAGAATATCCTAATGTCAAAAAATGATGACAAAATTTACCAATTTTCTCATTTTTATGCACAAAAAAGTCAAATAAGCCTGAATCAACAGTCACTATTAACTCAGTTCTAAAAGTAAACTAGTTCACATCTTGACTACTAATACCAGAGAGACTAAATAGAAAATTGTGCCTAACCTTGTTATAGAGCAAATTTACATTTGCAAAAATAATTGTTAATATCCATAAGTTTATAATCCTCTCCTTAAAATAAATAATTGTTCTCCCTAGAAAAAATGTAATATGAAGAATGGAAAACAAGATAACTTCACTGTTTTACCAGTTGAAATAGGCATACTCAGATGGTCTTGAGTCTTGTCTTCTCTTCCCCTCCATTTCACCTACTGCCTAAGCAATCCCCTATAGTTTCATATATTTAAAAGTAAATTGTTATTCAGTGAAGTTGGCAGTTAAGGGGAAATCAAAACATATGCTTCAATTCTCACTTATCACCAATTCAGTTTTACTAGTTGGGCAAAATTTGAGTTGTAAAGTTAAACTTCTGATTAAGTTTTCAACTTGCTACTGGTAAAACTATGTTTCTCTTAAGAGAGAAATATTTCATATTTATTTTAGAAGATTCATGCTGAATAGGAAATTTGCATGCTTTACTTTGTCCTAAAATAATTTTCTTATAGGACATTAACCTCTGAAACTTTGTCTTGGAGTATTATATACTCATTAGATATTTCATGTCACAAAACTATAAATTTCTTTATATTCACCTTCATTTTTAATCACTTTTAAAAATGCAATCAAATCTTTCTCCATGTTATAATTTTCAGAAACAAAAGCTAGTCACTCTTATAGTATAATTGAGACTTGTTTGTATTGTTATATGGAGGAAATGCAAACAGCAATTTTAGATGTGTAAAGGGAATACATTTACAGTATTCTAAATGACTTGTAGGTTTAAAGGATGTCACCCTGGTGCCCAATACTGGCACATCTACTTTTTGCCTTTTGTAATGAAGATACATTCAAATACATTTAGCTTAATGCAATAAATATTTGCAGAGAACAGTAAGCCATATTCAGCATAGCAATGTTTCCAATAATTCGTACTATTTATGAGAAAAAAATAAGAATTAAAATAAGTTGGCTTAAAGTTCAACATTCAGAAAATGAAGATCATGGCATCTGATCCCATCACTTCATGGGAAATAGATGGGAAAACAGTGGAAACAGTGTCAGACTTTATTTTGGGGGCTCCAAAATCACTGCAGATGGTGACTGCAGCCATGAAATTAAAAGACACTTACTCCTTGGAAGAAAAGTTATGACCAACCTAGATAGTATGTTCAAAAGCAGAGACATTACTTTGCCGACTAAGGTCCATCTAGTCAAGGCTGTGGTTTTTCCTGTGGTCATGTATGGATGTGAGAGTTGGACTGTGAAGAAGGCTGAGCGCCAAAAAGTTGATGCTTTTGAACTGTGGTGTTGGAGAAGACTCTTGAGAGTCCCTTGGACTGCAAGGAGATCCAACCAGTCCATTCTGAAGGAGATCAGCTCTGGGATTTCTTTGGAAGGAATGATGCTAAATCTGAAGCTCCAGTACTTTGGCCACATCATGCGAAGAGTTGACTCATTGGAAAAGACTCTGATGCTGGGAGGGATTGGGGGCATTAGGAGAAGGGGACGACAGAGGATGAGATGACTGGGTGGCATCACTGACTCGATGGACGTGAGTCTGAGTGGACTCCGGGAGTTGGTGATGGACAGGGAGGCCTGGCGTGCTGCGATTCATGGGGTCACAAAGAGTCAGACACGAATGAGCGGCTGAACTGAACTAAGAGCAAAATGTATACATGAATTAAAAACACAGCTTCACAAATAAAATGATTAGAATGACAAAATATAGCATGCTACTATAAGTTACTCTAAATGACTCTAATATTTTTACAAATGTATATAAAATTATACTAAAATGCATGACAGAATTTACTGTCTTCACCATTTCTAAATGTTCAGTTCAGTAGTGTTACGAATGGTCACACTTTTGTATAACCAATCTCCAGAACATTTTCATTTTGCAGAAATTCTATACTCATTAAATAACTGTCTATATCTCTCTCCTAGGTAAAATACATACAAATGAATAAAATGTTTAAAATAAGACATAGTGACATTGGTTCTTACCACTCAGGATCTTTTTCTCCCTTCCTTTATCTCAGCAGAACCTAAATTTAAATCAAGTAGTCTCTCCATTATCAATCTCAGGATGAATACAAACCCATAATAAAATCCATATTGCCAGTGATTGTTTTAGGAACCCAGGCTTTGGTAGATCACCATATAATATTCTCTTGCTAATTATTTTTGCTCTTTAGGAGTAAGCATTTATGCTGAGTTACTAAACAGAGTCTAAGGAAGAACTTATAATCTATAGTTGGGTGATCAGTCTTTTCTCTCTCTAATTAAACTCAAAGAAAGCAACAGACTGTCTTAATTGATACTGGAACTCACATAATAACAGACCAAGATAGTCTTAATGTTTTTCTCAGTGTGACTAAACTTTAGACAGGCTTCTGAGTGACTCATGGCCCCTGACTTCCCTTTTCTTAGAACATTTACTTCAGAATTTTTTTTTAATTGAAAATCTCTTCTTTGTCCTTTTGAAATCTAAATATTTTTAAAAGACACATGCTAGTTTTATAAACCAGGTTTGTAATTTTCCAGGGTTTATGAGGTCATCTTTTTTGAAATGTAATTATTCAAGATGCTGGATGCCCCCTCTTCTGATTTCCAAGCTAGAGTAGGAGCCTAATTGCTGGGGTCGCCTGCTCCACTTGTAAAACTGGCAATGCTCCCTTTAATGGAGATATGAGAAAGTTCAGTTTCATTTAGGTACAGGAAATTAGCCAGTTAACAAACACAAAACGTCTAGGATGCACTTCACTCTATCTCTTAAAAATCTTTCTTTTTTCATCATATTTGTGAGGCCAGACTGAGTTCTGGCCTCTCTCTCCTCTATCACAACAGTTTCAGATAAAATCTTATTACTTATTTAAGAATGCCTACTGCAAATTTTGCTTTGATATAGTTATGTGATCTGTTAGCCTGGGGACAAATGTGTTGGTGTAGGGTAGAAAGTAAAGGCAAGAAAATTAAAAAAAAAAAAAAAAATGAAACCAGAGCCCTGATGATACCATGTCTCTACTTTACCTTATTTGTAGGTTTCCTGTTATATAAGATAATAAATGTCATAAAAGTTGAAGTGAACTTGATTGATGATTTTGTTATAGACACAGACTTATTCATGATAATCTTATATTTTAACATCATATAATAGATATTAAATTACTATTGACCCATAACATATAATAAATGAAATTAGAAGTTGAAGTAATTCTTATTTTTAATTATTAAAGGTTGATGGGCTAAAGATTCAAGCTGTGAAAATTATATGGAAAACACTATATCAAAGCTCTGATATTTTCCAGTAAAGATAGCATATATGGACTTTTGTATATCTAAAATCGAAAGATCTAATTAATAAAATTTAAATATACTGATTTTATTGTGCTCAATACTTAAGGAAGTGTCCAAAGTCTGTTATCACTGAAAAAATATTAATTAATTGAATAATCTTTGCTATGCTGAATTCACCTACCCTAATACAAAATAATTTTGCTTAAACCAAAATAATTGTTCAAAAAGAAAGTGTATTTTTAAAAGAAATTCTATCTCAGCCTTGTAATGGGCATCAGCACTATTTTCCATCTATTAAATGAGTGTCTTACCTGTCTACTTTGCAAAAAGAAAAACTTAAAAATTAGAAGTCACAGTAGAATCCAGATTCATTCATTGCTATTTTTTTTCTGCCAGTAAGATATCAGCTATACAGAATCACATAGGCAAATACAGGAAATGGCCTAGTGCCATGCAAAGGACTTATGCAAAACTATCAGCTTTAGGAGATCAATAGTAAACTGCTAAATCACTACATCCACAACTGCAAGAAAGTCAGCCAGAAACTTGGCAATGAAAAACAGAAAACATGCATACCTCTGCTTTTGCTGCCAACATGCAGCCTATTGGCCCTGTGTAGCGACTGAATGACACAGGAAAATATCAGAACAGAGAATCCTTGCCTACACTTTTCTCTCAGGTTTTGTGTTCCTCTGCAGGTGACAGAATCTTCTTGAGAAAATCCAACTTCTGGAGGAAAAAAAGCCAACCTTAGGTATTGAGTGATATCACAGAGTCAACATGCACTTATTTTCACAAGGTTTAAATATTCATGAATCTCCAATAGCTGCAGGCAATAGGAAACTAAGCTGGCCAGGAAAGACATGTTGTCCCTGTGTTAATGCGATAAGAAATAGTATGAAAGACTTATGGTATTAAGCATTCTAGCTGTATCATATTAGCAGTGTATCATAGACCTTAGTTTTTCCCAGTACAGTACTAAAATCATTATTAAGACTTTCTTCCAAAGAAATATTGGAAAAAGAGCTAATGGGATCAAAGGTCTATAATGCACTGTGATTTCAACTGTTCCTTTAAAAAAAAAAAAAATAGGTATCTTTAAAACTCTTCCCCAAATCACAATGTCTGAAAATGTTTGGTTTGTATTATCCTCTGAAAATAATAAAATCTTTTTGTTAGGAAAATTTTATTACTCCATATTCTTACTATCTTTTGTCAGAAATGGGCAAGTAGGTATTTGACATTTATGTGTGTGTATGTATATAACTTCATAAGTGTGAAGGCCTGTGTGGGATGTGAGTGTAAGGGTATGTATGTCCAGGCTTATAAAACAGGTGGAATTAGAATAGTGTTAGAACTGAAAAAGGTCTATGAAGTTATATAAGATATTAACCTTCAAGTTTCCAAATGACTTGTGAAGAAATCTAGATGTCAGTATACGTACTGTAGAATTCTTGTTCTTTGTCTTACAAAAGTGGACAAATTTTAAAATAAAAAATCATTAGTATATCAACATTTAATAACTACATCAAAATTATGTAAAGTGACTTGTCCATAAAATGGTTTGTCTACATTGTTTCAGCAATTATGATTTCTGTTTACTTATTTCATCTTGAAAGAATATAAATTATGCTTAATCAGAATTTGAAGGTGAAATTTTATATATACCTTTCATATTTAAAAAGAGTATAATTTATTTACTTAATGGCCACCCTAGCAAATATATAGAATTTAATATTCTTCACAGAGCCCAGCTTTGCTCTCTGTGACAACCTGGAAGGGTTGGGAAGGGGAGAGGTGAGGGAAGATGAAGAGGGAGGAGATATGTTTATAATTATGGCTGACTCACGTTGTTGCACAGCAGAAATCGATATGACATTGTAAAGCAATTTTGCTCCAATTAAAAAAAAAAGAAAAAAAAGAAGCTGGTGTTCTCCATTGTTTTGTGTATATCTTAGCTAAATTGAAAACATGCTTCGGTGTCACTTATGATTTCATCTTCAGTGTCAATCTTAGACTCTTCCTAGTAGTAAAACACGTCTTTAAATGAGAATTAATAAATGATTGATCATTGAAAACTGACGTAGATGGTATAGTCTCCTGGAACTGAAAACTAAGTCCAGTTTAATTTTTCACCAGTTTGCCTGGACATGTTATACACATAGATTGAAAGATGTTTAGTAGATTTCTAAATTAAATAATTCTAAGTTATATAGTTGATTTTTAAATGTGAAATATTTTATTTTAAAGGGTGAATATTAAGATAATTTAGATAGTATTTTCTGCTTTTTTTTTTTAAAGGGATTCTTAGGTTTGTACATCATTAAAACATTAAAATAGACGATATGCTCATATTCAGTGCTTTGCATTTATTAAATATATTTTCTCAATATTGTATACACTGCATATCTTCATTATTTAATACTTGAAAATATTTTCTATGTTATTTGTACCTGAATCAAGTAGTGAATCCCGATTAAGTAGTGAATAATGGAAGAATAACAACAGTGAGAAGGAAATAGCCTCTCTGGCTGATTTGGAAGAAAGATAGAAAGAGAGAGAATCAGGAATAAAGAAAATAATTTTAAAAGGGAAAGTAAAAAGGAAAAATGGGGAAAAAGAAGGAGGAAGGAAGAAAGAGAAAGAAAAAAATGGAACCGAGAATGAAAGCTCTGATCCTTGTAATAAACATAGGAATTTGGAGGATATATAAATATTCAGTCCATAACAAAGACTGAGTGATTTGTTCAAAGTCAAACTGCTAGTTGGTGACAGAAGGAGAAGACCCTGACTTAGATATTCTGAAAATTGGTCTGATGTCACTTTCACTGTACGATGACCCATAATTCCGGCGTTTCAAAGGGGTTAAAAACAAAAGAAACAAATCATCAGGGGAAATACTCAAATCCAATCTTTCTCAGGAATATGATTCAGCTTTATTCTGTCATTCTTTTTCTAAGGCATTGCTCCATAGATATTTCTCCAAAGCATTTCTCCACAAATATTTCCATCTTCAGTCTCTCTCTCTAAATATTCCATAAAAGTTTCCTCCCTTAATTTCCATCATTCTATTCAACCAAGTCCCCAGTATAATTCTTATCATTGTCAAACATTTAGAAAATTTGCTCCCATTAATAGTCTCCACAACTATATTGCTGAGTGTGGTTTTACTCTTCACACTCCTCAGAAGTTTCAGAGTATAAACACAAATTAGGGATGGCAAATAATATTCCTATTTGAAGTTACACATCATCCAAGTGACAGGAGATTTTATGAATATTAATTTATGCATCTAAAATGATATAAGGATGATTTACATTTCAGAGGAGAATACTCATTGATCTATGAAGTAACTCATTCATTATTGTTCAAAGTTTGTCTAATTATACAGATCATTGCTGCCTATCACAGTCACCTTATATGTTCCTTCAAAACCTTCTTCCTTTCAAGTTACATTAAATATTTTTCCAAGAATTTATTGATTTAATTGATTTTTTATCTAAACACACCAAATTTTATCTAAGTGCTACATCTAATGATCTCTTTTTAAATCTTGATGTCTGATTATTTTTCACCAGGTTATTTTCTGGCTTTGGGCATTATCAGCTCTCCATCTATCCTGGTACAGAGTGGAATTTAAGAGTGTTATTTGCAGTCAGAGAGACCAGAGTTTGAACCTAACCTCTAACACTAGATATGTGTAGTATTAAGCAAATTCAACTATTTCCTGTTTCATTTATTTCATTTGTAAAGTTAGCAATATAGCATAATATTTCATGAGCCTCTTAGTGATGGAGTTGGGGGGTGGGACATAGTGATGTGAAACAAAGGATGTAAGAACTTAGTACAGTGTTTAACACCTAAATACTTTATTAAAGTTACCCTTCTTGGGAACGCATGTAAGAATTAAAGATTTTAAAATTAAAAAAATAATAATAAATAAATTAAAAATAAATAAATAAATAAAGTTACCCTTCATTTCCACAAAAATGTCTGCTCCCTTTGTCTAATCTTTCTGCCTTTAAATCTATACCTCTCTGATTTCTTTTTCTCAGTCTCTTGTGAAGATTTCTGCTTTTGACTCCTCTTATGCCTTTAATGATTTTTTAAAAGCCCAAGGTTTCACTTTACATGGCTAAGTTGATTTTTTAATTTTTATAAAATCAATTTATTTTTTATTGAAAGATAATTGCTTTACAGAATTTTTTTTGTCTGTCAAACCTCGACATAAATCAGCCATAGGTATACATATATTTCCTCACTTTTGAACCTTCCTCCCCATCCCACTCCTCTAGGCTGATACAGAGACCCTGTTTGAGTTTCCTAAACCATACAGCAAATTCCAATTGGCTATCTATTTTACATACAGTAATGTAAGTGACCATGTTACTCTTTCTTTATATCTCACCTTCTCTCCTCTCCCCATGTCCATAACTCTATGCATTTCTAATTTTCACCTCTGTACAGAAATTAGCCTGTATGTCTAAATACTCATAATTATTTCTCAAATAAGGAATATTAAATACATTTTCAACAGATAACTTGTCACTTTTCCCCCATAAAAATATGCCCCCAGTTATCAAAAAGAGAAATCATAATCATGCAGAAATCTTCTCAATTCCGTTCCAATTGCCATTCATATGTATTAAATAGAAGACTCAACTCCTCACATCTTAGTTTTCTTTTCTACTGTTAACCCATCCCTATCATTTTACCCCATGGCCTCAAAATATCACCCTACTGAGCAATTTTCTTTCCTGAAGTCTTATACTTTACTGTTCCTGGGTATCTTTAACCATTCTGTTTGTGCTACATTATTTTTCTGTCTAATAAATTCCTTTGTAATACTCTTAAGTTTTAAATGCTTTCTTTTATTTTCCTTCATACATTCTCTAGGATCTAATGGATTTCTTTTATGTGCTTCTATTGCCACTTTGCAAGTGACTCACATGGCATGGTATTATAATCATTTTGCTGTCCCTTTGCTTTCAGAAAAGAAGCTGAATATTGTCCATTTTTATATACAAGTAGATTTCAAAAATTTTTAATACCAAGAAATTTTATATTAATTTATCCCCCAGCTTTTTTTTTTTTTTTTTTTTTCATTTGGGAAGAAAATAATTCACTCTCATACAAAATTTCTTATAGTCTTCAGGGGAAAAAATGGCAAAACTCCGAGTCAGTTAATGAAAGTACATATTTGCTATAACTACTTGTTAATGCCTACATTATATAATGCTTGATACAAAAACAATACATCACTTTAAAAATTCTGAACAAAAGCAGTAAATTAACTCACACTCAACCTAAGACCTAGACAAAGCAACTGTTCATGAAATTCTATTCTTTCCCTATGCCACTCGCTGCCTTCCTCTCAGGTATAACTTTTGGTCAGAATTATATGTTCACAATTCCTTTTTTATTTTTTCCTAAAATCTATGTCTCTTTTACATACATAAGTGCCGGGAGCCAGCGTGAGGAATCCCACCTGTGACAAGGTCATGCGGCAGAGGCCTAATGGGCAAGGTGAGTCCGGCCTCAGGTTTTCCCCCTGGTATTTCCTGAGCATGTACCCCAAAAATAAGAATCTGCCTGCCTTATTGTATTGTACTTTTCCACTCTTCTGACACTCTCTGGAAAAAGTTAATTCAGGGCTTCAGTCTCCTGCAAAAGAATGTCTCAGCTTAAAACCCCCTCTGATAGCTCTCTAACTTGCCTAACAGTTTCCCCTGGACCTTTTACAGCTTGTGAATTGCTTATCGCCCCCCCAACCATGAGAGGCACAAAGCTTAAAGCATCTTAAAGATACAGAACATTTTCTAAAGAGCTAAAAATCATATTGGTGACAGGATTTCACTGTTGACTCAATGATTGCTGCCAGGCCTCCATATTCTTTATCTTTTAGGCACCTGGGAGGATGTTAATCAATGTAAATGGGATGTGGAAAAAGATATATAATAGTTTTGATGTTAGCAACACTAGACTTTTGAGTGAATTACTTTTGTTATAAATCAATCTAATCCTTTTACTTGTTATAAATTGCTATATTTTTGCTATGTAAGAATGTAACTTTATTTAGTGTTTTCTGAGAGTGGCACCAGACTTCGGGAAGATCAACACAAATAAGTCTTCTGGTTGACAAAACTTTATCAGAAAAAAGGCTGTGAAATGTTAACTGGCCCTTTTGGCCAAAAGATGATGTAAATCACCTAAGACTTGTGTATACAACTAGGTAGGCAGAGAGAAAAGCCTGGTTTTGATAAGAGTCTGGGCTGCTAATGCTGCATAATTTTGTGTTACCATTGATCTCTATGTACAATCAAAAATGTATAAAAAGCCTCTCTAAACAATATAGGCCGGGGCAGTCATTGGAAGGACTGGTTTCCCCCGTGTCTCTTCCTTACTCTATTTTCTGGCTGAATTCCATCTGGGGTGTGGAGGCTCTCCATGTCTACATACTTGCCCCCACTTCTAAGATCCACGCAAGAGGGAGCCCAAGGTAGGGCACCCCCCCCGCTATTCAAGAGGACGCCAGTGGCCTAACGTAGATGGTGCAAGCTCCTTGTCTGGAACTTTATTGGCTTTCCACGTAAACCAAGTTATTCAGCCTCTTTTCTCCACTAAATTTTCCTACTACACTATTTCTTCCTAATCTAATCTTATATTAATAAATAAATAAGCTTTTCCTCGCCAATGCCATCCCTGCTTCGAATTCCCTGGATCCACTGGGGCTGGACCCCAGCACCTAAGTATCTTTAAACAGTGCTAAGTTGTGTTCTCAAGTAGAGGGGCCAGCACACCAGCAGTACATGAGAATCCCTACGTGTTCACACACACTTGGTTTTATTAGACTTGCTAATTTTCACCAATTTATCAAGTATAAAGGTGCCTCAATAAATAAAGTTGTGATTTTAATTTATCTGATTACTAATGAGCTTTATTCTGTTTCTTTATTCTCCCTTTGATTAAACCAAGAACCAATACATCCTACCTGTTGCTTCTTAACATCCAACGTGACTTTTCAACAAAGGATTAGGGTTTTGATACAGTGTAATAAGATTAGTTTGGCCAAATAATTTCAAACACTATGAAAATTTAAGAATCATTTGTCATTTAATTAGTGGAATATAAGGAAAAAGGAGTAGATTTTTAAGACAAAATGATTCTGTTTTTAACTGTTGTCTGTTTAAATCATAAAAGGTGTTATTTAGACTTAGAATTAAAATTTCTGAGATTCAGAATTTTAACGTTAAGTAATGAAAGTCAGAGTCTACCTGATCCAACATATTTTTAAATAAATTATAAAATTGCAGCACATAAGAAAGTCAAATGACCTGATTAAAGTCAAAGTTGTGGTTAGAGATAACCAGAGCTAAAATATATCTTCTTCCTTTTAAAGATTCTATGCCCTCCTGTAGGATCTATGTCAGTCCAAACTGAGAATAGTTTATAACAATCTCAGATAAAGAAAAATAGAAATTTGTGAGCAGGTAAAGTTCAATTTGAAAAGAAATGTTTAATATGATAAAAGTTTTATTTATCTAGATTTATTTTGTTTATTTTTCAATAAATCAAGTTTAACATATTTAATATGATAGAAGTTGTATTTATCTAGATTTATGTGTTTATTTTTCAATAAATCATTTTAAAACTGTTATTTAGTTATTTAGGTGTGCTGGGTCTTCCTTGCTTAGTGAAGGCTTTCTCTAGTTGTGGTCAGTAGAGGTTACTCTTTGTTGTGGTGGAAGGACATACAGTTATGGCTCCTTTTGTTGTGGAGCATAGGCTCTAATTAAGCACACGGGCTGCAATAGTTGCAGCACACGGGCTCAGTATTTGTGGTACATGGGTTTAGTTGCTCAGCCACTTGTGGAATTTTTCTGAACCAGTGATTGAACTCTTGTCCTGTGCATTAGCAGGTGGATTCCTATGCACTGCACCACTACGGAAGTACTAGATCTCTTTTAACTATTGTTACATATTCATTGCAGACTGATAAACTTATAAAGTCTTCTCATTGTAGAGCATAGCTTTGTGGCAATCGTAATAATGTATCTGGAGGAATGTAGAAGATATTAAAATAAATATTAAGAAAAAACAGAACTCTAGACCTGCTGTTGAAAATTGCTTTGTTACAAAAACATACAACCTTATAGTTATAGTACAGTTTTTTTATTAAAAAACCATGTTATACAGCTGGTTCACATCATAATCTCATAGGTCCCACAAGAAGGAAATATTTCTTCTTCTAGATGACTAAAATGGCATTGAACCATATGGAATAAGAATGTGAAAAGCCAGTCAAGCCTTCTAAATTCACAGCTAAATTTATCATCATATCAAATTAATCAATGTACAATTCGATATGCCTCTGTAAGTTCACTTTTGCTTTGCTTCAAAACTTCTGTTGTTTATTCTATGAAATTCAAGGCATTTGTGGTAAGCATCTTCATGTTTAATTGTAAACTGATGAGAATATTCAAAATTAAAAATTTATCAGCATTATAATTCAATAAAAAGTAAAAGATAAATATGAAACCTTACAAGATAACAGTAAATAGACTTAATTAGTCCTACTTAGATATTAGTTAGATATTTAGTAGCATGACCTCCACTTCTCTAAGCCTAGTTTCCCCATATATGGAATAAGAATTTTATAACATTAATTGGATTCTAAGGCATCTTACTCGGCTAAACATGTATAAGTCTAATAGGTAATGCTAACTTTACAAATTGAATAAGCAAATCAAATTTGAGTTTACCTCATTAATTCTATTTTGCAGTCTTCATTTTTTTTAACTCTTAATATATGGCACTACATTGTTGCCAATGACTTCAATAATTTTTTCTCACAGTGTAATAAAAATTGATTATAATTAGTTAAAACTTAATGCAAATCAAAAAAAGGCATGGATCTAGAAGCACACAAAAAACATAAATGTCAATATCCTAACTTATTTCACTGTTGCATATGCTTTTTATAATAGGTCCATACAAATTTGTAACCTTACGCATGTCTGAAATTCCTTTGACAATAAAATGTCTTTCTTTTTCCCAGTAAGCACTGTTTGGAATAAGTCTAATACATCAGAAAATATTTCTATCCATTCTCACAAGAAATCCAGCATCTTCTTCAGACTTTATGATCCTCATCTTATTTGTTATTGAGCAGACAACAAGAAAATCTGAAATCAAATAAATATTTTAGTTTTTTGTTTTCTCTGGTTAGATTGCTGCTGCTAAGTCACTTCAGTTGTGTCCTACTCTGTGCGACCCCATAAATGTCAACCCACCAGGCTCTGCCATCCCTGGGATTCTCCAGGCAAGAACACTGAAGTGGGTTGCCATTTCCTTCTCCAATACATAAAAGTGAAAAGTGAAAATGAAGTCACTGAGTTGTGTCCAACTCTCAGCGACCCCATGGACTGCAGCCTACCAGGCTCCTCCGTCCGCAGGATTTTCCAGGCAAGAGTACTGGAGCGGGGTGCCATTGCCTTGGTATATATAGAAAAAACAAACTTTATAGCTTGTGGAGAATTTAGATTTATATTTTGCATAGTGTATGTAAATTATATTATAGAAAATCTGAAATCCACTTGCTACTTAGAAAACTAGACAAAAAATTGCTTCATGCTTAGAGTGACTCAAGCACTTTTATTTTATTTATTTATTTATTTTTTCAGACATAGACTGGCGATTTAATTCTTACATGATAGTATACATGTTAGAATGCCATTCTCCCAAATCATCCCACCCTCTCCCTCTCCCTCTGAGTCCAAAAGTCCATTATACACATCTGTGTCTTTTTTCCTGTCTTGCATACAGAGTCGTCATTGCCATCTTCCTAAATTCCATATATATGTGTTAGTATACTGTATTGGTGTTTTTCTTTCTGGCTTACTTCACTCTGTATTATCGGCTCCAGTTTCATCCATCTCATCAGAACTGATTCAAATGAATTCTTTTTTACGGCTGAGTAATACTCCATTGTGTATATGTACCACAGCTTTCTTATCCATTCATCTGCTGATGGACATCTGCACTTTTATTTAGTAGGCCAACACAAAATTTTCTATAGCTCTAGGGTATAGGTAGAATGATCTGAATACTTTGTCCTCCCTCTTGACTAGTAAACTGATAAAATAACTGATATAGTGTGACACTTAAGAACCTGAAGAGAATGAGCAATTGAGAGGCACTCATTTAAAAAGTTAGGTAAACTAAACAGACACTGCAATACTCAGTTATTGATGTCAGTTGTAAATATCACATATATGTATATCTTAATTATGTATATATGATATATGCATGCTATTTCCTGGAAACATAGTGAATATGTTCTTGAGCACATGCTCATGGATGTGTATTAGATGAGACAAAGTTATAATTTTTAAGTAAGTCATTTTTTAATAGTGTGATACAATAGGTATTTGGAATAAAAAAATCAAAGATTAATTATTAACATTATAATTTTATTTAGAATGAGAAATAATGTTATCTTATTAAGTACTAACAAAGTATAGTTGTTAGTATGATTGACTTTGGAGCCAGCTTGTCTACATTTGAATTTCAGTTCCACTCAGTTTAGTTCAGTCACTCAATCGTGTCCAACTCTTTGCGACCCCATGGACTACAGGATGATTGTCCTCCCTGTTCATCACCAACACCCGGAGTTGGCTCAAACTCTCATGTCCATTGAGTTGGTGATGCCATCCAACCATCTCATCCTCTGTCGTCCCCTTCTCCTCCCACCTTCAATATTTCCCAGCATCAGGGTCTTGTCCAATGAGTCAGTTCTTTGCATCAGTTCCGCTACTTACCAGCTATTTGATCTTGGACAAGCTACTTACACTTTGTGATGAAATTATTCTGTGTTCAAACTTGACTCCTCTTTCCTTCTTAGGCTTAAGAAAATACTGTATTTCTCCATCTCTTGCAGATTAGCAAGAAATATGATGAATTTTGGCCAGTGAATGAATGATCCATATTTTCTTCTCCCCACTATAGTGGCCCTGAAAGCTAAGAGATAGGACAGAGGAATCACAAACAGTTCAATCTTCATCAACTTGGTGCCATAAGTGAGACTATATGGAGACCAACAATGAACCTGTGATTGTATTACAGTAAGAAATATAAAATAAACCTTGGTTGTGTTAAGCTGAGAGTTGGAATTTATTACTGCATATGACCTTGCCTAATATGGCTTGTATACTCACTGTGTCTGTTTTCTCATCTATTACTGTGATAATAACAGTATCTTATTTTTATGGCAGCTAGCAAGACTTTATTGAAGTAAGATATCAATACAGTTTTAATTCCTATTAAAATTAGCAACATACATATTTCCTCACTTAGTAGATTTTAAATTATTGAAGTAAGCCAGAAAGAAAAACACCAAGACAGTATACTAACGCATATATATGGAATTTAGAAAGATGGTAACGATAACCCTGTATGCAAGACAGCAAAAGAGACTTGGATATATGGAATAGTCTTTTGGACTCTGTGGGAGAGGTCAAGGGCGAGATGATTTGGGAGAATGGCATTGAAACAAGTATAATATCATATATGAAACGAATTGCCAGTCCAGGTTCAATGCATGGAACTGGATGCTTGGGGTTGGTGCACTGGGACGACCCAGAGGGATGGTACAGGGAGGGAGGAGGGAGGGGGATTCAGGATGGGGAACACATGTATACCTGTGGCAGATTAATGTAGATGTATGGCAAAACCAATACAATATTTTAAAGTAATTAACCTCCAATTAAAATAAATAAATGTATATTTTAAAAAAAGAACATTCTACCTGTGATAAAGCCCAGATGTAATTAGAAGTGAGTTATCTCTGCAATGCCTACCACCGCAAATTTTAAAAAAATAAAAAAAGGTCTCAAATTCTGATCTAATATTAAAATATCAATATTTCTACTGATGGGAAACAATGGAAACAGCAACAAATCTTATTTTCATGGGCTCCAAAATCACTGCAGCCATGAAATTAAAAGACGCTTACTTCTTGGAAGAAAAGCTATGACCAACCTAGACCTAGGATTAAAAAGCAGAGACATTACTTTGTCAACAAAGGTCTGTCCAGTCAAAGCTGTGGTTTTTCCATTAGTCATGGGTGGATGTGAGAGCTGGACCATAAAGAAAGCTGAATAATGAAGAATTAATGCTTTTGAACTGCAGTGTTGGAGAAGACTCTTGAGGGTCCCTTGGACTTCAAGGAGATCCAACCAGTCCATCCTAAAGGAAATCAGTCCTGAATATTCATTGGAAGCACTGATGTTGAAGCTGAAACTCCAGTACTTTGGCCACCTGATGCAAAGAACTGACTTATTGGAAAAGACCCTGAATCTGGGAAAGATTGAAGGTGGGAGGAAAAGAGGATGACAGAGGATGAGATGATTGGATGGCATCACCCACCCGATAGAAATGAGTTTAAGTAAGCTCCGGGATAGGTGATGGACTGGGAAGCCTGTGTGCTGCAATCTATGCTGTTGCAAAAAGTCAGACACGACTGAGTGACTGAACTGAACTGTTTTCTACTAAAATATGCAATATTTTTATCATGTGAAGCATTTGCATGCCCACAAATATTCCAGTTGCTAGCTTAATAATAACACCATTCACCTTTAGAAACAATAATTTTTTTTTTCTTATTATACAAAATAAAATACTAACTAGGTAAGAGAAAGAAGTGCGGGAGGGTAGAGAGAAACAATAATGAAAAATACAAAGGTTACTGCCAGATTCTTCTGTAATGCTCTGATTATAGCTTTATCTATCAAGCTCTAGAATTGAAAATTATTTGAATTTATTTCTGACCCTAGGAGTGAAATAAAAATTTTCTTTTTGTTTCATAAATTTAAGTTGTTTACAGACATTCTGTTTATTTAATCCATATGACATCAGAGAAAGATATTGTTTCCTGCAATTTGCAGCTAAGAAAAATATATCATAGACCACAGCAAAAATAAAAGAGTCACTCCTTTCCCAAAGACATTTTCTTTCTGTGGAGAAAGCAATTCTAAGATCTTCATTTCCATTCAGTTTCATATTTATTGCTCTCTCTCATGGTTTAAAGTAGAGCCAAAAATGAAAAGAACTATTACTGAATGCACAAAGAATAAAACATTTTCCCTGGAGGAGCAAAGTATTTTTAAATTATTTTTATTTTGCTGAACTCTACTAAAGATTGTAACGACCAAGAAAAGAAACAAGTGGATTAGAAGCTTTTGCTGGACCAACAGTCTCTAAATCCTAGATGCCTCTGTCATCCAGCAGAGACAAAACTAAGAATATAAAATTTTCATTATGTTTACTTTGGAGGAAAAAAGAGTATCTTATTTCTTCAATAAAGTTAATCACTTTGCATTTTAACTTTGTTTAATAAATATTAATTGATTTGTTTATACTCAATTAAGAGAATTATATAATATATATTATAGTCAAAAAGCATTTATGTTAATACACATTATTATATCTATAAAAAAAATGAATACAGACTTGAAAAATACCATGTAAGTAGGCAGAATCTTCTGTACCTAGAAATTCATTATCCATGCTGCTAGTGAAACTTGAAAATGTTTTAGTGTATTTTAAAATTACCTAAAATCAAAGATATTAATGCTTTTGGTAACTTAATTTATTATTAATTGTACTTTTACTATTTTCCCAGTCTGTGCTAACTATTATCCATAAAGATCTTGTAATTTAGTTGGAGAAGTGCAAGTCAAGATAGAGCAAAAAGTTAAGAAACCTATCTAACATTTGATAGACAAATCAGTTCTCCTATCACTTATTAATAGTGAACTTTATAAAGCAATAAGAAAAACTATGAATTGCCTTCTCAAAATAAAAAAAAAGAAGAAAACTTAAAAGAAACTTTCCATTTAACAAGACTATTACTCTTCCAATAAAAACAATGATAAATGTCATTTGGGCCTATCATATTGGAAATAAATAAAACAACATCATCCACTAATGATGTCAAAGTAAAGAAATTAGTGCCCTCATATATTGCAAATACCACTGCAAATTACTAAAAACATTCTGGGGATATATTTATTAATCTTCTTCTTCATTAACTGTACCAAGCCTTTGACTGAGTAGACCACAACAATCTGTGGAAAATTCTTAAAGAAATGAGAATACAAGATCACCTTACTTGCTTTCTGAAAAATCTGTATGAAGGTCAAGAAGCAACAGTTAGAACTGGACATGGAACAATGGACTGGTTCAAAATTGGGAAAGGAGAATATCAAGGCTGTATATTGCCATCCTGCTTATCTAAATTATATGCAGAGTACATCATGTGAAATACTGGGATGGATAAAGCACAAGGAAATCAAAATTGCTGACAGAAATATCAATAACCACAGATACTCAAATGACACCATCTTTATGTCAGAAAACAAAGAGGAATTAAAGAACCTCTTGAAGAAAATGAAAGAGGAGAATGGAAAAGCTGGCTTAAAACTCAACATTCACAAAACTAATATCATGGCATGCGGTCCAATTGCTTCATGGCAAATAGATGGAGAAACAATGGAAACAGTTACAGACTTGATTTTCTTGGGCTCCAAAATCACTCCAGATGGTGACTGCAGCCAAGAAATTAAAAGAACCTTGCTCCTTGGAAGAAAAGCAATGACAAACTTAGCAAATTAAAAACCCTAGACATTACTTTGCCTACAAAGATCTGTATAGTCAAAACTATGATTTTTCCAGTAGTCCTGTACAGATGTGAGAGCTGGACAGTAAAAAAGACTGAGAGGTGAATAACTGATGCATTGAATTGTAGTGCTGAAGAGGACTCTTGAGAGTCCCTTGGATAGCAAAGAGATCAAGCTAGTCAATCCTAAAGGAAATCAACGCTGATTATTCATTGGAAGGGCTGAGGCTGAAGTTGAAACTCCAACACTTTGGCCACCTTACTTGAAAAGTTGACTCATTGGGAAAGACCCTGATGTTGGTAAAGACCCTGATGTTGGTAAAGATTGAAGGCAGGAGGAGAACGAGTCAACAGAGGATGAGGTGGTTGGAAGGCATCACTGACTCAATAGGCATGTGTTTGAGCAAACTCTGGGAAATGGTGAAGGACAGGGAAGCATGGCTTGCTGTAGTCCATGAGATTGCAGAGTTAGACATGACTAAGCTACTGAACAAAACAACATTATACTAGTATTTAGACTGATATATTTCATGGGCTTCCCTGGTGCTTCAGTGGTAAAGAATCCACCTGCAATGCAGGACATGCTTGTTCGATTCCTGGGTCAGGATGATCCCCTGGAGAATGAAATGGTAAGTCACTCCAATATTCTTGCCTGTGAAATCCCATGGACAAAGGAGCCTGGCTGGCTACAGTCCATGGAGGTGCAAAATGTCAGACATAACTTAATGACTAAATAACAGCAAGTTATATTTCATACTAGGAAATATTAAATTTTTGCATCCCATTTTTCAAAAGTATTTTTTAATGTGGATCACTTTTTTTTAATATTTTTTTTTCCTTTTTAAAAAATTTATTTATTTTAATTGGAGGTTAATTACTTAAATATTGTATTGGTTCTGCCATACAGCAACATGTATCTGCCACAGGTATATACACGTGTTCTCTATCCTGAATCCCCCTCCCTCCTCCCTCCCCATAATAAAAGCTATATATGACAAACCCACAGCAAACAATATCCTCAATGGTGAAAAATTGAAAGCATTTCCCCTAAAGTCAGGAACAAGACAAAGGTGCCCACTGTCACCACTACTATTCAACATAGTTCTGGAAGTTTTGGACACAGCAATCAGAGCAGAAAAAGAAATAAAAGGAATCTAAATTGGAAAAGAAGAACTAAAACTCTCACTGTTTGCAGATGACATGATCCTCTACATAGAAAACCCTAAAGACAAGAAAATTACCAGAGCTAATCAATGAATATAGTAAAGTTGCAGGATATAAAATCAACACACAGAAACCCCTTCATTCCTATACACTAATGAGAAAATACAGAAATTAAGGAAACAATTCCATTCACCATTGCAACAAAAATAATAAAATACTTAGGAATATATCTACCTAAAGAAACTAATGTGGATCACTTTTAAACTGTCTGTTGAATTTGTTACAATATCGCTTCTGTTTCATGTTTTGTCTTTTTGGCTATGAGGCATGTGAGACGTTAATTCCACACCCAAGGATTGAGCAGTATGAAATGGCAGAAAGAGAAGGAAGGAGAGAGGATGAGATGGTTGGATGACATCACCAACTTGAACTTGAGTTTGAGCAAGCTCTGGGAGTGGATGATGGACAGGGATGCCTGGTGTGCTTCACTCCATGGGGTCACAAAGAGTCAGACATGACTGAACTGAATCCCTGCATTGTAAGTGTGGAGTCTTAACCACTGGACCATGAGGGAAGTCTCCTATACCCAATTTTAAATACATATTCAATGTTTAATAACTTCTACTAAATAATCATGAAATTTTACAAAGATGTGGATAGAGGAAGCTTCACTGAAAATATATGAAAATATTGAAATGTGAAAATATATATGAAATATTGAAATACTTAAAGTGTTTATATCCACCAGAAAAAAATCATAGAGTGAATTCTGTCCTGTCCAAAAATTATACCGGAAAATAAGTAAAGATATACAATATACTCATAAATCATTATAAAATATAAATAAAATGATTTGAAAAATCTAGTAGCAATCTGCACATTCAGCTCAAGAAGCAACAGTTCGAATTGGACATGGAACAGTAGATTGGTTCCAAATTGGAAAAGGAGAATATCAAGGCTGTATATTGTCACCCTGTTTATTTAACTTATATTCAGAGCACATCACATGAAATGCAGAGCTGGATGAAGCACAAGCGGGAATCAAGATTGCCAGGAGAAATATCAATAACCTCAGATATGCAGATGATACCACCCTTATGGAGAAAGTGAAGAGGAATTAAAGAATCTCTTGACGAAAGTAAACGAAGAGAGTGAAAAGTCTGGCTTAAAAGTCAACATTCGAAAAACTAAGAGCATGACATCTGGTCCCATCACTTCATGGCAAATAGATGGGGAGACAATAGAAACAGTGACAGACTTGATTATCTTGGGCTCCAAAATCACTGCAGATGGTGACTGCAGCCATGAAATTAAAAGATGCTTGGTCCTTGGAAAAAAGTTGTGACCAACCTAGACAGCATATGTAAAAGCATAGATATTATGTTGTCAACCAAGGTCCATCTAGTCAAAGCTATGTTTTTTTCAGTAGTCAGGTATGGATGTGAGATTTGGACTATAAAGAAAACTGAGCACAGAAAAATTGATGCTTTTGAACTGTGATGTTGAAGAAGACTCTTGAGAGTCCCTTGGACTGCAAGAAGATCCAACCTGAATATTAATTGGAAGGACTGATGCTGAAGCTGAAACTCCAGTACTTTGGCCACCTGCTATGAAAAACTGACTCACTGGAAAAGACCTGATAATGGGAAAGATTGAAGGCAGTAGGAGAAAGAGATGACAGAGGATGAGATAGTTGGATAACATCGATGACTTGATGGACATGAGTTTGAGCAAGCTAGGGGAGTTGGTGATGGACAGGGAGGTCTGCTATGCTGCAGTCCACGGGGTTGCAAAGAGTCGGACATAACTGAGCTACTGAACCTAAATGAACTGAATTCAGTAAAACCCATAGAAATAAAAATTGATATAGATAAAAATGCCAAAAAGATGGAATAAATTAAACCACATACACTGGACTGTGAAGGATAAAAATGTTGTGAAAAACTTAGTAGACAATATAGGAATTTTTAATTAAAGAAAAATGTATTTTGAAAAAGCAATAATTATGCAGTATGCTGGAAACAAAAACAGCTATGGGATTTAATCTGAGTGAAAGTAAATGATAAGAAGAAGAAAGAAAAATAGAATTAAAAAGAAAATATTAATATTGTTACATTTCCTGAGCTAGCATTTGAAGTCTTTGTGCCAAGACTGTCATATAAATTAGTTAAATACACTCTCTAATTTACATTCTTACCACTACTAGGTTTGTTGCTGTTTTAGTCCAACTTTTTTGTGACACATTAAACTATAATCTGCCAGGTTCCTATGTCCATGGGATTTCCCAGGAATGAATACTGGAGTCGGTTGCCATTTCCTTCTCCTGGGAAACTTCTTGACCCAAGGATTGAACACATGTCTCTTGCATTTGCAGGCAGCTTCCTTACCACTGAGCCAGCCACTTAGTAAGTTCAGTTCAGTTCAGTTCAGTTCATTTCAGTTGCTCAGTCGTGTCCGACTCTTTGCAACCCCATGAATCACAGCACACCAGTCCTCCCTGTCCATCACCAACTCCCAGAGTTCACCCAGACTCGCATCCATCGAGTCAGTGATGCCATTCCACCATCTCATACTCTGTCGTGCCCTTCTTCTCCTGCCCCCAATCCCTCCCAGCATCAAAGTCTTTTCCAGTGAGTCAACTCTTCGCATGAGGTGACCAGAGTACTGGAGTTTCAGCTTTAGCATCATTCCTTCCAAAGAAAGCCCAGGGTTGATCTCCTTCAGAATGGACTGGTTGGATCCCCTTGCAGTCCAAGGGACTCCCAATAGTCTTCTCCAACCCCACAGTTCAAAAGCATCAATTCTTCAGCACTCAGCCTTTTTCACAGTCCAACTCTCACATCCATACATGACTACTGGAAAAACCATAGCCGGACTAAACAGACCTTCGTCGGCAAAGTAATGTCTCTGCTTTTAAATATGCTATCTAAGTTGGTCATAACTTTTCTTCCAAGGAGTAAGCATCTTTTAATTTCATGGCTGCAATCACCATCTGCAGTGATTTTGGAGCTCCCCAAATAAAGTCTGACACTGTTTCCACTGTTTCCCCATCTATTTCCCATGAAGTGATGGGACCAGATGCCATAAGTACCCTTAATTCTGTTTTACAGGACAAATTAAAGAATTCTAGAAGCACTCTGAATCATTTTGAATCTCAGCAAATTACTGAGCTTTTTTATCTCATATTAAAATAATAAGAGTGCAATACTTAGTTCATATGATTGTTATGAAAATTAAATGATTTAAAATGAGCAATGACCTTGTGACAGTGCCTGGAAAACGGTGAGAAACAAGAAATTGAAGGTATTTTTATTAATGGAAATGGAGTCTTCAAATTTCTAATAAAACTCAAAGTAGTACCACTAGTAACTTGTAGAATCAGAAATTGAAGCCAGGTCTTGAGCAACATCAAGTTGCCTAGTCATGACCAACTCTTTGCAGCCCCATGGACTGCAGCACTCCACACTTCCCTGTCCTTTGCTATCTCCAAAGTTTGCTCAAATCCATGTCATTGAATCGATGATGCCATCCAACCGTCTCATCTTCTGTCACCCAAGTCTCCTCCTGTCTTCAGTCTTTCCCAGCATCAGGATCTTTTCCAGTGAGTCATTCTTCACATCAGATGGAGGCCAAAGTATTAGAACTTCAGCTTCAGCATCTGTCCTTCCAATGAATACTCTTGCTTAGTTTCCCTTAGGATTGACTAGTTTGATCTCCTTGCTGTCCAAAGGACTCTGATGACCCTTCTCCAGGACCACAGTTTGAAAGCATCAGTCCTTTAGTGCTCACCTTCTTTATGGTACAACTCTCATATCCATACATGACTACTAGAAATACCATAGCTTTGACTATACAGACCTTTGTCAGCAAAGTGATGTTTTTGCTTTGTAATACACTCTCTAGGTTTTCATAATTTTTCTTCCAAGGAGCAAGGGTCTTTTAATTTCCTGGCTGCAGTTACCATTTGCAGTGATTTTGGCCCCCCCCCCAAAATAAAGTCTGTCAATATTTCCATTTTTTCCTATCTCACTACAATTGCAATGCTAATAGGCAAAATGTCCTATTGTCCATAAAAACAGGCTACACTACATTCAGGAAAATAGTGCCCAGATTAAGGTAATACTTCAAAGTCTCAGCAGATAGGGAAAATGCCCTCTTCCCTGATTTAATACACTATCAGAGAAAAAGTTTGAAAGTGCTCTTCATTGAAGAGTCAGTGATTCCTTGTCATCAGTGTTCTCCATCCCCTGAGAAAGGTATCTATTCATTTGAAAGAAAGCGAGTGTTCATCAGTTAAAGACACAATGGAAGACAAATAGCTGTGAGTATTTCATTTCCATTGACTGGACTGTCTTATACTCAAGCTGCTGTGCATAAGCATGATTGATTAATTTTGTAATTTTATTCTCATAGTTCTTCTTTTGCCTCCCACTTAGATTTGTCTTCAGAAAAGAATTCATTGACCATAAAGTATATAAAATTCTTTGCAACAGTTATATTTTTATAACTCATTGATTTTATGTAACAATCTTACAAGTATGTTTACTTTAAGTTGGACTTAACTTTCATTATCTAAACCATAGTATTTTAAGAGTGAAAGAGGACACTATCAATACCCTGAGGAAATAGGCTAAAACACACTGTTAGGAGGGGCAGGGAATTGGGACATGAACTCAGATTAGTCAGTTTGACTTAATCTTGATATTTTATGATATGATATATTGGTTGAATGGCATCACTGACTCGATGGACATGAGTTTGAGTAAGCTCCGGGAGTATATAATGGACAGGTACACCTAGCGTGCTGAAGTACATGGGGTCACAAAGAGTCGGACACTATTGAGAAACTGAAATGAAGTGGACAGATATTTTAAAATTCTCTCTCTCTTCTCCTTCCCCAATTTAGATTTTTCAGCCTGTATGACTATATAGCTTAGCACAGTCAGGAAAACAGTTCCTGAATTAAGGAAATGTGGGAAAGGCTTTAAATTACATATATATGCTCTTGTCTCATGTAATGCTAATAAGCTGTAATTTCCACATTTTTAAATTGGAAATTATTATTCCTATATGATAATGCTGTTGTAAGAGTCATATTGAACATATGCATACTTGTGTATGTAGGTACATACATATCCATATATGTGTGTGTATACATATAAGCACATTTGTATATGTATATATCTTAGTCCTGTGAATGCTCAAAAGCTAGTAGCTGTTGTTATTTTGTCACCACTCTAATTAGCTCTCAGAGGACTCTTGAAAGGTAAGTAGCTGATTTCTCAAGCAACAGTGTTCAGTAATGCTAAGTGATTTCTTCAAATTTTACCTTTGCTCTGATCCAGGAGTAGTTAGCTTTCTATATGTTAAAATGATGAAAACAAAGCTCTACACCTCAGTTCTGCCTTTCTCCAAAAGATGGCAAAAGTAGTTATTGGCTTCATAGTGTACATGGACTGCCTTTTATTTGTAACTATAAGTATGGATATTTCTGTTTTATTCTTGAAGCATTGTCATATGTTACATTTCTTGATCTAAAAAAGACCACTTTTAAGAAAGAACAAGTATTCATAGAAGGGAATTTTCTCCCAGGAGAAAAGCATACTCAGGTCCAGATAACTTCTCCTTATTGTTCAGTTGCTCAGTCATGTCTGACTCTTTGCAACCCCATAGATTGCAGCACACCAGGCTTCCCTGTCTTCACTATCTCCCAGAGTCTGCTCAAATCCATGTTCATTGAGTCAGTTATACCATCCAACCATCTCATCTTCTGTTGACCACTTCTCCTCCTGCCTTCAATCTTTCCCAGCATTAAGATCTTTTCCAATGAGTCAGCTCTTCCCATCAAGTGGCCAACGTATTGGACCTTCAGTTTCAGCATTAGTCCTTCCAATGATTATTCAGGACTGATTGTCTTTAGGATTAACTGGCTTGATCTCCTTGCTGTCCAAAGGACCCTCAAGAGTTTTCTCTAGGACCACAGGCTGAAAGCATCAATTCTTCAGCACTCAGCCTTCTTTACGGCCCACCTCTCACATCCAGTAGTACATGACCACTGGAATAAATGTAGCTTTGACTATACAGGCCTTTGTTGGCAAAGTGATGTCTCTGCTTTTTAATCTGCTGTCTAGGTTTGTCATAGCTTTTCTTCCAAAGAGCAACTGTCTTTTAATTTCATGGCTATAGTCACTGCCCTCAGTGACTTTGGCGCCCAAGAAAATAAAGTTTCTCACTGTTTACATTTATTTCCCCATTTATGAAGTGATGGGACAAGATCTTCTGTTCCTATGACCTTCTTTTTTTGAATTCTGAGTTTTGTTTTGTTTTTAATTGAAGGATAATTGCTTTTACAGAATTTTGTTGTTTTCTGTCAAACCTCAACATGTCAAAACTCAGACATAGGTATACATATATCCCAGAGAAGGCAATGGCAACCCACTCCACTACTCATGCTTGTAAAATCCCATGGATGGAGGAGCTTGGTAGGCTGCAATCCATGGGGTCACGAAGAGTTAGAAACTTATTGAGTGACTTCACTTTCACTTTTCACTTTCATGTATTCGAGAAGGAAATGACAACCCCCTCCAGTGTTCTTGCCTGAAGAACCCCAGGGATGGCGGAGCATGGTGGGCTGCCATCTATGAGGTCGCACAGAGTCACACATGATTGAAGTGATTTAGCAGCAGCAGCAGCATACATATATCCCGTCCCTTTAGGACTTCCCTCCCATCTCCCTCCCCATCTAGATTGATACAGAGCCCCTGTTCGAGTTTCTTTAGCTGTACAGCAAATTCCCACTGTCTATTTTACATATGGTAATGTAAGTTTCCATGTTACTCTTTCCCTATATCTCACCCTCTTCTCCCCTTTCCCCATGTCCACAAGTCTATTATATATGTCTGTTTCTCCATTGCTGCCCTGTAAGTAAATTTTTCAGTACCATTTGCCTAGATTCTATATATATGCATGAGAATACGATGTTTATCTTTCTCTTTCTGACTTATTTAACTCTGTATAATAGCTTCTAAGTTATTCACCTCATTAGAACTAACTCAAAAGCATTCCTTTTCATGGCTGAGTAATATTTCATTGTGTATATGCACCACAAATTATCCATTCATCTGTCAATGGACATCTAGGTTGCTTCCATGTTCTAGGTATTGTAAATAGTGCTGCAATAAACAATGGGATACATGTGTCTTTCTCAATTTTGGTTTCCTCAGGGTATATGCCTAGGAGTGCGATTGCTCGGTCATATACTTTTAATCCAGCTTTTTCACTCTCCTCTCTCACCTTCATCAAGAGACTCTTCAGTTTCTCTTCACTTTTGGCCATGAGGGTGGTGTCATCTGCATATCTGAGTTTATTAATTTTTCTCTCTACAGTCTTGATCCTACCTTGTGCTTCATTCAGCCTGCCATTTGGCATGACCTAATCTAAGAATAGCAAGGAGAGATAAGAAAGCCTTTCTCAGTGATCAATGCCAAGAAATAGAGGAAAACAACAGAATGCGAAAGACTAGAGATATCTTCAAGAAAACTAGAGATATGAAGGGAATATTTCATGCAAAGATGGGTTCAATAAAGGACAGAAATGGCATGGACCTAACAGAAGCAGAATATATGAAGAAGAGGTAGCAAGAATACACAGAAGAACTGTACCAAAAAGATCTTCACAGCCCAGATAATCACGATGGTGTGATCACTCATCTAGAGCCAAACATCCTGGAATGTGAAGTCAAGTGGGCCTTAGAAAGCATCACTAAGAACAAAGCTAGTGGAGGTAATGGAATTCCAGTTGAGCTATTTAAAATCCTGAAAGATGATTTTGTGAAAGTGTTGCACTCAATATGCCAGCAAATATGCAAAATTCAGCAGTGGCACAGGACTGGAAAAGGTTTGTTTTCATTCCAATCCCAAAGAAAGGAAATGCCAAAGAAAGCTCAAACTACCACACAATTGCACTCATCTCACACACTAGTAAAGAAATGCTGAAAATTCTCCAAGCCAGGCTTCAGCAATACATGAAGTGTGAACTTCCAGATGTTCAACCTGGTTTTAGAAGAGGGAGAGGAACCAGAGATCAAATTGCCAACAGCCACTGGATCATGGTAAAAGCAAAAGAGTGCCAGAAAAACATCTATTTCTGCTTTATTGACTATGCCAAAGCCTTTAATTGTGTGATCACAATAAACTGTGTAAAATTCTGAAAGACATGGGAATACCAGAGCATCTGACCTGCTTCTTGAGAAATCTATATGCAGTTCAGAAAAAAACAGTCCAAACTGGACATGGAACGACAGACTGGCTCCAAATAGGAAAAGGAGTAGGTCAAGGCTGTATATTGTCACCCTGCTTAATTAACTTCTATGCTGAGAAACACTGGGCTGGAAGAAGCACAGGCTAAAATTAAGATTGCCAGGAGAAATATCAATAACCTCACATATACAGATGACACCACCCTTATGGCCTCTTCCTTTTTAGAAGAGGAACTAAACAGCCTCTTGATGAAAGTGAATGAGGAAAGTGAAAAAGTTGGCTTAAAGCTCAAAATTCAGAAAACGAAGATCATGGCATCCGGTCCCATCACTTCATGGGAAATAGATGGGGAAACAGGGGAAACAGTGGAAACAGTGTGACACTTTATTTTTAGGGGCTCCAAAATCCCTGCAGATGGTGAATGCAGCCATGAAATTAAAAGACGCTTACTCATTGGAAGAAAAGTTATGACCAACATAGATAGCATATTCAAAAGCAGAGACCTTACTTTGCCAACAAAGGTCTGTCTAGTTAAGGTTACGGTTTTTCCAGTGGTCATGTATGGATGTGAGTGTTGGACTGTGAAGAAAGCTGAATGTCGAAGAATCAATGCTTTTGACCTGTGATGTTGGAGAAGACTCTTGAGAGTCCCTTGGACTGCGAGGAGGTCCAACCAGTCCATTCTGAAGGAGATCAGTCCTGGGTGTTCATTGGAAGGACTAACGTTAAAGCTGAAACTCCAATACTTTGGCCACCTCATGTGAAGAGTTAACTCATTGGAAAAGACCCTGATGCAAGGAGGGATTAGGGGCGGGAGGAGAAGTAGAAGACAAAGGATGAGATGGCTGGATGGCATCACTGGCTCGATGGCTGTGATTCTGAGTGAATTCCGGGAGTTGGTGATGGACAGGGAGGCCTGGTGTGCTGTGATTCATGGAGTCGCAAATAGACACAACTAAGTGACTGAACTGAGCTGAATCTGCATATAAGTTAAATAAGCAGAGTGACAATAAACAGCCTTGACATACTCCTTTCCCAGTTTGGAACAAGGCCATTGTTCCATATTCGGTTCTAACTGTCGCTTCTTGACTTGCATACAGGTTTCTCAGGAGGCAGGTAAGGTGACCTGGTGTTCCCAACTCTAAGAATTTTCTATGAATTGCTGTGATCCACACTGTGAAAGTATTTAGCATAGTCAATGAAGCAGAACTTCTCCTAATGGCAGAAAATGTCTGTGTTTGTAGAACAGGTCTAAATGGGTGAATAGAATCAAAGGAAAGGGCTCCCCAGTGAGTGATTGGAAGGAAACAAAAGACCTTTGGAAGAACCTGTATTAAAAAGAAGAAAAAAAATGTTAGAAGAGAAAATTCAGCAAAGACAAAATAGGCTCAGGATAAAAGGTTGAAAATACATTTCAGTTTTGGGCATCCCAGATGGCACAGTAGTCAAGAATCCACCTGTCAATGTAGCATACAAAAGAGAAGCAAATTGTGTCCCTGATTTGGGAAGAAGTCTTGGAGTAAGAAATGTCAATCCACTCCAGTATTTTTGCCTGGAAGACTCCATGGACAGAGGACCTTCACAGGTTGGATGTGCCTGAGCACTCATGCACATTTCAGTTTAACAGAATCAGGGAAAGTGTAAAATGAATGTGTAAAGTCAGGAAAAGTAGACCATAATCATGTGACAGCAACACAAAAATACAAGTCTAGCACCTTCTATGTTGTTTCTGCCATCATTCTGTGTCTGGTAATTTGTAAGGAATATATTGTTTACTCGCCAAAACCTATTGGAGGAGAAATACAAAGGTGGTTCAAGATTTGTAATATTTTTTTATTAATGGTATGTGATAAGTGAAAACCTGCCCTTTTGTTAAAAAATGTCACTGTTGCTTCAAATATGATACTAAGTAGGTTAACTGTAGCCTTCGCGCTATAAGACCTTGGAGAGCTTTGGCATCGATGTTGATTCAAAGGACCTATATCTAGTCTACAAGAGCTTCTTTTAATTATTACATAAATATGTGGAGATGGCACCTGGAATCAATCTTGATCCAGAAATCCCACAGAAATACTAAAATATTCACACTCACAGGTATCAAGGGTACTTGAGATTTCTAAGCTTTGTGACTAGTGGATGTTGCGTGTAAAACGTCTTTTACGATCATTATTAAATAGTTCAACAAGCTCTAGCAGGACTTTGGTAGACTCAAGGCTTTTGAAAACAAGGTTTTGGTTATTTTTGCTTTTATTTCCAGAATTCTGGGAGGTGGATCATAGAGGATCCTGCTGTGATTTATGTCTGAGAGTGTTTTGCCTATGTTCTCCTCTAGGAGTTTTATAGTTTCTGACCTTACATTTAGATCTTTAATCCATTTTGAGTTTATTTTTGTGTATGGTGTTAGAAAGTGATCTAGTTTCATTCTTTTACAAGTGGTTGACCAGTTTTACCAGCACCACTTGTTAAAGAGATTGTCTTTACTCCATTGTATATTCTTGCCTCCTTTGTCAAAGATAAGGTGTCCATATGTGTGTGGATTTATCTCTGGGCTTTCTATTTTGTTCCATTGATCTATATAAAATTAAAAGCTTCTGCACAACAAAGGAAAATATAAGCAAGGTGAAAAGACAGCCTTCTGAATGGGAGAAAATAATAGCAAATGAAGCAACTGACAAACAACTAATCTCAAAAATATACAAGCAACTTCTGCAGCTCAATTCCAGAAAAATAAACGACCCAATCAAAAAATGGGCCAAAGAACTAAATAGACATTTCTCCAAAGAAGACATACGGATGGCTAACAAACACATGAAAAGATGCTCAACATCACTCATTATTAGAGAAATGCAAATCAAAACCACAATGAGGTACCACTTCACACCAGTCAGAATGGCTGCGATCCAAAAATCTGCAAGCAATAAATGTTGGAGAGGGTGTGGAGAAAAGGGAACCCTCCTACACTGTTGGTGGGAATGCAAACTAGTACAGCCACTATGGAGAACAGTGTGGAGATTCCTTAAAAAATTGCAAATAGAACTACCTTATGACCCAGCAATCCCACTGCTGGGCATACACACCGAGGAAACCAGAATTGAAAGAGACACATGTACCCCAATGTTCATCGCAGCACTGTTTATAATAGCCAGGACATGGAAACAACCTAGATGTCCATCAGCAGATGAATGGATAAGAAAGCTGTGGTACATATACACAATGGAGTATTACTCAGCCGTTAAAAAGAATATATTTGAATCAGTTCTGATGAGATGGATGAAACTGGAGCCAATTATACAGAGTGAAGTAAGCCAGAAAGAAAAACACCAATACAGTATACTAACACATATATATGGAATTTAGGAAGATGGCAATGACGACCCTGTATGCAAGACAGGAAAAAAGACACAGATGTGTATAATGGACTTTTGGACTCAGAGGGAGAGGGAGAGGGTGGGATGATTTGGGAGAATGGGAATTCTAACATGTATACTATCATGTAAGAATTGAATCGCCAGTCCATGTCTGACGCAGGGTGCAGCATGCTTGGGGCTGGTGCATGGGGATGACCCAGAGAGATGTTGTGGGGAGGGAGGTGGGAGGGGGGTTCATGTTTGGGAACGCATGTAAGAATTAAAGATTTTAAAATTTAAAAAATAAAAAATAAAATTTAAAAAATAAATAAATAAAGATGTGACCAATTAAAAAAAAAAAAAAGAAAGAAAAGAAAACAAGGTTTTGGAATATGGAAGTAGCACTAACTGTGTTAATGTTTTTTTCCCACCAATAAAGCATATCATATATGTGCACATTTAGAATGAGGAAAATTGCTTCTACAGAAAATATATATCATGCTTATGATGCATTTAGAGAATTCTTAATTCTTTTACTTAGAAGCTTCCCAGGTGGAGCAGTGATAAAGAATCTGCTTGCCAGTGCATGGGATGCCGGAGGCGTGGATTTGATCCCTGGGTGAGGAAGTTCCCCTGGAGAAGGAAATGTCAACCCACTACAGTATTCTTGCCTGGAGAACCCCATGGACAGAGGAGCCTGGTGGGCTACAGTCCATGGGGTCGCAAAGAGTAGGACACGACTGAAGCAACTGAGTATGAGTATAATAAAAAGTGCTTCTCAAGTGAATTTCTCAGTTTCTAGCATTCTTTCTTATTCTGTCTATATAAGGGTTAAATTGCTCAAAGTCTAAACTATGGGTAATAAAAATATTATTCCAGTCATTTTAACTTATTTGCATTTCTTTGAGTTATTTTAAATTCTAAAAGATCATGTAAATATTTAAAATAAATTTGGTAATGCAATTTTGTCACTAAAAGCCAGTTACTGTTAGTGATGTTCTACTTTAATCTAGTTAATGAAGAAATTATTTATCCATAAAGAGGAACAATCCACAGAAAAGTATGATTATTATTATTGATTCTATATAAAGTTGATACTAACTTGATCAGGTTTAAACATTATTTATGATTAAGAATTGGTGGGCCTTTAAGGTGTTTATAATATTTCTTTTCCTCAAGAAGCACACTACTTTCACTAAATAAATGTTTTGCTGCCATAAAATTCCAAACCATTAATGAAAGTTTATTTACAAAATGTTTCTTTTCTTGATAGTCTAAATAAGGAAATAGAAAATATTTGTTATTTCATAAATTCTTCTTATATATATTTTTATTGAAGTTCATAATTATGCAATTTTTTCACAAGTTTTGTATTTTGGGAGTGATTTTGTTGCTGTCAGATTCTTCCCATTGTTGATAACACTCACATATTCAACACACAACGTATGTGCTTACCTTAGTGAATATTAGATTAACATCAATATACAGAAAGATTTATGAAATTAAAATAAAGTACTACATTTTTCTTATTTAATTCCAACTTGGCATAGTTCCTGGCTATATGACCTCAAGCAACCTACTACCCTCTGAGACTTTCAGATTTCTTCTCTTAAAAATGGAATTATTAACTTTCAGTTTTTTTGTGAAGATTAGAGATAATGTTCACCATGCACCTGCAAAACTTAGGTGCTCAATGATTGGTACCTGTCAGCAGTAAATGAAATTGAGGTAAGCAACTGTACCTTCTTCCTACAAAGATACCCAGGAGGAAGCTAGTGGTTGTAGGGATACTACTATGAACATGGTGACTTTTTACATCATTGACAGAGACTTTGATTAATCCTGCAGCATTAATTCACTGTATGCCAAGATCAGAACAGTCACTTAGATAAAAAAAGAGATTTTCTAAAGCCAGACAAAAGATCCATCAAACTGTGTAAAATATTACAGGAGGACAAGTTTTCATTAAGCTTTTCCCAATGTAACACTTCAATCTGTGAGAGTGAAGAAAAGGTACCTGAAGGATATAGGACAAAGGATCAGTGTCCTAAAATGAAATTTCAAATGATTTCTCTCCTTCTACAGATTTGTTTTGTCCTTAACCTAATTTCTATGCTAATTTATAGGGTTTAAAATTGCTTCATTCTTGGTGAAGCCCATACTTTTCCCTTCTTTCAACTCTCCCAGGGGCTGACTCTAGGGAACAAGGCTAGATGATACACATACGTCATTAATAAACTGTATTTGGTTAACAGTTCATTATTCAGCAACTGCTGATCCACTTTGTGGATTTTGCATGCCCTTCATTTAGTCTTCTCCTCAATCCTGCTGCCTTTCTTTTGATGATTTCACTGCTCATTATCACCTCTACCAGAAGCAAGAAGGAAGAATGTGAAATTTAAATGAATCGAAAATGACTTTGAAATTTATTTTAAGGATAAGGAGAGAAAGTTGAAAATGTGATCCAAAATTAGGCCTGGAGATTTCCAATGACTTCATCCAGCTATACTTATCCCTTTTAAAGTGCTCCTAATGGAGTTCTGTAATAAAAAGACAGTTCAATTATACTACATTCCTTCCTCTTGGAAAACAGGGAGAAAGAAGAGATATATGAAATCTAGTTATACAAAATTTTCTAAAACAAAAATGAAAGTAGTATTCAGAATAGACCAATGCTTAACAAAAGTCACATTTATAAGCTGCACAGTACAGTGGTTAATGTTTTAGAATACAATTTTGTATTACAGTAAATTAGCTTATATGTGCCCTTTTCATACAAATAATGCAACATAAATACATACTTATTTCTTAATTATTCAGTTTTCTAAGCCAAAGAGCCAATGTGTTTACTTTCTATTAGCCTTACAATTAATTTCTTAGTTGTGTAGGGAAAAACACAATAGGATTTTTTCAAAGTTTGCTTTACTTGAACAATAATTTACTGAAATTAGTGATGATGATCATTTAGTCAGTAAGTCCATGTCTGACTCTTGTGACTTTATGGACTGTAGCCCACTGGGCTTCTCTGTCCATAGAATCCTCCAGGCAAGAATGCTGGATATGGGTTGCCATTTCCTTCTTCAAGGGATCTTCCCAACCTCGGAATCGAACCGGGGTCTCCTGCACTGCAGGCAGATTCTTTACCGACTGAGCTACAAGAAAAGCTATTATTGTTTCTTTAAAACGTTTGTAAATTTGTAAAATTAATAAAATATAAAACAAAGTAACCATTACGTATGGCAATGTTTAATAGTAGGGTTTGGGAAATAATAGTAAAAAAAAAAAAAGCTCTTTTACTAAGCTATCCTCTAATATTGGGGAGATAATCCTGAGGCCAAAATCTACTACTATTTTAAGAAATAGTGTTTTGTGGATTCTCATTAGCTAGGGACCATCTTTCTTGCTCTCAACTAATATGTAAAATAAGGGCTAACTAGGAGATTCATAAATTTATTCAGAGCCTCTCAAGTATACACATGCTTTCAAGTATACACATATACATCAGTAAAAAAAAAAAAATCATAATACATGTTGTTTACAAGTTGTGAGAAGATCTAAGCTAGCCAAACACTGAGAAGGTCTTGTGTGTGTGTGTGTGTGTGTGTGTGTGTGTGTGTGTGTGCATGCGTGCTCAGTCGTGTCTGACACTTTGCAAACCCATGTGAGGCTGCAGCCCATCAAACTCCTCTGTCTGTGGAGTTTTTCCAGTCAAGAATTCTGGAGTGGGTTACCATTTCCAACTCCAGGGATCTTCCCAACCAAGGGACTGAACCTATATCTCTTGCATCTCCTGAATTGGCTGGTAGATTCTTTACCACAACACCACCTGGAAAGCACATGTACGTGTTTAGGAAACAATATTTGACTAAAGAGGTTTTTACTTCAAAAAGGTCTCAAATAGAAAATCTATGCCTACAATAATTTTTTTTTTCTCATTGATGATGAGTGCTAAATGCTTGCTGACTCAGCCCCAGGGATCGAACTGATGTCTCCTGCATTAGCAGGCAGATGCTTTATTACTGATCCACCAGGGAAGAATGCTGGAGTGGGTGAGCATGCTCTTCTCTAAGAGATCTTCCTGACCTGCAGATTGAACCCTGGTCTTCTGTATTGCAGGGAGATTCTTTACCATATATTTACAATGATTATAAAATATGTTTACATGTTATTAAATGTCCCATATATAGTGTAATATTCACATTTATTACATATCTACATCAACATTATACATATATACAGAATACTTTAAGACATCTGAAGTGGCTGCTAAAATCATATATTAAGAAGCAAAAAATAAAATAATCTTTTTTTTTCTTTTTTATTAAAGTATAGTTGATTTACAATGTTGTGTTAGTTTCTGGTATAAGTGATTTAGTTATACACACACACATATATATATATTCTTTTCATATTCTTTTCCATATTGATTTGCTACAGGATATTGGATATAGTTCCCTGTCCTATACAATAAGACCTTGTTGTTTGTCCATTCTCTACATAATAGTTTGCATCTGCTAGTCTCAAACGCCCAATCCAATGCTTCCCAGAACTCCCTACTCCTTGGCAAGCCCAAGACTCTTCTCTGTGTCTGTGAGTCTGTTTCTGTTTGGTAAGTAAGTTCATTTCTGTTGCATTTTAGATTCCACATATAAGTGATATCATTTGGTATCTGTCTTTCTGACTTACTTCACTTAGCATGATAATCTTTAGATCCATCTATGTAGCTCCAAAGGACATAATTTCTTACTTTTTGTGGCTTAGTAATATTCTGCATCTTCTTTATTCCGTCACATGTCAATGGATACTTAGGTTGTTTCCTTGTCGTCACTTCTGTGAATAGTGCTGCTATAAATATAAGGGTGCTTGTGTCTTTTCAAATCATAGTTTGTCTGGATATATGCCCAAAAGTGGAATTTCTGGATCATATAGCAACTCTCTTTTTAGTTTTTTGAAACTTCCATATAGTTCTTCACAGTAATTGTACTAATTTGCATTTTCACCACAGTGGAGGTGAATTCCATTTTCTTCATGCATATTTTTTCTTATTTGTACATTTTTAAATAATGACCATCCTGAATCGTGTGAGTTGGTACCTCAATGTAGTCTTTATTTGCATAAAGTAGTCTTCAAATAAGGTCATATGCTTGATTTGTATTTATTTATAATCTTGAATAACCAGAATGTGCTTCAAAATAAGTTTAACTGTCTGTATATGCATTAATCACATGAAATGTTATGGATAGCATACTGTCATTTAAATACTTTAAATGATATTATCAGAGTTAACTGAAAAATACAAACAGAAACTACCTGGAAAACATAACACTTCACAACTTTAGAAGTTTTAGTGTATGTTTGCTAAATGTACAAAGTTTGGTAGACACTTGAAAGGTCACAGCAAATAAAGAGATGAAACCTCAAGGAGAGAATGCTTGCAATAAATGAAAATTATTATTAACCTTCTGCATTATGCTGTAATAAGATAAAGATCAAACTAACCTATGTATCATTATGTAATTTCTATCAAAGACATATATCTGGTAAGCTATTTCCCTTACATATGTTTATGTAGTATGTATGGATATTTTTATATGAAATTGAAGCAGAGAGATCTGATGGCTTGCCTAAAGTCATACATTAACTTCATAATAACCGAGAGAAGGTATCCAAATCCCGTGGTTCAGCTCAGTGCCACCTATTTCATCCAGTTGTTTTCTTTGTCTATAGAAAAAATAAGCTTGGGAGGCTTATAATCTAGCTATTTTTCTAGATTGATTTTTACAGAACACCTGGGAAGCAGGCCCAGAGAAAATGAGACATCTGAGAAGTTCATAAGTATTATTTTCAAGGGGTTAATAGCATAGTAGCTCTCTAAGTCATCCTTAGAAAGAAATATGTGACACCAGATGGCAGGTCACAGAGCTGGCTCATAAGGAACAGGAGTCTGGGGACACTTTCACAGTGCCAAGTTAAGAAGATACAAGAGAAGAAAAAAAAAACAGGATTTTATTCTTTTCTTTTTATTTCTAAGCTCATTTACAGTTTAAACTTGCATGAAATCTCTACTTAGATCTTCAGAGGAAGGATAATAAGTAGCTCAGTTAACAGTTTGGAATGTGTCATGCAAGATGCTACCCCAAATTGTGCTGGCGTTGATGACAAACTTCCATGAAGAAACTTTGCAATAACCACAACAACTTAAAGCAAAGGTGGTTATTACTGTCCTAAACTTATCTCCAAAATGTTTAATTTCTGTGTTTTGACTTATAATTTATATGGTCATGCTTTATAGAAACACTAGAGAAAATTATTGTTGATTGTAGTGTCCTTCTAGACAAAGAATAAACTAAAGAAAACAAATTCCAAATTTTCACCAAAATCGAAGGTCTTAACCTATTGGGGAGGGGATGACCTGTAAGGAAATATAATCTACTACTGTTGCTATCTGTACAGATATAGAATTAATTCAGATTGTGTGTCTAAGCTGTATGTATCCTGACTATAGATGGATTGCCTAATTCTGGTCATGTGCCTCAAACTTCCAGAAGCTGTGAGCATTGTGTGATGACATAAATTAAACACATTTTAGAAGCAACTTTCTACTGATTTTTGAAGTTGGATATGTTTCAACTTCAGATTCCAAAGTAATTATTTACCAATCATGTGGTAAAAGTTCAGCTGTAGGGCAGAACAAGCAGCTGAAGAAGCAAGGAGAGGCAGAGCATACTTTCCTGACTGTTTTGTTTACCAGCTGTCTGATGGCCTTGCACCTACCTGTACATGTTCATGTATGTTTACCACTTCATCAGCATTACAATTTCACTTCAAAGAGCTTAAAGGAGCTAATTTTAGAAGCCAGATTTGTATTATAAGAAGTTTTGTTTGCGAACTCCATGTATAGCCACATTAACGCAATAAGAAGCTGTTACACACACCAGGTTTTCTGATGTAGTGTGGCATCAATATTTAGGACTTTTGTATCTCTAGGATTAGTAGGGATGAGGAGAAAATAGGAAGTGTTAGAAGCAAAAAAATTAGTTCTGAAAAGCAATTTATATTCTATTCGGCATACAGTAGAAGAACAAAACAAATTAAAGTGGATCTTATGGAAAACATAGGATGTCAGATCTTTCTCCAAACCAAGAGAAAGACTTTTCTATTACAGGCTCAGTGAGTTACTCAGCAGGAGGGCTTTATGTTTAAGACAGTACACAAGATATATGAAAACTTAGTGATGAAGTGAAATATCTACTCTGGGAAAGGCCAGTGGTCTTTCCCATTAGGCACCCTGGAGATCAAAGAGTATTTCACAGACTTAATATACTGTGGTTTCTCACCAGCCTTGATTGTATAAATTAGAATTTTGTCATATGTATATTTAGTGCCAGAGTCAGAGGAGCTATCCAAGCATTTTGCACCACACTCCTCCAGTATTCCTTTCCTAGTAAACATTCCAATAAAAATAAATAAATAAAAAGTAATAACCTGGAAAGTAGCCTTTATTTCTTAAAAGCCTAGGCTTCAGTAAAGAAAAAGAAGGAAGATAGTCGTGTCCAACTCTTGCGACGACCCTATAGACTGTAGCCTGACAAGTTCCTCTGTGCACAGGATTCTCCAGGCAAGTATACTGGAGTGGGTTGTCATTTCCTCCTCTAGGGGATCTTCCCAACCTAGAATCGAACCCAGATCTCCAGCGTTGCAGGCAGATTCTTTACCAACTAGCTATGCGGGAAGCCCCAGGCTTCAGTAAGTGCCCTGCAAAAAAAAAAAAAAAAAAAAAAAAAAAATCCACCTCTTTTCCTTAGAGAAATATGGTAAAATTGCTTGCAGGTAAAACCACTTATGCTACTAAGCAATAGTTTCCACCCTCCCCTTTGGCTCTTTACCTTAGCCAGAAGCCGCGACTCTCTTAAAGACCACAAGGCAGAGACACCCAGGGACGCTTGCGCCTACGACATGGAAACTGCCACCACCAACAGCTACCAACAGCGAAGCTTCAAAATTAAAGCATATTGAAATGTTCACCGAGTTCTCATATTTGCTTCTTAGCTTGAGACCTCCTTACAAAGAGCTTGAAATCCCTTCCCTCCGCAGAGAAAGTGGGGTTTCTTCCTCCTTGCAAACATTGCTGAATCCAAGTCTCCGATGAACTGGTGGCAAAGCTGGCATTTGGGGATCGCGCCTATGGTTGCCTTGTAGCGTGTATTTGCTGTTCGGATATAAATGCATACTTATTCTCCATTCGGATGTGAATGTATACTTATTTACTCCCTATGCTCTATTCGGATATAAATGCAGAGTTATTTATTTATTTCAACCTGTGGACTTGGGTCCTGACTGGTGCTGCGAGGAGAGAGGCCGGGAACACGCGCCTGGAGCCGGACCAGGTGGAGCCTAGCCGCGGTTTTCCGAGGCAAGTCCCAGCTCCGGCTCCTCAGGCCGGGTCTGGACGTGCCCACGTCCGGAGCAGGAAATCACAACCGTGCCCCAGCGCCCGCACGCCTTTCTGGCCTCCAGGAGCTGCTGTCCTTGATTGACAAGCCGGGGACTATTGGCTGAAGTTCCCCCCGCGATTTGCATGCCCAGAGAGGGAGTGTCCTCTGCCGCCCTCCTGCGCCGCCGCGCAGCCCGCAGCCTCCCGAGGAATGCGAGGCGGCGGGGATGCGTGCGGCTTGCGGGCCGGGGCTGTGAGCTGGAGTCGGGCGACCTGGCGCCCGCGCTCGGATATGGGGAGTCTCAGTTGTCCTAGCAGCAGCGCCAGCCACGGAAACCTGCCGGTAAGGGTTGAGGTCCAGGAGTCCCGCGGCCCTGACAGGGTGCAGCACCGTCGTGGGGTTCCTACTCCTTCATGTTTTTCAAACCTTTTTACCTTATTCCAAACTTCACGGGAAGGTTGAGGGGAGAGAAAGGGAGTTTGGAATAATGTCTCTTCATTTTAGCAAGGAATAGGCAAGTCCTTGGATAATGAGAAGTTTCTGAAGCACGAATGGAAGGAGACGAGGTGAAAGGGGTTAGGGTGTGCTCATATGGCTTTAAGATAGAGGGGTTTCTGCGGCCGGCATCTGGCTTTGACTGTCTACTGCAACTGACGAATTGTTTTTGCGTTTCATTTTCCGCGTTTGCTACTCTTTCCCTAGGGAGGGGGATTAGTGAGAGCTTATCATGGGGTGGAAATCCAGATCTTTTAGATTTGATTTTAGGTACGTGTTAAAACGAAGATCAATTCTTCAGACCTAAAGCGTTTATTTAATAGAGAAGGGAGCCCGAGGGGCTAGAGTTTCTATGTTTTTATTGTTGTTGTTGTTTTTGTTGTTATCTGTCTCATAGCAAGGAATGCAAGACATTTCGCGTTCCTGGGACGTTAGCTGTATTAATATTTCAGTGGGAAAAAATAAAGAGCCCACTTCTCGGTCCCCTCCACTACCAGCCCCCTCTCTCCCTGGGACCTACCCTGCCGCGCGGTGCAGTCCCTCCACCGTACTTCCCGGGGTGCGTGATAGTTTGGGATTCTGAACGTTTACTGAGTGAGCGTGATGGGGAACCGGGCGAGAGCCGGGGTGGGGGTGCGGTGCAGAAAGTAAACAGAAAATAAGTTTTGGAGACAGCGTTGCCGCGCAGATCTCTCCCTTGCAGCAAGTTTCCTCTTAACCCTGTTTTGACTGGAGCCTTTGCCTTTGAGAGTGGGGATGGAGCCGGAAGGAGCACGCGTTCTGACTCCAGGTTTTGTGATTCTGCGTGTTTGTAACAAGCCTTCTCTCCCCCCCTACCCCTCGCCCCCCCCACCTCTTCCGCCCCATTCAGCATCTGCTTCTGTTTTTCCTCTTCGTGAGACCGTTCAACTGTCTGGCGAGTTACAGCCGGGCCACGGAGATTCTGTACAGCCTGAACGAGGGGCTACCGGCGGGGGTGCTCATCGGCAGCCTGGCGGAGGACCTGCGGCTGCTGCCCAGCGCCAGGGGGCAGGACCTGCAGTCGCAGTCGCCTCAGCACAGCGTCGCCGAGAGGAACCCTCCTCTCTCCTTCAGCCTGGCCTCCCAGGGGCTGAGTGGCCAGTACGTGACCCTCGACAACCGCTCAGGGGAGCTACACACTTCTGCCCAGGAGATCGACCGGGAGGCCTTGTGTCTTGAAGGAGGCAGAGGGACTGCCTGGGGGGGCAGCATTTCCATCTCCTCTTCGCCTTCGGCTGACTCGGCTGACTCTTGTCTTTTGCTTCTGGATGTCCTAGTCCTGCCTCAGGAATACTTTAGGTTTGTGAAGGTAAAAATCGCTATCCGGGACATCAATGACAATGCCCCGCGGTTTCCTATTTCCCAAATATCAGTTTGGGTTCCAGAAAATGCACCTGTAAACACCCGGCTGGCCATAGAGCATCCTGCCGTGGACCCAGATATGGGCACTAATGGTGTTCAGACCTACCGCTTGCTGGACTACCATCGTATGTTCACCCTGGACGTGGAGGAGAATGAGAATGGGGAGCGCACCCCCTACCTAATTGTCATGGGACTGTTGGACAGAGAGACCCAGGACCAGTATGTGAGCATCATCATAGCTGAGGATGGTGGGTCTCCACCACTGATAGGCAGTGCCACCCTCACCATTGGCATAAGTGACATTAATGACAATTGCCCACTCTTCACAGACTCACAAATCAACATCACCGTGTATGGGAATGCTACTGTGGGCACACCAATTGCAGCTGTTCAGGCTGTGGACAGAGACTTGGGAAACAATGCTCAGATCACCTACTCTTACAGTCAGAAAGTTCCACAAGCATCCAAGGATTTATTCCATTTGAATGAAAACACCGGGGTCATTAAACTTTTCAGTAAGATTGGAGGAAGTGTTCTGCAAACACACAAGCTCACCATCCTTGCTAATGGACCAGGCTGCATCCCTGCTGTGATCACTGCCCTGGTGACTATTATCAGAGTCATTTTCAGGCCTCCTGAAATCATCCCTCGTTATATAGCGAATGAGATAGATGGTATTATTTACCTGAAAGAATTGGAGCCTATTAACACTCCAATTGCATTCTTTACCATAAGAGATCCAGAAGGTAAATACAAGGTAAACTGCTATCTGGAAGGTGAAGGACCATTTAGGTTATTGCCCTACAAACCATATAGTAATGAGTATCTTCTAGAAACGACAAAACCTATGGATTATGAGCTACAGCAATTCTATGAAATAGCCATAGTAGCTTGGAACTCTGAGGGATTTCAAGTTAAAAAAATGATTAAAGTGCAACTTTTAGATGACAATGATAATGCTCCTGTTTTCCTTCAACCCTTGGTAGAACTAACCATTGAAGAAAATAATGCACCCAATGCCTTTTTGACTAAGCTAGATGCTACAGATGCTGACAGTGGAGAGAGGGGCCAAGTTTCATATTTTCTGGGACCTGATGCTCCATCATATTTTTCCTTAGACAGTGTCACAGGAATTCTGACAGTTTCTACTCAGCTGGATCGAGAGGAGAAAGAAACGTATAGGTACACAGTCAGAGCTGTTGACTCTGGGAAGCCACCCCAAGAATCAGTAGCTACTGTTATTATCACAGTGTTGGATAAAAATGACAACAGCCCTAGGTTCATCAACAAGGACTTCAGCTTCTTTGTGCCAGAAAATTTTCCAGGATATGGTGAAATTGGAGTGATTAGTGTCACAGACGCCGATACTGGGCAAAACGGATGGGTTGCTCTCTCCGTGGTGAACCAGAGTGATATTTTTGTCATAGACACTGGAAAGGGCCTGCTGAGAGCTAAAGTCTCTTTGGACAGAGAGCAGCAAAGCTCCTACACTTTGTGGGTTGAAGCCGTCGATGGGGGTATGCCTCCCCTCTCCTCTACTGCAAAAATCACAATTCTCCTTCTAGATATTAACGACAACCCACCTCTCGTTTTATTCCCTCAGTCTAACATGTCTTACTTGTTGGTGTTGCCTTCTACTCTCCCTGGCTCACTAGTTACAGAGGTCTATGCAGTTGACAAAGACACAGGCATGAATGCTGTCATAGCCTATAGCATCATAGGGAGAAGAGGGCCTAGGCCTGAATCCTTTAGAATTGACCCTAAAACTGGCAACATTACTTTGGAGGAGGCATTGTTGCAGACAGATTATGGGCTCCATCGTTTATTGGTGAAAGTGAGTGATCATGGTTATCCAGAACCTCTCCATTCCACAGTCATGGTGAATCTATTTGTCAATGACACCGTCAGTAATGAGAGCTACATTGAGAATCTTTTAAGAAAGGAACCAGAAATTAGCATAGAAGAGAAAGAACCACAGATTTCAATAGAACCAACTCAAAGGAAAGGTGAATCCGTGTCCTGTATGCCCACATTAATAGCTCTATCTGTAATAAGCTTGAGTTCTATCACATTCTTAACAGGGATGGGCATATATATCTGTTTAAGGAGAGAAAAGAAACACCATAGGGAGGATGAAAATTTGGAAGTACAAACTCCATTAAAAGGAAAAATTGACTTGCATATGAGAGAGAGGAAACCAATAGATATTTCTAATATTTGATTTTTTTTTCTGTGGAATAGTAGAGATATTTCAACTGATTTTGGGGATTTCTCACCACCAAAACAAGAATGTGGATGGCAGTTCAAATAAAGGACATCTAATTTATAACTTGTACTATATTGTAAATAGCTGTTTACAGGTTTTTAAATTCAAAATCAGAAGTTATAATATGTGTACAGAAAGTTTTAAATGAAATTGTTACTAACAGTTATGGAACTGTTATTTAGAAAATCTTGGACATGATTAGCAGCTTTCATACACCAAGCAGATGATTGTTAAAACCTAGGAGTGAGGTAAGAAAATGTACGTTGCATTTTTTGTCTAAAAAGTCCTTTAACCACAAGAGGGCTTCGACTACTCCTTTGCAGGGAACTGTTTTAAGGTATTGTACATGACAGTTGTGTACGAAATTAATGAAAGAGTCTATTTTAAATATACTGTTTTTAACATTAAACAAAGATGAGATTAAATGGGATTTCACCCCACTTAAATATATGATTAAAAATAAAATAAATGCATTTGTAAACAGTATGTTCATTACCTCACAAATGCATCTTGTATAATTTGAAAGAGAAGGTATCTTTAATTTGAAAAATAAGGCATCTGTGAAGAAGCACAGTTCTTTTTTAGCAAGGATAAATATTTTGCCATGTGTTAAAGATCTGATGTGCTGAAGAATAATTCACTTTCTGTGTACTCTTGTGGCTTTCTATTTGCTTTACCACTGCATTTACTGTTAACACAGGAAATTCTTTCTTAAAGAAAATGTAACTAGAAGTTATGTCCAAGAAAATCAACCAGAAGCAAAGAAATGTTTCAATCCTTAGTTGCTTAATATGCGTTTATGATATTTTGATGCTTTCACAACTCATCAGTAGTACTTTATATTTGGGCTTTGTATTAGATCTTATATACTTAAATTCAAGTGTTACATAAAAAAAAAAAGAAATCCTATTAAAATTATTCTAGAAGCTGGTGGACACTATCTGTTGTTTTAGCAGGACCTTTTCTATGAGAGTTCTACTTATCGTTTTGTTGTTGTTTAGGTTTGTTGGCTACCATTTCTGGCTTCCTTTCTTTGGCTTTGGATTAGTTCCAAGAGTTTATTTGTAAGCCCAGAAGCAGACCTCTTTGATAATTTAGCTTTTACTAAATGCTTTGCAGTGAAGCAAGCTGGTTTATCAGTGATTGATCACCCTCACTTCATTGTGTGAGCTGGAAATTTTATTTTATATGAGAGCTATAGCAAAATTATCTGTGTAAACAATGAATTTGTTAGCTTAAACTGGATCATTCTACTTTTTGGCATCATGTGTTTGTACTGTACCAAAAGTGTTTATATGTCTGCAAATTAAAGGTATATATTTTCGTAATTTTCTCATTTTTACTGTTTTATATACATGGGTTTGTTGTTTTACTGAAGTGCCTGTTAATGGCATTCATCTGCTTTTAAAGATCAATGTGAGTAAATTGTAAATATTATGTTATGCTAAAGTTTACATTATACTAATTTATTACTTAAATAAACATTGGGTAAATTATTAAACACATGTGTAATTATAGACATATATATGTGTGTTTGTGTGTGTGTGTATCATAGACAAAGACTATGGTTATGTACTTGATAGTTCATATGAAAATTTATAGCCATGCATGTCTGCATGCATATTTATTTACTATGACTTAGAAACAATTATAAACACTCATTTTAATTGCAAACCCTCTATTGACTCTGTTATAAACTTCAAATTTAAAATAAAAACACGTTGCAAAAAAATAATTGAATACAAAAACTTAAGATCTTTTGAATATGTATTCACTCATTTTCTTATTTTTAATTTGACAATTAAATAAGATAATAAGATATGAAACAGTAGTGCTTGCTGCAAAAGGGAAATATACTTTTATTAGAAATTCCTTTTGTTTGAGAGCCACCTGAGCTAAGAAACTAAGATCATTTACCTCCCCAAACTTTTCATTCATAATTGATATAGCCCTCCAAACTTCATTTGTAATTAATATAGGGCAAAGGAGGAAACCATTCTCCACCAGTTATTTTTATATCTATTTCTCTTTTTTATATGAAGGAACTACATGTGAAACAAGTAGCACCATTAAAAGAAAAAAAAAAAAAGTCCACAATTGCAATGATTGAATTATCAGTATAAATTACAAAATACTTTATTCACTTCTGAATTTGAAGAGGTTCATGTGTTTGAGGATATGGATTTCATCTCTAGCATTAAAAAATGCCTTTAACATTAATAAAAGAACATATTTCGATTACTCCTTGTGCCAGGATTTCCTTTACAAAAACATCTCATTCACACTAAAAACATTTATAACAAGAGAAGTTAAAGTAAATTAAGCTCAAAGATAAAAGTCTCTTTTTACTAACACCTTGTGCTAGAATGGTTGCCAAAATGTATGCTAATCATGTCAATGTTGCTAGTTGAGCTGGCACAAAAATAAATGTTCCATTCATTAAAAGCCCTAATATCCATTTAACAGTTTCAGGACCAGTGAGTTTTCTTTGCCCAACTTAATGAAGAAGATTGCTCTGATCTTTGCATTGCCAAATCCATTCTTATACTACAGAGAAAATTGTTCATTAATTTGGATTGGGAAACTTAAAGCAACAAAGCAATTTCAGCTACAAGGAAGGAAGCAGTTTGCATTACTTGACTGTTTAGATGCCTTGACCCTATTAAAATAAAATAAAAATAAAAAAAAGGTTTTCTTGGCAGTTATGCTTCCATCAATGGTAGTTAAAAGAAAAAGGATAAAGAAAGTCTTCTTTTAAAACAGTTGTGTAGAATACATGTATTAAAAATAAAATCCAAAGCTTTGTCTTTTTGAATGCTCTGCATGTGTTTTACACAGACACCAGGCATAATCTTGCCTATGAAGTAGCATCACTGAAGTAATATTGTGTGTGCTAAGTCATTTCAGTCATGTCCAACTCTGTGTGACCCCGTGGACTGTAGCCAGACTCCTCTGTCCATGGGATTTCTCAGGCATGAATACTGGATTGGGTATCCCGGTTCCTTCCCCAGGGGATATTCTCAACCTAGGGATGGAACCCATGTCTCTCATGTCTCCTGCATTAGCAGGCATGTTCTTTACCAATAGCACCACCTGGGAAGCAATACTAGGGACAGTGCATAAAGTGGACTTGACTGCAATAATACCTATCTTTAGGATTCTAATTTATACAACTAGAACATCTCAATTGACAATTGCAAAAAGAGGGAAAATACAATCCTCTCCTGAGCTTATGGATACTCCAGTTCTAATCTATCTCAGCACAGAGAACTGAGGTCCTGACCTGTGGCAGAAAAAGAAGAAAGTAATGAAAGGACAGTGTTGAGCATATGGAGCTCTTCAACTCATTGGACAGTCTCAGCTGACAGACAAGGGACACAGATATCTGAACATTGTCCTCACTCTGAGGGAGATTTGCTCACTGTAAGAAAGCAGTCAGTGCTACCAAATACCATTTTGTTGATTTGTACAATCTCTGCCCAGCAATGTGCCTTTAGAGTATGAGTAGTCAACAAATATTTATTGAAAGGAAGAGGACTGACAGTTATGCAAATAGAAGCAAAAAAGAAAACAAAAAATCAATCTGTTAAAAATAAAAGTAATTCCTGGGAAAAATACCCATTGTAATTTTTTTCTAGTTATTTATAGTACTGATAAGGAAAGTTTATGAATAATTTTCAGATAATATATATGTGAACACCTACAGTCTATAATCATTTTTTAAATGTCAGTTATTGTTGGTAATTGTTCTTAAAATACTAGTACTTTCTCCTATGATAAAACTCTAAACTGGAAATGTATTCCATTAAGGATATAAAACAAAACTGAATGAACTTTAAGGCTTAGCCCACTGGTGTCAAGAAGTAGGAAGACTGCAATGGCTAAAAAAATAATCAGTCATTCATATCATACTTATTTATTTCAGTACTCTAAATATAATGGGCTTAACTGAGAACAAGACAGAGTCCCTTGATGACTTTAGATAATGTTGTGAAAGGCGAACAAGTAAAACTTCAATCTGAAAAGAACAGCATTATATGGGATAAATGCCTGTTTCCAGAATATCAAGCGAACAATATCTAACACAATCTTGGGAAGTCTCTGAGAAAGCTTCCTAAAGGAGGTTATTTCTAAACTGGACACTCTCAGGAAAGATGATGTCTAATCTGAGTATTAAAAGGAGAAGTTAGCCAGGGGAAAGTGGGCAGAAGAGAGAAGGGTATTTGAGGAAGAAGAAATAATGTGCAAGGCACACATGTCCTAGTGAGCACATCATGACTTTTTATTGGTGTTCAGTCGCTAAGTCTTGTCCAAATCATTGAAACCTCATGAACTTCAATAAGCCAGGCTTACCTGCCCTTCACTATCTCCCAGACTTTGCTTAAATTCATGTCCACTGAGTCAGTGATGTCACCCATCTCATCCTCTGTCACCTCCTTCTCCTCTTGCCCTCAATCTTTCCCAACATCAGTGTCTTTCCAATGTGTCAGCTCTTCATATCAGGTGGCCAAAGTATTAGAGCTTCAGTGCCAGCATCAATCCTTCCAAAGAATATTCAGAATTGATTTCCTTCAGGATTGATCTCCTTGCTTTCCAAAGGACTCTTAAGAGTCTTCTCCACCACCACAGTTTGAAAGCATCAATTCTTCGGTGCTCAGTCTTCTTTATAGTCTAACTCCCACATCCATATATGCCTACCGGCAAAATCATAGCTTTGACTATATGAACCTTTGTCGGCAAAGTAATGTCTCTGCTTTTTAATATACTCTCTAGGTTTGTCATAGCCATTCTTCCAAGGAGCAAGAGGGTTTTTTTTTTTTTTTTTTTTTTTTTGTTGTTGTTGTTGTTTTTTTTTTTTTTTTTAATTTCATGGCTGCAGTCACCACCTGCATTGATTTCGGAGACCAAGAAAATTAAATCTGACACCATTTCTACATTTTTCCCATCTATTTGCCATAGGGTGATAGGACCTGATGCAATGATCTTCATTTTTTAAACGTTGCATTTTAAGCAAGCTTTTAACTCTCCTCTCTAACCTTAGACAGTTCCTCTTCATTGTCTCCCATTAAAGTGGTATCATTTGCACATCTGAGGTTGTTGATATTTTTCCTGGCAATCTTACCTCCACCTCGTGATTCATCCAGTCCATCATATCACATGATATACATTGCATATAAGTTAACTAAGCAGAGTGACCATATACAGCCTTTGAGGGCCGTTTTCCCAATTTTGAACCAGTCCGTTGTCCCATTTCAGGTTCTAACTGTTGCTTCTGCCTTTCTTTGGAACTGGAATGAAAACTGATCCTTTCCAGTCTTGTGGCCACTGCTGAGTTTTTCAAATTTGCTGGTGTAATGAATGCAGCATTTTTAACAGCGTCATCTTTAAGGATTTGAAATAGCTCAGCTGGAATTCTGTCACCTCCACTAAATTTGTTCATAGTAATGCTTCCTAGGGCTTCCCTGGTGGTTCAGAGGGTAAAGCATTTGCCTGTAGTGAGGGATACCCAGGTTCAATTCCTGGGTCAGGAAGATCCCCTAAGGCCTACTAAACTTCACACTCCAGGATGGCTACCTCTAGGTGAGTGACCACACCATCGTGGTTATCTGGGTCATTAAGAACTGGTCATACAGTTCTGTGTATCATTGCCACCTTAACCTCTCCTGCTTCTGCTAGGTCCTTGAAGTTTTTATTCTTCATTGTGTCCATCTTTGCATGAAATATTCCCTTGGTATCTCCAGTTTTCTTAAAAAACAATCTCTAGTCTTTCCTATTCTATTGCATTCCTCTATTTCTTTGAATTGTTCACTTGAAAAGGCTTTCTTATCTCTCCTTGATATTCTTTGGAACTCTGCATTCAGTTGAGAATATCTTTCCCTTTCGACTTTGCCTTTTGCTTCTCTTCCTTTCTCAGCTATTTTAACCCCTCCTTAGATAACTGCTTTGCCTTCTTACATTTCCTTTTCTTGGACATGGTTTTAGTCACCACCTCCTGTTCAGTGGTATGAACCTCTGTCCATAGTTCTTCAGGCACTCTATCTATCAGTTCTAATCCCTTGAATCAATTTGTCACTTCCACTGTATAATCTTAAGGGATTTGATTTATGGCATACCTGGTGACCTGGTGGTTTTCCCTACTTTCTTGACTTTGAGCCTGAATTTTGCAATACAGAGCTGAAAAAGGAGCTTAATTTTGCCATAATGATTTGAGCCACAGTCGGCTCGAGTTTTTGTTTTTGCTGACTGTATCAAGTTTCTTCATCTTCAGCTGCAAAGAATATGCTGCTGCTTCTACTGCGCTAAGTCACTTCAGTCGTGTCTGACTCTATGTGACCCCATAGATGGCAGCCCACCAGACTCCCCTGTCCCTGGGATTCTCCAGGCAAGAACACTGGAGTTGGTTGCCATTTCCTTCTCCAATGCGTGAAAATGAAAAGTGAAAGTTAAGTCACTCAGTCATGTCCGACTGTTCACGACCCCATGGACTGCAGCCTACCAGGCTCCTCCATCCATGGGATTTTCCAGGCAAGAGTACTGGAATGAGGTGCCACCTAATCCATCTGATTTTGGTATTGACCATCTACTGATGTCCTTGTGTAGAGCCATCTTTTGTGTTGTTGGAAGAGAGTGTTTGCTATGACCAGTGCATTCTATTAGCAAAACTCTGTTAGCATTTACCCTGCTTCATTTTGTATTCCAAGGCCAATTTTGCCCATTATTCTAGGTATCTCTTGATTTCCTACTTTTTCATTCCAGTCCTCTATGACAGAAAGGACATCTTTTTAGTTCTAGGAGGTCTTGTAGATCTTCATAGAATTGTTCAACTTCAGTTTCTTTGCCATTAGTGGTTGGGGCATAGACTTGGATTGCTGTGATGTCAAATGATTTACCTTGGAAATGAACAGAGATCATTCTGTCATTTTTGAGACTGCAACCAAGTACTGCATTTCAGACTCTTTTGTTGACTACAATGGCTATTTCATTTCTTCTAAAGGATTCTGGCCCACAGTAGTATTTATAATGGTCATCTGAATTAAATTCACACATTCCAGCCCATTTTAGTTCACTGGTTGCTAAAATGTCAGTGTTTACTCTTGCCATCTCCTGTCTGACCATATCCAATTTACCTCATTTCATGGACTTAACATTCCAGGCTCTTATGCAATATTGTTCTTCCTATCATCAGACTTTAATTCACCAACAGATACAGCCACAGTTGGGTGTTGTTTCCACTTTGGCTCAGCCTTTTCATTCTTTCTGTACCTATTTTTCCACTCTTTCTCAGAAGTATATTGGACATAAACTGACCTGCGGGATGGGGGGGATCATCTTTCAGTGTTAAATATTTTTGCCTTTTCATAATGTTCATGGGGTCTTCAAGGCAAAAAATACTGAAGTGTTTGTCATTCCCTTCTTCAGTGGACCACGTTTTTGTCAGGCCCTAACTAGTAGGGACTTCGGTTCAGTTCAGTTCAGTTGCTCAGTTGTGTCTGACTCTTTGCAACCCCATGAATCGCAGCACGCCAGGCCTCCCTGTCCATCACCAACTCGCGGAATTCACTCAGACTCACGTCCATGAGTCCGTGATGCCATCCAGCCATTTCATCCTCGGTCGTCCCCTTCTCCTCCTGCCCCCAATCCCTCCCAGCATCAGAGTCTTTTCCAATGAGTTAACACTTCGCATGAGGTGGTCAATGTACTGGAGTTTCAGCTTTAGCATCATTCCTTCCTAAGAAATACCAGGAATGATCTTCAGAATGGACTGGTTGGATCTTCTTGCAGTCCAAGGGACTCTAAAGAGTCTTCTCCAACACCACAGTTCAAAAGCATCAATTCTTCGACGCTCAGCCTTCTTCACAGTCCAACTCTCACATCCATACATGACCACAGGAAAAACAGCCTTGACTAGAAGGACCTTAATCGGCAAAGCAATGTCTGCTTTTGAATGTACTACCTAGGTTGGTTATAACTTTTCTTCCAAGGAGTAAGCGTCCTTTAATTTCATAGCTGCAGTCACCATCTGCAGTGATTTTAGAGCCCCAAAAAATAAAGTCTGAAACTGTTTCCACTGTTTCCCCATCTATTTCCCCGGAAGTGATGGGTCTGGATACCATGATATTCATTTTCTGAGTGTTGAGCTTTAAGCCAACTTTTTCACTCTCCTCTTTCACTTTCATCAAGGGTCTTTTTAGCTCCTCTTCACTTTCTGCCATAAGGGTGGTGTCATCTGCATATCTGAGGTTATTGATATTTCTCCCAGCAATCTTGATTCCAGCTTGTGTTTATTCCAGTCCAACGTTTCTCATGATGTACTCTGCATATAAGTTAAATAAGCAGGCTGACAATATACAGCCTTGACGTACTCCTTTTCCTATTTGGAACCAGTCTGTTGTTCCATGTCCAGTTCTAACTGTTGCTTCCTGACCTGCATACAGATTTCTCAAGAGGCAGGTTAGGTGGTCTGGTATTCCCATCTCTTTCAGAATTTTCCACAGTTTATTGTTATCCACACAGTCAAAGGCTTTGGCATAGTCAATAAAGCAGAAATAGATGTTTTTTTCTGGAACTCTCTTGCTTTTTCCATGATCCAGCAGATGTTGGCAATTTGATCTCTGGTTCCTCTGCCTTTTCTAAAACCAGCTTGAAAGTCAGGGAGTTCACGGTTCACGTATTGCTGAAGCCTGGCTTGGAGAATTTTGAGCATTACTTTACTAGCATGTGAGATGAGTGCAATTGTGTGGTAGTTTGAGCATTCTTTGACATTCCCTTTCTTTGGAATTGTAATGAAAACTGACCTTTTCCAGTACTGTGGCCACTGCTGAGTTTTCCAAATTTGCTGGCATATTGAGTGCAGCACTTTCACAGCATCACCTTTCAGATTTGCAATATCTCAACTGGAATTCCATCACCTCCACTAGCTTTGTTCGTAGTGATGCTTTCTAAGGCCTACTTGACTTCCCATTCCAAGATGTTTGGCTCTAGATTAGTGATCACATCATCAAGATTATCTGGGTCGTGAAGATCTTTTTTGTACAGTTTTTCCATGTATTCTTGCCACCTCTTCTTAATATCTTCTGCTTCTGTTAAGTCCATCACATTTCTGTCCTTTATCAAGCCCATCTTTGCATGAAGTGTTCCCTTGGTATTTCTAATTTTCTTGAAGAGATCTCTAGTCTTTCCCATTCTGTTGTTTTCCTCTATTTCTTTGCATTGATCGCTGAAGAAGGCTTTCTTATCTCTTCTTGTTATTCTTTGGAGCTCTGCGTTCAGATGCTTATATCTTTCCTTTTCTCCTTTGTTTTCCACCTCTCTTCTTTTCACAGCTATTTGTAAGGCCTCCCCAGACAGCCGTTTTGCTTTTATGCATTTCTTTTCCATGGAGATGGTCTTGATCCCTGTCTCCTGTACAATGTCAGGAACCTCATTTCATAGTTCATCAGGCACTCTATCTATCAGATCTAGGCCCTTAAATCTATTTCTTACTTCCACTGTATAATCATAAGGGATTTGACTTAGGTCATACCTGAATGGTCTAGTGGTTTTCCCTACTTTCTTCAATTTAAGTCTGAATTTGGTAATAAGGAGTTCATGATCTGAGCCACAGTCAGCTCCTGATCTTGTTTTTGTTGACTCTATAGAGCTTCTCCATCTTTGGCTGCAAATAATACAGTCAATCTGATTTTGGTTTTGACCATCTGGTGATGTCCGTGTGTAGAGTCTTCTCTTTTGTTGTTGAAAGATGGTGTTTGCTATGACCAGTTTGCCAGTTTCTTGGCAAAACTCTATTAGTCTTTGCCCTGCTTCATTCCGCATTCCAAGGCCAAATTTGCCTGTTACTCCAGGTGTTTCTTGACTTCCTACTTTTGCATTCCAGTCCCCTATAATGAAAAGGATATCTTTTCTGGTTGTTAGTTCTAAAAGATCTTGTAGGTCTTCATAAAACCGTTCAACTTCAGCTTTTTCAGCATTACTGTTTGTGGCATAGACTTGGATAACTGTGATATTGAATGGTTTGCCTTGGAGACGAACAGAGATCATTCTGTCGTTTTTGAGACTGCATCCAACTACTGCATTTTGGACTCTTTTGCTGCCCATGATGCCTACTCCATTTCTTCTGAGGGATTCCTGCCCGCAGTAGTAGATAAAATGGTCATCTGAGTTAAATTCACCCATTCCAGTCCATTTTAGTTCACTGATTCCTAGAATGTCAACATTTACCCTTGGCATTTCTTGTTTGACCACTTCCAAATTAAAATAAATAAATTTATATTTAAAAAATGGAAGTGTACACGTACTGCAAATAATAAAGAGACTTGTGCCATATCTGAAGGTTGATATTTTACGCCAGGTGTAATGGGAAATTTAAGGATTTGACCAGGGAATGTGTGCTTTTAAAAGACCACATTGTCCATGTGTGGAGCTTGTATTGAAGAAGATTCTGGAAACTGGGTAGAAGGAGAAGGAGTAGGGACAAGTGAAAGACAGGGCCTTAAAGTAAGCAATATAAAAAGCATATACAGCATGCTGCTGCTGCTGCTGCTGCTGCTGCAGCTAAGTCACTTCAGTCGTGTCTGACTCTGTGTGACCCCATAGACGGCAGCCCACCAGGCTCCCCAGTCTCTGAGACTCTCTAGGCAAGAACACTGGAGTGGATTGCCATTTCCTTCTCCAATGCATGAGAGTGAAAGTGAAGTTGTGTCCGACTCTGTACGACCCCATAGACAGCAGCCCGCCAGGCTCCTCCATCCATGGGATTTTCCAGGCAAGAGTACTGGAGTGGGGTGCCATAATTTATAAGTGATAAAGAGACTTGGGGTACTAATAAGAATTAATCCACATGTAATATATAATAAAGTTCATAATTTTCATAATTTACTTTCAAGCCTATTTTATAAATTTGGAAAACACAGAGAGCCTGTTTACTAAACATTAAATCAACAATGAAAGCATTATAGTTATAACTCCCATTCTAATGTTGGGTTTTGTGATGCAGATGGAATTATAAAGAAACTAATTCACTAAGTTTATTTCATACTCATGACTATCAGTTCTATTCAATTGTACAAATAGTACTGTGTGCCCATGTAGTAGATATTCCAACATGAGGTTGACCTCATCAAGAATATTTTATGCAAGACATTTATAATATTGTGCTTGTAGTTGCTTCAAAAATCTCCACTTGAGGACTTCCCTAGTGGTCCAGTGGTTGAGAATCTTCCTGCCAATGCAGGAGACATGGTGCAAGAAGATCCCACATGCCACAGGGCAACTGAGCCAGTGTACCACAACTACTGAACCCATGCCCCCTAGAGCCTGTACTTCACCATGAGAGAAGTCACCATAGTGAGAAGCTCATGCACCACAACCAGAGAGTAGCCCCCACTCACTGCAACTAGAGAAAGCTCATGCACAGTAACAAATAACCAGTACAGCCAAAAATAAAATGCATAAAAATTTGTCTCCACATGCATAAGAATCATGTTGGAAATTTAAGAAAAAGTCAATGAGATGTCAAGTGGACAATGTAAGACATAAGTATAATTTCAAGTGTTGTGGGAGTATCAGGAAAAAATGATATATCTGTGGCAGGAAATTCTAAATAAATCCAGCAAATACAAGCAGGTGACAGAGGTACTTGGGGTCAGAAGTATAGATCTTCAAGTTTAACATCATTTTTGGATGAAAGAAGTCATTTAACATATTTTATGCTTCAGTTTATTTTGTGTAACTGAAGAATTTAGTAGGATCTAGTACCCACTGGTGGAAATTTCAAACCCAGTCTAAATAAATCTATATAATAGATGAAAAAAAAAAAAAAAAGAAACAGTATTGTATGGAGTCCCAGCTTCAAGAAAAGTCATTTGCCCTCTCCAAATTTGCCCCTCTTATGGCTTATCTGTGTGAAAATTATTAACTTATTCTACTTCACAGTGTAATTTTGAAAATCAAATAAATTAATTTATGCAAAATATTTCACACAAATGAAATGTTCCTCAAATATTAGCTATCATTGTCACTATCTGTATTAAAAAGTGTGCTATTAGGTTGTCTTAGCAGTTTTTCACTCATTCTTCTTTCAAATTCATTCAATCCTTATTTTTATTACACAGAAAAATAAGCCATAAATTTATAGTGTTTTAGATTGAAGGCCTGTGTGCTCAATATCTTCTAATATGTTCATCCTCATTATCCATTTCACAGGTCAATGGACTTTGTTTCCACAGTGACTTTGTATGTCCTTTTTCATTTGGAAATCTCATGAGGGCCGGAAACATGATATAAATTATCAAAACATGGAATGTTACATGATAATTTAGTCCAACCCAATCATTTTCAGTTGAAGAATCTAAGACAGAATATCAAGAAAAAAAACTTACAATTGAGGGGATTAGAATAGAAAACAACAATCATGAATGTAAAAGACAAACAAACAAACAAAGTCTTACTGAAAACAGCAGTTACTTTTCCTTCAAATCTTTCCTTAAAACAAATATTTTTACATTTTCTAGAAAGTTAACCAAAATGTGATAATTAAAAAGACAATATGCAAAATATTTTTAAATATTATGAGACAAAACTGCATTTAAAAATGAAGTTAATTAAAACTAATCATTAAAATGTATTAATAAAAATTGTATATATTTCTTGCATACACTTGTAGAAAAAAAAATATAATTTAAAACATAAAGTTACTTCCCTGGTGGCTCAGCAGGTAAAGAATTTGCCTGTGATGTGGAAGACCTGGGTTTGATCCCTGGGATGGGAAGATTCCCTGTAGAAGGGAACTACCCACTCCAGAATTCTTGCCTGGAGAATTCCATGGACTGTATAGTTCATGGGGTTGCAAAGAACTGGGCTTGACTGAGCGACTTTCCCTTTCCCTTTTCCTGGTGGCTTAGTGGTAAAGAATCTGCCTGCAAAGCAGTAAATGCAACATGAAGCTATGAGTTTGATCCCTGGGTTGAGAAGATCCCCTGGAGAAGGAAATGTCAACCCACTCCAATATTCTTCCCTAGGAAATTTCATAGCAGAGGAGCCTGGTGGGCTACAGTCCAAGGGGTCATGAATGAGTCAGATATGCCTTAGGACTAAACAACAAGAATAAAAATGCCTCATAAAGAGAACAATACTAAAAATATATATATATAATTAATTTATTTGATGAATATAATAATTGCAGGAAAATAGTAGGGAAACAAACTTGAGGAGATGAGAGAATAAGTGAGAATAATTAAGGAAAACTGTGTGAGCCTTACAGAAAAGTGAAAGGAATAAACTTGATTTATAAGTTGGGAATAAATATTCACTTATGTAAAATTTATATATGCACACACACACACACACACACACACACACACACACACACACACATATATATATATATATATATAATATAGAAAAGACAGCCTCAGTGTGGTTATAAGAGATACCATTAATTTGAAAATGAAGATGACCAGGCTTGTATACAGTAAGGTAAATGAAGGTAAACCCAAAATGACTGAATGTAGAAGCTAACTAAACCACAAACTTGACAACCTCAAAAGAAGTTTGGATTATTGACCTTCTCCTCACAGTTTTGGGTACAATATCCTAACACTTAACCAAAGATAAAAACTATTTTCAACTATTTATTTACTTAACATATTCAGTATTAGTTGATACCTCTGATAAGCAAGACATTGTGCTAGACACTAGGAAAAATTTCCTTCTTTCCTCAAAAAAGCCCTTTCTCCAGTTTGAGGAAACTAATGTAAACAGTACAGAATAATGAATGAATATGTCTTCCCTCTATTTACTTTCCACTTGTGCTTCTTGAAATAAATTACATACTGGGAGCTAATAAGCAGAATTTCAAAATTATTAGAAGAATGAAATCTTTGCAATGTTCATAAATAAACAAATAGGAACTGGGTGCTTACTATGGATGGGATGGAATGGGTGAATTTACAAGTATATATATATGTTATATATAATTATATATATATATATTTAATCATTTTGAAAATTTTAATTCCTTATAACTCCAAGTACAATTTTCACTTAAAAGATTTAACAAGTAAAAGCAATGGGTGCTGTGAACAAGCTACTTCCTTCAGACTAGCATGTAACTATGATATTCATAGGACTTCTCTGGTGGCTTAGACGGTAAAGCATCTGCCTACACTGCAGGAGACCCAGGTTCAATCCCTGGGTCGGGAAGATCTCCTGGAGAAGGAAATGGCAAGCCACTCCAGTACTCTTGCCTGGAAAGTCCCATTGACGGAGAAACCTGGTAGGTTATAGTCCATGGGGTCGCAAAGAGTTGGACACAGCTGAGCAACTTTACTTTCATGTGTGCTTTCATGATATTCATTCACTGCTGCTGCTGCTGTTAAGTCGTTTCAACTGTGTCCGACTCTGTGCGACCCCATAGACGGCAGTCCACCAGGCTGCCTCATCCCTGGAATTCTCTAGGCAAGAATACTAGAGTGGGTTGCCATTTCCTTCTGTAATGCATGAAAGTGGAAAGTGAAAGGGAAGTTGCTCAGTTGTCCGACTGTTCGCGACCCCATGGACTGCAGCCTACCAGGCTCCTCCATCCATGGGATTTTCCAGGCAAGAGTACTGGAGTGGGGTGCCAATAGTTACTGTGCCAAAATATTTCAAAGATAGCAGATTTCTGTTTTGCAAATATACTTATATATCATTTCAGATTCATCAGTTCAGTTCAGTTCAGTTCAGTCGCTCAGTCATGTCCGACTCTTTGCGACCCCATGAATCGCAGCACGCCAGGCCTCCCTGTCCATCACCAACCACTGGAGTTCACTCATATTCACGTCCATCGAGTCAGTGATTTGAGCTAATAAGCTTTCTTAAGGTACTTCCTTGGCATTGTGAGGTTTTGATTTAATGGAGTGTAAAATGTACTTTGGAAATTGTTGTGTAAATCTTTCACATAATAACATACAACAGTTTTTTTTCAAAATTATGAGATCTGGTATAATGTACAATGTGAGGAGATTTTAAAATTAATATAAAAAAAAATTACTGCATGTATATTCTGAATCCTCCATCTCATTATGAAGAAAAAAATATACTCTAGAGAAGTTAATTCTAGAAGATTCATAGAAAAAAAGATGTTGCACTTTAGAGTGAAATGGGCAAATACTTTTTTTAAAATCTAAAAAACTAAATTTTTTTTTCTCCTTTCAAAAAACCTCATCTACCCAATTTTCTTCCTCACCTCACTGTCTTATTAAATTGGGAAACTAGTTTCCTTCACATTTTTCTAGTTAAATTATAAAATCACAAAAATTTTCAGTCAGATGAATGAGGGCAATGCTAATTATAAAGTAGGTACAAAAATCGCTATTGGTTTATATTGGAACAAATTTCCATCTATGATTTTTTCAATTATTATTTCACTGTAAAAAGTTACATTTGAATTACAGATTTCCATGTAAGTAGCAGCAGTCAATATTCACTGCAAGGATAAAAGTTACAATAACAGGTATTTAGTTTATCCTTAAAATACTAACATTGAATTATCTAAGTATTCAAGTTTAACAAAGTCAACTATCCTGTATATGTTTGATTTCCCTGTCTATTCCTACAAAGAATTTTTCCTACAAAAAGCAATATAGAACATATAATTTTCCCAATCTCATTTACACGTGTATTTAACAATTGAATCAGATTTCTGTGAAGAATAAGTGAGTAAAACTTGTCTTATAAAATTCTCTGAAATGGGAGATTTAATGTAACTTCAGTAAATCAAATCAATTCCTGTTTTGTGTTTTATGCTTGACTCAGGATGTACTGCTCAACATGCCATGACAAATCAGCATCAAGCCATTTGATGGGGAATTTCAACTCACACAATTAGAGATGATTTCTAAAAGACCTTACTAGTGAATGTACATATTAGGAAAGAAAGGTAAAGTATCTATGAAAACTTACAAAACGTCTGTCTCATGGAGTCGGGAGGAATCGTAAAACATCTAGTTTCTCTGATTTTTCTTACTCTATCATCCTACTGATCTCTAACAAGGAAAGTTCAATATTATCAGAATCCAGTGATTAATCTGCCTATAGTATCAAGATTGCTGGGAAAAATAACAACAAACTCAGGTATGCTGATGATACCACTCTAATGGCAGAAAGCAAAGAGGAACTAAAGAGCCTCTTGATAAGGGTGACAAAGGAGAGGGAAAAAGCTCCCTTAAAACACAGCATTAAGAAAACTAAGATCATGGCATCCAATCCCATTACTTCATGACAAATAGAAGGGGGAAATGTGGAAGTAGTGACACATTTTCTCTTCTTCGGCTTCAAAATCACTGTGGATGGTGACTGCCATCATGAAATTAGATGTTTGCTTCTTGGAAGGAAGGCTTTGACAACCTAGATAGAGTACTGAAAAGCAATAAGTATCACTTTTCCAACAAAGGTACATATAGGCAAAGCTATGGACTTTCCAATAGTCCTGTAAGGATCTGAGAGGTGAACTATAAAGAAGGCTGAGTGCTGAAGAATTCATGATTTCAAACTGTGGTGCCAGAGAAGACTCTTGAGAGTCCCTTGGATGACAAGGAGACCAAACCAGTCAATCCTAAAGGAAATAAACCCTGAATATTCATTGGAAGGGCTGGTGATGAAGCGCTAATATTTTGCCCACCTGATGTGAAAAGTTGACGCAATGGAAAGACCCTGATGCTGGGAAAGACTGAAGGCAAAAGAAGAGAGTGGCAGAAGATGAGATGGTTTGCTAACCATCCCTGATTCAATGGACATGAACTTGGGCAAACTCTGGGAGATAGTGAGGGATACAGATGCCTTGAGTGCTACAGTCCATGGAGTCGCAAACAGTTGTACACGACTTGGTGACTGAACAACAATGGTAGGCAAAATGGCCCCCCAAAGTTATACACATCTTCATGCAAGGAACCTATGAACACATTATATTATGTGGCAAAAAGGATCTTGTAAATGTAATTGATGTTATGGACTTTGAAACAGAGAAATATCCAGCCTGATAGTTAGCAAGGCATGAGCTTGTAGGTGTATTCATTCACAGAGCTTCCAGAAAGCAATACAGACCTACTGATACTTTGATTTCTGCATTTCAAAACACCAAGAAGGGAACCAGTTGAGTCACTCTGTACCTTGACATCTGGCTGCAAGAACTTAATAAATGGGTTTATTTTAAACTTCTAATTTTATGACAGTTTGTTAAAGCAATGATAAAATGCTATCACACTATCCTGAAAAATACTTTACACATCCATTGTAGGTGAAGTTTAGTTGACCTACTATAACAAAATATTTGTTTTATTTTGGCTAACTTTCCCAATACTTTATTTTTTTCTTTACAAAGCATGTGGGCTAAGTATATATTTAATGATAATTTGCTAAATGAACTAAAAAACAAATCTGTAGAATAATATGTATATGAAAAGAAAATATATATGAAAATACATATTATTGAAAACAATTTACACTGGCAAAATCATATAATTTTGCAATAATATTCAAGTATTTTGGATTTATATCAGAATTCCTGTGACTGAAAAGCTAAAATACCGTCATTTTCCCCTCATTTTGCAAAAACAAAAACAAACAAAAAAAAAAAACACGTTTCTTTCTCAAATATGTACATACCTCTTTCACTTTGTATGTCAATCATTTTCAATAAGTATAGGGTTTTGTATAAGTTCTAATCAAAGTAAATAAGGATACTGATTCAAATAAATTCAAAATAAAGGAAATAAAATCAAACATATTCCAAGAATGATTTTTTTCATGTATTTAATAAAGAAATAGGGTGGACGTACAGGAAATTGTAAGTGATAATTTAGAAAGGATTTTAGAAAAATTGGGATCATCACTCATGGAGCTAGATATCTCACTTCTAAATGTTGAGTATACTTTCACAAAAAGAGCATGTCTTTCCCATTATTTGTCTAATCACTCACTATGTTGTGGAATAATTTCTGTTCAAGTTATTCACCTATGAAACACATTAGGATATGGAGAAGCTACAAAACTGGAATTTCACATAGAAGTGATAAGTCTGGCTCCCTCTTATCTTCCTAGAGGTTTAGTTGTTGAATAAACATAAGTCTGGGGCTTCCCAAGTGATGCTAGTGGTAAGGAAGCTGGGGGTTCCATCCCTGGGTCAGGAAGATCCCCTGGAGGAGAAGATGGCAACCTACTCCAGTATTCTTCCCGGGAGACTCCCATGGACAGAGGAGACTGGTGGGCTACAGTCCATACGGTCCCAAAGAGTCAGACACAAACATAATGTATTTCCCAAAGACCTTTAAAATCAGCATTTCCAGGTGCACGTCTTACAAGTCCTTCTCATACTTGGGTTGAGATGGGAGTTCTTCCAAAGTGAGAGAAACATATGACATTGAAGAGTCTCTTCTCTATGTTTAGGTGATCCTTGTTGATGTGGAACATGGTCCCTCCACTATCCTTGATGGACTGGGTAACTGTGGATCAGAAAAGGACAGGCAGCTAGTTGCAGAGCCTTTACATGCCTGAGAAGGTGATGTGTTGTTGCCTTGCTATATTCACTAGGCGGCATACAGTTTAACAGCAGAAGCTGTAGCAATTTCTGGTTACTTGTTGGACATGAAGAATCTAGGGCCTACCACTGATCCATTGAACTAGAATATGTGTTTAATAAAATTTTTGATTGATTTGCCTGTACATTAAAGATTGATGTAAAGGATGTTGGATCATTGATTATTGAGTTTGTCTACGTGTTAAAATAATCTAGGGAGTTAAAAAATAACAACTGATCCTTTCTTAACTTAATTGGTACAGGGCATACAGGCTTCCCTGGTGGCTCAATGGTAAAGAATCCTCCTGCCAATGCAGGAGATGCAGGGGAATCAGGTTTGATCAGTGAGTCAGGAAGATTCCCTGGAGGAGGAAATGGTAACCAACTCCAGTATTCTTTCCTGGAGAATTCCACGGACAGAGGAATCTGGCAGGCTACATACAGTCCACAGAGTTTGAAAGAGTCAGACACAACTGAGCACACATGCACACACAGGGTATAGGATGAAGGAGGGCTTCTTTGGTGGCTCAGATGGAAAGGAATCTGCCTGCAATGTGGGAGACCCTGATTCGATTCTTAGGCGAGGAAGATTCCCTGGAGAAGGAAATGGCTACCCACTCCAGTATTCTTGCCTGGAGAATTCTATGAACAGAGGATTCTGGCAAGATACACTACATGGGATTGCAAAATGTCAGACTAGATTGAGCAAGTAACACATTCATTTTCATAGGATGGGGGTTTGGATTTTTAAAAAAGTTCCCTAGCATTTTTTTAATCTGCAGTAAAGATTGAAAATAACTAAGTTCAGTTCAGTTCAGTTCAGTTCAGTTGCTCAGTAGTGTCCAACTTTCTGTGACCCCATGAATTGCAGCACGCCAGGCCTCCCTGTTCATCACCAACTCCCAGAGTTCACTGAAACTCATGTCCATCGAGGTGGTGATGCCATCGAGCCATCTCATCCTCTGTCGTCCCCTTCTCCTCCTGCTCCCAATCCTTCCCAGATTCAGAATCTTTTCCAATGAGTCAAATCTTCACAAGAGGTGGTCAAAGTATTGGAGTTTCAGCTTTAGCATCAGTCCTTCCAAGGATCCCAGGACTGATCTCCTTTAGAATGGACTGGTTGGATCTCCTTGCAGTCCAAGGGACTCTCAAGAGTTTTTTCCAACACCACAGTTCAAAGGAATCAATTCTTTGGCGCTCAGCTTTTTTCACAGTCCAGCTCTCACATTGATACATGACCACTGGAAAAACCATAGCCTTGACTAGACGGACCTTGTTGGCAAAGTAATGTCTCTGCCTTTGAATATGCTATCTAGGTTGGTCATAACTTTCCTTCCAAGGAGTAGGCGTCTTTTAATTTCATGGCTGCAATCATCATCTGCAGTGATTTTGGAGCCCCCCAAAAATAAAGTTTGACACTGTTTCCACTGTTTCCCCGTCTATTTCCCATGAAGTGATGGGGCCAGATGCCATGATCTTCGTTTTTTGAATGTTGAGCTTTAAGTCAACTTTTTCACTCTCCTCTTTCACTTTCATCAAGAGGCGTTTAATTCCTCTTCACTTCTGCCATAAGGGTGGTGTCATCTGCATATCTGAGGTTATCGATATTTTTCCCGGCAATCTTTATTCCAGCTTGTGCTTCTTCCAGTCCAGTGTTTCTCATGATGTACTCTGCATAGAAGTTAAATAAGCAGGGTGACAATATACAGCCTTGACACACTCCTTTTCCTATTTGGAACCAGTCTCTTGTTCCATGAAGTTCTAACTGTTGCTTCCTGACCTAGATATAGGTTTCTTAAAAGGCAGGTCAGGTACTCTGGTATTCTCATCTCTTTCAGAATTTTCCATAATTTATTTTGATCCATGCATTCAAAGGTTTTGGCATAGTCAATAAAGCAAAAATAAATGTTTTTCTGGAACTTTCTTGCTTTTTTTCATGATCCAGCAGATGTTGGTAATTTGATCTCTGGTTCCCCTGCCTTTTCTAAAACCAGTTTGAACACATGGAAGTTTACAGTTCACGTATTGCTGAAGCCTGGCTTGGAGAATTTTGAGCACTACTTTACCAGTGTATGAGGTGAGTGCAATTGTGCAGTAGAGCTTTCTTTGGCATTGCCTTTCTTTGGGATTGGAATTAAAACTGATCTTTTCCAGTCCTGTGGCCACTGCTGAGTTTTCCAGATTGGCTAGCATATTGAGTGCAGCACTTTCACAGCATCATCTTTGAGGATTTGAAATAGCTCAACTGGAATTCCATCACCTCCACTAGCTTTCTTCATAGTGATGCTTTCTAAGGCCCACTTGACTTCACGTTCCAGGATGTCTGGCTCTAGGTGTGTGATCACACCATTGTGATTATCTTGGTCATAAACATCTTTTTTGTACAGTTCTTCTGTATATTCTTGCCACCTCTTCTTAATATCTTCTGCTTCTGTTATGCCCATACCATTTCTGTCCTTTATCATGCCCATCTTTGCATAAAATATCCCCTTGGTATCTCTAATTTTCTTGAAGAGATCTCTAGTCTTTCTCGTTCTATTTTTTTCCTCTATTTCTTTGCACTGATCGCTGAGGAAGACTTTCTTATCTCTCCTAGCTATTATTTGGCACTCTGCATTCAGATGCTTATATCTTTCCTTTTCTCCTAAACTTTTCAGTTCTCTTCTTTTCATAGCTATTTATAAGGCCTCCCTAGATATCCATTTTTCTTTTTTGCATTTCTTTTCCATGGGGATGATCTTGATCCATGTCTCCTGTACAATGTCAGGAACCTCTGTCCATAGTTCATCAGGTACCCTATCTATCAGATCTAATCCCTTAAATCTATTTATCATTTCCACTGTATAATCATAAGGGATTTGGTTTAAGTCATACCTGAATGGCCTAGTGGTTTTCCTTACTTTCTTCAATTTAAGTCTGAATTTGGCAATAAAGTGTTCATGATCTGAGCCACAGTCAGCTCCCAGTCTTGTTTTTGCTGAATGTATAGAGCTCCTCCTTCTTTGGCTGTAAAGAATACAATATGATTTTGGTGTTGACCATCTGATGATGTCCATGTGTAGAGTCTTCTCTTGTGTTGTTGGAGTGGATGTTTGCTATGACTAGTGCCTTTTCTTGGCAAAACTCTATTAGTCTTTCCCGTGCTTCATTCTGTATTTAAGACCAAATTTGCCTGTTACCCCAGGTGTTTCTTGACTTCCTACTTTTGCATTCCAGTCCCGTATAATGAAAAGGACATCTTTTGAGGGGTGTTAGTTCTAAAAGGTCTTGTAGGTCTTCATTGAACCGTTCAACTTCAACTTCTTCAGTGTTACAGTTTGGGGCATAGGATTGGATAACCGTCATATTGAATGGTTTTCCTTGGAAACAAACAGAGATCATTTGTCATTTTTGAGATTGCATCCAAGTACAGCATTTCAGACTCTTTTGCCTACAATGCAGGAGACTCAGTTTCAATCCCTGGGTCGGGAAGATCTGTTGCAGAAAGGAATGGCAACCCATTCCAGTATTTTTTCCCCTTCCCCCCAGAAAAGTGGCTCAAAGAAATATTTTTACTTCCCTGGTGGCTCAGATGGTAAAGCATCTACCTACAATGTGGGAGAAAATTTAGTCTACGAATATTCGTTAGATATACCCGGATGAGCACAGCAACTTTTTTTTTTTTTTTTAAGTGTAGTTCTAGAACCTAGGAAAATATTTGGTACATAATAGAGCATTCATAAAAAGTATCTGGGGAATGAATGAATGCATGAACAGCAGGTATTCCTAGTACATAGATTAGTATATTTATATACTTCAGGGCTTCCCAGGTGGAGACACAGGAGATGTGGATTCGATGAGTTGGGAAGACCCCCTAGAGTGGGAAATGACAATCCACTCTGGAAAGTTCTATAAGCAGAGAAGCCTGACAGGAAACAGTCCATGGGGTCTTGAAGAGTTGGACACAGCTGAGTGACAGAGGACACATATACTTTAGGAAAAACAAAACAAAACATATTTTGACTTTAAAAAGTAATATAAGAAACTATACTCAATATTTCATAATAATATATAAGGGGAATTATTTATTTATCTATGTAACGGAATCACTTTGTTTTACAACTGAAACTAGCAAAATAGTGTAAATCAACTCTATTTCAATTTAAAAAAAAAAAGTAAAAGAACTTAAAAGAAACAATGTGGCAGTCTTGAAAGAGTCATGCTTTTAGAAAGAATTGCAGTTAGAACAACTATGATTTTCCCCATCATCTTACATACCCTTAGTGTTCTGGTTCATGCTTGAGAGGGAAAAATAGGAAAGTGGGTAGCAGAAATATCATGTAATGGCCATTGAGACAAGAGATGTAATTATTTAGGAGGGTCTCTTTTCTAGGGGCTATAAAAGCTATTTCAATTATCAATATGTGAGGTACCTACTAAGGCAAAATAATAGTGGAAAAGGACAGAAAAGTATATTCTAGGTGTGAAAGTCTGAAGTAAACAAAAATGAAATTACTAGCAATTTCTATTGTTAGGAATGAAAGATGTGCTGATGAGAATTTCAGTACTTATCCGTCCATTTTATATTATTGAAAACAAACAGAGAAATTCTATCTAGCTTGATTAGAAGTGAAATAAAACTGGCAAACCTGGAGAAGGAAACGGCAATCTACTCCATTATTCTTGCCTGGAGAATTCCATGGACAGAGGAGCCTGGCAGGCTACAGTCCACAGAACTGCAAGAGTCAGACACTACTTAGCGACTAAACCACCACCACCACCAAAACTGGCAAAATCTAACAAGGTAAAGGAAACATGTAGTTAAATCCTTTATCTTCTGACTACTGGTGTTAAAAACTAGGGAAAACTACATGAATATCCAACCACCTTTTCTCCAAATGCACCCAAGGTTTGACCTGGGTTTGTTGTGGGTCTAGAAATAACGCATGTAATGTGACTTCACTCTGTCTTGAATGTGGGAGTCAATAATTCAAATATTATTTCCCATCTCACTTCCTGTATACCTGCTCACTTTATTTAAAGAATGACACATCAAAGGCATAGATATCTACAGTGTCAACTTTTCTTCAAGAGCTAGCACTAAATATGTGTTCAATATACAAATAATAAAGGTGGCTAGTATTATTTTAGGCTTTGATTGCTTTGAATGTGGGTTAGGGGGAAAAGAAACTGGAGCCTATTATACAGAGTGAAGTAAGCCAGAAAGAAAAACACCAATACAGTATACTAACACATATATATGGAATTTAGAAAGATGGTAACAATAACCCTGTATGCGAGACAGCAAAAGAGACACAGATGTATAGAACAGGCTTTTGGACTCTGTGAGAGAGGGAAAGGGTGGGATGATTTTGGAGAATGGCATTGAAACATGTATAATATCATATATGAAATGAATCGTCAGTCCAGTTCGATGCATGATACTGGATGCTTGGGGCTGGTGCACTGGGATGACCCAGAGGGATGGTACGGGGAGGGAGGAAGGAGGGAGGTTCAGGATGGGGAACACGTGTATACCTGTGGTGGATTCATGTTGATGTATGGCAAAACTAATGCAATATTGTAAAGTAATTAACCTCCAATTAAAATAAATACATTTATATTAAAAAAAACAAATTAAGATTCAAAAATTGATTTTTAATTTATTAAAATTCTCATTAAGCTTCCAGTATGTAGAATGTCGGAGAAGGCAATGGCACCCCACTCCAGTACCCTCGCCTGGAAAATCACAGACATATTTTAAAATGTGCAACTGGAAGTATTCTTTGGCACACAGAGTTTATCTAAGGACACTGAAATAAAACTGCAGTTTAATGGGATAAATTTCTCAATAGGCGATGAATAAGGCCAAGGGAATTAATTCAAGCATTTGGTTTACAGTATTTTTCTAGGCAACTGCTTTTAATTCAAAAATTATTAATAGTCTCAAGGCCGAGGACGTTTCATTGAGTGTCCACATATATTGTTATAGCAGAACAAGCAGGAAAGGCAGGCTGAAAGATTTTAGGATTTCGGGCTAGAGACATCACCCATCTGTTCCTTAGTTTTTCTTCCTTTTCTCTCTCCTGCTTTGTTATTACATCCAAATGGCTTTCTCATGTGTTTTTCTGGCCCTTCTATCTGAGACATGGAAGTAGCACATGCCATCTTCATCTGACTCCTTTCTTTCTAATTTATATTGTTAACTTATTATTATTATTTAAATATAAATTTATTTATTTTAATTGGAGTTTAATTACTTTACAATATTATATTGGTTTTGCCATACATCAATATGGATTACCCACAGGTATACATGTGTTCCTCATCCTATTATTTTTATAAAGATGTAGGATTTGTCAATTCTTTCTTACACCTGACTTTATCTTTGAATTAGATATACATGGATATATTTTATGATTAGAAATTCAGTCACAAGATAGTAAATGTGCTGACCGACTCTCTTCGCCACCCTTTACCAACTAAACCATGAATAGACCCAGAAGACAGCTGTAAATGTATCTCACTTTGCAAAAATATACACAAAGAAATTATCTTCCAATGAAATTGTACTATCATATTGACAGTAACAAAGATACACAAGTTCAGGGGGTCTATTCTGTTGGAAAATTAATACAACTAGATTGCTGATGAAAGTGAAAGCTGGATATTTTTTCTTAAGGCTAATTATTGGCTGATATGTATGATATGTATACATTTATAACTATGCATTATTCTTTTCCTTGCATTTCAGCTTCTAAAACTACAAACAAAATAGCTTCCACAAGCATACCTATTGTAGAGTTTAATAGCATGGGAAAAATTTTACATTTACATTAATACATTGTTGCCTAAATAAATTGGTTAAATTAATTATGATATAAATATACTAAAGATAATATGTTTCAATTATCACAAATGCCTCAGAATTTTTATTTCCCTGTATTATCCCTCTAGTTACTAGAGTTGCCTTGTTTTTCTTACATATTAATTTACTGCATTTCTGACAAAGGCTCACCACTTATCTATATCAGTTTCTTAACCTGATATGTATATGACAGAAATATAGGTGAAAAACTAGAAAATAAAATGAGACAGGGTAGTAGGGGACATATTATCAGGAAATTTACATCGTCCATTTAGTCATAAAATGGATACACACTTTGTGATCCAGGATGATCTTAGTTCAGCACTTCTGGTGGTGATCTTGATTTCTCTGTAGTAAGAGCCTGTTTGAGGATCAGAGTAACTCAGAAGCCAAGAGAAAAAAAGGAAGGCAGAAAGAAAGAATGAAATGGGTGGAAAGGATGCGAAGGGAAAAAAATGAAACAGAGAAATGATGGCATCTTTTAAATCTTCCCATCCATCTGTGCTTGAAAAGAGCCTCTGGAGATTTTCCATTGTTTGAACAATAAATTGACTCTGCTGTTTCTGTTCCTCCAAACTACTTTGAATTGTCATCCTGGCAATTTTATTCTTTAAATTCTTGACTTCATTGAAACAACTGATTGTAGTTATCTGTACATCCCATGATATCTATGTCTCTGCATTTTGCACATGCTGATCCTCCCCTCCCTTATCCACCTGGAGAGTATCTACAATCATTAAGTCTTAGCTCAAGGGTCCTTTCTTCTGGAAGCCTGCCCTTGAGGGCTTATCTTCTTCTGCTCCCAGGGCACTTTATACCAAAGCAACAAACTAGAAATTCTTGTGTATTTTAATTATTCTGCATAATTTTCTTATCAAGAAAATATAAATTCCTCAATGAAAAGAGATTTAAGGAAAAGAGAAAAATTGGAGAATTGTTTCACAATCAAATCAGAGATAAATCAGAGATCTATCATTCAATACTTGGCTTTTTAGGCAAATCAAGCCAGCGACTAACAACAAGTGAGATTTTAAATCTTTTAGTGTTCCCTTTTGTACTTTTAAGTCAATTTATATTACTTAGAAGGAATAGTCTGTTTCTAACATATTTAGTGCCCTTATTTTTACTAGATAATTCATGAGGCAAAACTTCCCTCATTAGTTTTCATGTTCCCCAGAAATATTTGGATCACATTGTTATTAAAAACTTCAGATGTTTTGGCCTGTGTTATCAATGTAGGCCATGACAATCTGCAATAAAGTAACAAATAAATTGTAAATAGCCACAAACTAATGAATATGAGGGTATAATTGATTCATCTTATTTTAATGTAGCAAAACATAGGTTCCTAAGTCAGAAGCCCTCAATTCAAGATCAATCTTTGCCACTTATAGCTACAGGTTTGTCATCTTGACATAATTAACTTTTAAAATATCAATTTCTTTCTCAGAAAATATGAATAATACTACAAGGTTGAAATAACACTAAAAGATCCAAAGGTAAGTAGAAATGATTTGTTTATTCTGAATATGCTTGATAATTCAAGCAGCACCAAAGTTACAATGGTCTTGACCAGAGGAGTTTTAGTGGACTGGTGAGTGTGAAAGTAAAAATGCAGTAGAATTTGGAGTTAATTGAAAGTGGATAAGGAGAGAGAATGCCTGCCAAAAGAAATTGGCTTTGAGAGAGAAGAGAGATATGGCGCAAATTTGAAGAGCCATGTCTGGTCAGGGGAGGTTTTCTTTTATCCTGCCTCCAGTAAAAAATACTGGATGTCATGGAATAGATAGAAAAGAATATATGAAGCGAGAAAATAGAGAAAATCAATGGCTCAAGTCAAAGATAAGCCAATAAAGCATGTTATCCAAAAAAGAGAAGATGCAAAGACTGGAGACAGGATGAAATATACTTCATTGTATTGAGAAAGGCACCAAAGATGCAATCATAGACAGGTGAAATTGTAGAGCTCTTTGGAGAAATTTAAGGAATTATCTATTCCCTCTGTGAAACAGAAAGAAGTAGAAAGGTGCAATCATCTGTTGAAAATTAAAAAAAGATGGGAGAATAGAAATTTGTGGACAGTGGAAGATGTTTGAATTATTTAGAGAAAGTGAAACTCGCTCAGTTGTGTCCGACTCTTTGTAACCCCATGGACTATATAGTTCATGGAATTTTCCAGGCCAGAATACTCGAATGGTAGCCTTTCCCTTCTCCAGGGGATCTTCCCAACCCAAGGATCAAACCCAGGTCTGCCGCAGTGCAGGCGGATTCTTTACTAGCTGAGCCACAAGGGAAGCCTAAAAATACTGGAGTGGGTAGCCTATCCCTTCTCCAGCGGATCTTCCCAACCCAGGAATTGAACTGGTGTCTCCTGCACTGCAGGCAGATTCTTTACCAACTGAGCTATCAGGGAAGCCTTCATTAATGGAAAGGATAACATGAATTGGGATGATTCTGTGAGCTGATCTAAATCACTGTTCAGATGCATAGATGAACTTGACATGGAGAAATTGAGATACAAGTGGTGAAAACAGTGTAAAGGAGATAAAGATACCAGAAAGAGGGTGGTTTAAACGGTTAATACTCAGGGAGATGTTAAAAAAAAAAATTCTGATGAAACAGAGCTGCCATGGAGAAATTGGAGGATTTTATTGATTAAAATATAGAATAAGGTGGCATAATTGATTTATTTTAATTAAAAGAGAGTGTTAAAAGTTTATGATCAGACAAAATGATTTGTTTTAGAATTTGAGCAGCTTTGGTTGGCCACAAAGTCAACCACTGATTAAAGGTGATCAATGGGGAAGGCAGGTTTAACAGTGGAGATGGAAGAGAACTTGACATAAGGTAATAGATTACTAGAGTATTCTCAGTATTAACTATGTGGACTGTAAAGTAACCTTTAAAGTGGCAGGACCCAAGGAATTAAGGAAGACAATGAGGAATATTCCATATCATCAATGAACAAGCAGAAAGGATGAGGAACTTTGACAGTGACAAAGAAAAGTATACCAGAATATAAACATTTTAATCTCAAACGCTGTGTATGAAACACAAAACTTTGTTTTTATTTACCACTGTTTCATATATACATATATATATATATATATAACTCTAGTATTCCTTCTATTTCTTTAATTTAAATTTGTTTATTTTAATTGGAGGATAATTACTTTACAATATTGTATTGGTTTTGCCATACATTAACATGAATCCGCCACAGGTGTACACATCGGGAACACTGTTTCTTAACATGTATTAATTTACTCGCTGTTACCAAATGGGAAATCACATGGGCTTCACAAATTCTCTAGTGAAGTTTAAATTAAAATTTTAAATTAAAAATAAGAAAACTTTTTATCAACTCTAAAATTCAAAACCCTGTTCCAAACCAAAATCCTTTTTCATTAATCTGCTCAGTCTCAACCATTCTACATTGTTAAAATGAATGGACATTAAATTCATGCAACTTGTTTATTCTAAATTGTTGAGAATTCCCACTTTCATTATCACAGTTTAAAAAGTGATACCAATTTCATCTCATTGAACTACTGTCAACTTTAAATCTGTATTGTATGAATGCACTGTATCTTTAGGTAGTAGGGTTTTCACAACAGATTGGAGATATGATAGCAGTTTCCAGCACTATGTAGTAAAAGAATATTTTTGCATTTCTTGACCCTGAGTCAGATGAGGTATGGGAAAATGGAGAATTTGGTGGTCTTTAAGGCAGCAGTAATCCAACCAGTCCCTCCTAAAGGAGATCAGTCTTGGGTGTTCATTGGAAGGACTGATGCTGAAGCTGAAACACCAATACTTTGGCCACCACATGAAAAGAGTTGAGTCATTGGAAAAGACTCTGATGCTAGGAGGGACTAGGGGCAGGAGGAGAAGGGGATGATAGAGGATAAGATGGCTGGATGGCATCACTGATTTGATGGATGTGAATCTGAGTGAACTCCAGGAGTTGGTAATGGACAGGGAGGCCTGGCATGTTATGATTCATGGGGTTGCAAAGAGTTAGACACGGCTGAATGACTGAACTGAACTGTACTGAACTAAATCTCTGGAAAAAGTCATGTTTCTGCTTAGTTCAGAAAATGAAATAAAGTGTTAAAGAAAAAGTGTGAAGATGTTAACTGAGTGAGGCAGAATAAGAATCTGAGACATAAATGTGGAATATTTTTTCTGTTACACCATGATCACTGAAATTCAAAGTGTAGGACCCGAGATTGTCATTCACTTTAGAGAAAAATGTCAGATGAAAAGCCGGGGAGAAAAGAAACCTTTGCCATTTCTAAGTGCAAAAGCTGAGGTTCCAGATGTAAGATGAAAAGTCCACATATCCTGGCCAAAGAAGTTCTTCCTTGAAATTTGTGAACTAGAAAACACTTGAAAGGAAGGACAAAAAGAAGGGGATTTGGAAAAGGAAAGCTATATGTGCTAGAAATAATTTGTGTGTGTGTGGTGGGAGACAGGGGCATGTTAATTCACTGCCTCCCTCTCTCTACCTGGAATCCACCTTCAAGTGTGGAAGACAAAAGTGGGGATCAGCTGTGCTTCTACACAGGAGATCAGAGTGGCAGAAACAGAAGACTGGCCCTGAAAAGTAGAAGTCTCATTATGGATATGTGTGACATTTGCAGACTTGTAATGCCTGGAGATCATCCATGTTGTCTGAGTCCATGAATTAAAGTAGTATATGAAAAGCTTTTCTTATTTTCAGCTAAGGTTAGCTGAGAAAAAGCTATTGGGCCTGCCAAGAGATGGCTTGACAACTACATCTGGACCACCCTCACTGGAAATTGTGTGAAGATAAGTCTCAAGTATTAGTGGGTTGTTAGCACCAAAAGGCAAAATAGAAATATAATAATATGCTTCAACTCCGTTCACCTTGTCATGCCTTTGCCCATACACATGGTTTCAGATGTTTGATATTCTGAAGAATATAGAGATTCTTGTCTTTATAGTATCCCTCCAGCAACAGATGTGACTTGTAGAACTTACATTTAAAGTAACTTCATTATGGAAGGGCAAGGAGAAAACATCAGAAGTACACTTGTATCTTGGTGGTGGTGGCTTAGTCTCTCATTTGAGTCTGCCTCTTGCAAACCCGTGGACTGTAGCCTGCCAGCTCCTCTATCCATGGGATTTTCAGGCAAGAACACTGGAGTGGGGTGGTGCACTGGGATAACCCAGAGGGATGGTATGCGGAGAGAGGTGGGAGGAGGGTTCAGGAGTGGGAACTTATGTACACCCGTGGCGGATTCATGTTGATATTTGGCAAAACCAATACAGTATTGTAAAGTAAACAAAATAAATAAATAAATAAATAAATAAATAATAAAAAAAGAACACTGGAGTGGTTTGCCACATCCTTCTTCAGGGGATTTTCCTGACCCAGGAAGAAAACCTACATCTGCATTGCAAGCAGATTCTTTACGTCTGAGTCATAAGGGTAGTCCACATTTTTATCATAACATTATTGAATTTTAAGCACATATTAAAAAATGACAGATTTGACTGTTTACTTTGAATTGTCAGAATTAAGCTTTCCATTACAGAATGAAATGAGGTTTAAAATAAAACTTAAATTGGATTTTATGAAAATACTGTTACATCTTTGCACACTTGAGTATATAAACAGTAAAATGCCTACCTACTACAAACAGAATAGAGTTTGAATCAGGCATGTTAAAAAACTAGGAAAGAGATGAGTGAGAAATGGATTCAAAAGAAAGGACAAAATGGATTTGAAAGATGATTGTGAAAGCATACATCTTAAATGTAAATCAGGAAAATAGAGGGGTGGATTTAAGGTTAAACAGAATAACTTCTGATAGTCCCAAACTGGTAAGGGTTTGGAAAAAGAAGATACTACTCGAGACACTCGGATTTACTTGTAGGTTAAGTTATACAAGGAATTCAGGTCTGTAAATACTTATATTCCAGTCCCTCTGAACAATACTAATTATAGTAAGGCTGAATTCAAAAGCTTAAAGGAGGAGATAAGGATGCAAGATCACACTTATTTAATTTTAAAGTTTCATGGAGGATCCAGGGGTTGAGCTTAGAGGTGGTAATGCCATATTTCATGAATTCTAAGATGTGAAATTTTGCATGCATATTATCTCGGAAATAGAAATAGATTTTATAGTTGACGCTGTTTTTGCTGTCTTAGTACTACATGTTATAATCAATGACTTCTGAGTTTCAGTAAAACGCAATATGTATTAATCAGATTTTCATTGAAGAAATCAGTTTCATATCTGGTTTCCTTTCTACTGAAATGCAAAATTAAAAAAAAAAAAAAACACCTTGACTCTTGTACTCAAATAATCAATAATCTACTGTTGAGACACAGTTGAACAGAATGTGTTTTCAAAAGTCTGTATGTCTCTTGACAGTCAGAGAAACTTAACGTTTACACAAGGTCTCGATTGCCTTAAAATCCAATCTACAATAAATGTAATAATATATGACTCAAGCATAATTTTTTATTATGAGCACTATATTTCATGTAAAATATTCTAGGATTTTAGAGAGGTTTTTTTGTTAGCATAAAATGACAAAATAATCTTATCCATTTGTACATTTTACATTATAAACTCTTACGAACTCTAATGACGCATAATAAAATGTAACTGCTGCTGTTATATTATGAATTATAAATTGAATTATGATTTCAATTATTCTAAAAATCCTGTTTCATCTCCACTTTCAAAAGACATTTTTTTTTTCTTTTTAACAGTAAAGCATTTAAAATCTGTAGAATTTCTTCAGATAATGTTACGTGCTGGGAGAAGTAATCTTTCAAAATTTAGGACTTTGATAAATCTTGGGTTAAGATATTGCAACTTAAAGAGTATCCAGGGAGCTTTTTCCTTTTATTAGGAAACTAAAATAGTGTTTAATACATTTACATTAAAAACTTTAAAAACTCATCTTACTTCAGTTTTGTCATTAATTTCACAAATATATGTTTATAACCCTGTCAATTTTAACAGTTGTTTCTAGAGGATCTTTGAAAAGATATTGGATTCTTTTACAAACCTAGAAAAAAGGCTTTAAATCCTACTACAGAGTGAGGTAATTTTAATATTTTTTAACAGGTATTGGCAGTGAGTTTGTTAGGTTAATTAATTTAAATGTTTAATTATGGAAAAATCTCAAACATATTCAAAATAATAAACGAACATTCATACATTCATCACATGGAAACTCTAGGCATCCTAGAATTCTTTATTTTAAATTTCTAATTGGAGGGTAATCACTTTACAATACTGTGTTGCTTTCCACCATACAATAAGGTGAATCAACCATGTATCATGAGCCTGCTTCTCACCTACCATCATCTCATTCCTCAAGGTCATTACAGAGCACTGGACTGAGCTCCTTGTGTTACACAGCAACTTTCCACTAGCTATCTATTTTGCTTATGTTCATGTATAGATTCCACAGGGCTGGAAAAGGTCAGTTTTTATTCCAATCTCAAACAAAGGCAATGCCAAAAAAGCTCAAACTATTGCACAATTGCACTCATCTCACACTCTAGTAAAGGAATGCTCAAACTTCTTCAAGCCAGGCTTCAGCAATATGTGAACCACGAACTTCCAGATGTTCAAGCTGGTTTTAGGAAAGGCAGAAGAACCAGAGATCAAATTGCCAACATCTGCTGCATCATGGAAAAAGCAAGAGAGTTCCAGAAAAACATCTATTTCTGCTTTATTGACTATGCCAAAAGCTTTGACTGTGTGGATCACAAGAAACTGTGAAAAATTCTGAAAGAGATGGGAATACCAGGCCACCTGACCTGCCTCTCGAGAAACCTATATACAGGTCAGGAAGCAACAGTTAGAAGTGGACATGGAACAAGAGACTGGTTCCAAATAGGAAAAGGAGTACATCAAGGCTGTATATTGTCATCCTGCTTATTTAACTTATATGCGGATAACATCATGAGAAACGCTGGACTGGAAGAAGCACAAGCTGGAATCAAGATTGCCGGGAGAAATATCAAGAACCTCAGATATGCAGATGACACCACCCTTATGGCAGAAAGTGAAGAGGAACTAAAAAGCCTCTTGATGAAAGTGAAAGAGGAGAGTGAAAAAGTTGGCTTAAAACTCAACATTCAGAAAGCTAAGATCATGGGATATGATCCCAACACTTCATGGCAAATAGATGGGGAAACATTACAAACAGTTTCAGACTTTATTTTTTGGGGCTCCAAAATCACTGCTGATGGTGTGCATGAAATTAAAAGACGCTTACTCCTTAGAAGGAAAGTTATGACCAACCTTGATAGCATATTGAAAAGCAGATATATTACTTTGCCAACAAAGGTCCGTGTAGTCAAGGCTATGGTTTTTCTAGACTGTAAAGAAAGCTGAGGGCCGAAGAATTGATGCTTTATAACTGTGGTGTTGGAGAAGACTCTTGAGAGTCCCTTGGACTGCAAGGAGATCCAACCAGTCCATTCTAAAGGAGATCAGTCTTGGGTGTTCATTGGAAGGACTGATGCTGAAGCTGATACTCCAATACTTTGGCCACCTCATGCAAAGAGTTGACTCATTGGAAAAGACCCTGATACTGGGAGGGATAAAGGGCCAGAGGAGAAGGGGACAACAGAAGTTGAGAAGGCTGGATGGAATCACCAACTTAATGGACATGAGTTTGAGTGAACTCCTGGAGTTGGTGATGGACAGGGAGGCCTTGTGTGCTGTGATTCATGAGGTCGCAAGGAGTCATACACGACTGAGTGACTGAATTGAACTGAACTGAATGTATATATTTCAATATTACTCACTCAATTAGTTCCACCTTCTCCCTCCCTTGTTGTGTCCACAACTCATATTTCCAGTTTAATGTCTATTTTTTGCAGGAATTTTTTGTGGGTATAATTGCAGTATAATGTTGTATTAGTTTCTGCCATATAATGTCTATTTTGAAGAATAAATTTTGAGTATTAGTAAATTAGCTTGGCATAGTATTAAAAAAAAATAAAGCTATTTGTGCTCATTTCTGTTTTTCTTAATATAATGTTGAATTTTTCAGGCATGTTAATTATGATTCTGCAGTAACATCCATAAGTGAAATCAAGCATAACAGATATTAATTTCTTCATTTAGTATATATATATATATGTTGTTTGCATTTAATCTTTAAAAATTTCACAACTTCAGGAATATGCTAAAATCATGAAATAAAACATTTCATATATCATATTCTTTGGAACAATTAGATAGGTTTGAATTTAGAAAATGTTGAGTGAAAACTTCTTATGCTGCTGTCCAAGGGAGTGTAAGAAATATTTCACTAGTATCAGCCATCTAAGTGTCTCATGGCTCCCAGGAACCAGTCTCGCAGCTAAGTAATCGTCCCAGAGCAGCCTGTGTGAAGTACAGCCTTGGCACAAACTTAGTAATGGATTTCAAAGCACACATCTGGAGTTCTTGTTCAATTATAACCTCTGTTGAAAAAGCCCTGACATAAATAATTGCTATAAAAGCTAAAATGGAATGAATTAAAATGAAATAAAAATGTGCAAACTGTCCCTAGGACCTTCCTTAGCTATTCTATTTACAAATATAATGCCTTTATTCACATGGAGAGTAAAATTAAAAATGTTTTCCATTTTTAACTTTAAATCTATTTTGGAGGAAGGCAGTATCTTAGAATACCCGGAGACCTGGTTGCCACATGTATTTTAATAGCAGCGTGCTTTTGTAGGAATATACTTCGTTTGTCAAGTTTGGGGGAGGAAATTTCTTCTTAGTCAGTATTACAGCAGCTTGGAATGTTGGCTCTGTTTTGTAAAACATAGATGTAATTCCCTTATAAGACTTTTCTCAATAGGTTTACATTCTGGATTGAAAGAGGATACTACACAGTATTATATATATAATAAAAAACTAATAAGGACCAACTGTATAGCACAAGGAACTCTGTAATGATCTATGTGGGAAAAGAATCTGAAAAGCAATGGAGATAGCTGATTCACTTCGCTGTATTGGAGAAAGTAAGACAACAACATTAACCAATTATAATTTTTTTTTTTTTTAAGAGAGAATAGTACTTAGAAGATGCATATACACACAAAGTGCTCACACAGGATATGCACGCCAGTGTCAGGTGAGCAGTTGGAATGTCTGACCTCCATCTGAGTGAGGGACAGAGATAGGACTGACATAGCTTTATCATATTTGTGGAGAGTCTGATAGTTCTCTGATACAGTGGACGCTAGTGGTGTGTCTCTTGACAAATTTTAAGTTTGTCTTTGGCACCGCAATGATCTGTCCAGGACTTGTTACTCTATTTGTGATTAACTTTAGAAAACTAAGGTAGTTGTACATTTCTTAATTATCTCTAAAATAGCACATAGAACACACAATCTATACCCTTTTAACTTTCTGTTTTTTATGAGAACAAACATTTATTTTACAAAAGATCACTTGGAATGAGTCTGTAATATTTTTATAATTGCAATAAATTAAATAAATAACATGAAGTCTATATCACAATATTGCTCCTTCTTGCCTTTTATTCATGAAAATAAGTTGTTTTCTAACTTTACATGAAATAGAACTTGTGCCTTTTTATTTAACTATTATTAGATGATGCTCAATATTTAATAACATCACTTTAGAAATACTGGATTTTAATTATTTTAATGTCAGTCACAATAATTCTTCAAAGTAATTGACCATTTACTTTAGCCCTTAATAAAAGATACTCCAATCAAAATAAATTAATTAATTAAAAATAAAAATAAAAAAGCCCACCTTCCAAAAAAAGGTTCTGCCACTGGACTTTGAAATGAACGTAGGAGGCTGAAGTTTTGAATGATAAATACAATTTCAGACAAATATTTACTGGCATTTTTAATATAAATGTAAGAATATTTTCCTAAAGAAAGGAAAAGGAAAATTGTTTAAAGAGGCAGTAACTTTTATTCAAGGTAAGAAATTATTCAATTCTATATTGTGACTCCACAGTAAAATTATTGGGCCATTTTCTAATATTTTGATAATTTAGAATACCTATTCTATGGAAGCTTTTGCTTCTTGATATTTGGCTTTATCTGTAATAGATATAGAGCAAGTATATATAAAATGTTGTTTTGTTGTTCAGTAGCTTAGTTATGTCCGACTCTTTGCAACCCTATGGACTGCAGCAGGCCAGGCTTCCCTGTCCTTCACTATCTCCCAGGCTTTTTGTCAGATTCCTCTCCATTGAGTCAGTGATGCTATCTAACCATCTTATCTTCTGGTACTTTCTTCTCCTTTCATCTTCAATCTTTCCCAACATCAGGCTTTTTCCCAATGAGTTATCTTTGCATCAGGTGGCCAAAGTATTGGAGCTTCAGCTTCAGCATCAATCCTTCCAATATCTCGGGTTGATTTCCCTTAGGATTGACTGCTTTGATCTCCTTTCTGCCCAAGGGACTCTCAACAGTCTCCTCAGTTCAGTTCAGTCTCTCAGTCATGTCAGACTCTTTGCAGCCCCATGGACTGCAGCACACCAGGCCTCCCTGTCCATCACCAACTCCCAGAGTTTACTTAAACTCATGTCCATTGAATCAGTGATGTCATCCAACCATCTCATCCTCTGTTGTCCTCTTCTCCTCCTGCCTTCAATCTTTCCCAGCATCAGGGTCTTTTCAAATGAGTCAGTTCGTCACATCAGGTGGCCAAGTATTGGAGTTTCAGCTTCAACATCAGTCCTTCTGATGAGTATTCAGGACTGATTTCCTTTAGGATGGACTGGTTGGATCTCCTTGCAGTCCAAGGGTCTCTCAAGAGTCTTTTCCAACACCACAATTCAAAAGCATCAATTATTTGGTGCTCAGCTTTCTTTATAGTCCAACTCTCACATCCATACAGGACTACTGGAAAAACCATAGCTCTGTCTATATGGATCTTTGTTGACAAAGTGAGGTCTTTGTTTCTTAATATGCTGTCTAGATTTGTCATAGCTATCCTTCCAAGGAGAAAGTGTCTTTTAATTTCATGGCAGCAGCCACCACTTGTAGTGATTTTGGAGCCCAAGATATAAAATCTATCACTGTTTCCACTTTTTTCCAATCTAGTTGCCATGAAGTGATGGGATTGGATGTATGATCTTAGCTTTTTGAATGTTGAGTGTTAAGCCAGCTTTTTCACTATCCTCTTTCTCCCTAATCAAAAGGCTCTTTAATTCCTCTTTGCTTTCTGCCATTAGAGTTGTATCATCTGCATATCTTATATATAACTGAATCACTTTGTTTTACACCTGAAACTAACGCAACATTGTAGATCCACTACACTCCAATATGTTTGTTTGTTTGTTTGTTTGTTTGTTTTAAGCACAGTGATTTGTTTGTTTTGGACATGTACTCCAGAATGAGATTGCTGGATCATATAGTAGCTTTATATTAATTTTATTTTTTGAGAAATCTTAGTACTGTATTCCATAGTACCTATTTAATTTACATTCCCATCATCAATGCAAAGGATTCCTTTTCACCACATTTTCACCAATATCTTTTTATCCCTTGTCTTTTTGATGACAGTCATTTTAACAGAGATGAATTTCATTGTGGTTTTGATTTGCTTTTCTCTGATAATTACTGATATTGGTCATCTTTTCATGTGTCTGTGGGATATCTTTCTATCTTCTTTGGGAAAATATTTAATCAGGCAGATAGAATTTAATTTAAATATAAATAAAGGAATATGTATCATGGGAAAAAAAAGGCAGCTTTGTACACATGAAATGGAAAATACATAAAATTTTAGTCGGGAAGTACTGTATAGTTCCATAAGGTTTATCACTGTACTCAAGAGACTAGGTTTTATCCCTCTGTAGAAACTAGTAATCTGTTCCCCTATTCTAAAATGGTAACTGTCCATAACAGTATCAGATGACTTAGTCAGAGTACTACTGTACCACTCAAATTCCCTCACTGTCTCCACCCAGCTGGAGGATTGCCGCTCCAACATTGAAGTCTAAGATTATTTTCCAGTAAGGTTGAATGACAGCGATTATGAAATAGAAAATATATGACACACTAATAATAGAAGTCCTGATTGAAACAGGGATGATTAAGTGAAAATTGCATCCTGACTGCTAAAATCATAAGCTCCTTTTACCCATTTAAAACCTACGGGTGCTAGAATGAGGCTTCATAATATGATGGCGGCCTAGAGGCACAGACAGCAGTATGAGAAATAAATGGTCAGCAAGATTTCGTCAAAGTAAGAAATCAATGAGAATTTCACTGTTTTGAGTCTTAACGAATACAAGAATAAAATTGTCATTTACTGATATAGGAAAGAGCATATATAGAGAAAAGCATTTTGGAAATGAAGCTTTAGATGTTGACAAAGCATACAGCTCTAAAGTTTTGATATCAGTGCTAAGCTACAAATATACATGGAATTCATTAGTATACAGATAGAATTGAAAATCACAGGACTGGTTGTACTAACCTAGGCATTTCCTATATAGAGTTGAACTTATGCCATGAAGATACGAAGAGGTCAGGGAAAAGGAGAACCAATTAAGGACACCGAGGGGGAAGTAGGAGGAAAGACTGAAGATAGAACATAAAGGATGTCTTTTTATCCTTCTGAGAGCTTCCTTTCTTTTCTTTTTTTTTTTTTTCATAAATAAAAGAACATGGTGAAGCTAAAATAAGAAGTAGAGACATGACGTTGTTAGGAAAGGAGGTAACATGTAATATTTCTATAAGGAAATTTTCAACAGTTTAATTAAAATATAATTTTAAAATACATTTCAACTATTTAAAGTGTATAACATGATTTGTTTTTAGTATCTTAGCAGAATTTCACAATCATCATCATTGTAATCGATTTTAGAATCCTTTCATCACCTCACAAAGAAATACAAAGCCATTCTACTCCCTCCCACTCCCAGTCTTAGGCAAATAGTAATACACGTTCTGTCTCTATGGATTTCCCTTCTTTGGATATTTCATATAAATGGACTTATACAATATGTATTGTTTTTGTGTGACTGGCTCTTTGACTTGTCATATTTTTAATATTCATCCATGTTGTAGATTATATCTACTTCATTTCTTCTTTTTACTAAATTATATTCCAAAGTGTGAGTGTGAATTTTGTCTGTCCATTCCTGATTGATGAACATTTAGGTTGTTTCCACATTTTTTGAATATTTTAATTAACACTAATATGACTGGAATGCAAAAGTAGGAAGTTAACAAACACTTGGAATAATAGGCAAATTTGGCCTTGGAATACAGAATGAAGCAGGGCAAAGAGTAACAGAGTTTTTCCAAGAAAATGCACTGGTCATAGCAAACATCCTCTTCCAAAAACACAAGAGAAGACTCTACTTATGGACATCACCAAATGGTCAACACTGAAACCAGATTGATTATATTCTTTGCAGACAAAAAAGGAGGAGCTCTATAAAGTCAACAAAAACAAGATCAGGAGCTGACTATGGCTCAGATCAAGAACTCCTTATTGCCAAATTCAGACTGAAATTGAAGAAAGTAGGGAAAACCACTAGACCACTCAGGTATGACCTAAATCAAATCCCTTATGCTTATACAGTAGAAGTGAGAAATAGATTTAAGGGACTAGATTTGATAGACAGAGTGCCTGATGAACTATGGACAGAGGTTCCTGACATTGTACAGGAGATAGGGATCAAGACCAGCCCCATGGAAAAGAAATGTAAAAAAGCAAAATGGCTGTCTGAGGAGGCCTTACAAATAGCTATGCAAAGAAGAGAAGCAAAAAGCAAAGGAGAAAAGGAAAGATATTCCCATTTGAATGCAAAGTTCCAAAAAATAGCAAGAAGAGGTAAGAAAGGTTCCTCCATGATCAGTGCAAAGAAATAGAGGAAAATGACAGAATGGGAAAGACTAGCGATCTCCAAGAAAATTAGAGATACCAAGGGAACATTTTATGCAAAGATGGGCTCGATAAAGCACAGAAATAGTATAGATGTAACAGAAGCAGAAGATATGAAGAAGAGGTGGCAAGAATACACAGAACTGTACAAAAAAGATCTTCATGACCCAGATAATCACGATGGTGTGGTCATTCACCTAGAACCAGATGTCCTGGAATGTGAAGTCAAGTAGGCCTTAGCACTACAAACAAAGCTAGCGGAGGTGATGGAATTCCATTTGAGCTATTTCAAATCCTGAAAAATGATGCTGTGAAAGTGCAACACTCAATATGCCAGCAAATTTGGAAAACTCAGCAGTGGACACAGGACTGGAAAAGATCAGTTTTCATTCCAATCCCAAAGAAAGGCAATGCCAAAGAATGCTCAAGTTCAGTACAGTTCAGTCGCTCACTCGCGTCCCACTCTTTGCGACCCCATGAACTGTAGAACGCCAGGCCTCCCTGTCCATCACCAACTCCCAGAGTTCATTCAGATTCACATCCATTGAGTCAGTGATGCCATCCAGCCATCTCATCCTCTGCATCCCCTTCTCCTCCTGCCCCCAATCCCTCCCAGCATCACAGTCTTTTCCAGTGAGTCAACACTTCGCAAGAGGTGGCCAAAGTACTGGAGTTTCAGCATTAGCATCATTCCTTCCAAAGAATTCCCAGGGCTGATCTCCTTCAGAATGGACTGGTTGGATCTCCTTGCAGTCCAAGGGACTCTCAAGAGTCTTCAACACCACAGTTCAAAATCATCAATTTTTCGGTGCTCAGCCTTCTTCACAGTCCAACTCTCATATACATACATGACCACAGGAAAAACCATAGCCTTGATCAGACGGACCTAAGTCGGCAAAGTAATGTCTCTGCTTTTGAGTATACTATCTAGGTTGGTCATAAGTTTTCTTCCAAGGAGTAAGCGTCTTTTAATTTCATGGCTGCAGTCACCATCTGCAGTGATTTTGGAGCCCCCCAAAATAAATTCTGACACTGTTTCTACTGTTTCCCCATCTATTTCCCATGAAGTGATGGGACCGGATGCCATGATCTTCATTTTCTGAATGTTGAGCTTTAGGCCAACTTTTTCACTCTTTATTTTCACTTTCATCACGAGGCTTTTTAGCTCCTCTTCACTTTCTGCCATAAGGGCGGTGTCATCTGCATATGTGAGGTTATTGATTTTTCTCCTGGCAGTCTTGATTCCAGCTTGTGTTTCTTCCAGTCCAGCGTTTCTCATTATGTACTCTGTATACCGCATAATTGCACTCATCTCATATGCTAGTAAAGTAATGCTCAAAATTCTCCAAGCCAGGCTTCAGCAAGTACTTGAACCGTGAACTTCCAGATATTCAAGCTGGTTTTAGAAAAGGCAGAGGAACCAGAGATCAAATTGCCATCTGCTGGATCATGGAAAAAGCAAGAGAGTTCCAGAAAAACATCTATTTCTGCTTTATTGACTATTCCAAAGCCTTTGAATTTGTGGATCACAATAAACTGCGTAAAATTCTGAAAGAGATGGGAATACCAGAGCACCTGATCTTCCTCTTGAGAAACCTCTATGCAGGTCAGGAAGCAACAGTTAGAACGGGACATGGAACAAGAGACTGGTTCCAAATAGGAAAAGGAGTACATAAAGGCTATAGATTATCACCTTTCTTATTTAACTTCTATCCAGAGTACATCTTGAGAAACGCTTTAGCTGGAAGAAGCACAAGTTGGAATCAAGATTGCTGGGAGAAATATCAAGAACCTCAGATATGCAGATGACACCACCCTTATGGCAGAAAGTGAAGAGGAGCTAAAAAGCCTCGTGATGAAAGTGAAAGTGGAGAGTGAAAAAGTTGGCTGAAAGCTCAACATTCAGAAAATGAAGATCATGGCATCTGGTCCCATCACTTCATGGGAAATAGGTGGGTAAACAGTGGATACAGTGTCAAACTTTATTTTTTTGGACTCCAAAATCACTGAAGATGGTGACTGCAGCCATGAAATTAAAAGATGCTTACTCCTTGGAAGAAAACTTATGACCAACCTAGATAGCATATTCAAAAGCAGAGATATTACTTTGCCAACAAAGGTCCGTCTAGTCAAGGCTATGGTTTTACTTGTGGTCATATATGGATGTGAGAGCTGAGCGCTGAAGACTTGATGCGTTTGAACTGTGGTGTTGGAGAAGACTCTTGGGAGTCCCTTGGACTGCAAGGAGATCCAACCAGTCCATTCTGAAGGAGATCAGCCCTGGGATTTCTTTGGAGGGAGTGACGCTAAAGCTGAAGCTCCAGTAGTTTGGCCACCTCATGCGAAGATTTGACTCATTGGAAAAGACTGATGCTGGGAGGGGTTGGGGGCAGGAGGAGAAGGGGACGACAGAGGATGAGATGGCTGGATGGCATCACGGACTCAATGGATGTGAGTCTGAGTGAACCCTGGGTGTTGGTGATGGACAGGGAGGCCTTGCATGCTGTGATTCATGGGGTCACAAAGAGTCGGACATGACTGACCATCTGAACTGAACTGAACTGAGTATGACTATCCATATATAAGCTTTTTCTGGGGACATACACTTTCATTTCTCTTGATAGTATACCTAGAAGAATTAAAAGATCATATGGTAACTCTGTTTAACATTTTGAGAAACTGCCAGACATTTTTTCTGCATCCTCTTCAATACCTGTTATTTGTGTGTGTGTGTGTGTGTGTGTGTGTGTGTGTGTTTTGCTTCCATTTGTACTCATGGTTTTGATTAATATTTTATGTGCCTATTAACCAGCTGTATATCTTTGGAGAAATTTCTGTTCAAGTACTTTGCTCATCTTTTAATTTGGTTGATTGTATTTTTGTTATTGAATTGGAGGTATTCTCTATGTATTATGTATACAAGTTCTTTGTCAGATACATGATTTGCAAATATTTTCTACCATTCTGTTTTCTTTTTATTTTCTTGATGTGTCCTTGGAAACAAAAGTTCTTAATTTGTATAAAGTTCAATTTTTATCTACTCTTTCTTTTGTCGTTTGTGATTTTGGGGTCATATCTAAGAATGTTTTACATAATCCAAGGTCACAGAGATCTATTCCTATGTTTTTATCTAAGAGTTTATAATTCTGTTCTGCTGTGTTGTGCCTAGTCTCGATCACGCCTGACTCTGTGACTGCATGGATTGTAGTCTACCAGGCTCCTCTGTCTATGGGGATTCTCCAGACAAGAATACTGGTGTGGGTTGCCATGTCCTCCTTCATGGGATCTTCCCAACCTGGGGACCAAACCCATGTCTCCCACATTGCAGGTGGATTCTTTACCATCTGAGCCACCAGGGAAGCCCAAGAATCCTGGAGTTGGTAGCCTATCCCTTCTTCAAGGGAACTTCCCAACCCAGGAATTGAACCAGGATCTCATGCATTAGAGGCAGATTCTCTACCAGCTGAGCTATCTGGGAAGCCAGATAGCTTATAATTCTGCCTCTTACATTTTGCCCTATAATCTATTTTGTGTAAAATTTCTTATATGGCACGAGGAAGAAGTTCAACTTCATTCTTTGGCCTGTGGATGTCCAGTTGTCCCAGTACCATTTGTTGAAAAGATTATTCTTTCCTTCTTGAATTGTATTGGCTCCCCTATAAAAAATCAATTGACTACGAATGTGGAGATTTACTTATGAGCTCTAAATTATATTCCATTTATCAATATGTCTAAGCTTAGCCACGTCCACATTATTCTGATTACTGCAGCTTTACAATGCGTTTTGAAACTGAGAGGTATGAATCCTCCAATTTTCTTTTTCTTTTTCAAAATTATTATTTGACTCGACTTGTTTCCTTAAATTTCTATATGTATTTTCAGGTCATTTTATCAATTTATACAAAGAATCTAGCTGAGATTTGATAGGGATTGTGTTGCATCTGTAGATAAATTTGGAGAGTATGATCTTAACAATATTAAGTGTTTTGGTCCATAATCATGACATATTTTTATTTATTTTGATTTTCATATATATATATATATATACACACATATATTTACCTTTCAGGGTATAAACTTTTATTTCTTTCTTAAAGTTAGACTTGAATTTTGTTTTTAATCTATGGTAGACATAATTGTTTTCTTAATTTCTTTTTCATGCTAAAGTAAAGAGTATAATTGATTTTTAAATTTATTTTTAATTGGAGGACAATTGCTTTACAATGATGTGTTGATTTCTAGCATACAGCAACATGATACCTATGCCCCCTCCCTCATGAACCTCCCTTCCAATCCCCACCCTACCCCATACCTCTAGGTTGTCACAGGGTACCAGGATGAGCTCCCTTTGTTACAAGCCACTTCCCGTTAGCTATCTATATTGCATATGGTAATGTATATTCTTCATTAGTACTCTTTCAATTTGTCCAGTCCTCTTCTCCCCCCTGCTGTGTCCACAAGTTTGTTCTCTATGTCTATGTCTCTATTCCTGCCCTACAAATAGGTTCAATAGTACTATTTTAATGAATTCCTATATATGTGCTAAAGTTGCTCTTGTTCAGTCACCCAGTCTTGTCCGACTTTTTGTGACTTCAGGGACTATAGCACACCAAGCCTCACTGTCCCTCACCATCTCCTGAAGTTTGCCCAAGTTCAGCTCATGTCCACTGCATCAGTGATGCCATCTAGCCATCTCATCGTCTGTTGCCCTCTTTTCTTTCTATCCTCAATGTTTCTCAGCATCAGGGACTTTTCCAATGAGTTGTCTTTTTGCCCCTGGTGACCAAAATACAGGGGATTCAGCTTCAGAATCAGTGCTTCCAATGAGTTTTCAAAATTTATTTCCCTTAAGATTGGCTTGCTTGATATCCTTACTGTCCAGGGGACTCTCAGGAGTCTTCACCACCACAGTTTGAAGGTAATGATTCTTTGGGGCTCTCACAGCCATATGCAATAACATAGACAATTTATTTTTCTTTTTCTTAAAATAAAGATATTTTATTTTCTTTATTAAAGAAACAAAATTTATTTCCTTATTTCACTCTGTATAACAGGTCTAGTCAAGGCTCTGGTTTTTCCTGTGGTCATGTATGGATGTGAGAGTTGGACTGTGAAGAAGGCTGAGTGCCGAAAAATTGATGCTTTTGAACTGTGGTGTTGGAGAAGACTCTTGAGAATCCCTTGGACTGCAAGGAGATCCAACCAGTCCGTACTGAAGGAGATCAGCCCTGGGATTTCTTTGAAAGGAATGATGCTAAAGCTGAAAATCCAGTACTTTGGCCACGTCTTTGAAGAGTTGACTCATTGGAAAAGACTCTGATGCTGGGAGGGATTGGGGGCAAGAGGAGAAGGGGACGACAGAGGATGAGATGGCTGGATGGCACCACTGACTTGATGGACGTGAGTCTGAGTGAACTCCGGGAGTTGGTGATGGACAGGGAGGCCTGGCATGCTGCGATTCATGGGGTCACAAAGAGTAGGACTCGACTGAATGACTGAACTGAACTGAACAGGGCTACATCTATCCACCTCTTTCTGACCTTGAAATATAGCTGCTTTCATTTATTACTTCTAACCTGTGAGGAAATTTTTTAATTTTAATTTTTATTTAAAAGGAAATATAATAGGTTTACTGGACTCTATGGAGTAGCCAGGTAAGATTTTAGAATCACGTATTTAAAGATAAAAGAGTTAGCAAGGAAGAGTGATTTACTTGATTTGAGTTCAATTACCTATGTTGGAAGTATATAAAACTATGCTAAATATTTGATAGATGAAATGAACAATGAAAAGAATGAAAAAATGACTGAATACTATTTAAAAAAAATTGGTGATCTCAAAACCATAAATTATTTTTTTAAATGGTTTTCTCCAGTACTACTTGTGCGACTTTGTATAAATAGTAATTCAGGCCCCAATAAAATAATCATCTTACTTCTATGTTTAAAAATCCTTGAAAAAAAAATTATGACAAATTGAAAATATTTTAAAAAGTGCTCAGTTGTCAGCAGACATTCTGTAAGTATATATTTAATGAATAATGAATAAATGAATCTTGAGTTTGTCAGGATAAATTAAGTAAACTTATACATGTATGTACTTAGTGTTTGAGTGACTTAATTAGGACTATTCACTTAAAGAGCCCCTCCCCCCCTAGAGTTTTTTTATTTAACTGATGAAGTTGGGTCGAATAGCAAGAATAGCAAGGAGAGATAAGAACGCCTTCCTCAGTGATCAATGCAAAGAAATAGAGGAATAAAATAGAATGAGGAAGACTAGGGACCTGTTGAGGAAAAATAGAGATACCGTGGGAATATTTAATGCAAAGATGGGTACAATAAAGGGCAGAAATGGTATGAAACTAAAAGAGGCAGAAGAGATTAAGAAAAGTTGGCAAGAATACACAGAACAACAATACAAAAAGGATCTTTTTAGACTAGATAACTATGATGGTGTGATCAATCATCTAAAGTCAGACATCCAGGAATGGTGAAGTAAAGTGAGCCTTAGAAAGTATCACTATGAACAAAGCTAGTAGAGATGATGGAATTCCAGTTAAGCTATTTCAAACCCCAAAAGATGATGCTGTGAAAGTGCTGCACTCAATCTGCCAGCAAATTTGGAAAACTCAGCAGGGGCCACAGGACTAGAAAAGGTCAACTTTCATTCCAATCCCCAAAAAAGGCAATGTCAAAAATGCTCAAACTACTGTACAATTGCACTCACCTCACACTCTAGCAAAACAATGCTCAAAATTTCCAGTTCAGTTCAGTTCATTTCAGTCGCTCAGTCGTGTCAGACTCTTTGCGACCCCATGAATTGCAGCACACCAGGCCTCCCTGTCCATGACCAAATCCCAGAGTTCACTCAGATTCACATCCATCAAGTCAGTGATGCCATCCAGCCATCTCATCCTCTGTGGTCCCCTTCTTCTTCTGTCCCCAATCCCTCCCAGCATCAGATTCTTTTCCAATGAGTCAACTCTTCTCATGAAGCGTCCAAAGTACTGGAGTTTCAGCTTTAGCATCATTCCTTCCATAGAAATCCCAGGGCTGATCTCCTTCAGAATGGACTGGTTGGATCTCCTTGAAGTCCAAGGGACTCTCAAGAGTCTTCTCAAACACCACAGTTCAAACACATCAATTTTTCAGCACTCAGCTTTCTTCACAGTCCAACTGTCACATCCATACATGACCACTGGAAAAAACAGAGCTTTGGCTAAACGGACTTTTGTTGGTAAAGTAATATCTCTGCTTTTGAATATGCTATCTAGGTTGGTCATAAGTTTTCTTCCAAGGAGTAAGCATCTTTTAATTTCATGGCTGCAGTCACCATCTTCAGTGATTTTGGAGTCCAAAAAAATAAAGTTTGACACTGTTTGCACTGTTTCCCCATCTATTTCCCATGAAGCGATGGGACCAGATGCCATGATATTCGTTTTCTGAATGTTGAGCTTTAAGCCAACTTTTTCACTCTCCACTTTCACTTTCATCAAGAGGCTCCGTAATTCTTCTTCACTTTCTGCCATAAGGGTGGTGTCTTCTGCATATATGAGGTTATTGATATTTCTCCCTGCAGTCTTGATTCCAACTTGTGCTTCTTCCAGCCACAGCGTTTCACATGATGTAATCTGCATAGAAGTTAAATAAGCAGGATGACAATCTACAGCCCTGATGAACTCCTTTTCCTATTTGGAACCAGTCTGTTGTTCCATGTCCACTTCTAACTGTTGCTTCCTGACTTGTATATAGGTTTTTCAAGAGGCAGGTCAGGTGCTCTGGTATTTCCATCTCTTTCAGAATTTTCCACAGTTTATTGTGATCCACACAGTCAAAGGCTTTGGCATAGTCAATAAAGCAGAAATAGATGTTTCTCTGGAACTCTCTTGCTTTTTCGATGATCCAGCGGATGTTGGCAATTTGATCTTTGATTCCTCTGCCTTTTCTAAAACCAGCTTGAACATCTGGATGTTCATGGTTCACGTACTGCTAAAGCCTGGCTTGGAGAATTTTGAGCAGCAGTTTACTAGTGTGTGAAATGAGTGCAATTGTGCGGTAGTTTGAGCATTCTTTGGCTTAAACAGTATGTGAACCCTGAACTTCCAGATGTTCAAGTTGGAAACTTATTTGTTTCATATATAAATATTTGGAGAATTTACAATGCTTATTTATGAATTTAGTAAAGCTTACCTTGGGTGAGCCCAAGTAACCTCATTAGTCTTTAAAACTAGACCATTGTAATCTATCCAACTTATCCAGATACACAAATCATCTAATAATTGTGAAAAAAAATCATAAAAACTTAATTAGAATGAAGAAATAAGTAAATAAATAAAAATAAAGTAAAAATGTCAACATTAATAATTGAAAGCTAACTACAGATATGAAAAAGAACATAATATAGAAACTATTATGCAAAAATTTATGAATGTAGAGTTGCATGCTTGAAATAGAGACTATATTGCTTACAATAAAAGAGAGAAGATAAAACTAAAATTCAAACTAAGAATTAGAAAATATTTTAAATAGTTATGACAAAGTCTTTACATTACTAAAACAAAAAAGACCTATAAGCTGAAACAGAAAATTCTAATGATCACAGGTAAAAAAATAGTATAGTTTTATTTTGCTATTAGCTGTTTTGTATTTCTCTTCTCACTCTTTGAAGAGTATGTCACTGGAACTGAAATAAAAGATCTGTTTGGCAGTAAATTAATCTGAGCAAATATTATTTCTTCTGAAACTCTCAATGTCATCAAAAATGACTTAGTGTGAAAAGTTAAACTATGAGGCAGAAAGCACTCCTTGTTAGATTAAAAAGTGCTAGAATAAAATGACCTCATTTCAAATTATGTTTAACATGTTCTGGTAGTGTTACATTGAGAAAAAGTATTTTTGAGCTTTACTTCCTTTTCCAAATTGAAATGATATATTTTTAATGATGAAAAATGCACCACTATTATCTGCATCCCCCAGAAAATACTACTATTTTATTTTTAACATGCCATCAAATATAAAATCCATGGTTATTGTAGAGATGATAGAAAATTTAAATTGTAAAATCAAGAAAATATCATAGTACAAAGGAAGCATGAATGCAAAATGAGGCAATACATCTTAAAATGGTTTATAAATTAAATCAATAGCATGTTAATTATATGCCTATATTCTAGTATTTCAATATATATACCTTAGTAAGTTTTTTGTTTGTTTGTTTGCTTCATTCATGGACTTTGTGTCTTCCCATAGAAATTATAAGCCATTTCAAAGAATATAACTTTTTTGGTAACACCATAATGCATAGTATAAATTTCTAGTAGTCACCATTTATTCATTTTTAGATTCTGCGGAAAAAGCCTTAAAGACTATATTTTTCTAAACCCTTACCATTTTAATATACTGTATCAATAAGATATCAAAATCCCTACCCAGTTTGACTTTCAGTTTAGTCATTGTGAATGAATGTTCACTATGTTACGTCACTGATATTTATTTATATCTTACATTTGTTTTAGAGAAATTATATTGCAATTTTTACTGTTGAGAAACAATTTTTGCATGGGCTTCATGTATTTCTACTAATCTAGGAAAGTAAGGCACTGATTATTCTTTGAACCACATTATATTTTTAAGGATAATGTGGCAAAAGCAATGCTCTTGTCAAAGAGCATAAGAGGAGTGACTTAAACCTTGGAAGATGAGATGCTGTCCCTCCAGAATGAAGGTGTCATAATTTTTGCCTTTTCATACTGTTCATAGGGTTCTCAAGGCAAGAATGGTTAAGTGGTTTGCCATTCCCTTCTTCAGTGGACCAGATTTTGTTGGAATTCTCCACCATGACCCATCTGTCTTGGGTGGCCCTACATGGCATGACTCGTAGTTTCATTAAGTTACACAAAGCTGTGATCCATGTGATCCTTTTGGTTAGTTTTCTGTGATTATGGTTTTCATTCTGTCTGGCCTCTGATGGATGAGAATAAGACGCTTGTGAAACCTTCCTGATGGGAGCGGCTATCTGTAGGAGAAACTGGGTCTTGCTCTGGTGGGCAAGGCCATGATCAATAAATCTTTAATCCAATTTTCTGCAGAGGGGTGGGACTGTGTTCCCTCCCTGTAGCTTGACCTGAGGCCAAACTATGGTAGAGACAGACAATGGTGACCTCCTCCAAAAGGACTTATACCAGCATGCCACATCTTCCAGGACTGCTGCTCTCTGTGCCCCTGACCCCATGGCAGGTTACTATCAACACACACCTCCACCAGAGACTCCCAAACACTCACAGGTAAGTCTGGCTTACTCTTTTTTGGGGTCACTGTTCTTTTCTCGTGGGTTCTGGTGTGCACAAGTCCTGTAATCAAATCCTGCTTACTGACCTTCAAAGCTAGATACACTGGAGACTCAGTCCCCTTGCTCAATCCCCAGGTTGGGAAGTTTGTTGTGGGACCTAAAACTTTTGCATGAGTGCAAGAACTTCTTAGGTACAATTGTTCTCCAGTTTGTGAATCACACACCTGGCAGCTCTATAGCGGGGCTAATAGCAACCTCCTCCATGAGGACTTGTGTCACACAGTGCACATTCCAGGACTGTTGCTGCAAGAACCCCTATCCCGAGGACCATGCCTCCTACTGATCCACTGTCTCCACAAGAGACCCTCAAATACTAACGGGCAGATCTGGCTCAGTCTATTGTGGGGTTCACTGCTCCTTTCCCTGGGTCCTGGTGTGCACCAGGATTGGAAGTCAGTTCTCATTCCAATATGAAAGAAGGGCAATGCCAAAAATGTTCACAGTACTGCATAATTACACTCATTTCACATGCTAGCAAGGCAATGCTCAAAATCTTTTAAGATAGGCTTCTTCAACAATACATGAACTTAGAATTTTCAGATGTATAAGCTGGATTTAGAAAAGGCAGAGGAACCAGAAATCAAGTTGCCAACATTGATTGCATCATAGAGAAAGCAAGAGAATTCCAGAAAAAAAAAAAGCTACTTTTGCTTTATTGACTACATTAAAGCCTTCAACTGTATGGATCACTAAAACAGTGGAAAATTCTCAAAAATATGGGAATAAAGGCTGTTTTATCTGCCCCTTGAGAAGCCTTTATGCAGGACAAGAAGCAACAGTTAGAACCAGGTATGAAACAACTGAATTGGTTCAAAACAGGGAAAGGAGTATATCAAGGCTGTATATTGTCACCCTGCTTATTTAACTTATACACAGAGAACATCATGCAAAATGCTGGGCTGGATGAAGCTCAAGCTAGAATCAAGATTGTTGGGAGAAATATCAATAACCTCAGATATGCAGATGACACCACCCTAATGAAAGAAAGCAAGGAGGAACTTAAGAGCCTTTTAATGAAAGTGAAAGAAGAGAGTGAAAAAGCTGGCTTAAAATTCAACATGCAAAAAAAGATCATGACATGCAGTCTCATCACTTCATGGCAAATAGATGGGGGAAAAAAATGGAAACATTGACAGACTTTATTTTCCTCAGTTTCAAAATCACATCAGATAGTGACTGTCACCATGAAATTAAAAGATGCCTGCTCACTGGAAGAAAAACTTTGACAAAACTAGACAGCATTTTAAAAAGCAGAGGCATCATTTGTATAGTCAAAACTATGGACTCTCTAGTAGTCATGTAGGGGTTTGATAGTTGGACCATAAAGAAGACAGCACTGAAGAACTGAGGCTTTCAAATTGTGGTGCTGGAGAAGACTCTTGAGAGTCCCTTGGAAAGAAAGAGACCAGTCAAACCTAAAGAAAATCAACTCTTCATATTTACTGGAAGGACTGATTATGAAGCTAAAACCCCAATATTTTGTCCACCTTATGTGAAGAGTTTACTCATTGGAAAAGGCCTTGATGTTAAGAAATATTGAGGGCAGGAGGAGAAGGGGGTATCATAAGATGGGATGATTTGATGTTATCATCAACTCATTGGACGTGAGTTTGAGCAAACTCTTGGAGATAATGAAAGATAGGGAAGCCTGATGTGCTGCAGTCCATGGAGTCATAAAGAGTTTGACACAATTGAGTAACTGAACAAAATCAGCAAGAACAAAGGTAACATATGTTTATTGTTCAGTGTAATAAAGACAATGTTTCACCGCAGGGCAACGAATGGGCATATGTTGGACCCCTAATTTATGTGTTCTTCTCCAATAATGCAAGTACTGTGTATGCATCTGTCCACTGACTCTTTTAATGTTTCTTTATGGAACTGCAGCCACACAATTAAAAGATGCTTGTTCCTTGGAAGAAAAGCTATGAAAAATCTAGACAGCATATTAAAAAGCAGAGATATCACTTTGCCAACAAATTTCTGTGTAGTCAAATCTGTTTTTTCAAGTAGTCATTTATAGATGTGAGGATTGGGCCATAAAGAATGCTGAGTGTTGAAGAACTGTGGCGCTTTCAAGTTGTGGTGCTAGAGAAGATTCTTGAGAGTCCCTTAGACAGAAAGAAGATCAAACCAGTCAATTCTAAAGGAAAACAACCCTGAATATACTTTGGAAGGACTGATGCTGAAGCTGAAGCTACAATCCTTTTGCCACCTGATGTGAAAAACACATTCACAGGAAAAGACCCTGCTGCTGGGAAAGTTTGAGGGCTGAAGGAGAAGGGGGTGACAGATGATTAGATGGTTAGATGAGGGCATCACCAACAGTAGACATGAGTCTGAACAAACTCTGGAAGATAATGATGGAAAAAAAGTCTGGCATGCTGCACTCCATGTGGTCACAAAGAGTTAGACATGACTTGGCGACAGAACAACAGCAATATAAATTGGAGTCTTTGGAAATAATTGTAAAAATGTTAATATTCGGTCTTCTGTTATTTTTCTTAGCAATAAACTGTCCTTTTGTCTGAATGAGGAATCTTGTGTTTTCTATCACCAGTCAAGAAACTATGGCAGCTAATTTGATAGCTTATAAATAGGGTAAAATTTTTGAATTTTCACAGTTGTTGAAATTTTAATTCTTTTTTTCCCACAATAAATTTGATAATATATGATAATGTTTTAGGTGGTGCTAGTGTCAAATCCTGAAAGATGATGCTGTGAAAGTACTGCACTCAATATGCCAGCAAATTTGGAAAACTCAGCAGTGGCCACAGGACTGGAAAAGATCAGTTTTCATTCCAATCCCAAAGAAAGGCAATGCCAAAGAATGCTCAAACAACCACACAATTGCACTCATCTCACACGCTAGTAAAGTAATGCTCAAAATTCTCCAAGCCAAGCTTCAGCAATATGTGAACCGGGAATTTTCAGATGTTCAAGCTGGTTTTAGAAAAGGCAGAGGAACCAGAGATCAAATTGTCAACATCTACTGGATCATCAAAAAAGCAAGAGAGTTCCAGAAAAAAAAAAAAAAAATCTGTTTCTGATTTTTTCAAAACCTTTGACTTTGTGGATCACAATAAACTGTGGAAAATTCTCAAAAAGATGGGAATACCAGACCACCTGACCTGCCTCTTGAGAAACCTTTATGCAGGTCAGGTAGTGACAGTTAGAACTGGACATGGAACAATAGACTGGTTCCAAATAAGAAAAGGAGTACGTCAAGGCTGTATATTGTCACCCTGCTTATTTAACTTCTATGCAGAGTACATCATGAGAACCGTTGGGCTAGAAGAAGCACAAGCTGGAATCAAGATTGCCAGGAAAAAATAGCAATAACCTCAGATATGCAGATGACACCACCCTTATGGCAGAAAGTGAAGAGGAACTAAAGAGCTTCTTGATGAAAGTGAAAGAAGAGAGTGAAAAAGTTGGCTAAAAGCTCAACATTTAGAAAACGAAGATCATGGCATCTGGTCCCATCACTTCATGGGAAATAAATGGGGAAAGAGTGGAAACAGTGTCAGACTTTATTTGGGGGGGGGGTGGCTCAAAAATCACTGCAGATGGTGACGGCAGCCATGAAATTAAAAGACGCTTACTGCTTGGAAGAAAACTTATGACCAACTTAGATAGCATATTCAAAAGCAGAGACATTACTTCGCCAACAAAGTTCCATCTAGTCAAGGTTCTGGTTTTTCCAGTGGTCATGTATGGATGTGAGAGTTGGACTGTGAAGAAAGCTGAACACTGAAGAACTGATGCGTTTGAACTGTAGTGTTGGAGAAGACTCTTAAGAGTCCTTTGGACTGCAAGGAGATCCAACCAGTCCATTCTGAAGGAGATCAGCCCTGGGATTTCTTTGGAGGGAGTGATGCTGAAACTGAAACTCCAGTTCTTTGGCCACCTCATGCAAAGAGTTGAGTCATTGGAAAAGACTCTGATGCTGGGAGGGTTTGGAAGTAGGAGGAAAAGGGGACGACAGAGGATGAGATGGCTGGATGGCATCACTGACTCAATGGACGTGAGTTTGATTGAACTCCAGGAGTTGGTGAGGGACAGGGAGGCCTGGAGTGCTGTGATTCATGGGGTCGCAAAGAGCAACTGAGCAACTGAACTGAACTGAACTGAACTGAACTGAGTGGTAAAGACTTCACCTGCCAATATCAGAGATTCAAGAGATGGGGATTCAATCTCTGGGTCTGGTAGATTCTCTGAAGAACAGAAAGACAACCCACTTCAGTATTCTTGCCTGTAAAATCCCATTGACTGAGGAACTGTAGTGTTACACTCTATGGAGTTGCAATGAGGAAACACAACTGGGTTACTAAATGAGCAGCAGAATCTCCTATGTTTTTAACACTCTTTTTCTACAAAGAGAAATGCTATTTTCCTCAAATGATATGACAATATGATATCTTAATGACAAAATATGGGCACCTAAGTTAGGAAATTGAAATAATATCTTGGAAAAAAACCATAGCTTCAGATGATAAAGCTCCAAACAGATGTTTGAAGGCATTAAGAAAATAGATTACAATGTATTTCCTTTAATAATTAGAATTTAATTATGCCAAGAATAGGGTTTATTCTAAATGAAACCTAAGAATCCATTTTAGTCCTAAAAAATATTATTTTGAGATGAAACCATCATTTTTATGACAAGAGAGTAAAGTAGAAAGAATAACAACACTATAAAAATAATATGGCAGCCTAGAATTAGCATATGTTTTTCTTTAAACGCTATCTTTAGATTTGACCCACAGATTTTAATCATTATCAGATCAGGAAATTTTCCAAAAGGAAATCTTAATATTAACTTACATACTATGTCATTGTATAATGTGAGGTCAGTTGAAAGCCATCATCTAGTTTGCTAATATAGTGCTACAAATATTACATATTTGTTAATATAAGGGTTATAATTGAAGAAGTATGGGTTCTTGCAGAAACCTAAGATTTCAGCTATTTCATTTTATATATTTTTTGATAGATTTAATGTCTAAAAGGAAACTTTTAAATATATACATATATATATATCAACACTTTTTATATCTACTGTAATTTTGCATAGAAATGCATAGCTATATATGTTTATGAAAGATTTATCATAAAATGTGTAGACAAGACAGCACAGAAGAAAAATCTTAAGCTCATATTTTTTCACAGGCACACCCAAATTACAATTATTTATATAACAACTATCTATGAGAATGACCTGAAGTACAGCAGAAATTTTTTTTTTTTCTATAACTAAGATATGAAGAAGAAACTACAGTGAAATGGGTAAAGGGGATGGAGATATAGTGTAGTCAGGATGAAACCTCTGGGTAGGTGACTCAAAAACAAAGATAATCACCATTGGAAAGTATGTTTCCAAGGAGAGAGATGTCCAGGTCCCACATTGGGCTCTTTAGCTCAGGGTTCCTGCACCAGGAAGATGAGCCCTCAAAATGCCAGGCTTTGATGTCTAGTGGGAACTGCATACAGGAGATCTAGAGGGTCATAGGAAACAGAGACTCCACTCTTAAAAGGTATGCACAAAATCTGACATGTTCTATGTCCCAGAACAGAGGCAGTGACTTTTAAAAAGTCTGAGTCATACCTACTTGGTGATCTAGGAAAATTTCTCAGAGAGGTAGAAGAACTGGAACTCCCTCTGGGGACCTACTTGCTAGTATGAGTCATTTTGGGGAGCTTATTCTACCATGAAGTCACAGGTACTGGAAAGCAACATTTTGGATTCCTCCCTCTAGCCTGTTAGTGGCTGAGGCTTAAATGACCACCATCAACCCCAGCAGCAACACGAGAAACCACAGGCCCCAGGAAGCTAT